>NC_072421.2:61572500-62197500 GCF_028858775.2 Pan troglodytes
TGTAAAAATGCAGTGAGGATTTATGTTTCAGAAGCTATGAATATTTTTATTTTCTCAAGAGATCTCTGTCAAGAAAACAGATGTCTAAGAGTGACTCCTCTTCTGGCAGAGACAGGAACTAGAACTAACTGTTTATATAGAACAAAATAGTAGGAATGGGCTATAGTGGATCCAGCTAAGCATCAAGAAGGGAGGTAAGTGGCCATTATACAGGCCAGTAAAAAGAAAGAGGGGAGCTACATTTCAGAAGTAAAGTGGCAGAAAGAGAGTTAAGTGGTAGTGAAAGGTATTAAGAGAGAAGATGGGGCATAGAAGGTATATAAGGGTTTAGAGAGAAGTTGGAAGCTTCAAGAAGGAAGCGAGCCACAGCTAAAAGATAGGGAACTGGCAGAGAACCAGCGGATAAGTGAGGAAAGGAAAGAGTTTGAGGGTTATAGAAGAGGGTCAGAAGGAGGTTGCTGGGGCCAGCGGAAAAGGATTCCACCTACAAAACTAATGCTTCTGCAGTGGGAAAGAAAACAAGCAAATGTAGATACAAAGGGAAGAGTGTCTTAGAAGGTAGTCAAAATAAATAAGGGGTTGGGAACTCAATGATTGGATAGGGGCTTAGAGTGAGGGAGTTTCTAAGAGAGGTGACCAGGGCTGTATGAAGGGTAAGAAGTACTGTCATGAGATGATGTTAATTGAGGGATAAAGCTAATTAAGCCATGAAGGCATGTGAGGAGTAGGGATAGGAAATAAAGAAAAGAGAGGGGGTCTTAGTGAGCAAATGTGAGTAATCCAGGGGATTAGGATGAGTGATAGAATGATCATCGATCATTATGCATATGGGGGCTAAGAGAAGGGACAGGACCTTCAGGATGAGGTGCAGTTGACTGTGGAAAAGGTAGCTCAAAGACAAAAAGAGGGCTCAGGAGAAGGGGATTTAGTAAGGAAAAATGAAATACAAAAGAAGGAAGATTCATTAGGGAAATGGGAGCTCTGTGAGTGACTACGGTTAAGTGAGAAGGGGCCTCAAAGAGAGATGAGGCTTCAACAATCATCAGTAAGGAGAAGGGAATTCACTAGGAAAGGAGTTCAGTGACAGAGTATGGGTTCTGTAAATTTGAAAGTATATGTGAGATGGAACTGCAGTTTGGACTGGATGTTGAAGACCCATTTCTCTCCGATCCTCTTTGTTAAGACGACTATAAACCCTGGAAATAATACAGGAAGCAACCAGAGGATAACTATGAAAGGTAGTAAGAGAAAAGCAGTCTGGTTAGGGACATCAGGACTAAAGGAGTAACACAGAGGCCTGGCATCGTATGACTCCCTCCCATCCAACAGAGGAAGGCAGCCCAAACCCAACATTTCACAACCTCTATTCTAGCAACTGAAGGCAGCCTAGGTAGATTCATCCCTCCCCTGATTGAAGGGAAGTTCCACCAAAAAGGTAAACTAACAGAATGAACAAGGAGGATACATTGAGATCCCCACTGACAATAAGCAGTCAGATCAAGCACTCCTTTGCTGGAGCTGACACTACCTACTGCCCCAAGAGATATAGGGGCAGGCAGGCAGAACCACAAAACCAACAAAAGAGACTCAGCTACGGTAAGCAGCCTATTCATGAAGTCTCTATGTACCCACATGTCTGAGAGTGTCCTTCCCCTCCTAGACAAACCAGGACAGCTGCGGATCACCAGGGAAGAGATCTAGCCACATGCACTGAGCTAGAGAAGCTTCTTTGTTTCCATGGGCCTCAGAATCCAGTCCCCACCAGTTATACTGGGCTGCCAAGGGACACGAGCAAGGGGGATCCACCAGAACAAGAAGCCCAATCCAGAAAGCTTCTTTGTCCCAATAGCACTAGATAATTTAAGGAAACCATAAGAGCACCACAAAAGGCTCTAAAAATTAAATCGTCATTGGAATGGCAGCTCACAAAAATAGGTGAGGACCTGTGTGCTAGAGCCAAACATGGTGACAGCCTATTAAAAGAAAATATGTAATAAAATATTTAAATAAGATCCAGAATTGTCACACATGATAGCCGATATGTCCAGGATACACTGAAAATCACCCATCATACCAAGATCCAAGAGAATACAATCTAAATTAGAAATGACAACCAACAGATGCCAATGCCAAGATGAGTAAGATGTTGGAATTATCCAGCAATGGTTTTAATGCAACTGCCATCATAATGTTTCAAAAAACAATTACAAATTCTCTTGAATTTATATTTTGAATTTTTATCTTTTTAATATATAAAGTTGTAAGAAAAGAAATAGAAGTTGTAAATAACAAATGAAAATTATAGAATAAAAATGTACATTAGCTGAACTAAAAAAATGCTGGATGGGCTTAGTAGTAGAGAGATGACAGAGGACAGAATTAGTGAACATGGAGACTGACTAACACAATTTATGCAATCTAGACAGAAGTGAGAAAATAGAATTGAAAAAATGAACAGAGACTCAGGATCCTGTGGGACTATAACAAAAGTTTCTCACGTCCATATCATCAGATTGGCAGAAGGAGATGAAAAAGAAAGTAGAGCTGAAAGTGTATTGGAAGCAATAATGGCTAAAAATTTCCCAAATGTGGGAAGAGACAAACCTACAGATTAAAAAACCTGCATGAACTTCAAACAGAATATATCCAAAGAAATCCATGGCAAGAAACATTATAATTAAACTTATGAACACTAAAGACAAAGAAAAGTTAAGATGAGTAAAGAGATGGAATTAGTAGTAAACAATACCCACAAAGAAATGCCCGAGCATAGATTACTTCACTGGTAAATTATATCAAGTATTTAAAAAAGAATTATTAACAATACTTCATAAATTATTCCAAAATATAGAAGAGAACACACTTTCCAACTCCTTCTATGATGCCAGTATTAACTACCCTCAAACCAAAACCACACAGAGAATAAAGAAAGAGGAATGGGGAGGGAGGGAGAAATGGAGGAAAGAAAGGAAGAAAGAAAAGTAAACTACAAACTTACATCGCTCATGAACATAGAATCACAAACTCCCAAAATATTAGCAACTGAAAACCAGAAATGTATAAAAATTCATATATTATGAGCAAATCAAATTTATTGCTGGAAACAGAATGGTTCAATATCAATCAATGTAATTCCCCAAATCAGGAAGCTAAACAAGAAAAATCATATGATCATATCAATTTATGCAGAAACAATATTTGACAAAAATCAAACAAGAATTCATGATAAAAACCTGTCAACACAAGCAAGGAATACAGGATAATTACTTTAACTTGATAAAGAACATCCACAAAATCCCTACGTTAACATCATATGTAATAGTGAAAGACTAATATGTTTCCTCTAAGATGGAGAGCAAGACAAGTATGTCTACTCTTACCACTACTATTCAACATAGTACTGGCAGTTCCAGCCACTGCAGTAAGGAAAAGAAAAGAAATAAAAGACATGTGAATTGGAAAATAAGAGATAAAAATGTCCTTGTTTAATATAAGCTAATTAAGACAAGAAATATAAATAAAAAGCATACAGATAGGAGAGGAAGAAATAAAACTGTCTTTGTTAACAGAAGACATCATCATTCACATAGAAATCTAAAATCATAAAAAAACTTTCCAGGAACTAATAAGTGATTATAGTAGGGTTGCAGGATTCAAGATTAGTACACAAAAGTCAACTTCTTTTTTTTTTTTATCTTTTTTCTTCTTTTTTTATTTTATTATTGTTATACTTTAAGTTTTAGGGTACATGTGCATAATGTGCAAGTTATTTACATATGTATACATGTGCCATGCTGGTATGCTGTACCCATTAACTCGTCATTTAACATTAGGTATATCTCCTAATGCTATCCCTCCCCCCTCCCCCCACCCCACAACAGTCCCCAGAGTGTGATGTTCCCCTTCCTGTGTCCATGTGTTCTCATTGTTCAATTCCCACGTATGAGTGAGAACATGTGGTGTTTGGTTTTTTGTTCTTACGATAGTTTACTGAGAATGATGATTTCCAATTTCATCCATGTCCCTACAAAGGACATGAACTCATCATTTTTTATGGCTGCATAGTATTCCATGGTGCATATGTGCCACATTTTCTGAATCCAGTCTATCATTGTTGGACATTTGGGTTGGTTCCAAGTCTTTGCTATTGTGAATAGTGCCACAGTAAACATACGTGTGCATGTGTCTTTATAGCAGCATGATTTATAATCCCTTGGGTATATACCCAGTAATGGGATAGCTGGGTCAAATGGTATTTCTAGTTCTAGATCCTTGAGGAATCGCCACACTGACTTCCACAACAGTTGAACTAGCTTACAGTCCCACCAACAGTGTAAAAGTGTTCCTATTTCTTCACATCCTCTCCAGCACCTGTTGTTTCCTGACTTTTTAATGACTGCCATTCTAACTGGTGTGAGATGGTATCTCATTGTGATTTTGATTTGCATTTCCCTGATGGCTAGTTATGATGAGCAATTTTTCATGTGTCTTTTGGCTGTATAAATGTCTTCTTTTGAGAAGTGTCTGTTCATATACTTCGCCCACTTTTTGATGGGGTTGTTTGTTTTTTTCTTGTAAATTTGTTTGAGTTCATTGTAGATTCTGGATATTAGCCCTTTGTCAGATGAGTAGGTTGCAAAAATTTTCTCCCATTTTGTAGGTTACCTGTTCACTCTGATGGTAGTTTCTTTTGCTGTGCAGAAGCTCTTTAGTTTAATTAGATCCCATTTGTCCATTTTGGCTTTTGTTGCCATTGCTTTTGGTGTTTCAGACATGAAGTCCTTGCCCATGCCTATGTCCTGAATGGTAATGCCTAGGTTTTTTTCTAGGGTTTTTATGGTTTTAGGTCTAACGTTTAAGTCTTTAATCCATCTTGAATTAATTTTTGGATAAGGTTGTCCCTGTTTGCAGATGACATGATTGTATATCTAGAAAACCCCATTGTCTCAGCCCAAAATCTCCTTAAGCTGATAAGCAACTTTAGCAAGGACTCAGGATACAAAATAAATGTACAAAAATCACAAGCATTCTTATACAGCAATAACCGACAAGCAGAAAGCCAAATCATGAGTGAACTCCCATTCATAATTGCTTCAAAGATAATAAAATACCTAGGAATCCAACTTACAAGGGACGTGAAGGACTTCTTCAAGGAGAACTACAAACCACTGTTCAATGAAATAAAAGAGGATACAAACAAATGGAAGAACATTCCATGCTCATGGGTAGGAAGAATCAATATTGTGAAAATGGCCATACTGCCCAAGGTAATTTATAGATTCAATGCCATCCCCATCAAGCTACCAATGACTTTCTTCACAGAATCGGAAAAAACTATTTTAAAGTTCATATGGAACCAAAAAAGTCAACTTCTTTCTTACATATCATCAATAAATTTGTGTAATTTGAAATTCAAAATACAATGCCATTTACATTAGCACCACCCCAAATGCAACACTTAGGTATAAATCCAACAAAATATTTACAATATTTGTATGAGAAAAAACACAAAACTCTGATGAAAAAATAAAATAACTAAATAAATGGAGACATATTTCATGCTTATAAATACGAATACTCAATATTGTCAAGATGTCAGTTCTTCCCAACTTGATCTACAGATTCAACACAATCCCAATAAAAATCCCAGCAAGTTGTTTTGTGGATATCAACAACGTGATTCTAAAATTTATATGAAAAAGCAAAAGACTGGGAATAGTCAATTCAATATTGAAAGAGAAGAACAAAATCAGAGGACTGACACTATCATACTTTAAGCCATACTATAAGGCTACAGTAGTGAAAACATTGTGGTACTGAAAACAAAACAAAACAAAAAAACAGAGTAATGGAACAGAATAGAAGGTGCAGAAATAGACAAACATAAATATAGTCAACTGAACTTTGACAAGGGAGCAAAGGCAATAGAATAGAGAAAAGATAATCTTTTCAAAAAGTCGTGCTGGAACAACTAGACATCAACATGACAAAAAATGAATGTACACACAAACCTCAGGTCTTTAACAATTAACTCAAAATGGATGAACTTAAAAAAGATCTAAATGTAAAACATAACATGATACAAATCCTAGAAGACAACATAGAAGAAAAATCTAGATCATCGTGGGTTTGGCAATTTTTTTTTTTTTTTTTTGACAGAGTCTCACTCTGTCGCGCAGGCTGGAGTGCAGTGGTGCGATCTCAGCTCACTGCAAGCTCTGCCTTCCGGGTTCACGCCATTCTTCTGCCTCAGCCTCCCGAGTAGCTGGGACTACAGGCGCCTGCCACCACGCCCAGCTAATTTTTTTTGTAGTTTTTTAGTAGAGACGGGGTTTCACCATGTTAGCCAGGATGGTCTCGATCTCCTGACCTCGTGATCCGCCCGCCTCGGCCTCCCAAAGTGCTGGGATGACAAGCGTGAGCCACCACGCCCGGCCCGCGATTACTTTTTATTTGCAATACTAAAGACACAATCCATGAAAGAAAAACGTGATAATCTGGGCTTCATTAAAATTAAAATTTCCTATTCTGCAAATGACACTGCCAAGAGTATAAAAAGAAGGCAAAAGACTGAGAGAAAATATTTGCAAAAGGTATTACATAAAAGACTGTTATCAAACATATGCAAATAACTCTTAAAACTCAATAAGAATGCAAACAATCAAATTTAAAAATGGCCTAAAAATCTTAACAGACACTTCATTAAAAAAGACATAGAAGGTTCCTGACTTATGATAGTTAAATCTATTATTTTTCTACTTTATGAGGGTGTGCAAGTGATATATATTCAGTAGACACTGTACTTTGAGTACTTATACAACAAATTTGTTTTTCACTTTCAGTACAGTATTCAACAAATTGCATCAGATATTTAACATTTTATTATAAATTAGGCTTTGTGTTAGATGTGTTAGATGATTTTATCCAATTGAAGGCTAACGTAAGTGTTCTGAGTATATTTAATGTAGGACAGGCTAAGCTATGATATTTAGTAGGTTAGGTGTGTTAAATGCATTTTCTATTTATGACAGTTTTAACTTATAAAGGGTTTATCAGGACATAACCCCATTGTAAGTCAAGGAGCATCTGTGCAGATGAAAAACAAACATGTAAAAAGATGCTTCACATTATATGTCATAAGGGAAATGTAAGTTAAAACAACAATGAAGTACCATAGCACATCTGTTGGAATGGCCAAAATTCAAATGCTGAAAACACCAAATGCTGGTGAACAGGTAAAACAGCAGAAATTGCTGGTTGGAATGCAAAATGGTGCAGCCATTTTGGAAGACAGTTTGGTGGTGTCTTACAAAACTAGACTCTTACCATATGATCTAGCAATCGGAATCCTTGGTTTTTGCCCAAAAGAGTTGAAAACTTATGTCCACATAAAAACCTGTACATAAATGTTTACTTCAGCTTTATTTATAATTGTCAAAGCACAGAAGCAGCCGAGAGGTCCTTCAATAGGTGAATGGATAAACAACCTGTGATACACTCATGCAATGGAATTTTATTCAGTGATAAAAAGAAGTGAGTTATTAAGCCATGAAAACCCATGCAGGAAACATAAATGCATATTAGTAAGTAAAATCCAAAATTAAAAGGCGGCATATGCTATGATTCCAACCATATGACATTCTGGAAAAGGCCAATCTATGAAGACAGTAAAAAATATATATATATATATATCAGTAGTTGCCAGGGGTTAGTGGGGAGGGAGCCATGAATAGGCAGGGCACAGAGAATTTTTACAGCAATTAAAATAATTGGTGACACTACAATGGTAGATACCTGCCATTAAATATTTGTCCAAACTTATAGAACACACAACACCAAGAGTGAACCCTAATGTAAACTACAGACTTTGGGTGATAAGGATGTATCAATGTGGGTTAATCAATTTTAACAAATGTACCACCATGGGGGAGTTGTATACGCATGGTGGTGAGAGGCAAGGAATATATGAGAAAGCTCTACCTTCTGCTCAATTTTATTGTGAACCTAAAACTGCTATAAAAATAAATCCTATTAAAATTGTCTATAGGGGAGGGGCTTCAAGATGACTGACTAGAGGCATCTGGTATTTACCTCCTCCACAAAGAAGAACCAAAATAGCAAGTAGATAATCATACTTTGAATAGATCATCTAAAAGGAAACACTGGAATTTTCGGGAGAAGTGACAGGAAGCATCTAAGGCAAGGGAGGAGAGGGAAGTGAGTGAGGCAGCCTTCTCATCCAGGATTGGCTGGGAGCCCAGAGAGGCTTCCCAATGCAAAGAAAAGGTGAATGAGACATCTCCAGCAATCCACATTCCCACTGAAGACTCCTGCAATCCTAGCCACAGGAGAGTCCCTCGACCCTCGTGGGCCCTGAGACTAACACAGGGAGATGCATGGAGATCATATGACAACATTGCTCCAGAGACAGATAGCTCATGCTGAGTCCCACACCCCACAAGTCCTAAACATTTACACCATAGAGCCATTTTGAGAGCCCAACAACCCACCAGACTGCATCCTGTTCTGGGGCCCAACAGCTCTCACACCTCCACATCCCTGGATCCCCATTAATTTCCACCATCCACAGCCACTGACACTGCTGGCTGCTGCCACCAAGGTAGGAGCCATTGGCAGTGACCATGCCATCCCCAGCAGCACGGCTGCTGCACATTTTCACATGCCCTGAGTTCAGACTTTCCTAGCCTGTAGCCAACAACACTGCTGGCTGCTGACACCAGGGCAGAAGGGTGAGCCACTGCTGGCAATCCCACCATCCCCAGTAGGACCTCTGTGCATTTACAATCACCCCAGGGATAGGCTACCCCAGGTACGGATGCCACCTGAAACCAAAGTATGTGCTCCCCAGCCTCCTACCAATGGCTGCTGCCACTGAAAGAAACCTGACCCTTCTCAGCAGAAGGGCTACAACAAAGCCATTGCTGCCCCTACCTGAGCATTCTGCTGGAGGCCTAGGTATTATTCTACCCTTGCTTACCATAGCCAGTGCCTACATGCACTGAGAAGGAGGCTGAGGGCACATCCACCTGTACTGGCTTTGTCCTCGGTGCCCAAGTACACCATTTGGGGACTTAGAGAATACCTTGCTCCATCACCACCATTAGTACCTGAGCATTCCTACCAGGGGCCTGAGGACAGGTTCTTCCAACCTGCCACCATGACCACAGTTGGCACCCACTTACATGTGTCACCTGTGAGCCTGGGGATTGGCATGCACAGCCAACTGCAGCCACTGCCAACACCAGTGTGAACCACTTAAGAGTGAGCGAGTTGTGTACCATGGTTACTGCCATTGTCCAGACCACACCCACTGCCAAGGGGCCCAAGAATGTGCCCACCAGTCCATGCCACCACTGCCACTGCTGGCACCTGAGGACCAAGAATCAGCCTGCCTGGACACACTTCCACCAGTGGAAGGATATGCCATCATGGAGCCCCAAAACAGGCATGCTCAGCCTACAACTGCCACCACTGGGGCCAGAGAACTGGCCCAGCTGGTGTCCCTGTGTCCAACAAGACATCAGCAAAGCCTTCATTAAGAACTGCACCCCAAGCTACTGAGGAAATCACAGACATCACTAACATTGTTTACAGTCAAATAAATTATACAAATGGAATACTGTGTGCACCCAGGATCAAAGCCAAAGTGCCCTGCTCAACCAATACCATAGATGTATCTTCAGGGAAAAGTCATCCCTTGCAAAAATAAAGCAAAAAAAAAAAATTAAAAGAAATGACTGTTACACCAGATGCACAGATATCAAGGTAAGTACCTAAGAAATATAAAAAAGAAAGAAAATATAACATCTCCAAAAGAACACAGTAATCAAAAATTTAATACAACATGATCAAGTGGAATTTATCCCAGGGATGCAAGGATGAGATGTAAGCAAATCAAAAAACATGATTCACCACATCAAGAGAAAGAATGATAGAAACCATGTAGTCATCCTGTAGATACAGGAAAATCATTTGAAAAAGTTCAAATCCCTTTATGAAAAAGACTACGCATAGAAGGAACATACCTCAACATAATAAAGGCCATAAATTACAAACCCACAGCCAACATCACACTAAATGGAGAAAAGCTGAAAGCCTTTTCCACTAACAACTGGAAAAAGAAAACAATGACCATTTTTACAACTCATTCAATATAATACTGGAAGTCCTGAATGGTAATGCCTAGGTTTTCTTCTAGGGTTTTTATGGTTTTAGGTCTAACGTTTAAGTCTTTAATCCATCCTGAATTAATTTTTGTATAAGGTGTAAGGAAGGGATCCAGTGTCAGTTTTCTACATACGGCTAGCCAGTTTTCCCAGCACCATTTATTAAATAGGGAATCGTTTCCCCATTACTTGTTTTTGTCAGGGTTGTCAAAGATCAGATAGTTGTAGATATGTGGCATTATTTCTGAGGGCTCTGTTGTGTTCCATTGATCTATATCTCTGTTCTGGTACCAGTACCATGCTGTTTTGGTTACTGTAGCCTTGCAGTACAGTTTGAAGTCAGGTAGTGTGATGCTTCCAGCTTTGTTCTTTTGGCTTAGGATTGACTTGGCAATGCGGGCTCTTTTTTGGTTCCATATGAACTTTAAAAGTAGTTTTTTCCAATTCTTTGAAGAAAGTCATTGGTAGCTTGATGGGGATGGCATTGAATCTATAAATTACCTTGGGCAGTATGACCATTTTCACGATATTGATTCTTCCTACTCATGAGCATGGAATGTTCTTCCATTTGTTTGTATCCTCTTCGATTTCATTGAGCAGTGGTTTGTAGTTCTTCTTGAAGAGGTCCTTCACGTCCCTTGTAAGTTGGATTCCTAGGTATTTTATTCTCTTTGAAGCAATCGTGAATGGGAGTTCACTCATGATTTGCCTCTCTGTTTGTCTGTTATTGCTGTATAAGAGTGCTTGTGATTTTTGTACATTGATTTTGTATCCTGAGACTTTGCTGAAGTTGCTTATCAGCTTAAGGAGATTTTGGGCTGAGACAATGGGGTTTTCTAGATATACAATCATGTCATCTGCAAACAGGGACAATTTGACTTTCTCTTTTCCTAATTGAATACCCATTGTTTCCTTCTCCTGCCTAATTGCCCTGGCCAGAACTTCCAACACCATGTTGAATAAGAGTGGTGAGAGAGGGCATCCCTGTCTTGTGCCAGTATTCAAAGGGAATGCTTCCAGTTTTTGCCCATTCAGTATGATATTGGCTGTGGGTTTGTCATAGATAGCTCTTATTATTTTGAGATACGTCCCATCGATACCTAATTTTTTGAGAGTTTTTAGTATGAAGAGTTGTTGAATTTTGTCAAAGGCCTTTTCTGCATCTATTGAGATAATCATGTGGTTTTTGTCTTTGGTTCTGTTTATATGGTGGATTACATTTATTGATTTGTGTATATTGAACCAGCCTTGCATCCCAGGGATGAAGCACACTTGATCACGGTGGGTAAGCTTTTTGATGTGCTGCTGGATTTGGTTTACAAGTATTTTATTGAGGATTTTTGCATCACTGGGCAAGGACTTCATGTCTAAAACACCAAAAGCAATGGCAACAAAAGCCAAAATGGACAAATGGGATCTAATTAAACTGAAAAGCTTCTGCACAGCAAAAGAAACTACCATCAGAGTGAACAGGCAACCTACAAGATGGGAGAAAATTTTTGCAACCTACTCATCTGACAAAGGGCTAATATCCAGAATCTACAATGAACTCAAACAAATTTACATGAAGAAAAACAAACAACCCCATCAAAAAGTGGGTGAAGGACATGAACAGACACTCCTCAAAAGAAGACATTTATGCAGCCAAAAAACACATGAAAAAATGCTCACCATCACTGGCCATCAGAGAAATGCAAATCAAAACCACAATGAGATACCATCTCACACCAGTTAGAATGGCAGTCATTAAAAAGGCAGGAATCAACAGGTTCTGGAGAGGATGTGGAGAAATAGGAACACTTTTATACTGTTGGTGGGACTGTAAACTAGTTCAACCGTTGTGGAAGTCAGTGTGGCGATTCCTCAGGGATCTAGAACTAGAAATACCATTTGACCCAGCTATCCCATTACTGGGTATATACCCAAAGGACTATAAATCATGCTGCTATAAAGACACATGCACACGTATGTTTATTGTGGCACTATTCACAATAGCAAAGACTTGGAACGAAGCCAAATGTCCAACAATGGTAGACTGGATTAAGAAAATGTGGCACATATACACCATGGAATACTATGCAGCCACAAAAAATGATGAGTTCATGTCCTTTGTAGGGACATGGATAAAATTGGAAATCATCATACTCAGTAAACTATCGCAAGAACAAAAAACCAAACACCGCATGTTCTCACTCATAGGTGGGAACTGAACAATGAGAACACATGGACACAGGAAGGGGAACATCACACTCTGGGTACTGTTGTGGGGTGGGGGGAGAGGGGAGGGATAGCATTAGGAGATATACCTAATGCTGAATGACGAGTTAATGGGTGCAGCACACCAGCATGGCACATGTATACATATGTAACTAACCTGCACATTATGCACATGTACCCTAAAACTTAAAGTATAATTAAAATAAAAAAAAGAAAATAATACTGGAAGTCCTATTCAGAGCAATCAGGAAAATAAATAAATAAAAGGCATTCAAATAAGAAAAGCAGAAGTCAAACTGTCCCTCTTTGCAGATAACATGATCTTTTATCTAGAAAATCCTAAATACTCCACTAGAAAACTCTTAAATCAGATAAATAAGTTCAGAAAAGTTTCAGGATAAAAAATTAATTTACAAAAATCAGTAGCATTTCTATACACCAGTAGTGAACTAGCTTAAAATGAAACCGAGAAGACAATCCCATTTACAATAACTACAAGAAAAACATCAAGGAATAAATTTAACCAAGGAAGTGGAAGACATCTACAAGGACAACTACAAAACAGTGGTGAATTAAATTGAAAAAAACACACAAAAAAATGGAAACCATGCTCACGAATTAAAAAAAAAAAAAAGGCCGGGCTCAGTGGCTCACGCCTGTAATCCCATCACTTTGGGAGGCCAAGGTAGGTGGATCATGAGGTGAAGAGATTGAGACCATCCTGGCCAACATGGTGAAACCCCATCTCTACTAAAAATACAAAAGATTAGCTGCATCTGGTGGCACATGCCTGTAGTCCCAGCTACTCGGGAGGCTGAGGCAGAAGAATCTCTTAAATCCAAGAGGTGGAGGTTGCAGTAAGCCGAGATTGCACCACTACACTCCAGCCTGTTGATAGAGCAAGGCTCCGTCTCAAAAAAAAAAAAAAAAAAAAAAAAAAAAAAAAGTTGTCTAAATGACCATACTACACAAAGCTATCTTCAAATTCAATTTAACCCCTATCAAAATACCAATGTGACTTTTCACAGAAAGAGATGAAACAATCACAAAATTCATATGAAAACAAGAAATAACTTTAATAAAAAAGAAATCCTAAGCAAAGAGCAAAAAGTTGAAGGAATCACACCACCTGATTTAAAAATATATTACACGGCAATAGTAATCAAATAGCATTAGTATAAAAACAGACACATAGACCAACAGATCAGAATAAAGAACCCAGAAATAAATTCACGCATTTACAGCCAACTGATTTTTTCAAAGGTGCAAAGAATATATACTGGGGAAAGGACATTCTTTTCAGCAAATAGTTCAGGAAAAATGTGAAATCCATATGCAGAATTATGATACTGGATCCCTATCCCTTACCATATACAAAAATTACCCCAAGATAAATTAAAGACTTAAATATAAGACCTAAAACTGTAAAACTACTGACAGTACATAGAGGAACCACTCCAGGACATTGGTCTAGGAAAATATTTTCTGGGTAAGACATCAAAAGCACAGACAACAAAAATAGAAATAGTCAAATGGAACTATGTTAAACTACAAACTTTTGCACAGCAAAGGATACAGTCAACAGAGTGAATAGACAAACTCTAGAATAGAAGAAAACATTTGCAAACTATTCATTTAATAAGGGACTAAATATTCACAGTATACAAGCAACTGGGGAAGAGGAGCCAAGATGTTCAACTTGATGCAGCCAGGAAGAGCATCTCCCACTGAGACCAGACCATCAAGAAGACTGGAACACTCTGAGCAGATATTTGGAAGGAAGGCCTTGACAGTAGTTGCAGCTAGGACACAGACCCTGGGATTAAAGAGGAGGAAGCTGGGAACCCTGCACAAGGGCTGCCAAGCACCAAGACTTGTTCCTGGCCCCCAGAGATTCTTCAGGAAGGAGTGAGTTAACTAGGCAAAGGGTGGCCTACTCTCACCATGGACCTCCTGAGTCCTAGCTGCAGGAGACTCCATGACCCTCACATATATTTGAGTTGATGGGAGAGCTACTTGGAGAGGTGACAGGGACAGCAGTCTAGCCTGTGGGGATCTCCTAGAATTTGGCATGGAAATGGCTGCAGGGGAACAGAAACAGGGAATGACCATCCTGTAAGGCTCACCATGATCCTCTAGGTGGATGTGGCCTTTGTTGACTGTCAGACCTGCACAGAGCAGGGCAGTCTTGCCCGTGGGACAGGGCCAGTCTCATCTGAGCACTGCCCTGTCTGCTGGGCACTCTTGGGGACTCTGTCTGTCTGTGCCCACTTGCAGTGCAGCCTCAAATGACAACTCATGCTCCTTTGGTGACAGACCACACCTGACCATCGGGGGCTACAGCAGGAGGGCACTCCTCTTTTGATGTGCACGCACCCACTCACAGGCTCGTCCCACCACACACTGCCCCCAGTGCTTTTCCTGGATAAACTCACCCACAGGGCTCCTCCATGGCATTGCCAACACACACTTGCCCACAGCCACCCAGTTGCTCTGCAAAAGCACGCGTACAGGAGGATCTCACTGCCTTGCACCTGATGGCACTTGTGTGCAGACATTGCCACCACACTCCTTCTGGTATGCACAAGCTGCTGCCCTGCCCCTGCTGACAGGTGCAGCATACTGTAGCCACTGTCACATACACATGCGTGGGTATTGCAACCCTGCATCCATGAGGACGCTGCTCTTATCTCCACCAACATACACAGAAAATCCTGCCACACCCCCGCCGGCACCACAAACCTGCTGCTGTGCCTGCATCCTGCCATGTGCTGCCACTGGGGACACACATGCATGAGCATGGACCCTGCTGCCACCACCCTAATGATGTGATTTAGTTGGTACCCCCCACATCACAGTGTTGTTGCCAGTGGAACAGGAACACCTTAGCCCTTCCAGTGCAGCAGGTGCTTAACTTTGAGGGGCAAGATAACAAAGCTGTGGGCCTGGTACCAGCACCCCAGGGTTAGAGCATGCATCCTAGGAGTGTAGAGCTGAGCCTAGGCTCACTGAAATCTTTCAGAAAAGAAGACAGTAGACAGAACCCACCATATACCACAGCCAAACCCTCAAGGACATCAAAGAATATAAAAGCCAAAAGCCCTTTCCAAAGGAGAGCAAATTCAAACATTAAAGGGACATCAACCCACACAGATGAGAAAGAACCAGTGCAAAAACTCTGGAAATTCAAAAATCCAGTGTCTTCTCATCTCCAAATGACCACACTAGCTCCCCAGCAATGGCTCTTAACTAGGCTGAAAGAGCTGAAATGAAAAACATAGAATTCAGAATCTGGATAGGAATGAAAATCATCAAGATTAAAGAGAAATTCGAAACCCAATCTAAACAATCTAAGGCATCCGAGAAATCAAATCAAGATCTGAAATATGAAGTAGCCATTTTAAGAAAGAACCAAAGTGAACAAAAGGAGCTGAAAAAGACACTGCAAGAATGTCATAAAATACAGTTGCAAGAATTAACAGCAGGATAGACCAGGCTGAGGAAAGAATCTCAGAACACAAAGACTAGTTCTTCAAATCAACTCAATAGGACAAAAATGAAGAAAAAAGAATTTTAAAAGAATAAACAAAACCTCCAAGAAATATGGAATTATGTAAAGAAATAAAACCTATGACTTATTGGCATCCCTGGAAAAGTGGAAGAAAGAGCAAGCAACTTGGAAAATATGTTTGACAATATTGTCCAAAAGAAAATTCCCTAACCTTTCTAGAGAGGTCAACATTCAAATTCAGGAAATGAAGAGAATACAAGATTACCATCCCCAAGACACATTGTCATCAAATTATCCAAGAATGATCTGAAAGAAAAAATACTAAAGGCAGCTAGAGATAAGGAGCAGGTCCCCTACAAAGGGAACCTCATCAGCCAAACAGCAGACCCTTCAGCAGAAACCCTACAAGACAGAAGAGATTGGAGACCTATATTCAACATTCTTGAGAAAAAAAAATTCCGATCAATAATTTCATATTCAGTCCAACTAGGCTTCATAAGTGAGGGAGAAATGTGTTTATCTTTTTCAGATAAACAAATCCTAAGGGAAGAAAATTTGTTACTACCACATCTACCTTACAAGAGGTCCTTAAGTGAGTGCCAAACATGGAAATGAAAGACCTGTACTGGTTAGCACAAAAATATATGTAAGTACATAAATGATTGACACTATAAAGCAACTACAAAATCAAGTCCGCATAATGACCAGCCAATATCACAATGACAGAATTAAATCCTCACATATTAATATTAAACTTGAATGTAAATGGGCTAACTGCTCCACTTAATAGGCAATGAGTGGCAAGTTGAATAAATAATTTAAAGCATAATGAAAAAATATATTTAAAAAAAAGAAGCAAGTCTCAATGGTATGCTGTCTTCAAATGACCCATCTCAAATGCAAAGATATCCACAGTCTTAACATAAAAGGATGGAGAAAAATCTTCCAAGCAAACGAAAAACAAACAAAGCAATAAAGCAGGAGTTGCTATCTTAATTTCAGACAAAACAGATTGAAACAATGATGATCCAATAAGACAAAGAACAGCATTACATAATTATAAAGGGTACAATTCAACAAGAAGACTTAACTATCCTAAGTATATATGTACCCAAATCTGGAGCACCCAGATTCATAAAACAAGTCCTTAGAGACCTATGAACAGACTTAGATAAACACCCAATAATAGTGGAACTCTTCAACAACTGGCAGTACTAGATAGATTATTGAGACAGAAAACTTACAAAGATATTTAGAACCTGACCTCAACGCTTTACAAAATGGATGTAACAGACTTCTACAGAACACTCAACCCAACAATGAAATATACAATTTTCTCATCTGCACATGCCACATATACTAAAATTGACCACATAATTGGTCATAAAACAATTCTCAACCAATCAAAAAATCTGAAATCATATCATCCAAACTCTCAGACTGCAGTGCAATAAAAATAGACATCAATACTAAGAAGATATCTCGAATCCACACAGTTACATACAAATTTAAAAACCTGCTCCTGAATGACTTTTGGGTAAAACATGAAATTAAAGCAAAAATCAAGACATTTTTTAAAACCAATGAAAACAAAGATAAGACATATTAGAATGTCTGAGATGCGGCTAAAGCAGAGCTAAGATTAACAAGCTAAGATCACACCTACAGGAACTAAAAAAAAAAACACACAAAACAAAACAAAAGCAAACCAACCTCAAAGCTAGCAGAAGATGAGAAATAACTAAAATTAGAATTAAACAGATTGAAATTGAGATGTGAAAAAACGTACAAAAGACCAACATAACCAAAAGTTGGTTATTTGAATAAATAAATAAGATTGATAGATGGATAATTAGACTAATAAAGAAAAGAAGAAGATGCAAAAAAGTTATCAGAAGTGACCAAGGGGACATTACCACTGACCCCATAAAAATACATAAAACATCAGAGACTATTGCAAACGTATCTATACAAACAAACTAGAAAACTTTGGAAAAATTGATGAATTTCTAGAAACTTATAACCTCTCAAGATTGAAATGGGAAGAAACTGAAACCTTGAACAGACTAATAATGAGTTCCAAAACTGAATCAGTAATAAAATACCTAATAATCAGAAAGTGTGTTGGACCAGATAGATTTACAGGCAAATTCTAATAGACACACAAAGAGCTGGCACAAATCCTACTGAAATTACCAAAATTGAGAGAAAGGAACTCTCCTCAATTCATTCTGTGAGGCCAGCATCATTCTTGATACCAAAACCTGGTAAAGACACTACGAAAAAAGAAACCTCAGTCCAATATCTCTGATGAACATCGATGCCAAAATACTAGCAAATTGAATCCAGCAGCATATCAAAAACTAATCCCCCATGATCAAGTAGGCTTTACTCCTGGGATGCAAGGTAGATTCAACATACACAAATCAATAAATGTGATTCATCACATAGACAGAACTAAAAGAAAACCCACATGATTATCTCAACAGATGCAGAAAGGCTTTTGATAAAACTCAACATCCTCTCACGTTAAAAATCCTCAAGAAAGCAAGGCACAGTGGCTCACACCTGTAATCCCAGTACTTTCAAAGGCAGATGCCGGCAGATCACTTGAGCTCAGAAGTTCAAGACCAGCCTGGGCAACATGGTGAAACCACATCTCTACCAAAAATACAAAAAACAAAACAAAACAAAACAAAACACAAAAATTTCACTGAGTGGTCTCAGCTATTCAAGAGGCTGAGGTGAGAGGATCAATTGAGTCCTGGGAGGCAGAGGTTGTAGTGAACCGAGATCACACCACTACACTCCAGCCTGGGTGACAGAGCAGGAACCTGTCTCAAAAAAAAAAAAAAATCCTTAACATACCAGTCATTTTAAAAACATACCACGAAATAATGAGTCATCTGTGAAAAAGCCAACAGTCAACATCTTACTAAATGAGCAAATGCTAGAAGCATTCTCCTTGAAAACTGAAACAAGACAAGAATCCCCACTCTCACCACTCTTATTCAACATAGTACTGGAAGTCCTAGCTAGAGCAATCAGGCAGGAGGAAAAAAAAAGCATCCAAATAGGAAGAGAGGAAGCAAAACTATCTCTCTTCACAGACAATCTGATCTTATATCTAGAAAGCCCCATAGTATCTGCCCAAAAGCTCCTAAATCTGATAAATAAATTCAGCGAAGTTTCATGCTACAAAATCAATGTAAAAGAATAAATATCAGTTTTGCATACTAAAAACATCCAATCTGAGATCCAAATCAAGAATATAATCACAGTCACAATAGCCACAAACACAAAAAAAGAAAATACCTAGGATTATGGCTAACCAAAGTGGTGAAATATGTCTACAAAGAGAATTACAAAACACTACTGAAAGAAATCAGTGATAACAAAAACAAATAGAAAAACATTTCATGTGCATGTGGATAGGATGAATCAATATTGTTAAAATGGACATACTCCCCAAATCAATGTAGATTCAATAATATTCCTATTAAACTACCAATGATATTTTTTCACAGAACTAGAGAAAACTATTGTAACATTCCCCTGCAATGAAAAAAGAGCCCAAATAGCCAAAGCAATTCTAAGCATTAAAAAGAAAGCTGGAGACATCACATTCCCTGATTTCAAACTATACTACAAAGCTACAGTATCCAAAACAGCATGGTATTTGTGGAAAAAAAAAAGAGGCACAAAGACCCATAGAATGGTTAGAGAATCCAGAAATAAAACTGCACACCTATGACCATATGAATTTAAATACTGTCTACAAAAACAAGCAATGGGAAATGACTCCTTATTCAATAAATGGCACTGAGATAACTGGCTAGCCATATGCAGAAGACTGAAACTGGACCCCTTCCTTACACTATATAAAGAAATCAACTCAACATGAATTAAAGACTTACACATAACACCTATGGGTAACAAAGGAAATACCATTTTGGACATAAGCCCTGGCAAAGATTTCATGACAAAGATGCCAAAAGCAATCATAATAAAAACAAAAATTGACAAATGGGAACTAATTAAACCAAAGAGCTTCTGTGCAGCAAAAGAAACTGTCAATAGAGTAAACAGATAACTTAAAAATGGGAGAAAATATCTGCACTCTACGCAGCCGACAAAAGTTGAATATCCAGAATCTATAAGGAACTTAAATCAACAAGCAAAAAACAAACAACCCAATTAAAAAATGAGCAATGGACATCAACAGACACTTCTCAAAAGAAATACATGCAGCCAACAAGCATATGAAAAAATATTCCATATCACTAATTAATAAAGTAATGGAAATCAAAACCACAATGACATACCGTCTCACATCAGTGGGAATGGCTGTTATTAAGAAGTCAAAAAAATAACACATGCTGTGCTGGTGAGGTTGTGGAGAAAAGGAAACACTTATACTCTGCTGGTAGAAATGAAAATTTGTTCAGCCACTGCAAAAAGCAGTTTGGAAATTTCTCAAAGAACTGAAAGCAGAGCCAACATTCAACCTAGCAATCCCATTACTGGGTATTCACAATAGCAAAGACATAGAATTAGCCTAAATGCTCAATAGTGGACTGGATAAAAATATGTGGTACATATACACCATTGAATATTGTGCATCCATAAAAATGAAAGAAATCATGTCTTCTGTAGCAATATGGATAGAGTTAGAGGCCATTACCCTAAGCAAATTAACACAGGAACAGAAAAGCAAATACCACACCTTCTTACCTATTAGTGGGAGATAAACATTGAGTACACATGGACACAAAGAGGACAATAGACACCAGTGCCTACTTGAAGGTGGCAGTGGGAGGAGGGTGAGGTTTGAAAAACTATCTATCAGGTACTATGCATGGATGATGAAATAACCTGTACACCAAACCTCTATGACACAAAATTTACCCATATAATAAACCTACACTTGTACTTTTTGAACCTAAAATTAAAGTTGGAAGAAAAAAAAGAAATTGAAACAACTCAACAGCAAAACAAAACAATTATCCCATTAAAAATGGGGAAAGGATATGAATACACATTTCTTAAATGAAGACATACAAATGGCCAAAATTTATATGGAAAAATGTTAAACATCAGTAATCAGCTGGGAAATGCAAATGAAAACCATGATGAAATATCATCTTACTGCAGTTAGAATGGCTATTATTAAGAAGACAAAAAATAACAGATACTTGTGAGGATGTAGATAAAATGAACTCATACACTGTAAGTGAGAATGTAAATTAGTATAGCCATTATGGAAAACAATATGGAGATTTCTCAAAAAATTAACAACAGAGCTACCATACAAACCAGCAATACCACTACTAGGTATTTATCCAAAGGAAAGGAAATCAATATCTCAAAGGGATACCTGCATCCCCATGTTTATTGCAGCACTACTCACAATAGCAAAAATATGGACTCAACCTAAGTATCCATCCACAGATGAATGGATAAAGAAAATGTGTGGTATATATACATATAAAATAATATTCAGCCAAAAAGATATGAAATTATGTCATTTTCAGCAACATGGACAGAACTGGAGGTCATCGGCTTTTAGCGTGCCTCGGCCACTTGGAAATAGCAAAATTAGTACATAAAGATCCACACTGTCAGCTTTAATTCAAGAAAGAGAACAGGAATTCCCCGGGGAAAAAAAAGGATACACTAAATCTCTGGAGCCAACCTGTTGCAGGATGGCGCCATTTTGAGAGCAGAACCAACACTGTACTGTATGCTGCCCTGAGGCCCAATAGCCCCTGCATTTTCGCATCTCTTGGACCCCACAGGCTTCTCCTCACATCTACTCAGAGGGCCACTGTGTTGTGGTACCCACTGGACCCAGTAGTGCAGCCACATCCAGGCTCCCAAGCCCGTGCAGCACCCAACACCCTAGGAAACACAAAATCCGGCACATCAGGGAGGCTGCCTCCAGAATATATGGAATGAAAGAATGTGCCCCCCAGAGCCTGAGAGAAGACTGCCTGGGACTGTGGCTACCAAGAGCAATCCCCTCCCACTTCAGCAGCAGGATAATACTCACCACTGCACCCTGCCTGGTGACCTGGGTAGTAGCCTGCCTGCCATGCTGCAGACATTGCTGGTGCCCACCCAACCAAGCAGAGAGCTCAGGGATAGGCAGGTCTCCACATCCTATCCTTGGGCTTGAGTATCTACCCACCCACCCTGCCACTGACACTATCAGCACCAATGCATACCACTCAGGGATTCAAGTACCGGCCTTCCTGTCCCATTCCTACCCCCATCAGTGCAAACGTGCACCATATACGGGCCTGAGGACCAGCCTGGCTGATGACCTATCATCAGCAAAGCCTCACCACAGCCTCCGCAAACAACTTGAGTCCAAGCCCGTAAAGAACTCATAGATACTGCTGATGTTGATTACACCTAAAGTAATCATATGGAGACTACACTATAGTGCCCACCCAGAACCAAAGCCAAAGCACGCTGCCCAACAAACATTGTAGATACATATACATTAAATGGCTTTCCCTATGGAAGCTATTCCATAAAATTAGAAGAAACAGCAGTTACACCAAATGCACAGATGTCAATGTGAGAACACAAGGAACATAAAAAAGCAATGAAACATAACATATATAAAAGAACAAAAGCTCCCCAGTAACAGATATCAAAGAAAAAAATGAAATTTCAGAAAAGGAATTCAAAATCATGATCTTCAGGGAACTCCGTGAGATATAAAAGGAAAACAAACAATACAAAGTAATAAGGGAATTACCTCTGGATCTGAATCGGAAAGTCAAAAAAGAGATAGATATCATATAAAAGAGCCAAATAGAAATCCTAGAATTAAATAATTCAATGAATGAAATAAAAAATAGAATCGAGAATATAGGTTAGATCAAGCAGAAGAAAGACTTTTGAACATCAAAAAACGTCTTTTGAAATAACTGAGTTGGACAGGAAAAAAAAGAAAGAAGAAAGTCCACATAACATATAGGGCACCATCAAGTCAGCAAATACTTGAATTTGGGGAGTTCCAAAAGGAGAAGAGATGGGAAAAGACATTGAAAACCTATTTATGAAAAAATAGCTTGTAAATTTCCCAAGTCTTGGAAGAGGTATAGACATTGAGACCCAGGGAAGCTAAAAAGTCCCCAAATAGACTCAACCAAAATAGGTCCTCACTGAGGCACATTATAGTCAAACTTTTAAAAAATGAAGGCAAAGAGAGAATTATAAATATAGTAAGAGGAAAGCATCAACTTACACATAAAAGTATCCAAATTAGATTAACAGCTGATTTCTCAGCAGAAACCTTACAGTCCAGGAGACAATAAAATAATATATTCAAAGTGCTGAAAGAAAAATACTCCTAGCCACGAAGACTATACCCAACAATGCTATCAGTAACGAAGGAGAAATAGTATTTCCCACACAAGCAAAAGCAGAGGAAAATCATCACCACTAGAATGACCCTACAATAAATGCTTAAAGTAGTATTTCTATATCTGAAAGTGAAAGGATGATATCTACCATCATGAAAATACATAAAAGTATAAAACTCACTGGCAGAGCAGAAACACAGATGAGAAAGAGAAAGGAATCAAACATTTTCAATAGAGAAAGCCACCAAATCACAAAGATAAACAGTAAGAGAGGAATAAATAAATTAAAAATATAAAAAAATTATAAACCAATTGACAAAATGAGAAGAGTAAGTCTTAACAAACCAATAACAACCTTAAATTAAAACAAATTAAATTTCCCAATTTAAAGATACAGACTGGCTGAATGGATTAAAAAAAAAAAAAAAAACATGACCTGACTACATACTGTCTACAAGAACCTAACTTCTGTAAAGACACACATCGACTAAAAGTGAAGAAATGACAAAAGATATTCCACAGAAACCAAAAGTGAAAAGGGATAGCTGATATCAGGCAAAATAGGCTTTAAGTCACTAAACATAAAGGAATATAAAGAAGGTCATATATAATGATAAGGAGATCAATTCAGCAAGAGAATATACCAATTGCAATTGTATATGTACCCAGCACCAGAACACTCAGATATATAAAGCAAATATTACTAGAGTTAAAGAAAAAAATAGAAGCCAATACAATAATAGTTGGAGAATTAAGCACCCCACTTTCAACATTGGACAGATCATCCATACACAAAATCAACAAAGAAACATCAAACTTAAACTGGACTATAGGCCAAATGGACCTAACCGATATTTATAGAACATTTCATCCAACAGCTACAAAATACACATCCTTCTCATCAGCACGTGGATTACTCCAGAATAGATCATGTGTTAGGCAAGAAAACAAGTCTCAACATATATTTCAAGAGTCAATATCACATCAAGTATTTTTTCAGGCCACAATAGAATAAAACTGGAAATCAATAACAAGAGGAACACTGGAAACTGTACAAATGCATATAAATTAAATAATATGCTCTTGAATGACCATGAAGTCAAAAAAGAAATTAAAAGGAAATCAAAAAATGTCTTGAAACAAAGGAAAATGTAAATACAACATACCCAAACTGATGGGATACAGCAAAAGCAGTGCTAAGTGGGAAGTTTATAGCAATAAATGCCTACAACAGAAAAGAAGAAAGATTTCAAATAAACAACCTATCCATGAACCTCAAGGAACTAGAAAAGTAAGAACAGGCCAAACCCAAAAGTAGCAGGAGGAAGAAATGATAAAGATCAGAGCAGAACTAAACAACAGAAAGAATTTTTAAAAAACACAAAAGATCAACAAAATAAAAAGCCGTTTTTTTAAAAAAAGATTAAAAAATCCACAAACTATTAGCTAGAATAACTAAAAAAAATTAGAAGGCTCAAGTAAATGAACCAAAAAATATTAAAAAAGGAGGTACTAAATCTTATACCACAGAAATACAAAAAATCATTAAAAACTATTATAAACAACTATGCACCAACAAATTGAAAAACCTAGGGGGAATGGACAAATCTCTAGGCACATACCACATAGCAAGACTGATCCAAGAAGAAATAGAAAACCCAAACCAACTAATGAAATTAAATCAGTAATAAAAAGTATCCTAACAGGCTGGGTGTGGTGGCTCATGCCTGTAACCCCAGCACTTTGGGAGTCCAAGGTGGGTAGTTTACTTGAGGTCAGGAGTTCAAGACCAAACTGGCCAAGATGGTGAAACCCCATCTCTACTAAAAATATAAAAAGTAGCTGGGCTTGGTGGTGCACACCTGTAATCCCAGCTACTTGAGTGGCTGAGGCAGGAGAATCGCTTGAACCCAGGAAGTGGAGGTTGCAGTGAGCTGAGATCATGCCACTGCACTCCAGCCTGGGTTACGGAGCAAGATTCTATCTAAAAAAAAAAAAAAAAATTATCCTAACAATGTAAATCCAGATAGCTTTACCACTAAATTCTACCTAACATCTAAGAAGAACTAACACCAACTGTCCTCAAACTATGCCCCAAAGTTGAAGAGATTAGAATTCTCCCTAACTCATTTTACAAGGCAAGCATTAGCCTGATGCCAAAACCAAACAAGTATATGACAAATAGAAAACTACAAAACAATATTTCTGAGAAACATGGATGCAAAAATCCTCAATGAAATACTAGCAAACCAATTCCAACAGCACATCAAAGAAAAATACACCATGATCAAATAAGATTTACTCCAGGAATGCAAGAATGGTTCAACATATGCAAATCAATAAATTTGATACATCACATTCATATATCAAAACAAAAACTATATGACCATCTCAAAAGATGCAGAAAAAGCATCTGATAAAATACATGGTTTCTTGATAAAAACTCTCAATAAACTATACATAGAAGAAACATACCTCAAAACAATAGAGTCCATATATGACAAACCCACAGGTAGCATTAAGATGAATGGGGAAAATTGAATACCTTTCCTGTAAGATCTGAAACAGGACAAAGATGCCCACTTTCACCACTTTAATTAAACACAGCACTGGATGTCTGAGCCAGAGCAATTAGACAAGAGAAAAAAATTAATGGCATCCAAATTGGAAGGAAGAAGTCAAATTATTCTGTTTTACAGATAAAATAATTTTACATTAAAAAAAATCTTTTGAACAAACAGTTTTTAGCTGCTAAAAATGAGTTTCATAAATGAATTCAAAAAAGTGGCCAAATACAAAATCAACATGCACAACTCAGTAGTATTTCTATATGCCAACAGTGAATAATCTCAAAAGGGAATCATGAAAACAATCCCATTAACAATAGCTACAAAAAATAAAATACCAAGGAATAAATGTAACCAAAGAATGAAAGATCTCTACAATAAAAACTATAAAATGCCAATGACAGAAATTAAAGAGGAAACAGAAAGAAATGAAAAGATTTCCCATAGTTCATGGAATGGAAGAATTAATATTGTTATTAGGTCCGTACTTCACAAAGCAATCTGTATATTTGTGTAATCCTTACCAAAATACCAGTGATATTCTTCACAGAAATAGGAAAACAAATCCTAAAATTTGTGTGGAACCACAAAGACCCCAAATAGCCAAAGGAATCCTGAGCAAAAAGAAAAAAGCTGGAAGTTTCACATTACCTGACTTCCATGTGTACTACAAAGCCATAATAACCAAAACAGCCTGGTACTGGTGTAAAAACTGACACATAGGCCAATAGAACAGACTAGAGAACCAATAAATAAATTCATGCATTTATAGCCAACTTATTTTTGATAAAGTCATCAAGAACTTACATTGAAGAAAGGACAGACTCTTCAAGAAATTATGCTGGGAAAACTGGATAATGATATGCAGAAGAATAAAATTAGACCCCTATATCTCACCATATAAAAATAAAAATTATTAAAGACTTAAATGTAATACCCCAATCTCTGAAAACACTAGAAGAAAACATTGAGAAAATGCTTTAGGACATTGGTTTGAGCAAAGACTTTTTAGGTAAGATTTCCAAAGTGCAGGCAACAAAGAAAAAATAGACAAATGGAATTACATCAAGCTAAAGAGCTCTGTATAGCAAAGGAAACAATCAACAGTGAAAAAGACAACCTACAGAATTGAAGAAAATATTTGCAATCTATCCTTCTGACAAGGAATTAATAACCAGTATCTATAAGAAACTTAGCAGCAAAAAACCAAATAACCCAATTAAAAGGGGGCAAATGATCTGAATAGACATTTCTAAAAAGAAGACATGCAAATGGCTATCTGGATACATGAAAAAGTACTCAACATCACTAATCGTCAAGGAAATGCAAATCAATACCACAAGGATATATCATCTCACCTCCGTTAAAATGGCTATTATCAAAAAGACCATAAAAATTAAAAATGTTGGCAAGAATATAGAGAAAGGGGAACACTTGTACACGGTTGGTGAGAATGTAAATTAGTATAGTCACTCTACGTAACCATATGGAGTTTCCTTAAACACCTAAAAATAGAAATGCCATATGATCCAGCAATCCTACTACTGGGTATATATCCAAAAGAAAGGAAGTCAGTGTGTTGAAGAGATCTGCACTTCCATGTTAATCTCAGTATTATTCAAAACAACCAAGATATAAATCAACCTAAGTGTCTATCAACAGATGAATGATTAAATAAAATGTAGTATATATACAAAATGGAGTATTACTCAGACAAAAAAGAATGAAATCCTGTCGTTTGCAGCAACATGGATGAGCCTGGAGGATATTATGTTAAGTGAAATAAGCCAGGTTTACAAGGACAAATACTGCATATTGTCATACATGGGAGCTTAAAAAGTGGATCTCATGGGTATAGAGAATAGAATGGTAGTTACTAGAGCGTGGGAATAGTGGGGAAAAGGAAGGATGAAGAGGGGTTGGTTGATGGGTTCAAAAATACAGTTAGGCCAGCCGTGGTGGCTCAAGCCTATATTCTCAGCACTTTGGGAGGCTGATATGGGCAGATCACGAGGTCAGGAGTTCAATTCCAGCCTGGCCGACATAGTGAAACCCAGTCTCTACTAAAAATACAAAAATTTGCTGGGTGTGGCAGTAGGCGCCTGTAGTCCCAGCTACTTGGGAGGCTGAGGCAGGAGAATCGCTTGAACCCAGGAGTCGGAGGTTGTAGTGAGCCAAGATCACATCACTGCACTCCAGCCTGGGTGACACAGCAAGACTCTGTCTCAAAAAAACAAACAAAAATATGGAGGATTGCTGGCAAGATGGCTGAATAGGAACAGGTCCGGTCTGCAGCTCCCAGCGTGATTGACTTAAAAGGCGGGTGATTTCTTTTTATTTAATTTTATTTTATTATTATTATACTTTAAGTTTTAGGGTCTGGAATGAACCTCCAGCAAACTCCAGGAGACCAGAGGCAGAGGGGCCTGACTGTTAGAAGGAAAACTAACAAACGGTAAGAAATAGCATGTCCACTCAGAGACTCCATCCGAAGGTCACCTACATCAAAGACCAAAGGTAGATAAATCTACAAAGATGGGGAGAAACAAGTGCAAAAAGGCTGAAAATTCCAAAAACCAGAACGCCTCTTCTGCTACAAAGGATCAGAACTCCTCAGCAGCAAAACAAAGCAACACTGGACAGAGAATGAGTTTGACGAATTGACAGAAGTAGGCGTCAGAAGGTGGGTAATAACAAACTCCTCCAAGCTAAAGGAACATGTTCTAACACAAGGCAAGGAAGATAAGAACCTTGAAAAAAGGTTAGACTAATTGCTAACTAGAATAACCAGTTTAGAGAAGAACATAAATGAGCTGATGGAACTGAAAAACACACAACAAGAACTTCATAAAATATACACAAGTATCAATAGCCAAATTGATCAAGTGGAAAAAAGGATATCAGAGACTGAAGATTCACTTAATGAAACAAAGCGAGAAGACAAGATTAGAGAAAAAAATAAAAAGGAACGAAGAAAGCCCTAAGAAATATGGGACGATGTGAAAAGACCAAATCTACATTTGATTGGTGTACCTGAAAGTGACGGAGAGAATGGAACCAAGTTGGAAAACACTCTGCAGGATATTACCGAGGAGAACTACCCCAACCTAGAAAGACAGGCCAAAATGCAAATTCAGGAAATACAGAGAACACCACAAAGATACTCCTCAAGAAGAGCAACCCCAAGACGTATAATCTTCAAATTCACCAAGGTTGAAATGAAGGAAAAAATGTTAAGGGCAGCCAGAGAGAAAGGTCGGGTTACCCACAAAGGGAAGCCCATCAGACTAACAGTGGATCTCTTGGCAGAAACCCTACAAGCCAGAAGAGAGTGGGGGCCAATATTCAACATTCTTTCAGCTGTGAATCCATCTGGTCCTGGACTCTTTTTGGTTGGTAAGCTATTGATTATTACCACAATTTCAGAGCCTCTTATTGGTCTATTCAGAGATTCAACTTCTTCCTGGTTTAGTCTTGGGAGAGTGTATGTGTCCAGGAATTTATCCATTTCTTCTAGATTTTCTAGTTTATTTGTGTAGAGGTGTTTGTAGTATTCTCTGATGGTAGTTTGTATTTCTGTGGGATTGGTGGTGATATCCCCTCTATCATTTTTTTATTGCATCTATTTGATTCTTCTCTCTTTTCTTCTTTACTAGTCTTGCTAGCGGTCTATCAATTTTGTTGATCCTTTCAAAAAACCAGCTCCTGGATTCATTAATTTTTTGAAGGGTTTTTTGTGTCTCTATTTCCTTCAGTTCTGCTCTGATTTTAGTTATTTCTTGCCTTCTGCTAGCTTTTGAATGTGTTTGTTCTTGCTTTTCTAGTTCTTTTAATTGTGATGTTAGGGTGTCAATTTTGGATCTTTCATGCTTTCTCTTGTGGGCATTTAGTGCTATAAATTTCGCTCTACACACTGCTTTGAATGTGTCCCAGAGATTCTGGTATGTTGTGTCTTTGTTCTCATTGGTTTCAAAGAACATCTTTATTTCTGCCTTCATTTCGTTATGTACCCAGTAGTCATTCAGGAGCAGGTTGTTCAGTTTCCATGTAGTTGAGCGGTGTTGAGTCAGTTTCTTAATCCTGAGTTCTAGTTTGATTGCACTGTGGTCTGAGAGACAGTTTGTTATAATTTCTGTTCTTTTACATTTGCTGAGGAGAGCTTTACTTCCAAGTATGTGGTCAATTTTGCAATAGGTGTGGTGTGGTGCTGAAAAAAATGTATATTCTGTTGATTTGGGGTGGAGAGTTCTGTAGATGTCTATTAGGTCTGCTTGGTGCAGACCTGAGTGCAATTCCTGGATATCCTTGTTTACTTTCTGTCTCGTTGATCTGTCCAGTGTTGATAGTGGGGTGTTAAAATCTCCCATTATTATTGTGTGGGAGTCTAAGTCTCTTTGTAGGTCACTCAAGACTTGCTTTATGAATCTGGGTGCTCCTGTATTGGGTGCATATATATTTAGGATAGTTAGCTCTTCTTGTTGTATTGATCCCTTTACCATTATGTAATGGCCTTCTTTGTCTCTTTTGATCTTTGTTGGTTTAAAGTCTGTTTTATCAGAGACTAGGATTGCAACCCCTGCCCTTTTTTTGTTTTCCATTTGCTTGGTAGATCTTCCTCCATCCTTTTATTTTGAGCCTATGTGTGTCTCTGCACATGAGATGGGTTTCCTGAATGCAGCACACTGATGGGTCTTGACTCTTTATCCAATTTGCCAGTGTGTGTCTTTTCATTGGAGCATTTAGTCCATTTACATTTAAAGTTAACATTGTTATGTGTGAATTTGATCCTGTCATTATGATGTCCGCTGGTTATTTTGCTCGTTAGTTGATGCCGTTTCTTCCCAGCCTCGATGGTCTTTACAATTTGGCATGATTTTGCAGTGGCTGGTACCGGTCGTTCCTTTCCATGTGTAGTGCTTCCTTCAGGAGGTCTTTTAGGGCAGGCCTGGTGGTGACAAAATCTCTCAGCATTTGCTTGTCTGTAAAGTATTTTATTTCTCCTTCACTTATGAAGCTTAGTTTGGCTGGATATGCAATTCTGGGTTGAAAATTCTTTTCTTTAAGAATGTTGAATATTGGCCCCCACTCTCTTCTGGCTTGTAGAGTTGCTGCCACGAGATCCACTGTTAGTCTGATGGGCTTCCCTTTGTGGGTAACCCGACCTTTCTCTCTGACTGCCCTTAACATTTTTTCCTTCATTTCAACTTTGGTGAATCTGACAATTATGTGTCTTGGAGTTGCTCTTCTCGAGGAGTATCCTTGTGGCATTCTCTGTATTTCCTGAATCTGAATGTTTTCCTGCCTTGCTAGATTGGGGAAGTTCTCCTGGATACTATCCTGCAGAGTGTTTTCCAACTTGATTCCATTCTCCCCGTCACTTTCAGGTACACCGATCAGACGTAGATTTGGTCTTTTCACATAGTCCCATATTTCTTGGAGGGTTTGTTCATTTCTTTTTATTCTTTTTTCTCTAAACTTCCCTTGTCACTTCATTTCATTCATTTCATCTTCCAACACTGAAACCCTTTCTTCCAGTTGATCTCATTGGCTCCTGAGGCTTCTGCATTCTTCACGTACTTCTTGAGCCTTGGCTTTCAGCTCCATCAGCTCCTTTAAGCACTTCTCTGTATTGGTTATTCTAGTTATACATTTGTCTAAATTTTTTTCAAAGTTTTTAACTTCTTTGCCTTTGGTTTGAATTTCCTCCGGTAGCTCTGAGTAGTTTGACCATCTGAAGCCTTCTTCTCTCAACTCGTCAAAGTCATTCTCCGTCCAGCTTTGTTCCGTTGCTGGTGAGGAACTGTGTTCCTTTGGAGGAGGAGAGGCGCTCTGCTTTTTAGAGTTTCCAGTTTTTCTGCTCTGTTTTTTCCCCATGTTTGTGGTTTTGTCTACTTTTGGTCTTTGATGATGGTGATGTACAGATGGGTTTTTGGTGTGGATGTCCTTTCTGTTTGTTAGTTTTCCTTCTAGCAGACAGGACCGTCAGCTGCAGGTCTGTTGGAGTTTGCTGGAGGTCTACCCCAGACCCTGTTTGTGTTTGCCTGGGTGTCAGCAGCAGTGGCTGCAGCACAGTGGATTTTCATGAACCGCAAATGCTGCTGTCTTATCGTTCCTCTGGAAGTTTTGTCTCAGAGGAGTACCCGGCCCTGTGAGGTGTCAGTCTGCCCCTACTGGGGGGTGCTTCCCTGTTAGGCTGCTCGGGGGTCAGGGGTCAGGGACCCACTTGAGGAGGCAGTCTGCCCGTTCTCAGATCTCCAGCTGTGTACTGGGAGAACCACTGCTGTCTTCAAAGCTGTCAGACAGGGACATTTAAGTCTGCAGAGGTTACTGCTGTCTTTTTGTTTGTCTGTGCCCTGCCCCCAGAGGTGGAGCCTACAGAGGCAGGCAGGCCTCCTTGAGCTGTGGTGGGCTCCACCCAGTTCGAGCTTCCGGGCTGCTTTGTTTACCTAAGCAAGCCTGGGCAATGGGGGGTGCCCCTCCCCCAGCCTCGCTGCCACCTTTCTGTTTGATCTCAGACTGCTGTGCTAGCAACCAGCGAGACTCCGTGGGCGTAGGACCCTCCAAGCCATGTGTGGGATATAATCTCCTGGTGCACCGTTTTTTAAGCCCATCGGAAAAGCGCAGTATTAGGGTGGGAGTGACCCGATTTTCCAGGTGCCATCTGTCACCCCTTTCTTTGACTAGGAAAGGGAATTCCCTGACCCCTTGCACTTCCCAAGTGAGGCAATGCCTCGCCCTGCTTCGGCTCACACACAGTTCACTGCACCCACTGTCCTGCACCCACTGTCTGGCACTCCCTAGTGAGATGAACCCGGTACCTCGGATGGAAATGCAAAAGTCACCCATCTTCTGTGTCACTCACTCTGAGTTGTAGACCAGAGCTGTTCCTATTTGGCCATCTTGGCTGCCACTCAGCATTCTTAAAGAGAAGAATTTTCAACCCAAAATTTCATGTCCAGCCAAAGTAATCTTTATAAGTGAAGGAGAAATAAAATACTTTACAGACAAGCAAATCCTGAGAGATTTTGTCACCACCAGGCCTGCCTTACAAGAGCTCCTGAAGGAAGCATTAACATGGAAAAGAACAATCAGTACCAGCCACGGAAAAAACATACCAAATTGTAAAGTCCATCGACACTATGAAGAAACTGCATCAACTAATGGGCAAAATAACTAGCTAGGATCATAATGACAAGATCCAATTCACACATAACAATATTAACGTTAAATGTAAATGAGCTAAATGCCCCAATTAAAAGACACAGACTGGCAAATTAGAGAAAGAGTTAAGACTCATCAGTGTGCTGGATTCAGGAGACCCATCTCAGGTGCAAAGACACACATAGGCTCAAAATAAAGGGATGGAGGAATATTTACCAAGCAAATAGAAAGAAAAATAAGCAGGAGTTGCAATCCAAATCTCTGATAAAACAGACTTTAAACCAAAAAGATCAAAAGATACAAAGAAGGACATTACATAATGGTAAAGGGATCAATGTAACAAGAAGAGCTAACTATACTAAACATATATGCACCCAATACAGGAGAACCCAGATTCAGAAAGCAAACTGTTAGAGACCTACAAAGAGACTTATACTCCCACACAATAATAGTGGGTGACTTTAACTCACCACTGTCAATATCAGAGAGATCAATGCAGCAGAAAATTAACAAGGATATCCAGGACTTGAACTCAGCTCTGCACCAAGCGGACCTAGTAGACATGTACAGAACTCTCTACCCAAAATCAACAGAATATACATTCTTCTCAGCACTACATTGCACTCATTCTGAAACTGACCACATAATTGGAAGTAAAACACTCCTCAGCAAATGCAAAAGAATGGAAATAAAACACTCCTCAGCAAATGCAAAAGAATGGAAATCATAGCAAACAGTCTCTCAGACCACAGCACAATCAAATTAAAATTCAGGATTAAGAAACTCACTGAAAACCACATAACTACATGGAAACTGAACAACCTGCTCCTGAATGACTACTAAGTAAATAACGAAATGAATGGAGAAATAAAAGTGTTCTTTGAAATCAATGAGTACAAAGATACAAGGTACCAGAATCTCTGGGACACATTTAAAGCAGCGTGTAGAGGAAAATTCATGGCACTAAATGCCCATAAGAGAAAGCAGGAAAAATCTAAAATCGACACCCTGATATCAAAATTAAAACTAGAGAAGCAAGAACAAACAAATTCAGAAGCTAGCAGAAGACAAGAAATCACTAATATCAGAGCAGAATTTAAGGATATTGAGACACAAAAAGCCCTTCAAAAAAATCAACAAATGAAGGAGCTGGTTTTTTGAAAAGAACAACAAAATAGATAGACCGCTAGCCAGACTAATAAAGAAGAAACGAGAGAAGAATCAAATAGAGGCAATAGAAAATGATATAAGGGATATCACCATTGATCCCACAGAATTACAAACTAGTATCAGAGAATACTATAAACACCTCTACACAAATAAACTAGAACATCTAGAAAAAATGGATAAATTCATGGACACATACACCTTCCCAAGTCTAAACCAGGAAGAAGATGAATCTTTGAATAAACCAATAACAAGTTCTGAAATTTAGGCAGTAATTAATAGCCTATCAACCACAAAAATTCCAGGACCAGATGGATTCACAGCCGGATTCTACCAGAGGTACAAAGAGGAGCTGGTACCATTCCTTCTGAAATGACTCCAAACAATAGAAAACAATAGAAAAAGAAATTATTCCAAACATCAACAAAACCAATGACCAAAACCACATGATTGTCTCTATAGAGGCAAAAAAGGCCTTTGACAAAATTCAACACCCCTTCATGCTAAAAACTCTGAGTAAGCTAGTTATCGATGGAATGTATCTCAAAATAATAAGAGCCATTTCTGACAAATCCACAGCCAATATGATACTGAATGGGAAAAAACTGGAAGATTTCCCTTTGAAAACTGGCACAAGACAAGAATGCCCTCTCTCACCCCTCCTATTCTACATAGTATTGAAAATTCTGGCCAGGGCAATCAGGAAATGGAAAGAAATAAATGGTATTCTAATAGGAAAAGAGGTAGTCAAACTGTCTCTGTTTGCGGATGACATGACTGTATATTTAGAAAACCCCATCATCTCAGCCCAAACTCTCCTGAAGCTGAAAAGCAACTTCAGTAAAGTCTCAGGATACAAAATCAATATACAAAAATCACAAGCATTCCTATACACCAATAACAGACAAACAGAGAGCCAAATCATGAGTCAACTCCCATTCACAATTGCTACTAAGAGAATAAAATACCTAGGAATACAACTTACAAGAGATGTGAAGGACCTCTTCAAGAAGAACCACAAACCACTGCTCAAGGAAATAAGAGAGGACACAAACAAACGGAAAAACATTCCATGCTCATGGATAGGAAGAATCAATATTGTGAAAATGGCCATACTGGGCATAGTAATTTATAGATTCAATGCTATCCCCATCGAACTACCATTGGCTTTCTTCACAGAATTGGACAAAAACTATTTTAAACTTCATACGGAACCAAAAAAAAAGCCCGCATAGCCAATACAATCCTAAGCAAAAAGAGCAAAGCTTGAGGCATCATGCTACCTGACTTCAAACTATACTACAAGGTTACAGTAACCAAAACAGCATGGTACTGGTACCAAAACAGATATGTAAACCAATGGAACAGAACAGAGGCCTCAGAAATAACACCACACATCTACAACTGTCTGATATTTGACAAACCTGGCAAAAACAAGCAATGGGGAAAGGATTCCCTATTTAATAAATGGTGTTGGAAAAACTGGCTAGCCATATGCAGAAAACTGAAACTGGACCACTTCCTCACACCTTATACAAAAATTAACTCAAGATGCATTAAGGAGTTAAATGTAAGATATAAAACCATAAAAATTCTTTTAAAAAAACCCGAGGCAATACTATTCAGGACATAGTCATGGGCAAATACTTCATGTCTAAAACACCAAAAGCAATGTCAGCAGTAGCCAAAATTGACAAATGGGATCTAATTAAACTAAAGAGCTTCTGCACAGCAAAGGAACCTATCATCAGAGTGAACAGGTAGCCTACAGAATGGGAGAAAAGTTTTGTAAACTATCCATTTTACAAAGGGCTAATATCCAGGATCTACAAAGAAGTTAAATAAATTTACAAGATGAAAACAAACAACCCCATCAAAAAGTGGGTAAAGGATACTTCTCAAAAGAAGACATTTATGCAGCCAACAAACTTATGAAAAAAGGCTCATCATCACAGGTCATTAGAGAAATGCAAATCAAAACCACAATGAAATACCATCTCATGCCAGTTAGAATGGCGATCATTAAAAAGTCAAGAAACAACAGATACTGGAGAGGATGTGGAGAAATCGAAATGCTTTTACACTGTTGTTGGGAGTGTAAATTAGTTCAACCCTTGGGGAAGACAATGTGGCGATTCCTCAAGGATCTAGAACTAGAAATACCATTTGATGCAGCAATCCCATTACTGGTATATACCCAAAGGATTATAAATCATTCTACTATAAAGACACCTGCACACGTATATTTATTGTGGCAATATTCACAACAGCAAAGACTTGGAACCAACCCAAATATCCACCAATGATAGACTAGATAAAGAAAAGGTGGCGCATATACACCATGAAATACTATTCAGCCATAAGAAATAGTGAGTTCATGTCCTTTGCAGGGACATGAATGAAGCTGGGAACCATCATTCTCAGCAAAGTAACACAAGAAGAAAAAACCAAACACCTCATGTTCTCACTCATAAGTGGGAGTTGAACAATGAGAACACATGGGCATAGGGAGGGGAACATCACACACCAGGGCCTGTCAAGGTTTGGGGGCTAGGGAAGGGATAGCATTAGAAGAAATACCTAATGTAGGTGACGGGTTGATGGGTGCAGCAAACCACCATGGCTAGTGTATACCTATGTAACAAAACTGCATGTTTGGCATGTGTACCCCGGAAATTAAAATATAATAAAAAAACACAGTTAGGTGAAAGAAATAAGTTGTAGTGTCAGCACAATCACATGACTATAGTTAATAATTTATTGCATATTTCAAATTACATTGAAGAGAAAATTTAGAATGTTCTCAACAGAAAATAATCAGAAATGTTTGATGTGATGAGTATTCCAATTACTTTTTAAATTATTACACATTGTATTCATGTATCAAAATATCACATGTACCCCACAAATTTGTAAAAAATTATTATGTAGCAATAATTTTCTTAAAGAATAGTCCAGCACGTTTTGAATAGTTTAGATAGATCCGTACAAATTAGTTGTTCTCAACCCAAATTTCAAAACTATTTGTCACAGGCATCATAAAAAATGGAAACAAATTTTAAACATCATGTACTTCATCTCTCTGCCTCAAGCAAAGATGCACCTAAGAACTTTCAGAAGCTCTGATAAAACGGCAGTAAGAATTACTCAACAATCTGCCTCAGTCACCTACTGCAGTACCACTACACATCTTCAATAAGTTCTAAACTAAATTCTTCCTACATATAACAAGAGTAAATGTTCACTAGGCACATGTCACATGCCCAATTCTTTGTTTGGATATTTACACATATTAATTAATTTAACCCTCAGAGAGACCCCATGAAGTAAGTACTGTCATTATCCCTATTTTATGGAAGAGGAATCAGGGACACAAAAAGTTAAATAATTTTTTCAGGGTCACACAAGTAATAAGTAGCAGACTTAAATACTTATATGCTGGCTGTCTAGCTCCAGAGGCAATACTCTTCTTAACCATTATGCTTTTCTACACCTCTTATTATATACCAGCCACTTTTCTTTGAAAGCAAGCCCTAAACCAATGCAGATACTCTCCATCTTGGATCCCTAAGTGAGGCATATTTGCCTACTGGGGAGAAATGCAAGGAGCCTGAGCAGTGCTGTGCCAAGCCATATTGGAGCCCAAGGCAAAAGGAAAAATCAGTAATACTAGTCCTGTCTTTATTTAAAATTTTGATGTTTTGTTAATGGTGGATTTTCATATTAATTTTTATTTTTAAAAATATTGTATTAAAATATTATTTATCTTGATTACTGATTTTTTTTGGCACCCCTTTACATTTTCCCCCCAAGGTAAGAGCCTCACTTGCCTCACCCTAGTCCCAGCCCTGGGACTAAGTGGGGCAGAAGGAAAAGAACATCCTTGATCACTTTTTTCTATCCCATGATGTTCTCTCTATGGATCTCAAGCACCTATTTCCTGAGCAATTCAGACAATAGTTAGGCCTGGTTTTATTAAGAAAGCTATGAGGACCTCCTTGGTCACCAGAACATGCCTTTGGTAACACTGGAAAGGACCTCTGAAAGCATTCAGTTGAAGTTGGTCATGTCCAGATCAGGAAACTTGACTTCTCCCAACAGAATTAATCACTTCTATAGTCCTATGTTAGAGTCCTTGCTTTCTCCTAAGGCTCAGTGATGGAAGGGAAAGAAGGGCCCTCAAGTTACCCAAGGCCAGGACTGGAGCCCAGGGCTCTTGACTCTCCATTCTGGCTTTTCTATGGCTTGCCATGAGAAAGGCCTCTGGGTCTCTATCCAGCCAGGTTGAAGATGGAAACCCCTATCTTTCTCGCTCCAGAACCCAACTTCTGAGCCTTATGCCAAGTGGTTGAGTGAGGGAAGCAACTCCTTCAGGGAAGGCTTTGGCCTCTGCAAATGTGAGGTTAATCTACTTCTACAGGCCATAGTGAGCTACAAAAATGCTGGCACCTTAACAGTTTCATGACAAATATATCACTCCTGGTTTTGAGATCACTATCATCTGAAGCCTCCGTAATATGTAGCCAATGGTAGGGCTGGGAGGAATAGCCTCTAATGCTTCTATCCTCCTGGGAAAACACAAATGATAAAAAATGCTCCAGGTCTCTGGGATAACATCTCTCTGCTATCTGAGCAAAAAATGAAAGCTGGCCTCAATACTGAACTTTTCTCCAACTCCGAACACGGTCGAAAGCCCCAATACCTTAGAGCTTCATAAAATAGCGATCACTGGCACTGCCTGAAACTTTCCAACATCAGGTCAGGATTATTATGAAGCCTACTAGGATTTTTGCCCTTTGGAACTCCTTTAAGCTTTTGCCAGAATGTCCACCATCTCATCCATCCATCTTGTAGTTCCCCAAGCCCAGTATGCTAGTTCTTGTCTCAACACCTTTGCCCTATCTTGGCCTGGAAAGAGTCTCCAATCCTATCCCTCTCAATCCCTCCCACCTGTTTCAGAATTCCTGATCATTTTCAAAAGAATATCTCCTCTGGGATTCAAGATCCAGTCTATTTCTTTGACTTCTCTAAGCATGATTAAACATTCTTAGTACTGGATTCAAGCTTTTTTTTGGACATACCACAATACTGTGATTCTTCATTGATGTATGAGTTTCTTCTGATTAGACCGTGAATTGAACACAGATCTTTTAAAATTCAGTATTCCAGCATACAGCATGATTCCTGGAATAGAGGTTTCTGAATGAATAAATAAGCAAACAAACAAATAAATGTATAGGATGACAGAGAAATTCATTTCACTTGCCTGTTAAGTCTCAAGATTCAGAAAATGGATGACTATTGTCCTCACACCTTTTTCAAGACAAACTAATTATTAATTGTTACCAGTTTAAAAATTCTGGCAAAATTATAGATGTAGAAAAGAGATCAGTGGCTGCCAAGGGAAAAAGGGAGGGGGACTGATTACAAAAGAACGTGAGGAAATTTGAGGGAGTGAGGAAAATGTTCTACATCACAACTGTGTTGTGGTTATATGACTATACAAATTTGTCAAAATGTATCAAACTGTACACTTGGTGAGTTTTATTATATGTAAATTACAGATTAATAAAGCTTACTTGAAATTGTATGGATTCTCAGGAAGAAAGGAGCTTTGACATCCAAAGCCATGAAAGTAATCCATGGCTGTAGCAAAAGAACATAAACATGATTGTCAAGATACCAGTTTCCAAATCTGGTTCTGCCAGGTTTAGCTGATCTAAAATAAACTATTTAACCTCTCTGAGACCCATCCTTCTGCCTCTATTAAATAGAGACAATAATATCTCCTTTGTCCTCCCACAGTGTGGGGCTCCAAAGAGATAACAGATGTGGCTGGACTTTGAACAGCTCAACACTTTTCTTATTATGTTCAGAATACATAATCTATACAGCCAAAATTTAACCAGATTCAGAGCATAGTTTGCCTAGAACTCAGAGTGAAGGGAAACAGACTAAATCCTGAATCCAGAACTTACTCCAGCTCCTCTGAATCAATTTCCTCTCATCAACAGGTTAATACATTTCCTTTAAAAATATATTTTTTTCAGGCTACACTTTGAGAGAAAAGGAGACTGGCCAATTTTAACTTGTGGAAGAAGGTTTGGCCAGCTTTTTGACAGAAGACACACAAGGGTTGCAAAAGAAAAAAGAAACAACCGATAGAGAGACAAAAGACAAAGATTCTTCCCTCAGAGTGCTGGAGGTCTATCTGGGTGCTGGTCTTGCCTTGAGAATGTCCCCACAAGAGCTTCCTGACTTGGTAAGATGGGACAACTGCCACAGCAGGTTTTCTTAGCTGAGATCATCAGCTGATGCTCAGCCTGCCAAGGCCAAGGCCAGCCAAGATGGAGACCCAGAAAGGCAGCAAATGGTAAGAGTGGTAGAGGCAGAATATGGCTACATCTACATGGTTTGAGACCTACTGCAGATATCCTGCATCTTCCTCAAGTGGGGATATGAATTAAGTATCAGGTCACTGGGCTTTGGGACACAAGGTCCACCCAGACTCTGATATCAACCTGCTTTCCGACCTTAACAAAGTCCTTTCTTTTCTTTTAGCTTCATTTCCTCATCTGAAAAATGAATATTATTTAGTGTTCTCAGGGTAGTTGTGATGCACTCATATGTCACCATCCGAACCTCATCTTGAATTGTAGCTCCCATAATTCCCACATGTCATGGGAGGATCCTGGTGGGAGATAATTGAATCAGGGTGTGGTTTTCCCACAATACTGCTCTTGTGATGTTGAATAAGTCTCAAGAGATATGATGGTTTTATCAGGGGTTTCCCCTTTTGCATGGCTCTCTTGTTGGTGACAATGTAAGGTGTGACTTTGCTCCTCCTTTGCCTTCCACCATGATTGTGATGCCTCCCCAGCCACGTGGAACTGTGAGTCCATTAATCCTCTTTCCTTAAAAAATTACCCAGTTGCAGGTATGTTTTTATTAGCAGCATGAGAACAGAATAATACAGTAAATTGGTACTGGCAGAGTGGGGTGCTGCTGTAAAGATATCCAAAAATGTGGAAGCGACTTTGGAACTGGGTGACAGGCAGAGGTTAGAACAGTTTGGAGGGCTCAAAAGAAGATAAGAAAATGTGAGAAAATTTGGACCTTCCTAGAGACTAGGAGGGCTCAGAAGACAGGAAGGTGTGGGAAAGTTTGGAACTTGCTAGAGACATGTTGAATGGTTTTGGTCAAAATGCTGATAGTGACATGGACAATAAAGTCCAGGCAGACATGGTCTCAGATGGAGATGAGGAACTAGTTAAGAACTGGAATAAAAGTGACTCATGCTATGTTTTAGCAAAGAGACTGGTGGCGTTTTGCCCCTGCCCTAGAGATTTGTGGAACTTTGAATTTGAGGGAGATGATTTAGGGCATCTGCCAGAAGAAATTTCTAAGCAGTAAAGCATTCAAGAGGTGACTTGGGTGCTACAAAAAGCATTCAGTTTTAAAAGGGAAACAGAGCATAAAAGTTCAAAAAATTTTGAGCCTGATGATGCAATAGAAAACAAAAACTCATTTTCTGAGGAGAAATTGAAGCTGGCTGTAGAAATGTGCATAAGTAATGAGGAGCCTAATGTTGATTACCAAGACAATGGGGAAAATATCTTCTGGGCATGTCAGAGACCTTTGTGGCAGTCCCTCCCATCACAGGCCTGGTGGTTTAGGAGGAAAAAATGGTTTCATGTGCCAGGCCCAGGGATCCTGCTGTCTGCAGCCTAGGGACTTGGTGCCCTGCATCCCAGCTGTTCTAGCCATGGCTAAAAGATGCCAAGGTACACCTCAAGCTGTGGCCTCAGAGAGTGCAAGCCCCAAGCCTTGGTATCTTCCACATGGTGTTGACCCTGTGGGTGCACAAAAGTCAAGAACTGAGGTTTGGGAACCTCCACCTAGATTTCAGAGGATGTGGGGAAATGCCTGGATGTCCAGGCAGAAGTTTGCTGCAGGGGTGGGGCCCTCATGCAGAACCTCTGCTAAGGCAGTGTGGAAGGGAAATGTGGGGTTGGAGCCCCCTATGCAGAGTCCTCACTGGAGTACTGCCTAGTGGAGCTGTGAAAAGAGAGCCATCATCCTTCAGACCACAGAATGATAGATCCACAGCTTGCACCATGTCCCTAAAAAGCCACAGACACTCAATGCCAACCTGTGAAAGCAGCTGGAAGGGAGGCTGTACCATGAAAAGCCACAGGGGCAGAGTTGCCCAAGACCATGGGAACCCATCTCTTGTATCAGTGTGACCTTAATGTGAGACTTGGAGTCAAAGGAGATCATTTTGTTGCTTTAAGATTTGACTGACCCACTGGATTTTTGATTGCTCCTTTAGCCCTTGTATTGGCCAATTTCTCCCACTTGGAATGGGTGTATTTATCTAATGCTTGCACCCCCATTGTATCTATGAAGTAACTAACTTGCTTTTGATTTTACAGGATCATTGGCAGAAGGGACTTACTTTGTCTCAGATGAGATTTTGTACTGTGGACTTTTGAGTTAATGCTGAAATAAGTTAAGACTTTGGGGGACTGTTGAGAAGGCATGATTGGTTTTGAAATGGGAGAACATGAGATTTGGGAGGGGCCAGGGTGGAATAATGTAGTCTGGCTGTGTCCCCATTATATCTCATTTTGAATTGTAGCTCCCATAATTTCTACATGTTGGGGAGGGACCTGGTGGGAAATAATTAAATCATGGGAGCAGTTTCCCCCATACTGTTCTCATGGTAGTGAATAATTCTCATGAGAGAAGATGGTTTTACTAAGGGGATTCCCCCTTTGCTTGGCTCTTATTCTGTCTTGTCTGCCACCATGTAAGACGTGTCTTTGCTTCTCCTTTTCCTTCCACCATGATTATGAGGCCTCCCCAGCCATGTGGAACTGTGAGTCCACTAAACCTCTTTCCTTTATGAATTACCCAGTCTCAGGTATATCTTTATTGGCAGCATGAAAACAGACTAATACATGAACACATGTAAAAATTATCTCCCTTTGACTCCTAGCACTATTAAAGTGAAACCAGCTTGAACTGCTCTCAGGGAACAGGAAGAGAGGTTCTTTCCTGGTCATGTAGCACCTGCCATCTGACCAGGCCACCTCCCTCTCCTCCACCTATTTCATTACTTCTCATTATTCAGAGTGCAGCTCAAATTCCACCTTCTCTAAGAAGTCAGGAATATTGTAGCCTACCACATAGCTAGACTCTTTGTTGTAACTTATCTTTGATTAATCCCTTGAAATACTGTTTTTCTCCAAATTCTGGATTCTCCAGGGTTATGAAAGACAAAGCAGAGATGTAGGTTCTGCCTCCTGATTTGGAAACATACAGAGGCATTAAGTTCTGACTCTACCACTTACTGGCAGGGTGACATTAGAAAAGTCATGTCACCTCTTTGAATCTCAGAGTTTTAATGTACAAAATGGAGATGATATTAATTGATGGAACTGCCATGAAGTCAAATGAAACACTGGATTTGAAAGCATTTTGTAAAATGCCACAGCAATAAAGGCTATTGTTGTTACTGTAATAGGAGATCCAAGGGCTTATCACAGCTGCAAAGCATTTCAAGTCCTTGAACGCCATGGAGCCCCCCCTGAAAGCTTTCATGGTGACTCAAATCACTCCTCTAAACCCCTGACCATGGATACTTCACCTTTTCAGAACCACTACCTACATGGATTTCCTCTCTTGGGGTCTTACAAATGTTGGCTTTCCCAGGGAAAGGGCCTTATCACGAATGACTAATTCCTGTATTTGAGCATACGTAATTTATTTTTTTCTTTTCTTTTTGTTTCTGAGATGGAGTCTCACTCTGTCACCCAGGCTGGAGTGCAATGGCATGATTTTGGTTCACTGAAACCTCCACCTCCAAGGTTCAAGTGATTCTCTGCCTCAGCCTCCTGAGTAGCTGGGATTACAGGTGCCTGACACCACACCCAGCTAACTTTTTTTTTTTTTTGTATTTTTAGTAGAGATGGAATTTCACCATGTTGGCCAGGCTGGTCTTGAACTTCTGACCTCAAATGATCTGCCTGCTTTGGCCTCCCAAAGTGCTAGGATTACAGGTGTGAGCCACCACACCTGGTCGAGCATACATAATTTCTAATTAGAAGGAAGCTGGTTATTTGTCTTCTGAGTTCAAAGAGACCCAGCATAGAGACCAGGCTAAAATGAAAGTAAATGTTTAGACCCATTTGTTGGTGCTCTTTTTCTCCGGAGGAATGGACAAGCCTGAGTTTGGACCAAGGAAGCCAAGTGAGGGAAGGCTGGCAAGAGGTAACTGAGCAGAGGCAGAAATCAAGAGAATTCAAGCCAAGTGTCATTAAGCTTTTCCTGTGGGCCTCAATTTGCAACTTCTAAACCAAAAAAACAAAAACAAAAACAAAAAAAACAAAAATCTTAACTTCATGATACATCTCCCTGGTCGTGAATCTCTACAGTGTGGCTGACTATAAACCTGTTTCTAAGTGGAAATATTCAAATTGGTGGGTGATGGTAGTAAAAGCTAAGCCAGTAGGCCAGATATATCTGAGGGTTGCATTCTCAGGTGCCATTGCTCACCAGAGTTTAGACACAGATCTGTAGCCTTATGTGTCCAATCACACTTGCTCGCAGACAAACTATGCAAAAACACAGACAGACACTGAAAGGCAGATATGTATACATACCCTCAGCAAGGAGATACAAATAGGCAGGTCTGTAGACTCAAACACATACAAAAAGGCATCAGATGTCAAAACACCCAAAGATACACTCAGAAAAAAGCATAGACAGATAGATAGATAAATAGATGATAGATAGATAGACACAAGCACACAGAATAGACAGTTAAAAAATTCACGTTGTAGTTCATGCTCAGGGACATCCACACATGCACCAAAGAAGTGTTTTAACAGGTGTGCCATGGGCAAAGATGCATAGATAGGCATATACAGACAGACATTCATATGCACAGAGATACAGCAAGAAAGCTACACTTATAAAGGTCTATATAAGTACCCAACAGACATGGATATAAAGACATCGAGATAAAGAAGCTGACCTCCTAAGCACCAGCTTAAATATCTCCATTTATAAAACAACTTCTCCAAAAAATGCCCATAAATATGCCACCAGTTAGCTCTGAAGATGATCATGAACCCAAAGAATGTAATAAAAGCAAACCGAAGTACTCAATTTAAAATTTCACAGCTCCTCCATCTGCCACAGCACAGGCAGCCAGAGACAATGGCAACAGCAAGCTGCATGGAAACCATAAAAAGTCCTTGATTTATCTCATAAAAATTAACCTCAGGGAAAAAATGTTAATGCTCCCAACTTTTATGCAGCCATAAAATAGCTCAGAAACCCATTTTAAAAATTGCTTCCATTCCACATGGTGGAAATTTCAATACTTGCAATATGTCTAGGAAGAGAGAAGCTTAGAGGAGATAAATGGTGCTGGAGGACAGGCAGGTTCCAAAGAAACTAAGAAAGGGGTCTTACTTCATTAACTGGCTTGTTTCCTGGTCCCTGGAGCTTCCAGTATTCACCAATGTTCTTGTGGGTTTCTAGCATCTTGGAGGCCTGGTCCAAGTTACCTGTGGTGAAAGAATACTCTTTAGGTTGAGACCAAACTTCAGCTCCTTTGGGAGAAACTTGGTTGCTGATCACCCTGGTCCACCTTGCAGAACCACCAGGATTGGGGTGGTGGAGCATGAGAGGGAAGGGTATACTCATGTAAGGCCAGTAATAGAGAGAAAAAGGGCTGAAATTAGTCAAGAAGAAATTCATAACCAGTATCTGAAGTATGCTGGGCCTTCTTCCATTGCTCAGGGAATATCTTGGGAAAAGAAGAACCTCAGGCTCCTGCCTGGAATTATAAAGTAAGAATCCCAGTTCCTAACAATTCTCATTATTTGAAGTCTTAGGTGACATGAAGAGCCTGGTTAATTAAAATATGAAAACATTGTCAAAACCTTGTTTCCACCAATAGCTCTAATTTCGTGCCCCTCCCAACACTTCCCCAGAGTATCATAAACAGTTCTAAATTTTCACCCCTCTCTGTAACCCACCCATTAAGAGGAAATGTGAGCAGTAGATGTGTCCAAAAACCAGGTGGTAGGAGGAAAAACCAAGGTTATATCTAATCAGACCCAATTAGAAAGTAAAATCTGTGTTCCCAGGACAGCCAAATAACAATGCTTCCATTTCCAAAATGAGGATATTAAGGCTTACAGGAGGGGAATGATTGGAACTGACTATACACAAAAAATCACATTGTAGTCATAATGTGATACACAAAAATACACACAGAAATTCAGCAACATAACTAAGGTCTCCTGACACCTGGCTCAATTATCAAATGTTGCTAACTGGTACCATCAACAGATAAATACTCAAATAAAGAGTAAAAATACATCAGCTCTTCTTACCTGCTCAGAAACCAGTGTCCTATTTAATATTCCTTCCAACTGCTTCCTGGCCATTCATTCCAGTGGTGTTAAATTCTTCTAAGTGTATCCTAAAACCCTCTAGATCAAGACCAACCCAGAGCGACCCCTACTGGGAGGGACATAACCTCAGTGGGAAATGATTTGAATGCCTCTGCCTAAACAGGCTTCTGAGTCAGCCCAGTCTCAAGTGGTTTGAGTAGAGCCCAGCCAATATGTGAGGTGACATGTGTGTGGGTACTATTTCAGTGTGTCTGTTTTTGGGATTATATTTTGTTAGGTTTTTCTTAAGTATAAGAACCCCTCTACTTCATTTGGAAAGCAAATCTTAAATTTTAATATTGGTATCAACAGATATTCATGAATATCAACTATGTACCTATCCAGCCCAGGCCTGGATAGAGCTTATAAAGCACTTTCATGTCTGTTAGCTCTTTTTAGCCTACAGTATTGTCTGTGAGGTATAAACTATTAACCCAAGGTTACAAATAAATAACTGAGGCTCAAAGAGGTAAAGTGACCTATTCCAGATCATACAGGTAGTAAGAAGCACAGCCAAAATTCAAGTCCAAGCATGTCTGACTTCAAAACTGTTGTCCTTTCCAGCACCGGGTTGTCAGAATGCAAACTCCACTGACTTTGCTATTTTGCTCAATCAATGTTTGTTGAATGAGCAAGTGAGTGAGTCAATTAATAATTAGAAGAAGCAGCTCATGTACTAGGGCAGATTCAGGTTGGCCCCACAGTGGGCAGAGCTCTTGGGCATATGGAATTGGTGGAGGGCAGTGGGGAGAAGAAAACTACTGCCATCACTGAGCACCCCTGTGTGCTAGGAACTGTGCTGGGAACATCAATAGATTCTATTTCATGTGAAGATGTTATTCAGCACCCCATCCCTCAAATTGAGAAATTGAGGTCCAGAGAGATTATACAACTTGCCCAAGTTTGCAGAGCAAATATTTGAACCTGAGTCTGTTCAATCCCAAAGTTGATCCTCTTTCTACGATATTGGTCTGCCCTGGGAACCTCCAGATTAAAAGCTTCAAGGGAGGGGCTTGTAAGAATATGTGTAGAATAAGGTAGAAGAACAGAAATTGAGCAGTAGAAAACAAACTGAAGTTTGGTGGTCAGTGAAGGGGGCACTATTTGAAACCCACAGAACACTGGCAGTGAACAAATGGAGGTAAATCAGGTACTAATTATGATATAAATATGATTCTTGGATCCCATAGCCAGGAGGGTCAGAGATATAAGAAGAGCTAGATGACACCTGGCTTTCCAAATGGAGTCCTGATGTCATCCTCCTTCCCAGGAATAGTTTTAGCCCCAAGTGTTTAGTTGGGACCTTAAGAATCAGAGCTGCAACATGAGAGCCACTTATATCCCACAGGTGAGTGTGGCTGCTGAGGTGATGGTGGGACATAAGCCAACCTCAGGGGTATATTTTTCTACCCATGGCCTATAAATAAGCCCAGATAAATCCCTAGGGTAAAGACTAATAGCCTCATCTCTGCAGCTCCCTGACCCCACCCCACCAGGAGTTGTCATCTGCTTCTGACAATCAGAAGGATGGTAGACAGGGCCTATCTGATTCACTTGGCAGTGGAATGATATCAGCTGCTCAAAAGCCTTCGAATTGCCAGGGGGTAGGTCCACTTCCTAAGAGGAATGGAGGGAGAGGAGGAATAGTTGTGACTATATTCCTTCCATTAGATACTCCAGGCCTGACCTCCTAGGGGATTATGAGAGAGTGCCTTATCCTCAGGCAGGGGAATTAGAAAATATGGCAGGCATCTGCTGCTGCCTTGATGGCTTGATTTGCACCCACCACCTGCAGTCTCCTTAGGGGATGGGGGGAGGCTGGCAACTCCACTGCAGGTGAGCTTGAGTGGAACCTGAGGCTTGGCATCTTAACATTTAAGACTTGGTCTAGGAGTGAAGTAAAATCACATTCTGGCATGATGAAAAGTCATGAGGTTGAAGCCTGAGTCACAACTCTGCTATAAATTGACTGTGTGACCTTGGACTGGTAGGTCCCATCCCCTGTCTGATCCTGTTTCCCCATCTGTAAAATATGAGGACCATGTGACCTCTAAGCACTCTCCTAGTTACGATAGTAAAGGATTATCTCCCTGTCCTCAGAATTCTTTCTCTTTATTCTTACTGCCTCCCTAGCTTCTGGGAATTTCTGAGGGAAATGATGCCACACAAGACCGAAGCCAGTGATTTCTTTGGCTCCTACCTTCCTGGAATGCTGGGAAGGAGCCACTGGGTTGGAAATAAGCTCTGAGTCAAAGCATCCCACAAGGGCCACACACATGGAGTAAGAAGAATAAAGGAGGAAATAGGAGGAGGAGGAGAAGCAGGTCCAGAGGAGCTACAAGGCCTTCAGGGCTAAGGCAAACTTTGAGGCATGGGGAAGTGAAACTGGTGCTCTTAGAGCTTTTAGAGACTTCAGAAAAAGCTTTTAGAAAGGAATGCTGTGAGGTCCTGAGAATCACAGCATTCATGCAAATTTTGTTGCTGTAAAAGGGCCTAGGAACTGTTAGGATATGGTGTAAGGAATAGGGATCCAAAAGCATGGATTCCTTCCATTTGTGGCAAAAGACAGATTTTTGCAAATGACAAAGGTGTGGCAGGCAGGGCCCATGGGCTGAGTCTGAAAGGGCACACTCTGAAGCTCTGGGAGGTAACTGAAGTGTTAGAGGGAATGTCTCTGGATTTTGAGTTCTTTAAATGAAGTTGCTTTGAGACTTGAGGAGCTTTCCATAGTTGGTGGTCAGTGAAGGAGGAGGGATTTGAAACCCACAGAAACCATGTCTATGTAAGGTGTTAGAATGATCCCATGTGGGGTTTGCTCTATGGGACTAGTCCCTTTGAGGCCTGCAGGCTGTATATAAGATCACTGTAAATGGGGTGAAGAGGAGGAACTGCTGTGTACGAGTTCTGGAAAGCATTAGGTACAGAGAGCCTGGGAGTGTGGTGGGGGAGGGGAACACAAGACTTTGAGAAGAATAGGATATTTGAGTGCTTTGAGTTAATGAGTACCCCAATAGGATATTTGCATTTTAAAAGAAGAGCATGGGGAAGTCAAAGTCTATACCAAGGCATTGCTAATAGTTGATTTTCAGGTTTTAATGAGGAGCAGTACTGGGGGACTACAGGGTGGGGAAGAGGATAAATGTCAACACAGTCTGACTATGCATGAGGCCTGCCTAGCATATCCTGCCATAGAAACCAGGGCATAAAAGGCATCCCAATGCAAAGCATCATAGGTCTACTCCAGCCCACTTGGTCCAGCTCTGTGGGGATACTCTGTGAGATGGGCAGAGAGTGGCATTTTTCCAGAAGGATTTTAAGTGGCAGAGTCCTTGGTGATGGTTCAGCTGTAGGAGAGAAGGCCTGCAAAGAAAACCAACCAGGATTAGTTACTCAGTGGAGGTAGGAAACAGGCCAACACTTGGCCTAAAAAGTAGAGCTTCCAATTTGAAATATTAACTGGTCTAGCCCCCAAATCCAAGCAATGTTAACGTGTGTCAACAATAAACACAAGCAAAGGCCCAACTACTAACAGCGTAAAAGACATCAGGCAGAGGAACAAATGTAAAGCAGGCAACTGATTTAAGGAAAAAAGTGTAATATCTAAATCATGCAGCTAGTAAATGGAATGTCTGTATGACTACAGATCTACCATGCTGCCTTTCTAGACAAAATGAAAATAGCTCCTGGGCCCCTACATTCTTCAAATTCCAGCACTCCTAAGTCACCGTGGACACAGTACAAATTTCTTCCACCTACGTCATTCATTCCTAAAAGAATTGGATGTGGGGAGGAGTTAAAAGTTTTGGTGACCCAGAGAAGGGTCTCTACACAGATGCTAACCCTACTAAGGGCAGAAACCAGCTTTCAAAGTCAGTTCATTCTTTTGAACAGCAAAAGTCACTTGGTTATACTGTAAATAGAGTTTCAGAAGGTATAAGGGACTACTAAATCTATGAATCTGAAGTAAAGGTCTCAAGGTTGCTTTTCAATCACTCCTCCTAATCCTAACTTATTTGCCTTGTTTCATAGACATATAAACTGTTAGAACTGAAAGCCCCCTTAAAAGTTGGAAAATCTAACCCTCTAAACAGATAGAAAAAAACAGCTGAGGCTCAGCAATGGAAGGGACTGGACAATTGAATTATTTTGATTTGAGATAGAAGGAATGGGAGCTACCTGTAGAGTATGGCATCAATATCTGTGATAAGATTTTTGTGATATTTGTTTCTCTCTACCTGATTTCTCCAGAATTTGTAAACTATTTGTGAGTATTCTTATGGTAATATAGTTATTTGCATAAGTGCAATAAGAATCTGTTTTCATTTGTAACAGGATACAATTGGAGAAACAGATTATTTTACCAAGCTTTGACTGGAATAGTGTGCTTTCTTTTAAGAAATCAAACTTGACTTATAGAGCCAATAAAAGCCCCTTGGGCCTGGGCATGGTGGCTCATGCCTGTAATCCTAGGACTTTGGGAGGCCAAGGTCGGTGGATTACCTGAGGTCAGCAGACAAGACCAGCCTGTACAAAGTGGTGAAACCCCATCTCTACCGAAAATACAAAATTAGCTGAGCATGGTGGTGCAAGCCTGTAATCCCAGCTACTTGGGAGGCTGAGGCAGGAGAATCACTTGAACCTGGGAAGTGGAGGCTGCAGTGAAGTAAGACCACGCCATTGCACTCCTTCCTGGGCAACAAGCATGAAACTATCTCAAAAATAAAAAATAAAAGGCCGCTTTGGAAATCTGGCCTTATACACTGTCTACACATTCCCTGTACAGTGTTCCTGATCTGTGGTAAGTAAAGAATGTCACTATCTGACAGACCCAGGAGCCCCAAGTTATCTTGAGGACAAGAATTCACCCAACTCACTGGTATATGAGTGGTGAATTGGTATCAGCCATAGATGGTACAAATTCATGGCTGGGCTCGGCTTTTAAAAAGTCTTATCTGAGATTCCTTCTATGGAACAAAGTTCCATCAAAGCAAGTCTTTAAAGCTTATATGAAAAATAATTATTCTTGGTGTACTTTATACAAATAATCTGGCCAAGTATAATAAAGCAAATCACTCCTATCATGATTTATCTTTAGTAAACATGGAAAACTGGAGAGAGAAAAATTATGTTTCCAAAGCTGTAGTAAACCTGTTGTTTGATTCTGGCCTTGTTTAATGTTTTTTTTTCAATTTTTATTGTTTTCTACAGTTTAGATGGAATTCTAATTTTTCCTGGCTACAAGTCTCCAACATAACATTTTCAACTTTTTATTATTTATTTTCCTTTTTTGCCCATTTTTCCTAACTTAAAATTACTGAAAACTAAGCTGTGCTTTATTAAAGCTCTGTGAACTGAATCTAGACAACTTAAACTTCAGAAGAAAATAACAGCAACCCATTTACATACATAAGCCACTTTCATACCTGCCTACTGATGTATAGACTTCAGAGTAATGTGTCTCATATCAATTTTTCATAATTGTTCTTTTGTTTATTGTTGTTTTTCTCCCCCACTCCCCACCATTTTCTCTTCATAGGACATGAAACTTCTCAACCTGATAAAAATGAGCTTTCCTAATAACTTGAGACCTACCTGTCTAAAAATAAACTATCGTAGCCATGAGTGATCCGACAAAATCTGAGACCAGAGACTCATTTTCTTCTCAAATGCTTTCTCCAGAAGATTTTTTAAAGAACAAGGTATGGGGGTTGAATGTGAAAGGAAAATAAATATTGGGGGCCCAAAATCACTAATTTAAGAGAAGAAGTCAAACTGGGCACTGCTTAGGGCAAACCTGCCTCCCATTCTGTTCGAAGTCATGTCTCTGCTCACCAAGATAAATGCATATCTGATTACCTCCTTTGGAAAGACAATCAGAAACTCAAAAAAAAATGCAACTGTTTGTCTCTCACCTACCTGTGACCTGGAATTCACCTCCCCGCTCAAGTTGTCCGCCTTTCCAGACAGAACTAATGTACATGTTACATATATTGATTGATGTCTCACTTCTTCCTAAAATGGATAAAACCAAACCGTGCTCTGACAACCTTGGGCACATGTTGTCAGGACCTACTGAGGTGGTGTCCTCAACCCTGGAAAAATAAACTTTCTAAATTAACTGAGACCTGTCTCAGATATTCAGGGTTCACAATACAAAAGTCTTATTTCCAAATCAGGTCACAGTCACATGTACACGGGGTTAAGACATGAAAATATATTTTGGTGAGGTGGGGGGCACAATTCTACCAAATACAAAAGGATACAGCCTTTTGGAAACTGCAGCTTGGGGAGGGACCAGTGCTAAGCATCTTAAATCTTAGACGATAGAGTGACAGGGGCCCCTAGATCTGGAAGAGGATAAGAAAAGTGGAAGGCAACCATATTTACTTTTGCTAAGGCACATCCCAAAATAAGGGTACAATTTCTGCCGCCTCAAATGTCTTAAAGAAATCTACTACTTGGCTTCCCAAACTGAGGCTTCTACAGCCTTGACTTCATAGTTTGGTGTGTCCAGAAACACTGTGATGTTTTACCCGTTTTGGACTTTCTTTTGTCAAGTTGTAACTGAGCAGCTTGGCTTCAAACTGCATTTTACAACTTTTTTTTCCTTTCCTCTTTTTGCGCAGTGAGAAAAACTCCAGGTGTGTTTTCTCTTGTCTTGAAAAACAGCCTTGGAAGGTGCTCTAACACTCCATCTTATGCTCCCAGGCCTTATGCACATTTGTTTATCTGGATGTTTGTTAAACTCACATCATATTCACTTATCTGGTCATACATTTCCTTAGGAATCTTCAGGGGCCAAATCCTGACACAACGAGGCACCTTCTGAATTCTCTCTCCAATAAAAGCTTACTTCAAGACTGGAACCCACTCCCAGATACAGACTGACTACAAGATTGACTGTGATTAATTTGTAACCTGGTACGGCCCTCAATGGCCCCAGCCCCTACATCAGAGGGAACAATAATTCAAGATGAGCCATTGGAGCAAGTCTCATCACCTGGCACTTCCTAGCATTCCCTGCCTCTTCTGCATTCCAAACTCTCTCTTAAAAAACCCCTGCATTCCCTCCAAAAATTGAAAAGTAAAATTTTTCTTAGCCACTCTTCCCCTTGCTGGCACGAATAATAAAGTTTCAGTCTTTTTCTATCACATCTCGTTATTATTTTGGCTTCTTTCTACAAGTGGCGAGCAGTCAAACCCTTTTGCCAGTTACAAAGTGACTTTGAGAGTCTGGATAGCAGAACCTACCACAGGGGACAGCCTTGCTCACTCAAGAAGCCCCCTGCCCACCCCTCCCTTGGACTCCCACAGGAATCAACTATGAAGGAGGAACTAAACCCATCCAGAGTGTGTAGGGGATAATGGAAGAGGGCCAGAAAAGAGAGGCCAGAGTAGTGGACAATTTGGTTGGCAAAACCTGACTATTGCTCCCTTTATAGTGCATAGGTTGTCCCACTAGATTTGAAATAGGCAGCAGGTAAGAGACTAAGGAAATTGGGTTCAATAATTCTCAAGAGACCCCAGGGTGGAATGAAAGGCAGTGTATACCTAGCAGCATGGGCCTGAGGGCCAGAACCTTGTGTCCTGATCCCACATATAAAAAGGACTCACTCTGTGTGTCCTTAGAAAAGGCTTAGTCTCTTCATCTGTGAGATGGAAACAAGAGCCACTGCCCTAGCTGCTTCTGAGTATGGTTATGAGTATTGATACTGTTTGGCTGTATCCCCACCCAAATCTCATTTGAATTGTAGTTCCGATAATCTCCACATGTCATGAGAGGGACTGAGTGAAAGGTAGTTAAAGTGAAAGGTAATTGAACAGCTGTAGTTACCCACATGCTGCTGTTCTCATGATAGTGAGTAAGTTCTCATGAGATTTGGTTTTATAAGGGGCCTTTTCCCCTTTTGCACAGCACTTCTCCTTCCTTCCATCATGGGAAGAAGAACATGTTTGTTTCCCCTTCCACCATGATTTTAAGTTTCCTGAGGCCTCCCCAGCTATGCAGAACTGTGAATCAATTCAACTTCTTTCCTTTATAAATTACCCAGTCTTGGGTATGTCCTTTATATCAGTGTGAGAACAGACTAATACAGTAAATTGGTACCAAAGAGAGAGGGGCACTGCTGCTAAAAATAACTGAACATCTGGAAGTGACTTTGGAGCTGCATAACAAGCAGAGGCTGGAACAGTTTGGAGGTTTCAGAAGAAGACAGAAAGATGTGGGAAAGTTTGGAACTTCTAGGACTTTTTGATTGGTTTTGACCAAAATGCTGATAGTGATGTGGACAATGAAGTCCAGCCTGAGGTGGTCTCAGACGGAGGTAAGGAACTTGTTGGGAACTTGAATAAAGGTGATTCTTGCTATGTTTTAGCACAGAGGCTGGTGGCAGTTTGCCCCTGCCATAGAGATCTGTGGAAATTTGAACTTGAAAGAGATTTTTTAGGGTATCTGTTGGAAGAAATGTCTAAGCAGCAAAGCATTCAAGAAGTGACTTGGGTGCTCTTAAAAACATTCAGTTTTAGGCATTCAAAAGGATATGGTTTGGGACTTATGTTTAAAATATATAAAAATATATATCAAAATATAAAATAGGGACTTATGTTTAAAAGGGATGCAGAGCATAAAAGTTCAGAAATTTTGCAGCCTGACAATGTGATAGGAAAGAAAAACCCATTTTCTGAGGAGAAATTCAAGGTGACTGCAGAAATTTGCATAAGTAGCAAGGATCCAAATGCTAGTTGCCAAGACAATAAGGAAAATGTCTCCAGGGCATATCAGAGGTCTTCATGGCAGCCTCTCCCTTCACAGGCCCAGAGACCTAGGAGAACAAAATGCTCTCATGGCTCGGGCCCAGGGCCACCCTGCTGTGTGCAATCCAGGGATTTGGTGCTCTGCATTCTAGCTGTGGCTCAAAGGGGCCAAAGTGTAGCTCAGGCTGTGGCTTCAGAGGGTGCAAGTCCCAAGCCTTAGCAGCTTCCACATGGTGTTGAGCCTGCAGGTGTACAGAAGTCAAGAATTGAGGTTTGGGAACTTCTGACTAGATCTCGGAGGATGTATGGAAACACCTGGATATCCAGGAAGAAGTTTGCTGTAAGGGTGGAGTCCTCATGGAGACCCTCTCCTAAGGCAGTGCAGAAGGAAAATGTGGGGTCAGAGCCCCCACACACAATCCCCACTGGGGCACTGCCTAGTGGAGCTTTGAGAAAAGGGCCACCATCTTCCAGAGCTTAGAATGGTAGATCCATTGACAGCTTGCACCATGTGCCTGGAAAAGCCGCAGACATGCAACACCAGCCTGTGAAGGAAGCTGGGAGGGGGACTGTACTATGCAAACCTACTGGGGTGGAGCTGCCCAAGGCCATGGGAGCTCAATTCTTGCATCAGCATGACCTATTGTGAGACACGGAGTCAAAGAAGATCATTTTGAAGCTTTAGGATTTGACTGCCCCACTGGATTTTGGACTTGCATGGGTCCTGTAGCCCCTTTGTTTTGGCCAATTGCTCCCATTTGGAACAGGTGTATTTACCCAATGCCTGTGCTCCCATTGTATCTAGGAAGTAACTAACTTGCTTTTGATTTTACAGGCTCATAGGTGGAAGGGACTTGCTTTGTCTCAGATGAGATTTTGGACTTGGACTTTTAGGTTAATGATGGAATGAGTTAAGACTTTGGGGGACTGTTGGGAAGGCATGATTATATTTTGAAAGGTGAGGACATTAGATTTGGGAGGGGTCAGGAGTGGAATGATATAGTTTGGCTGTGTCCCCACCCAAATTTCATCTTGTAGTTCCCATAAGCCCCATGAGTTGTCAAAAGGTAATTGAATCATGGGGGCGGTTACCCCATGCTGTTGTTCTCATGATAGTGAGTGAGTTCTCAGGAGAGCTTATGGTTTTATAAAAGGCCTTTCACCCTTTTGCTCAGCACTTCTTCTTCCTACCATCATGTGAAGAAGGACACGTTTGCTTTCTTTTCACCATGTTTGTACATTTCCTGAGGCTTCCACAGCCATGCGGAACTGTGAGTCAATTAAATCTGTTTCCTTTATAAATTACCCAATGTTGGGCATTCCTTAAAGCAGTATAAGAACAGACTAATACAAGTATCATTTGGAAGCAGAAGCATAACCAAATGGAATAATGATGATGAGACCAACAGAGCACTGGTCAGCAGGAACACTTGGGGGATCAAATGAGATAACAAAAAGTAGAAGCACACAGTAAGTGTTCAATATATCTGCACCTTTTTCTTTCCTTAGGAAGGAAACCGAGGAGACTTCCTATTTCCAGTTGTCAAATGAAGATAATCGACAGTCAAAGTGATTAAAATCAAAAGTCACATATCTGTTAATGTCCCAGAGCCAGGACTTTGAAACTAAGCGTTTTGACTGCAAATTCAATACTTTTTTCTCCCGTATGTCATGCTTCAAGTTCCTCATCTGTCATCTGGGAATAATGATAATAATAATGATAACTGTAATTTGTTTTGCCAATCAATTTATATATTGGAAAGCATTCTGAAAAGTATAAAGTCCTGTACAAATTTAATGAATTCTTATTATTATTCCACTTCCTCAACTTGTATTCCACCAATTCTCACTAAGGTGTTAGCTAAGGATAGGCTTAAGGTACAGTCCCTTCCTGCGATATCTGCTTTTTAACAACTAATGCAAATAGCTAACATTTATTGCACTATGACTCTTGGCCACACAGTGTTATAAGCACTTATGTGTATTTACTCATTTCATATTAACAATACTATCTTCATTTTAAAGATAGTCCCTGACTCGCAGAGTAGTTGTGATGATGAAATACATTCACATATGTAAAATGCTGAGAACAATGCCTTGGCATATCATAAGTACTGTGTAAATGTTAGCTATAATTACTAGTATTACTCTCGTCATTTTCCAGGTGCAGGGAGGGAGGCACGGAGAAATTTAAGACCTGGATGACCCTTGGTAAGACCTTATCTCTGCCCTCTGACATCATCTCCTTAAAGCTGTGCCCCCTCTTTGGCTAAGATAGCAGTCCCAGGCTTGATCACAGCCAAGTCTGGGCCAAAGTAATCACAATTTCAAGAGCTATTTAGTTCTGGAGTGTTGGATGACTAGACCTCAAAAATAAAACACCCCAGAGGAAGCCTGCCAAAGCCTAGTTTCCCTGTAAAACATAGAAGGACCTGAGTCTGTTCAGCTTACTAGGTTTTTCAGTTTCATTGTATATAATAATCCGATGCAATCATGTGACCTTTTCTGCTTAACAATGCATTGTTTTCATATCGATTATCCCAGTTTAGCCACACAACAGACCTGCGAGGTGACCGTGCTGAAGATAAGAATTTCCAGCTCGTAAAGAGGGCTGCCAAAACTCAGAAAGAGAATAAGATTTGTGGTAGAGCCCATGTTGGAACTCTCAGATCCTACTTGCCTCCCAGTTTCTGTGCGCCCAAGGAAATTCCTTCCCTTTGGGACTGTGTTCCCATCATCTGTAAAGTGAAGTGACTGGATGAACATGGCTCCTGACCCACATCGACGTCCCTTGACATTCGGGTTTTTCAAGCTACTTTGCTTTTTCCCTGGGCCCCAGTCCATGTGTGGACTGGGGTTCAACATCCCAAGGAAAGCTACGCAGCATCTCCTTGAAACCAGCAGAGGGCACAGGAAGCCTACAGAGGAGAACCAGTAGGAAATGAGGCATTAGGCTGAACCCAGGTGATCAGTTTCCCGCTGGACATAGATAAATACAGGTTTATGTGGAAGGAAAGAACTAGAAAAAATCAAGGCATAAAGGTTCTTAGAACCTTAGAAACTGATCCTTCAGGTGGAAAAACTGAGGCAGAGAGAGGAAAGAGCTAGCTGGAGGTCACAAAGCAAGTCAGGCAAAAAAACAAAAAACAAAAAACAAAAACTAGAACCCAGTGTTTCCTGATTTTCAGACACAGTTTCTTCAACTGCGTCAATCTGCTGCTACAACAGTACTGTTTTGAATTGTTTTTCTGGATGAATGTTCACATTTATTTATAATGTACCATGTCTCAATAATAGAGACAACTGGTACCACATTGTGGATTCCCACAAAATGTTATGAATGATACTAGGCTGGGTGGCTTACATACAATGGCTCTTTCGATCCTCACAACAGCCCTCTTAGGTAGGTAGTGTTTAGTCCCATTTCACAGATGAGAGGGCATGTCACATCCAAGCCTTTGTAATTCTGTAGCTTATGCTTTAAAAAAATCCACTGTTTATCTCCGTGTCCAGTCCATAATAAGGTGATGTGCTCATCTGTGACCCTCTTCCTGGCCACTGGTAACCTTGGACATGCAGTGTCCAGATGCAATTATCAGCTAATGGAGTCATTAGATGTGTTTGTTTGCTTGTTTGATTATTGGTCTTAAAAACGACTGCAATAAAATTTACTCCCAACAATATTATGCCAATTTTTATGTCCTTGAAGCTTATAATAAATGATATGGAAAGAGAATGTTCATAAACATATTAATGTCCTTTCAGAAAAAGCAGGCTTATTACTTCTGTCCTAATGAAGCCCAAATTCTCTGACAGTGAGATGTGAGAGATGACAGGGACAGGTCAAGAACTACCAAGGTAATCCATCCACCCACACGCTACCACCACCAAGAACAACTTTAACTATGCTTAAAAAATACTTTGCCCTGGCTAGGTGCGGTGGCTCATGCTTGTAATCCCAGCAGAGGCTGAGGCGGGTGGATCACAAGGTCAGGAGATCGAGACCACCCTGGCTAACATGGTCTACTAAAACACAAAAAATTAGCCGGGCATGGTCGCGGGCGCCTGTAGTTCCAGCTACTCGGGAGGGTGAGGCAGGAGAATGGAGTGAACCCGGGAGGTGGAGCTTGCAGTGAGCCAAGATGGTGCCATTGCACTCCAGCCTGGGTGACAGAGCAAAACTCTGTCTCAAAAACAAAACAAAACAAAAAAAAAACTTTGCCCTAAAATAATCTGGAGAAACTACAGTATTACAGCATACTCCCTCATAAAGACATCCTTAATTCTCAAAGCCAGAGAATCCCTTCTGTGTTTATTCAACATTTCTTTTACTGTATTTCTAGAATATTTCTTTTTGTCCATGAGTAAGGGTGTGGTAAACAGCTGCCCATCACCATTAAAATTAAACCACCTGAAAACTATAGATGGGATACTAGACTTAGAGTAAAAAGTAAGAACCCAAATTTGAACCCAAATTCTGTCATAATCTATATGATTTTGAATAAGTCACTCAACACCCCTGAGCTTGTTTCCTTGCTGTTAAAATGAGGATAATCACTCTTACCTCACAAGGTTACTATACGAATTAAATGAAAACAATGTACATGAGAATGCCCTGAAAGGTGCCCATAGAAAGCTACCACTCAATGAATGCTAGGAGAAGAATGCTAGTTGGCTGCCCTAGGACTACATTTTTGAGGTCAAATAACACAGAGTGTTGTTACTAGAAGGTGCCTCTAGATGTCCCAGACACCAAGCATAGCCTGCTCCCCTCTATAGGGAAACCGAGGTCCATCAAGATAAAAGGACTTGTCTCAAAATCATACAGACAGCAGGGCAGAGCTGGGACACAAATATAGATATTCTGAAACCCAGACAAGTGGCTTTCCTCAACCGCAGTCTCTGCATCTAGCTGATGCTAGAGGGGGAGGGCAGGGAGAAGGGAGCCAAAGCTAGAAAAATGTCTCACCACCTAAGGAAAACAGGAGGTCATGGCTGTCTTAGACATCATTAAATAATCATGGTCACTTTCCTGCTACTCCCAGAGCTTCAGGTTTCTGTCCATGGCTGAACTGAGGTGTGAATACAGGAACACAGCTCCAGGAAGAGGCAAAGGTCACCCAGGGTTTTAGGATCAGTCAAGTCTCCTGCAACTGACTACTGAGAACATTCCTTTTGGGGCATTTCTGGCTAAAGGTGGGCTGGGTGGGGCAGGGCATGGGAGTTTAGCTGGCTTTTGGGGCCCCGAATGTTACAAACAGTGATAAAACAACAACGACAACAAAAACAGCCTTACGTGAGCACCACAGACTCCAGTGTAGGGCTTTCTGGCTTTGCCCTTTGCCTTGGCTGCCCCCATTTCCAACTGAGGCTCCTGGGGTTGTCTGGCCTGGCTGGACACCTCAGGCCCCCTACCAGCCTCTTTCCCCTTCATCTCATTGAGCTTCTCCTCTACTTTCTCCATGACAACCTCAGTGGTAAACCTCCTTGCATAGGCACCTAGCTCACGGGACTCCCTAGCATTGTCATCTTCCTTGAGGAAGCTGACCACGGTCTCAGTGTCTTCCTCGAGTTCCTCAGAAGAGTGCTCCCTGGTGAAGGTGCCGCAGTAGACTCGGCCACGACTGCCACGCCCATGGCTGTTCTGCTGCACTGGGTTGTCCTGGAACTCAAAGATGGCCAAGGTTGGGGCAGAGGTGGCAGCAGTACAGGGACCTGCTAGGGCCTGGTCCAGCGTCTCTTCGCCCTCAATGCTCATCTCAAAAGTGCATGAGGTCTGTGAAGGCTTCAGGTGGCGGTGGTTTGGCCAGTGCCTCCCCAAGGTGCTACTCCACAGTGAGGCCTCAATGGCCCAGCAGGACAGGTTGAGTGTTAAGGAGGACAGGGAGGCAGCACCCTCCGGATGAAGCTATTGCTGCAACTGCTGAAGTAGGCCTCCCATTGGCGGCGGGGCAACTGTGGCTCTTCACGGGTGAATGCCCACCGCTTGCAGGCCACCTCAGCCACATTGTTAAAGAATTTGATGATGACGCTCAGTGGCGCAGTCTTGTCTCAGCACTGGTGTTCGGGGCTCCCTTCATAGCTGCCTCCGAGCCTGCTTCCAATGTGGAGTCCTCGATGGCATCCTCAAACTTCTGGATTTTGGCAGCTTTGGCCCATGTACGCAGGCCTTCACAGCCCCTGGGGAATATGCTTTTCAGATAGCTTCTGCCTTTCCTTTCACCCGCAAGCTGTTCAGGGGCCTCCTCCTGCCAGGATTTGTCCTCCACTTGGATGCCAAACTCATCGAAGGCCAGCACTTTCCAGTTCACCCTCTTGGGGGCTTGGCCAGGCCCCAGCACTTCTGTGAGGAAGGACTCCAGGCCCTTGATGAAACCAGCATAGGAATGGCTAAAGGGCTTCCCGGCCTCCTCAGCTTTCCTCATTTGATAGATACCTGGGGCATCCTGCGGCTCCTGGATCTTGCTGCTCCTTGTTCTTGGAGGCCCCAGTAGAAGGCTTCAGCCTCCTGAATGACTTCATTCAATCCATGAACCTGAATTTCGTTTCACTTCTGACAGCCTGGAGGTGTCTCCCAGTAAAAGCATGGACTGGGGTCGCTTTTCCTGGCTGGAGGCGCCTTTTCTGCAGCTCACAAAATTCCAGATCTTGTTGACTTTGATTTTCCTCTTATTCCAACCACTCTCTTCCCCGGTACTCAAGTCACTCTGGTCATACTGCTCAGATTTCTCCAATTCCTCCAGCCCTACCTCTCTGGTCAGGCTTTCTACCTCAGGGTGGTCTGGGATGACTTGAGTCACGTAACCATTGGGCAGCATCTCTGAGAGAGAGTTAGCACAGCAGCTGCTGAGAGTCTCCATGGTAGCAGCAGAGGATGGGGCCAAAAAGGCACAGAGGGAGGGCTGGCCCTTTATTTCCATCTGAAGGAGAGAAATAAGGAGAGAGAGAAGGGAAGGGGAGGGAAGGGGAAGAGAGATGAGGAAAAAGAAAAGAGAGCTAAATTAGGCAAGTCCACAAACGGGGTCATTTACAGATTTGTAATGATCAAATATATGAACACACTTCAGCACTGGGCCACCAAATCTTTAGGACCTTTACAGAACAAAAACTAACTTGGATTCTACTAGTATAGGATCAGGATTGGAGGAAAGCAAAGCTTAACCTGTGTACCAAGGAAAGCTTTGATTCCTATTTAAGTGCAAATACACCTAAGAGGGACACAACTTAAGGCTATTGTCAGACCCCTAAAAACTGAGCAAATACATTTTTTAAAAAGAAAAAAAAAGCTGAAGCTATCTCAGAAATCTGTCACTTCAATCTTTTCCATTTTACGAGGAGGCACTGGAGATCCAGAGAAGACATCTGTCTTGCTTAGGCCACAGAGCCAAGGAAACAGCAGGGAGGAATCATCCAGGCCATGCTTCCCTTTCTCATTTGCTCCTCCATTCACTCAGGAAGGCTGCCTGAGAGAGCTCCCCTACCAGATCACCTGCTCAGCACTGGCGCCTCAGCTAGGTGCTGAACACCAGTGAGATGAGTGAGGCACACACGGCTAGTCACCTGAGCTCAGAGGCTACTGGGAGAGATAGGTGAATGTAAACAAACAGTTACAATACAGCCCGATAAGTGCTCTAATGGAGATATGCACAAAGACCACAGAAGCTTAGAGCAAGTTGGGAGGGGATGATGGGCTGAGATAGGTGTGAGGGCTAGAGAGCTGCAGACAGAGAAAGGACTGGGGCTCCCAGGAATGCTTTCCAGAATAACGTAGACTAAAAATGGGAGCTCACTCATGATAGAGTCTCTCTCCATCCAGTGTTCTTTGCCCCTCTGCCCTGCACAGCCTAAGAGCAGGGTTTGCCACGAGAAGTGAAGAGAGGAGAGCAGGCACATTGAGCCTGGTGCCTTAAAGACAACATCTGCTTTCTTGGTAGTTTGGCCAAGAGCCAACTCACTAACTCAGAGTCTATTACCTCCTTCTTCTCTAGTCTTCAAGGTTAACTTCACCTGACCTGGATCATGCCTTTACTCTGTGTTCTTTCTGTACTTACATGAATAGCCTTCACAGAATCTGTTTGACTCAAAAAATGTTCAAGTAGAAGGAGGCCAGGAAGATGATCTAGTTTGGAAAAATGGAACAAAAAGAGAGCAGACATTTGGCTAAGGTCACACAGCAAGCCAGTGGCAAGCCAAGAACAGAAGCCTAGTCTTCCTGGCTTCCAGGCCAGGCAGGGACATTAACTCTCTACCACACTGCCACCCTTATCCAAGAGTTTTGTTTCCCCTAGTCTATTCCACTCAGGATGATAATAACATCTTAACATTGATAAGTGCCAGATACTGCACTAAGTTCTTTATTCATTTAGTTCTCACAACAACCTTATAAGGTGGACATTATTGTGTCCCCATTTTAGAGATGGTTCAACTGAGGCACAGAAAGGTTAAATGACTTGCCTAGGTTCTCCACAGACACTAACTAATAGAGTTGGGATTTGAATCCAAGCAGTGTGGCTCCAGAGGCCAAGCCTTTAACCACTATGCAATACTCCCTTTTTAGAACAGGGTGTTTGCACACAGAGGATGATTCATATACAAGTCTGCCTTCCTGCCTGCCTGCCCTCTGACTTCTTTTGGTAGTACCAGAGCAGAATGAGCTTCCGAAAAGGCATCTGTACATATTCTTGGTGCCAGGGCCTAGCATGGGGTATGGTGGGGAAGGGGGATTTGGTGGAAGATGACCACTGTACCTGATAAACTTCCTACAGAAATCCTTTCCACACTAGGCAAGTGAACTCAGAACTCTCACTTTTCCCAGTTCTCCACTTGGCTATAGCCCTTCTCCTTGGGATTTTCTCTAAGCATAACTCAAATAACAACCTTATTGACCTTAAAAAATATTGACCTTAAAAAGCCATCCTTAGCCTTTAAGTACAATTAAAATCAAAGAGAGCTTTGAGGTCCCCTAGTCCACTCCACCCATCATTTCACAGGATGAAATTTTAGCACATAAATTTCAATGGAAAAGCACAATATACAAAAAAAAAAAATTAAGAATCCCATTTACAACAGCATAAAACACTACTTAGAAATAAATTGAACTGAAGAGATGAAAAAGATGAAAGAACTGCCAAGGCTCAAGAACTACGTGAAGAATGCAGAAGCCTCAGGAGCCGATGCGATCAACTGGAAGAAAGGGTATCAGTGATGGAAGATGAAATGAATAAAATGAAACAACATGGGAAGTTTAGAGAAAAAAGAACAAAAAGAAACAAACAAAGCCTCCAAGAAATATGGGACTATGTGAAAAGACCAAATCTACGTCTGATTGGTGTACCTGAAAGTGATGGGGAGAATGGAATCAAGTTGGAAAAGCCTCTGCAGGATATTACCTGTGAGAACTTTCCCAATCTAGCAAGGCAGGCCAACATTCAGATTCAGGAAATATAGAGAATGCCACAAAGATACTCCTCGAGAAGAGCTACTCCAAGACACATAATTGTCAGATTCACCAAAGTTGAAATGAAGGACAAAATGTTAAGGGAAGCAAGAGAGAAAGGTCGGGTTACCACAAAGGGAAGCCCATCAGACTAACAGCTGATCTCTCTGCAGAAACTCTACAAGCCAGAAGAGAGTGGGGGCCAATATTCAACATTCTTACAGAAAAGAATTTTCAACCCAGAATTTCATATCCCTCCAAACTAAGCTTCATAAGTGAAGGAGAAATAAAATACTTCACAGACAAGCAAATGCTGAGAGATTTTGTCACCACCAGGCCTGCCCTAAAAGACCTCCTGAAGGAAGCACTAAACATGGAAAGGAACAACTGGTACCAGCCGCTGCAAAATCATGCCAAATTGTAAAGACCATCGAGGCTAGGAACAAACTGCATCAACTAACGAGCAAAATAACCAGCTAACATCATAATGACACGATCAAATTCACACATAATAATATTAACTTTAAATGTAAATGGACTAAATGCTCCAATGAAAAGACACACACTGGCAAATTGGTTAAAGAGTCAAGACCCATTTGTGTACTGTATTCAGGAAACCCATCTCGTGTGCAGAGACACACACAGGCTCAAAACAAAAGGATGCAGGAAGATATACCAAGCAAATGGAAAAGAAAAAAAAGGCCGGGGTTGCAATCCTAGTCTCTGATAAAACAAACTTTAAAGCAACGAAGATCAAAAGACACAAAGAAGGCCATTACATAATGGTAAAGGGATCAATTCAACAAGAAGAGCTAACTATCCTAAATATATATGCACCCAATACAGGAGCACCCAGATTCATAAAGCAAGTCCTCAGGACCTACAAAGAGACTTAGACTCCCACACAATAATAATGGGAGACTTTAACACCCCACTGTCAACATTAGACAGATCAACGAGGCAGAAAGTCAACAAGGATACCAGGAATAGAACTCATCTCTGAAACAAGCGGACCTAATTGAAATCTACAGAACTCTCCACCCCAAATCAACAGAATATACATTTTTTTCAGCACTACACCACACCTATTCCAAAATTGACCACATAGTTGGAAGTAAAGCTCTCCTCAGCAAATGTAAAAGAACAGAAATTATAACAAACTGTCTCTCAGACCACAGTGCAATCAAACTAGAACTCAGGATTAAGAAACTGACTCAAAACCACTCAACTACATGGAAACTGAACAACCTGCTCCTGAATGACTACTGGGTACATAACGAAATGAAGGCAGAAATAAAGATGTTATTTGAAACCAACGAGAACAAAGACACAACATACCAGAATCTCTGGGACACATTCAAAGCAGTGTGTGGAGGGAAATTTATAGCACTAAATGCCGACAAGAGAAAGCAGGAAAGATCCAAAATTAACACCCTAACATCACAATCCAAAGAATTAGAAAAGCAAGAGCAAACACATTCAAAAGCCAGCAGAAGGCAAGAAATAACTAAAATCAGAGCAGAACTGAAGGTAATAGAGGCACAAAAAACCCTTCAAAAAATAATGAATCCAGGAGCTGGTTTTTTAAAAGGATCAACAAAATTGATAAACCGCTAGCAAGACTAATAAAGAAGAAAAGAGAGAAAAATCAAATAGATGCAATGAGAAATGATAAAGGGGATAGCACCACCAATCCTACAGAAATACAAACTACCATCAGAGAATACTACAAACACCTCTACACAAATAAACTAGAAAATCTAGAAGAAATGGATAAATTCCTTGACACATACACCCTTCCAAGACTAAACTAGGAAGAAGTTGAATCTCTGAATAGACCAATAAGAGGCTCTGAAATTGTGGCAATAATCAATAGCTTACCAACCAAAAAGAGTCCAGGATCAGATGGATTCACAGCCGAATTCTACCAGAGGTACAAGGAGGAACTGGTACCATTCCTTCTGAAACTATTCCAATCAATAGAAAAAGAGGGAATCCTCCCTAACTCATTTTATGAGGCCAGCATCATCCTCATACCAAAGCCGGGCAGAGACACAACCGAAAAAGAGAATTTTAGACCAATATCCTTGATGAACATTGATGCAAAAATCCTCAATAAAATACTGGCAAACTGAATCCAGCAGCACATCAAAAAGATTATCCACCATGATCAAGTGGGCTTCATCCATGGGATGCAAGTCTGGTTCAACATACGCAAATCAATAAATGTAATCCAGCATATAAACAGAACCAAAGACAAAAACCACATGATTATTTCAATAGATGCAGAAAAGGCCTTTGACAAAATTCAACAATGCTTCATGCTAATAACTCTCAATAAATTAGGTATTGATGGGACGTATCTCAAAATAATAAGAGCTATCTATGACAGACCCACAGCCAATATCATACTGAATGGGCAAAAACTGGAAGCATTCCCTTTGAAAACTGGCACAAGACATGGATGCCCTCTCTCACCACTCCTATTCAACATAGTGTTGGAAGTTCTGGTCAGGGCAATTAGGCAGGAGAAGGAAATAAAGGGTATTCAATTAGGAAAAGAGGAAGTCAAATTGTCCCTGTTTGCAGATGACATGATTGTATATCTAGAAAACCCCATTGTCTCAGCCCAAAATCTCCTTAAGCTGATAAGCAACTTCAGCAAAGTCTCACGATACAAAATCAATGTACAAAAATCACAAGCATTCTTATACACCAATAACAGAGAAAGAGAGAGCCAAATCATGAGAAACTCCCATTCACAATTGCTTCAAAGAGAATAAAATAGCTAGGAATCCAACTTACAAGGGATGTGAAGGAACTCTTAAAGGAGAACCACAAACCACTGCTCAGTGAAATCAAAGAGGATACAAAGAAGTGGAAGAACATTCCATGCTCATGGGTAGGAAGAATCAATATCATGAAAATGGCCATACTGCCCAAGGTAATTTTTAGATTCAATGCCATCCCTATCAAGCTACCAATGACTTTCTTCACAGAATTGGAAAAAACTACTTTAAATTCATATGGAACCAAAAAAGAGCCCACATCGCCAAGTCAATCCTAAGCCAAAAGAACAAAGCTGGAGGTATCACGGTACCTGACTTCAAACTATACTACAAGGCTACAGTAACCAAAACAGCATGGTACTGGTACCAAAACAGAGATGTAGATCAATGGAACAGAACAGAGCCCTCAGAAATAACACTGCATATCTACAACTATCTGATCTTTGACAAACCTGACAAAAACAAGCAATGGGGAAAGGATTCCCTATTTAATAAATGGTGCTGGGAAAACTGGCTAGCCATATGTAGAAAGCTGAAACTGGATCCCTTCCTTACACCTTATACAAAAATTAATTCATGATGAATTAAAGACTTAAACGTTAGACCTAAAACCATAAAAACCCTAGAAGAAAACCATGGCATTACCGTTCAGGACATAGGAATGGGCAAGGACTTCATGTCTGAAACACCAAAAGCAATGGCAACAAAAGCCAAAATGGACAAATGGGATCTAATTAAACTAAAGAGCTTCTGCACAGCAAAAGAAACTACCATCAGAGTGAACAGGCAACCTACAAAATGGGAGAAAATTTTCACAACCTACTCAACTGACAAAGGGCTAATATCCAGAATCTATAATGAACTCAAACAAATTTACAAGAAAAAAACAATCTCATCAAAAAGTGGGTGAAGGACATGAACAGACACTTCTCAAAAGAAGACATTTATGCAGCCAAAAAACACATGAAAAAATGCTCGCCCTCACTGGCCATCAGAGAAATGCAAATCAAAACCACAATGAGATACCATCTCACACCAGTTAGAATGGCAATCATTAAAAATTCAGGAAACAACAGATGCTGGAGAGGATGTGGAGAAATAGGAACACTTTTACACCGTTGGTGGGACTGTAAACTAGTTCAACCATTGTGGAAGTCAGTGTGGTGATTCCTCAGGGATCTAGAACTAGAAATACCATTTGACCCAGCCATCCCATTACTGGGTATATACCCAAAGGACTATAAATCATGCTGCTATAAAGACATATGCACACATATGTTTATCGCAGCACTATTCGCAATAGCAAAGACTTGGAACCAGGCCAAATGTCCAACAATGATAGACTGGATTAAGAAAATGTGGCACAGACACACCATGGAATACTATGCAGCCATAAAAAATGATGAGTTCATGTCCTTTGTAGGGGCATGGATAAAATTGGAAATCATTATTCTCAGTAAACTATCACAAGAACAAAAAACCAAACACCGCATATTCTCACTCATAGGTGGGAATTGAACAGTGAGAACACATGGACACAGGAAGGGGAATATCACACTCTGGGGACTGTTGTGGGGTGGGGGGAGGGGGGAGGGATAGCATTAGGAGATATACCTAATGCTAAATGACGAGTTAATGGGTGCATCACACCAGCATGGCACATGTATATGTATGTAACTAACCTGCATATTGTGCACATGTACCCTAAAACTTAAAGTATAATAATAATAAAATAAAATAAAAAAAATAAAAAAGAACTGTACACTCAACAGTATAAAATATTGATGAAATAAATTGAAGAAGACACAAATAAATGGAAAGATATCCCATGTTCATTTACTAGATGAACTAACATTGCTAAAATATCCATGCTGCTTAAAGCAATCTACAGATTCAGTGCAATCCCTATCAAAACTCCAATGACATCTTTCACTGAAATAGAGGAAACAAACCTAAGATTCATATGAAACCACAAAAGACCCCAAATAGCCCAAACAATCTTGAGTGAAAAGAACAACACTGGAAACCTTACCCTACTTGATCTCAAAATCTACTACAAAGCTATAGTGATCAAGACAGCATGGTACTGACACAAAAACAAACATACAAACCAATGGAACAGAATATAAAGCCCAGAAATAAGTCCACACACTTATGCCCAAGTAATTTTTCAAGAAATGTGGCAATAACACACAATGGGGAAAGGACAGTTTCTTCAATAAATGATCTTAAGACAACTGGATATCCACATGCCAAAAATGAAATTGGACCCTTATCTCACCCCATATACAAAACTTAACTCAAAATTGATTAAAGACTTAAACATAAGACTTGCAACTACTAGAAAAAAGCATACGGGAAAAGGTTCATGACTTTCATCTTGGCAAAGATTTTTTGAATCTGAACCCAAAAGCACAGGCAACAAAATTGAAAACAGACACATTGGACTATATCAAACTAAAAAATCTTCTGTACAGCAAAGGAAACAATCAACAGTGTGATGAGATAACCTACAGAAATAGGAGAAAATGTTTGGGAAATAGACTTCTGATAAGAGGTTAGTATCCAAAACATACTTGGAAGGAATTCAAATGACTTAAAAGTAAGAAAACAAATAATCCAGTTTTTAAAATGGGCAAAAGACCAAAAAAGACATTTCTAAAGAGGAAATACAATATAACCAACAGATAAAATGAAAAAATGCTTAATATCACTAATCATAACAGAAATGAAATTAAAACCACAATGAAGTACCACCTCACATCTCGTAAGATGGCTGTTATCAACAAGATGAAAGATAACAAATGTTGGTGAGGATTGGAGAAAAGGGAACTCTTGCAGACTGTTAGTGAGAATGTAAATTATTACAGCCATTATGGAAAACAGTATAGATGTTCCTCAAACAATTTCAAATAATCTAGCAATTCCACTCCTGGTATATATCCAAAGGAAATCAAATCTGTATGTCAAATAGTATCTGCACTTCCATGTTCATTGCAGCATTCCATATCAATAGCCAAGATATGGAATCAACCTGTGCCCATCAACAGATCAATGGATAAATTGTGGAATAGATATGCAATGGAATACTATCCAGCTTTAGCAGTACAATCCTGCCATTTCCAATAGCATGAATGAACTCAGAGGACATTATGTTAAGTGAAATAAGCCTTCAGAAAAGACAAATATTGCATGATTTCACTTACATGTGAAATCTTAAAAAGTCAAACTCATAGAAGCAGAGAATAGAATGGTAGTTACTAGGGACTGGAGGTGGGGAAAAGGGTGGTGAGACTAGGGAGATCTTGACCAAAGGATACAAAAATTTATTTTTGTTTTTTTGGGGTCTTTTTTGAGATTGGGCCTCACTCTGTTAACAAAGATGGAATGCAGTGGTGTGATCATGGTTCACTAAAATTTCATAAATAAAATTTTATTGGAACACAACCACATTCATTTGTTTCTGTATTTTCTATGGCTGCTTTTGTGCTACAAAAGCAGAATGAGTAGTCGTGATAGAAACTGCATGGATCTCCAAAGCCTAAAACATGCACTATCTGGCCTTTTATTTAAAAAGTTTGCTGACCCCTGTTGTAAGTAACATTTTGCATATATAGTCCTCTACATTATACCATACACTTTTACATCCCTCTAGAATGGGTATCCATTTTAGAAGGCTCCATTTTACATATGGGCACAATGGGATTCAGAAGGTGAACTGGTTTTTATGACTCAGAAGTATTTTGCACATGGGTAGGATATTACAATGGAAACATTTTTCATGAACCCAGTCAAACGCTCCTGCTCCCACAGGCAGTGAGTGACAGAGGTAGGACAAGAACACTGGGTATCTGGTGCCAAGTCCAATGCCCACTGTCCTGCACCTGACTCCTTCCTTAGGAGCTTTAGGTGGACTAATAAAAGACATGTGTTTCATTGCTAATTCCTACCTAGGTACTACTGCACGATACAATAATTGTTTGGGTCAGCAGACACTCATTCCCAGGCTCACTGGAATCTGAACACACTTCTCCTAAATATCAAGCAGTCTTGCAATCAGCTTTCTGCGGCATATGGTTGTTAAATGATATAATGCCTAACACAATAAAAGTAGTGATGACTAATATTTCTTAGCACTTACTTTGAACCAAGCATTGGGCTAAGCACTTTCTTTATATGTATAGCACTTTCTTTATATGTATAATCTTATTAATCCTCATCACCCAGCTAGAAAGTATTATGATCCCCATTTTAAATGTGGCAAAGAAGGTAGAGGTGGCTTGCCCAAGGCTACACTTAGTGCTAAGATTTGAACAAGGTCTTTTTAATGTCAGAGCCTGTGTTCTTTAACTACTGCCCCTGTAAGGATAACACAGTTTCTGGCACATCATACTACTCAGTCAGCAATTCCTATGATTGTTTTTTAATTTTCTTTATCAATTTCTACCAATTATTGAATGCTTGCTACATAGCAGGCATTGTGCTGTGTACTTTCTTAAGTGTTAATCAGTTAACCTTCACCACCACACACTGACGTTTGTACTATTATTATCTCCATTTTGCAACTGAGGAAGCTGAGGTGCAGAGAGACTAAGAAAATTGCCAAAAGTCACACAGCTAGTAGATAGATGCTTGGTACTAACGATGTGTTTTGTACTCTGGGCATGGGGAATGGATGAGTGTCTCAGCATCTTTTGCACTGGATGCAGGCCTGGAGTCTAGAAAGCCACCTAGCTGTCCATGTGCCCTCCAACTCTACCTCACCAACTGCAGACCGAGTGTATAAGGGAAAGAGAATGGGTTTTGGAGTCAGTGAGAACCATTCTCTTGAATGGTTCTGGTAATGGCCAGAACAAAGTCAAAAGCCCTGAGAACACATAGAACTTGACCTCAGCCGGAAGTATGGTTAAAAACATAAACCAAATGGGGGCTCCACTGAAGATGTGGCCAAAGGTCTCCACCAGACCCTTCACCAGAAAGAAAGCAAGACTGAAAGGCTGTAGGTGCAGGTGGCTGGTTTGTCCTTTCTAATTGTTTTGCCTGTCTTGAAGTCTTGCCAAATGCTGGACTTTCTCCTAGCTATCCTGCTACCCCGGGCACAAGTAGTTGCACATTTAGTCATTTCGTATCTGAAATCTAATAGTGTTTTGGAAAACAATAATAGAATGTCAAGAGTTAGAACTCATCTGGTCTAATCCCTCATTTAATATGGGAAAATTGAGGACCCAAGAGATTAAGTTCCTTAACCACATTCATCTAGAGAATTGGAAGCACAGAAGTCATCAGGAAAAGGCTAATTTGAATTAAATGTAGCTTGTTTAAGAAGGCAGGGAATTGTGTAATGCATATTTAGATAGGTTTCCATATAAGCAAGAGTTAAATGTTCTGAAATCTTCAGCACTAAATTTGGTCTACGTTAGCTACCTGGACAACTCATCTCTATGGAATGCCTCATTCCACTAAATTTTTGAAGAAATGAGACATAGCTTTATATAGGTTTTTCACATATAAAAAGATTTAACCCCAAATATTTGTACTATTAAACATCCAGTTACCTTATAAAACTGATATGTTAAGTAATTGCCCCCAAATTCAGGGCTGAATCTGGTTCAGCCCTTGTATCTTGACAAGTACCTGCTTTAAGTCACTTTGGCAATAAAATAACTGATAAATCCTCTGATTTCCTGAATTAGTTTCAAAATTAATCACTGCTTCTAGATGTCTTGGGTGCACCATCAACAACTGAAACCAATATCTCAGGATGGGCTGTGAATAATGTGAATATTATGTGAATGTCAAGAAACAAATAGGCGATCTTTTCAGGGGAAAATATTAAGTAAAGCTGCTTGGCTTAGTTATTAAAATTGTGAGTGAAATCCACTAGATTTCAATCAAATCTAGACCTCAGCACCCAGAATCTAAGTGCCCAATATAGCCCTGTCAGAATTTGGGCAGTGAGACTAAAGCAACCATAGTCCTCATGTCACCTTTTTAGTCCTTTGTCTGGTTTTCATGGAAATGTGGTGAGGAGGAGAACATTCTGGGTGTGTCCACTATTAGCAGATGCTGACAGATAGGGCCCCAAAGGGAGAAACAAGAGGTGAAGGGAGGTGCGGAATTCCGGGAGATGACAAAAAAAAGGAGGACTCAGTACTTAATGGAACAAAAACAACTTTTATAGTAAATTTTAAACAAGGATAAATGTTCTTAAACTGCATTGGGTATTATTGAGGGTGGTCACAAAGAAGACTTGGAGAAGTAATGAGATGATCTGAGGCACTGAAATAGGAGGATCTCCTCCAAAGGGAGAGGCTTACTCTCACCTCTTGGAGTCTCTGTTTTCCCATCTAGAGCTTGGTAATAACTAATGTCATTTTACCTTACTTCAGGGGGATGGTGTATAGCTAACAGAAAGGATCCTTCAAAGGACATTTTCCCCTTCAATGTAAAGGTGTTCTAGAAATTTAAGTGATTATAATTGTAACTACTACACTTGAATCACTATTTCAGTGGATATTTTCAAATATCTGTGACTAGAGCTCTGATGTTACTACTAAGGCAATTGACAAGTTACTTCTACCCTTCACCACATAGCATCAAGGCAAAGCAGCAGCTTCTGCTTATACTGGATACCTTGCCTCTATACCATTTTATTTAATTTCCACAACAATACCCACTTAGCAGAGGAGGAAACTGAGGGTGAGAGGTTGTGACTTGCCTCAGGTCTCAGAAAAACAAGCCAATGGTAAAGCTTTGCCTAAAATACACATCTGTTAAGTCCCAGATCAAATTCCCTTCTCTTACACTTTTCAGGTCCCTGTTCGAGGGTGAAAAGAGACAAGGAAGTAAATTCCAGAAAGAACTCCTACCATATCTAGCCATTCAGGGACCATTCAAGCTACCAATTTCTTCTTGAGTAAACTTTGGTAGTTTGTACTTTCAAAGAGAATACCATTTTCATCAAAGTTGTCAAATCTATTGGCATAAAGTTGTTCCTAACATTTTATTTTTTTAAATATGTATAGCATCTGTAGTGATGTTATCGCTCTTGTTTCTGATATTGGTAATTTGTGTCTTCCCTCTTTTGTTCTTGGCTGTTCTGGCTAGAGGCTAATGTTATTGATTTTCTCAAAGAGTCAGCTTTTGGTTTTATTAATTTTCCTCCGCTGTTTTTCTGTTTTGTATTTCATTTACTTCCACTCTGATATTTCCTATTTTTTTCTTCAGCTTACTTAGGGTTTACTTTGCTCTTCTTTTTCTGGTCTCCTACAGTGAAGTCTAAGGTCATTAACATGACCTTTCTTCTTTTATAATAAAGGGATTTAGTACTATAAATTTCCCCGATAAAAGTGCTTTAACTGTATACCACAAAATGTTATATTCTACCTATTCTTTAATTCAATAAAAATATCTTAGACATTTCCTATGTTCCAGGCACTATGATAGGTGCTGGAGATAGATTAGTGAATAAGAAAAGGTCCTTACTCTTATGAATCTGACATCCCATCCCAGTGGGGAGAGATAGATGATAACAGATAAATAAGTAACACGACAATTTCAGCTAGAGGTAAAGTGCCTCTGCAAGCAATCAATAAACTGCTGGGAGTGAGGAGGCAGTTCTAGAGGGCCATGAAAGGATTTTCTGAGGAAGTGACATCTGAGCTGACAGCTACATGATATGAAGGAGCCAGGTAGGTCAACATCTGGGCCCAGAGAACATTGCTAATGTGATTCTACTGGCATGTGAAGCTCAATGGTATATGGGGTTCAAGGGATTTGTGGGATGATCATGGAAATATATATGAAAATCAGGTGGCAGTAGGAGACAATGAGCTTTATTTGGGTGGCTCTTTGACAGGCTATATGATAAGGAAAGTCTTTCATGGCAAAAGAAATTCCACAGCCACTTAGGGGTATATATCCAATAGAAATAGAATGAGGATCTTGAAGATATATCTGCACTCCAATGTTCACTGTAGCATTATTTACAATAGCCAATGTATAGAAATAATCAAAGTATCCATCAGTGGATGAATGGATAAAGAAATCATGGTACATATATAGAAAGGAATATTATTCAGTCATTGAAGAAAATAATTCTGCTTTTTGCAACATGTATTAACCTGGAGGGCATTATGCTAAGTGAAATAAACCCGAAACAGAAAGACAAATACTGTAACATCTCACTTACATGTGCAATCAGAAAAAGTCAAAGTCATGGAAACATAGAATTGAATGGTGGTTGCCAGGGACTGTGGTGGTAGAGATGGGGAGATGTTGATCAAAGGGTACAAATTTTCAGTTATAGGATGAACAAGCTCTGGAGTTCTAACATATAGCATGAGTGGTGATGGACATGTTAATTTGATTGTGGTAATCATCACACAATGTATATGCATACTAAATCAGCCTATTGCACATCCTGAATATTTTCAATGTTTATTTAACAATTAAATTTTTTTAAAAAATTAAAGTTATCTGAAAGGAATTTAAAAATAAAGTGTGTAATTCAATGGTTATTAGTATAGTCACAGACATGTGCAACCATTACCACAGAATATTTTCATCACCTTAAAAAGATACCTCATACCTTGTATCTATCACCCCTTTGCCCACCACCCCAGATCTCCGCAATGTTGTTAAGCAACCAATTTTTTACTTTATATCTCTATACATTTCCCCTGTTCTGGATATTTCTTATAAATGGAATAATATACTACATGGCTTTTTGTGATTATTTTCATTTCACACAATATTTTCAAGATTTGTCCATGTTATAGCACGTATCTGGTACTTTATTACTTTTCATGGATAAATAATATTCATTTTTATGGGTGTAACACATTTTGTTTATTCATCAGTTTATGGATATTTGGGTTGTTTCCATCCTTTGGCTATTGTAAAAGGTGAAACATTTATACAATCTGAAGATAAACCAGAGTATTGACTATTGTAAATAATGCTGCTGTAAACATTCATGTATGGGTATTTGTGTGGACATATGTTTTCATTTATCTTGCCTATATGCATAGAAATGGAATTCTTGGGTCATATGGTAAACTCTATGCTTCAATGCTTGAAGACCTGCCAGATTATTTCCTAAGACAGCTGCATCATTTTACATTCCTGCCAGCAGTGCATGAAAGTTCTGATTTCTTCATATCTATGGCAATACTTGTTAATTCTAGCCAACCTGTTGAGTGTGAAGTGGTATATTATTGTGGTTTTAATTTGCATGTCACTGATGACTAATGACATAAAACACGTTTTCATATGCTTTTTGGCCATTTGTATACCTTCCTTGGAGAAATATCTTCAGATCCTTTGCCTACATTTAAAACTATGTTCTTTGTCTTTTTATTTTTGGGTTGCCAGGGTTCTTTATATATTCTGTATACAAGTCCCTTATCAGATATATGCTTTGCAAATACTCTCTCTCATTCTGTGAGTTGTTTTTTCACTTTCTTGATACTGCCCATTGAAGAACAAAAGTTTTTAATTTTAATGAAGTCCAATTTATCTTTTGTTGCTTATGTTTTTAGTGCCAAACCTCAGAAACCTTTGCCAAATCTAAAGTTATGAAGGCTTACCCCTATGTTTTCTTCTAAGAGTTTTAGACTTCCAGCTCTTACATTGAGGTCTTTAATACATTTTTAGTTAATTTTTGTAAATGGTGTGAGATAAGGGTCCAACTTCATTCTTTTGCATGTGGCTATCAAGTTGTCCCAGCACAATTTGTTGAAAAGACTAATCCCCCATTGGCTGGTTTGGCACACTTGTTGAAAATCAGTAGATCATAGATGCATTTATGGAGTCTCAATTCTATTCCATTCATCTATGTATCTGTCCTTGTGCCAGTGCCACACTGTCTCTGATTACTGTTGCTTTGTAGTAAATTTAGAATCAGGAATTTTGGGTCCTCCTACTTTTTTGTTTTTAGTTTTAAGGAATGGTTTGGCCATTCTATGTCTCTTGAAATTCCATATGAATTTTAGAATTAGCTTGTCTAGTTCTAACAGAAAAATAGCTAGACTTATGATATATATTTCACTGAATCTGTAGATTCAGTTGGGGAGTATTGCCATCTTAACAAGGTTAAGAGTTCCTGTCCATTAAGATAGGATATTCTTCTAATTATTTGGATCATTTTTCTTTCAGCAGTGTTTTGTAGTTTTCAGAGCATAAGTTTTGTACTTCTTAAAAATATAATGTTATGTATTTTAATCTTTTTGATGCTATGGTGAAGAGAATGTTTTTAAATTTTATTTCCAGATTTTTCACTGCAAGTGTATTGAAATACAATGAATTTTGCAAATTGATTATGATGGTTAATTTAAAGTGTCAACTCGACTGGATTGAGAGATGTCTAGATGGCTGGTGAAGCATTGTTTCTGGGTGGGTCTGTAATGGAGCTTCCAGAGGAGACTGACTCAAGAATCAGTGGACTAAGAGAGGAAGACCCAGTGGGCAGGCACCATTCAATAAGCTGGGGCCTGGTTGGGAAAAACAGGCAGAAAAAAGAGAATTCTCTTTTCCTACTCTCTCTCTCAACCTTCCAGAGCAATACACTTTTTGTTTTCCATCTTTTTCTTTTTCTTTTTCTCTTCTTCTTCTTCTTCTTCTTCTTCTTCTTCTTCTTCTTCTTCTTCTTCTTCTTTCTTCTTCTTCTTTTTTTTTTTGAGACAGATTCTTGCTCTGTTGCCCAGGATGGAGTGCAGTGGTGTGATCTTGGCTCACTGCAATCTCTGCCTCCTGGGTTCAAGCAATTGTCCTGCTTCAGCCTCCCATAATCTCAGCACCTGTAATCTTCAGCTGAGATTACAGGTGCACACCACCACAACCCAGCTAATTTTTGTGTACTTTTAGTACAGTCGGGGTTTCACTGTGTTGGCTAGGCTGGTCTTGAACTCCTAACCTCATGTGATCTGCCCACCTCGACCTCCCAAAGTGCTGGGATTACAGGAGTGAGCCACCACGCCCAGCCATATACTTTTTCTCTTCCTGCCCTTTGACATCAGACTAGGTTCTTCAGGTTTTGGACTCTGAAACTTGTACCAGCTGCCTCCCAGATTCTCTTGGGATTTGTAGCTTGGACTGGAGGTGGCACCACCAGCTTCCCTTGTTCTGTGGCTTCTGGACTGAGCCATGTTGCCAGCTCATTTGCAGATGGCCTGTTGTAGGACATCACCTCTGTAATAATACAATTCAATTCTCCTAATAAATCCCCTCTCATGTGTCTTATTGGTTCTGTGTCTCTGAAGAACCCTGACTAATACATTGTATTAGTATATGAAAACTTGTTGAAATTGTTTATTAGCTTTATTAGTTCTGTAGTGGATTCCTTAAGGTTTTCTATAATAAAAATCATGTCATCTGTGAATAGAGATAGGTTTACTTCTTCTTTTCCAATGTGATGACTTTCATTTTATTCTCTTGCTGAATTTCCCTGACTGGAACTTCCAGAACTGCAATGTTCAATAGAAGTGGTGCCTTCTTTCTGATGTTAAGGGAAAAGCTTCCAGTCTTTCTCCATTAAGTATGATGTTAGTTGTGAGTTTTTCATGCCCTGTCTATGAAATAGTCCTTGAGGAATATGAACTAGGGTTGAGGAAGTTCCTTTCCATTCCTAGTTCGTCAAGTGTTTTTTATCATGAAAGTGTTCTGGATTTTGTAAAATGCTCTTTCTGCATCTATTGAGATGATCATGTGAATTCTTTTTTTGTTCTATTGACACAATGTATTACATTAATTGATTTTCTGATATTAAACTAACCTTGCATTCCTGAGACAACTTCCACTTGGTTGTGAGGTATAATTATTTTATTATGTTGCTGGATTTAGTTTGGTAGTACTTTGTTGAGGACTACTACATCCATGTTCATAAATATTAGTCTGCAGTTTTATTATCTTATGATGTCCTTGTCTGGTTTTGGTATCAAGGTAATACTGGCCCCATAAAATAAGTCGGGAAGTGTTACCTCCTCTTAATTTTTTTTGGAAAGAGTTTGTGAAGGATTGATATTAATCCTTCTTTAACAGTTTGATATAACTTAGTATTGAAGCCATCTGGATTTTTGGCTTTTGTTTGTGGATAGTGTTGTCTTCTTCATTCAATCTCCTCCCTTATGATAAATCTACTCATATTAGCTAGTTGTCCATGAGTCAGTACCAGTAGTTTGAGTCCCTCTTGGAATTTGTCAGTTTCATCTAAGTTATCTAATTTGTTGGCTTATAATTGTTCATGATATTCCTTTATAATTATTTTATTTCCACAAGGCCAATAATAATGTCCCTGTTTTACTTCTGATTCCAGTTATTTGAGTCTTCTCTTTTTACCTTGGTAAACCTACTTAAAGATTTGTCAATTTTGTTGGTCTTTTCAAAAAACCAGCTTTTGGGAGATCATGGTGGATGGGAGGCAAGACTAGACTGCAGCTCTCACTCAGATGGACAGAACAGCGTGTATAGGCTCGCATCATGAACTTTTGCTCCAGAATGACTGTGGGAATACATTAAGAAAGCAAAAAGAACCCGCAGATCCTCTGAAGGCAATGGATTGCTCCTGCAGGGCCTGGGAGACACCACAAATACTGCAAATGTCAAAACTGTGGAAATGGGAAAGGGAAATCATCCATCCCTGAACACACACCCCAACTGGGGAACCTGAGGTCTAAATTATGGGAGAAGATTCTGACCTTACTTGGAGTTGAGTCAATTTAGAGAGCCGAGTGAAATACAGGGCTAGAGGAAGCAGTGGGTAAATCCCTGTGGGCTCACTGTGTCCCCTACCAAGCCATTTCTGCCTTGCCTCACAGGGGTTCTTGACGAGGGCTGCCAGAGGTACTAGGAAAAGGCCACAGGGAGAATGAAACCTCCAGCTGAACTTTGTAACAATTTGAACTGGTTGAGAAGTCTCCCGGCCAGAACTCAGGGAAAGGCGTGAATCTGGTGTGAAGACTCCATAGGCAGTGGAAGAAGCAAAGCCCTACTTATTTTTGCAGCTGGGAGGTGGGTAGCCTGGAGCAAGTTCTCAGCCCTGCTCACCCACTGCCTAGAAACAAACTTGGTGCTGTTGGGGGGAGGGGACACGGTGGGAGTGAGATGGCCCTTTGGGTTGCATGGGAGGTGGGTGAAGCCTGTAACTGCCGACTTTTCCCCACTTCCCTGACAACCTGCATGGCAGCAAAGGAAGCCATAATCCTTCTAGAAACGTAAATCCATTGACCTAGAAACCTCAACTGCATTGCCCACAGCAGCCGCAATAAGAGCTGCCCAAGTAGAGTCTGAGCTCAGACACACCTAGCCTTGTCCCCACCTAATGGTCCTTCTTTACCCACCCTGGTAACTGAAGACAATGGGCATATACTCTTGGGAGTTCTAGGGCCATGGGCACCACCCATTCCTCCCCATACTACCATAGCTGATGCTGTCTTGAAAGTGCCATCTCGCAGCAGGAGCAGAACTAAATGAACTTGAAGCAAAAGAAAAAATACAAAATATAAATGAAATAAAAAGTTGGTTCTTTGAAAAGATGAATGAAATTGATAGACCATTAGCAAGATTAACCAAGAAAACAAGAAAGAAAATCCAAATAAGCTCAATTAGAAATGAAACGGGAGATATTACAACTGACACCACAGAAATACAAAATATCATTCGAGGCTACTATGAACACCTTTATGCACATAAACTAGAAAACCTAGAGGAGATGGATAGATTCCTGGAAAGATACAACCTTCCTAGCTTAAATCAGGAAGAAGTAGATACTCTGAATAAACCAATAACAAGCAGTGAGATTGAAATGGTAATTTAAAAATTACAAAAACAAAAACAAACAAATGAACAAGAAAAACTCCAAGACCAGAATGATTCACAGCAAAATTCTACCAGACATTCAAAGAATAATTGGTATGAATCCTATTGACACTAGATATTCCATAAGATTGAGAAAGGGGGCACCCTCCCTAAATCATTCTATGAAGCCAGTATTACCAAAACCAGGAAAGGACATAACAAAAAAAGAAAACTACAGATTAATATCCCTGATTAATACAGATCCTAAGATCCTTAACAAAATACTATCTAACTGAACCAAACAACATATCAAAAAGATAATCCACCATGATCAAGTGAGTTTCATACCAGGGATGCAGGGATAGTTTAACATATGCAAGTCAACAAATGTGATACACCACATAAACAGAATCAAAAACAAAAATCACATGATCATCTCAATAGATGCAGAAAAAAGCATTCAACAAAATCCGGCATCCATTTATAATTAAAACTCTCAGCCAAATCAACATACAAGGGACATACCTTGATGTAATAAAAGCCATCTATGACAAACCTACAACAAACATAATAGTGAATGAGGAAAAGTTGAAAGCAGTCCCTCTGAGATCTGGAGCAAGACAAGGATGCCCACTCTCACCACCCCCTTCAACATAGTACAGGAAGTCCTAGCCAGAGCAATCAGACAAGAGAAAGAAATAAGGGGCATCCAAATTGGAAAAGCAGAAGTCGAACTGTTGCTGTTTGATGGTAATATGATTGTTTACCTAGAAAACCCTAAAGACTCCTCCAGAAACCTCCTCGAACTGATAAAAAGAATTCATCAAAGTTTCCAGATACAAAATGAATCTATACAAATCAGTAGCTCTTCTATACACCAACTGCAACTAGCTGAGCATCAGATCAAGAACTCAATATCTTTCACAATAGCTGCAAAACAAAAAAATACTTAGGAATATAGCTAACCAAGGAGGTGAACGACCTCTACAAGGAAAACTACAAAACACTGCTGAAAGAAATCATAGACGACACAAACAAATGGAAACACATTCCATGCTCATGGATAGGTAAAATCAATATGGTGAAAATTACCATACTGCCAAAAGCAATCTACAAATGTAATGCAATTCCCATCAGAATACCATCATCATTTTTCACAGAACTAGAAAAAACAATTCTCAAATTTATATGGAACCAAAAAAGAGCCCACAAAGCCAAAGCAAGACTAAGCAAAAATAACAAATCTGGAGGCATCACATTACCTGATTTCAATCTATACTATAAGGCCATAGTCACCAAAACACCATAATACTGGCATAAAAATAGGCATGTAGACCAATGGAACAGAATAGAGAGCCCAGAAATAAACCCTAATACTTACAGCCAATTGATCTTTGACAAAGCAAACAAAAACATAAAGTGAGGAAAGGACACCCTGTTCAACAAATGGTGCTGAGGTAATTGGCAAGCCACATGTAGGAGAATTAAAGTGGATCCTCATCTCACACCTTATTCAAAAATCAACTCAAGATGGATCAAGAATTTAAATGTAAGGCCTGAAACTATAAAAATTCTAGATGAGAAGATGGGAAAAACCCTTCTTGACATTGGCTTAGGCAAGGATTTCATGATCAAGAACCCAAAAGCAAAGGCAATAAAAACAAAGATAAATAGCTGGAACTTAATTACACTAAAAAGCTTCTGCATGGCAAAGGGAACAGTCAGCAGAGTAAAAAGAAAACCCACAGAGTGGGAGAAAATATTCACAGTCTATACATCTGACAAAGGACTAATTTCCAGAATCTAAAAAGAACTCAAACAAATTAGCAAGAAAAAAAACAAACAATCCCATCAAAAAGTGGGCTAAGGATATGAATAGACAATTCTCAAAAGATGATACGCAAATAGCCAACAAACATATGAAAAAATGCTCAACATCACTAATGATCAGGGAAATGCAAATCAAAACCACAATGCGACACCACCTTACTCCTTCAAGAATGGCCATAATCAAATAATCAAAAAATAGTAGATGTTGGCATGGATGCAGTGAACAGGGAACACTGCTACACTGCTGGTAGGAATGTAAACTAGTACAACCACTATGCAAAACAGTGTGGAGATTCCTCAAAGAACTGAAAGTAAAACCACTGTTTGATCCAGCAATCCCACTATTGGGTATCCACACAGAGAAAAAGAAGTCCTTATATGAAAAAGATACTCACACACGCAGGTTTATAGGAGCAAAATTTGCAATTGCAAAAATGTAGAACCAACCCAAATGCCCATAAATCAACAAGTGGATAAAGAAGCTGGTATATATGTGTGTGTGTGTGTGTGTGTGTGTGTGTGTGTGTGTATATATACACCAAGTATATACATATACTGTGTATGTGTGTGTGTGTGTGTGTGTGTATATATATATATATATATATATATATATATATATATATCTGTATGATGGAGTACTATGTGAAATAATGGAATGAATTAATGACATTTGCAATGACCTGGATGAGACTGGAGACTATTATTCTAAGTGAAGTAACTCACGAATGAAAAAGCAAACATCATATGTTCTCACTCATATGTGGAAGCTAAGCTGTGAGGATGCAAAGGCATAAGAAAGACATAATGGACTTTGAGGACTCAGGGAGAAAGGGTGGGAAGGGTTGACGGATAAAAGACCACAAACTGGATGTTGTGTATACTGCTTGGGTGATGGGGGCACTAAAATCTCACAAATCACCACCAAAGAACTTACTCATGTAACCAAACACCACCTGTTCCCCAATAACCTATGGAAATAAAAAATAAGAATAATAAAAGAAAAAAAACAGCTTTTGGTTTCATTGATTTCCTCTGTCTTCATTTTTATTCATCTTGAAATATTTTCTAATTTCCCCTTTAATTTCTTCTTTGGACCATTCTTTACTTAGTTGTGTTGCTTAATTGCCTCATTATATCTGAAACATTTCTCATATGCTTAACAGCCAGCTGATTAGTAAGTCGTTTCCAGCAATGACCTGAGGCATAAGTTACTCTACAAGCAATCTACTAAAATTGTGGATCTTTTAAAGAAATACTTCTAATATCATGGTTTGATATTTGTTCTGACACAATAGGGCTCCTCCCAGCTGTCTTACTCTTCAGTTCTCATCCATAACCTAGCTGGCTTACAGTTGAGTATGTATCTTGAATCTCCTCCATATGATTTTTGCCACAACTTAAACTGTTTTTAAAAGTGTCCTCAGTTTTGAACTTCTCCATGCTTCCTTGCTAATGACATCAGTTTCTCTGGGAAAAGATTAGTTCTCTGTTTATGGCCTGGCACAATCTCTGAAACAGGGCTCTGGGGCTGGGTTTGGGGACAGTGGTGAGCTTCTGTCTGAGTGACTCCTCCACTCTAAGAGATTAGTACTTGGTGGGAGAGGGCAGCATGAGGTTTTCTCCATTTGCCTGTCCTGGTGTGGAACTACATCCGTAAGAACTGGGGCAAGGTGACCAAGACCCCAGTCTTCTCAACGTGCTGTGTCCAAGGTACAGCCTTCATTCCACAAATGTGGGCTGGGTGGCAAAAGGGAGAACCCCCTCAACTGCACTTGCCTTTGGACTTAGCCTCAGCAACAGGTAGCTGGAGCCATGATAAGAAATGTTGACATACTACTCCTATTCAGAAGTAAGTCCTCTGGAAGCTAGAGGGAGAGGGAACCTGCTGTTTTTGGCTGTAGGAGTATGGAATGGAGTCTCTGCTTCTCTGAACTGAGTGAGAGAAGGGAGAGAGTGGTCTTGGTCCACATACCATACCAAAGTCTGACCCATTCACCTTTCTTAGTGAATTTTCATATTTTTATAAATAGATGTGTCTTCATCTGCTGTTTGCTTCTAGGATTGTTTTCATCCTAGACTTTTAAATAACTCTGGTACCTTTGTTTTGCTACATTTATTAATTCATTCCTCCCTATTGCCAGGAGAGTCTTAAGGACAGAAGTATCCAAAGGGTAGCACACATTTCACTGAGGTATTATCAACACCTGGCAGACGATTTTCTAAAGTACCTAGATATGTAGATATGGCAAAATTTTGAAAATGTCCCAAAATGGTTGAAGTTTGGGAAATAGTACCATAGGGGAAAGGTTGTGGACTTTGAACACAGGCATATATTTTCATTCTTTCATTCAACAAACATGTATTGAGACCCTACTATAGATCAAGCACTGGTCAGGGATATGGAGTCATAAGAGTAAAGAAAACAGAAAAACATTCCTGGCCTCATGGCCATTCTGTTAGGTTGAAGCATATAAAAATGCCAATATTTGATCATCATTGACCCATAAAAACAGCAATTTCATATGGTTCAACCTAATAGTAGGGGGAAATCCCCAGCTTTATCATTTGCCGGCTGTGTGGCTCTACATAAGTCATTCTACTACTCTAAGCCTCAATTTCACCATGTAGAAAATAAAAATAATTAATGCATATTTTTGTTGATTATTCTATACGTTGATAAGTAGAGTGGCATCCAGCACCATGCTTAGCACATAGCAGGCATTCGATAAATCTGAGTTTTCTTACTTTTGAACAGCCTCCCCACAAAACATAAGTAGGGTGTATATTCTTATTTCAAAAGACAAAGGGTAGGCTATGCAGAAGAAAATAATGTCATTCTTTTCTGACAGTCTTGGTGCCAAGAAATTAACTGGGAAAAGAGAGAAGGTGGAATAGGAGCCAAATTCCTGGAACCTGAAGGACAAGAAAGGCATGGAAATGTCCTGGGAGAACTAACAGCAAGGGGACCTGAAGTCTATAGAAAAAGCTCACTAACACCCACAGATTCAAGCCAAATAAAACTAGGGAAATAGTTTGAAAAAAGAATGTGGGGCTCCAAAGATTCACTATCCAATTTCACCTTCTAATCCCTTATGGTTTGTTTTCCTTGGAAATAGTTTCAGGTGTTGCTATGGATTAAATGTCTCTTCCAAAACTCACGTGGAAACATAATCCGCAATGTGGCAGTATTGAGAGGTGGGGCCTTTAACAGTGATTGAGTCATGAGGACTCTGCCAGATATGCTCCCTTGACCTTGGACTTCACAACCTCCAGAACTGTGAGAAATAAATTTCAGTCTCAGGTATTCTGTTATAAGCAACAGAAAACAGACTAACACAGGGGTGGAGGGGAGAGGCAAAAGGGAGACAGAAATCAAGGTGTACTGCTGTTAGGGAGAGGGGGAAAGGAAGCCAGTAAGGAATTCTAGGTAATGGACAAGAGCCGCAGGGGATGAGCACTTTAAGAAACAACAACAACAAAACTTTTACAGAAAATTTTTACCAAGGGTTAATGGCCTTAAACAGCACCATGAGGTTGGGAGGCTGAGGCTGGGGGATCATGAGGTCAGGAGATCCAGACCATCCTGGCTAACACAGTGAAACCCCATCTCCACTAAAAATACAAAAAATTAGCCGGGCGTGGTGGCGGGTGCCTGTTACTCAGGAGGCTGAGGCAGGAGAAAGGTGTGAACCCAGGAGGCGGAGCTTGCAGTGAGCCAAGATCGTGCCACTGCACTCCAGCCTGGGCGACAGAGCGAGACTCCATCTCAAAAAACAAACAAAACAAAAACAAAAAAACAGAAAAACAACAACAACAAAAAAAAACAAACAAACAGAAAAACAGCACCACGAGGACAAAAGTTAGATGCTGAGGAGAATTTTATTCTCACTTTCTCTATTTTTTACTTTTATTTTTATTTTTGTTTTTTAGAGATAGGGTCACACTCTGTTGCCCAGGGTGAAGTACAGTGGTGTAATCACAGTTCACTGAAGCTTCAAACTCCTGGGTTCCAGCAATCCTGCTACCTAGGCCTCCCAAAGTACTGAGACTACAGTTATGAGCCACTGCACCCGGCCTGGAGAATTTCTTGACAGTGAAGTTGTTAAACAATGAATTGAGAGAATCTTGTTGAGCAGGTATTGGCAAATTGCTAAATTTGAGCCGAGTCCAGCCGGGGGCCTGTTTCTGAAAGGTCTATAGGTGAAAACTGATTTTTACTTTTTAAAGAATTGTTTTAAAGAAGAATGTGTAATAGAGACTGCAAGTGACGCACAAAGCTTAAAATATTTACAATCTGTCCTTTTACAGAAAAAAAAAAAAGCTTGCTAACCCCTGTCCTAGAAGAACTGGCTCATCCTACACCCTTGGGGCCTCAGTTTCCCTAATTAAAATTTGAGTATGAGGGAGACTGAAAGTCAGCTTAGAGAGGTGGGAGAAAGACAGGAATTTGCTGAAGAGTAAATTACTATTTGGTCAACCTTGAGGCCATGTTGTGGAGCTCCAGGCTAGCTTGGGGACGGGGTAGAGGAGGCTGGGGCTGGAAGTTGAGAGGAAGCACCATGGTAAAGGGAGAAAAGAGAAAGCAGCAGGAAGAGATGGGAAGAGCAATTTATACCAGCCCCATTCCACAGGCCAAGTCTCAAGGAGGACAGGCAGGAGGAAAAGAAACAAAAATAAGTCAGACAAGTGGCTTGCATAGCCCAGGGTATTGCTCTTAGAAGTGAGACTGAGAGGAAACAGATGTGTCAGTCTAGAGAAAAGGCACAGAAAACCAGCCATTCATTTGTAGAGAAGTTAACTAGCTGGACTGTCAGAAAAACAAAGAGGGATTTAGCCTCTGTCTCTGGGGGACTGGGGTGGGATGCTGAGCAGGTATTTCAGGGTCAGCCCTGCTCTAAAAATACTGCTTAGAAAGAGCTGGGTGACTGGGAAGGCTTGTCAATGGCAGCCTCAGAAGCAATCTATTCCTCAGCTCCCTTCTAGGTTTGGATTCTCTCTTTAACATTCCCAGCAAGAAATCTTCCAGTTTCTACTTCCTGGCACTGAGGATCTCACTCATTCTCAAAGCAGCCCTCTATCGCCAAGGCTCTAGGCTAAAATTTTTGTTTTGTTTGTAACTTGACATCTGTCTTCCATAATTTCTGTCCTCTGGTCCTGATACAGTTCTTTGGAATCGCACAAAGTTGGTCAACTCTTTTGTTTATAGTAGGAGAAATGGGTGAGATGTATTAGAAAAAGAGCACTAGATTTGGGATCAAAATCTCTTGTTGGAAATGCTAGCTCTAGGGTAATATCCAATCCTGTTGAACTTCATTTACCTTATCTGAAAAATTCTCAAAATGATGCCTTCCCTAAGCACCTCCAAGCTTCATTTGTGTGGATCAAGTAACAATAATAATAAAAACACATAATGCTTTTCAAAGAACAATTCGCAAACTTGCAAGAAGTTCACAATTGTGGGCATTTTGACCCTTGCTATTCTGAGCACGTGGAAAAAGCACAGGCTTTGGAGACTGTCAGGCTCAAGCTCTTTTCCCAGGACTGGCTTCATTCTGTTTATCACAGGTAACTGCTCCCCTTCTGCCCTGACAGGGGGCTGAGGTGACCTCTGGGAGTTGGAGGCACAGAGCTCACAGAGTTAGGGAGAGAGGGAGAAAATGGAACAAATTTTGCAGAAAACCAAGGGCAAAAAGGATTTAAGGGTCCTCTAATAAACCCTACCACATAAGTATCACTACTGTAGTATCCTACACTTGTTCTGCTTTATTTCTTTTACAAACAAGGAACTCCTGTCTCTTAGGGCTTCCTTTTCTGGTCACTGCTAATCCTTTCACGAGTTCCTTATTCTGTTGAATCATCATTGACCTCCCTATAACTTTGTAACTCTGGATCTGTTCTTGCAGAAAATTGAACAGACTCTGTACAAAGGAAAATAAGCACACAGCCCCATTCCTGAAAAAGTGCATTACATGCTGTGGCACTAAGAGAAGAACATGATACAAAGATTGTAATATGGGAGGTCAAGGTGGGCAGATCACGAGGTCAGGAGATCAAGACCATACTGGCTAACACAGGGAAACCCCGTCTCCACTAAAAATACAAAAAATTAGCCGGGTGTGGTGGCAGACGCCTGTAGTCCCAGCTACTTGGGAGACTGAGGAAGGAGAATGGCATGAACCCGGAAGGCAGAGCTTGCAGTGAGCCGAGATCGCACCACTGCACTCCAGCCTGGGCGACAGAGCGAGACTCCGTCTCAAAAAAAAAACAAGCAAAAACAAACAAACAAACAAAAAAACAAAGATTGTAATGTAAGGTAGGATAAAACAACAGGAAGAACTTCTCATCTATGAGTCATTAAGCAGTGCAACAGGCATGTAGAGGAGGCTGCATAATATTTCTCTCTGCAGAGCTTTAAACACAGGACAGATCTGTCTGAGAGGGGTTACGTGTAGTCCTGCATGGAGGCAGGGGAATGGACTAAATAACCTTGAAGAAGTCCTCTCAGTCTTGGCATTCTAGAATTTGAGAAGTCTCCTAACCAACAGTGCATGCTCACACATATCTCAGCCAAAGGGGAAAGCCTGGTCTAGTCTTGCTGCTCCTACAATTGCTGCCACAGACATTTATTTGCTCAGTGTGGCAGCATGCTTCTTGGCCTAGGCAGGAATTCATGTGTCAGTCAAGAAGTTGGCAGTGTGTGAGATCTGGTACATGAGCCTATTATCAGTGTCCTATAGAGCAGTTTCAGTTGCCATATCTCCCGTTGCCACAGCCTAGCAGTTAGCAAAGGTTTATCTTTGTGAGAAGTGGAAGGTGGCAGCACAGCCTCACCTCTCTCCACTCTGCCCCCAGCCAATCATGCTTGAGAGAATTTCCTTCCCCCAGTGGAATGAAAACTCTACTTCTTCTCAGCTCCTGGTCATTGGTTCATAGAAACAAACTCCCCTGTATGTAAGTATCACAAGAAATGGAAGCAGAATCTTCTCCTGTTCATTTTGAAAGGCTATCAGTCCCACATGTACCTGAAGTGACTTTTCCTGACCCTATTGAGCAGGGTGTTGAAGTCTGAGGGTGCTTAACAGATTCCCAGCCATTATTATTTTGACGTTCACAGAGATCCTCTGATGTCCATATTATTTTCCATCATTTTAACGGATGACAAAACTGAGGCCTAGAGTAATTAAATAATGTATCATGGCTTACCTGGACAGGGAGTGAGCTCCTTGTTCTGAAGGCATGCAAACAGAATCTGACTATCCTTGTATGGCAGGCAGTAGGGAGTTTATGTATCATCAGATCGCAAGAGAGAAATGTTGGACCAGATGACCTCCACTTCAACCTACTATTGTACAGTTTTGAGTAGTAGAGCAAGGTATTAAACTGAGATCTTCAGCCTCATCATTCTAGGTTATTTGCATGACACCACCACATATGAAGTCCTTCAGAGCAGGTACTACATCTTATACATCATTTTTATGTTCTGTATCCAGCATGGCACAGAGTCAACATTGGTGACTTAATTGTTGATTTAACTGCTTATTGGTTTAAAGGCAATAATAATCACTCATAGAATGGTCACTGTATTACAGGCACTGTTTTCATCTATAAACTTACTTAATACTGACAACAAGTCTACAAGGTATGTATTATTATCTGCATTTTAAAGATGTGGAAACTGAGGCTCAGAGAACTAAATGAACACAGCTGGTAAGGTTTTGAGAAAGGATTCAAACCCAAGCAGTCTAGCTTCAGTCCTGCTCTTAACCATTCCATTACACTGCCTCTCAGTATGTAATGAATGCATGAATGCATATTCTCCATTATCACAGTTCACTGACTCACCAAGAAGCACTATTTTCAAGCACATATGGGAGACTTGATGGGAGAAATCAGTACAGAACCCACTTGGCTAACACTAGAATGTGAACTAAACTGGGCAGGTAGGGCCCTGAGGCTACTGGAGCTCTCATCTGTCTATCTTTTCTCTCTTTCTTCCCTGCTCAGGTATTCCAGCTGGGGCCCTCTCCTCCTATTGTTCATGCTTACCAGCTACAAAGCCTGGCCCCATCCCAGTCTGTATTTCCTCTGCTCCCTGGCCAAATTCCCAGCTGGAGGAAAACAGTTCACTACTCCCTGGCTCACATCCCCCAAGCCAGCAGGAGCACTTCCCTGCTAAAGGCATGAGTAGCGAAAAACCGAGGTTTGTGGATGTGCTCAGCCCAGAAGTAACCACAAGCCCTAGCCCAAAGCCAATGGAGGAAGAAGATACCACTCCACCTGTCTCACCCTCCAGAGAGGAAGCAGAGGCAAATAGCCTCTTCTTGCTGTGACAATCATGATTTGCAAACTTTTCCCTACTTAAGCAACAAAACTCCTGTCCATGGTGTGATGTGGATAAAAGTCAAGGACACCAGAAGCAGTGGAATGATTATCATAATAACAACTACTGCATTTATTCAGCCCTTACTCTGGCACAAACTGTGCTGAGTACTGGCAACCACTGTCTCACTCCATATTCCCAACAATCCTGTGAGGCAAGTGCTATTAGGTGCTCCTTGTATAAATGGAAACAATGAGAACTTAAGTGACTTTCCCAAAGCCACATAACTCCTAGGTAAAAGACTCAATATTGATACTGAGGACTAGCTGTGCTCTTAAACATCACCCTCTACTGCCTTTCCAATGGCCTCTCACGGCCCTTCAAGCTCTGCCATGTGGGCATTCAAGGATTGGAGGTAAGATTAATGAGAGTGTTACATCTTACCTGACCAATGGGGATCAGGCTCTGGCCCAACTCCTCTTCCTGTCTCATAAGCCAAGCCCTTCACCTTACAGAGAGTATCACTAAGGACCAGAGAAAGAAATCAGTTTGCTTGAGGTTCTTGGTAGCAGGGCTGCTCCCAGCCCAGTATGCTTTCCAATACTCCACAAGGCTGCCTTCTCTCACACCTCCTTCCTTCAGCTATTTACACAGAATCAAGGGGTCAGACAGTCCTCAGATGGAGGTGCTTTAGTTCTTCAGCCCCTTTGCTTAAATTTCAAGCCAGTTTTACAGCTTTAACATCTATGTTATTTTCTCGTTATCCATGTTCTTCCCCCCACCCAATAGACACAAAACAATTATGTTCTAAAATTGTGCATCCTTTTACATGACAGAAAACCTATAGCTGGGAATCCTCAGACCAGATGCTGGTAACTAACTCTTTGAAAAGTTTCAGATTTTTCTGACATCACAGGTGCTCAAAGCCTAGGGCAAGATAATACCAACAGGTGGATAAACCTACATGTTCCCAGGCTCTATACAGGGGCACTTTATGCCTAGGAACAACCTTATATGTAGAAATAATGTGAACGACAGCCTCTGCATTGAGGGTTCAGGACATCTCCAAATGTCTGATACCCAAAATGCTACCATTAGGTTCTGCATTACTTCTTATGCAGCTCTGCTTTTAAAATGCCAATGTCTCTGGGGAGTGAAAGGGTTGCTCAGGTCCCAGAAGCCTCAGTCTATCTTTTGACAGGCTAGGCAGGCATCATAAGGAGTCTGTGGTTCAGAGGTCACAGAATAGGGAAGCAGGCGTGCCAAAGCCTAACTTTATTTACTCTTAGTGTTTTGCCAAAGGGCCTTAAAAACCATCTGGTCCAGCCCTCTCCTTCCCTCACTCCTCAAGCACCATTGCTAGCATCACTACTTAATGATTAATTCTTCCCTGCGGCATCCACATATAGAAAAGATATCATTGGTTTGCACAATTCCAGTGATGTGTGTCTCGTTACCCTTGTGGCAGCCCATCCATCATTAGAAATGTCTTTTTGTGGGGCTTAAAACTGCCATCCTGTAGCTTTCAGATTAGTATATATTCAATAAATACTAGTTTCCTCTCACTTTCCCTTTAACACATTGGAGGTACACAGACCCAACAGGGTGTTCCTTCTTCCCCATATCAGCTTTCCTTAAGCCAAAAGCCACATCTCTCTGAGTTTTCACTCTTGAGGCTATACAATCTCAGTTCCTTCAATCCCTCTCCAGCCTACTTATCTGACCATACTCCTGGTTTGTTTAGGGCCCCTTTCACATGTGGGGCCCAGACATTTTTCTTAGCTTTCATGCTCCTACCTTCTCCTTCATAGGATACTCACCGACTAATTTGCACATACACATCTAAAGACCATGGGAAACATCTGGTGTGGCCAATCTAAAATGGTAAATACTGATAGGCACACTAAGGCCTGGAGAGGAGAAAAATCATTGCTTATTAAAAAGTTTTCATATGGCCAGTATATTTCCTGATAAACAATGTTTCTCAAAGTTTTGTCTGGACCACCTCAGTCAGAACCACAAGAAACTGAATCTCTGGGAGTTGGAACCAAGGCATCTACATATTTAACAAGCATGCTGAGTGATTCTGAGGCACACTGGAGTTTTAGAAGTAGGGCCTAAGAATGAGACAGCATTTCACCAACGTTGTTTTTCATTCTGTGAACATTTGTTTCTAATTACAAACTGAGGCTCCTTCTCCAAGCCTCATTAATCAACACCTTGGACAGCCTGACATACCTCCCTGGCCTAAGCCCAGACAGCCCCAATAACCCTGCAGCAGTTTAAGATTTTTTACTTAGAGAGAAAAATTTCTAGGGAACGTTATCCAAATATCCAGACCTAGGTCTAGCCACTATTTCAAACATATAACCAGACCTGGGAGCTGCTATTACTTCTCTGCATTATCAATCAGAATGCGTTCCTACTTCAATCAGAGATCTTCCTTTCTCAAAATGAAATTTCAAAACCACAGCACAAAAGCATAAGTGTCAACCTAAATGTTCCTGTCTTGCCTCTTCAGATTATCTGGATTGTTTTTCTGCCCACTTCTCCATCTTCTTCCTTTCCTTCATAGGCTTAATTCCACACTTCAACTCTTCTTACAATTATTTTCTGCTGTCACTCTCCTGAGTAAAGCATTCAGTGCAGCAGCTGCCTCACAATGTTTTAACGCACAAAACACAGACAATGGCTCCCCTTGGTGTGCAAGCAAGTTAGATACAGGTGTACCTATCATTCTTTGAGTTATGTGACTTGTATGCTTTAGATATTGTTATCTTGTCAATCTACAAGGCAGGCACCATCAGACCACATCACCATAGAGGGATTGGGAGGAAGAAAGGGGGGGACTTTCTCCGCTATGAATCACCCCAGAAAGCATCAAAGGTGGGGGAATCCTAGGAACTTGAGCCTCTCATAGGGAGAGAAATGGGAAATCAATAGGCTGTGTGCCAAGCACTGTCCAAAGCTTCTATTCTTTAAACCTCTAAATTGTCCAGTCTTCTTGGGGTTCAACAACTGTCCTTTTTTCCATCTGAAAGTCTAAATCTGAACTAGGATTGAGAGAAAAGGACCTTGAGTCATTCGAGAAGTTTAAAAAGTGAAGTAGAGGCCTCTGATGTCTGCTCTTGCTCATGGCAAGACACTGCCATGGATCAAGAGATAAGATAGTACCTGCCCTATGTTGTTGGGAAGGACCTGAGAGGGAGAAAACCCAAGCAAATGACTGAAGAGCAATGCCAGTCCACCTGAGCAAGAGAAGGGTTAGTTAGCTTGAGAGAAAGCAAATAAGACTCAGGAAAACCTTTCTTTTGCTGTGCTTACTACATTTGTATGATCAGACACCTGAAATTCGTATTCTACCAGTGGGTTATTGTGTTGGTGATCCCTCAGATGTGAAAAAAAATTACTGTTGCTATATGAAAAAAGTATATTTTGAAAGTCTGTATTATGCATATTGCCTGCCATAGGCTTATTTACTACTCTAGAAGTTTCTAGCTTCTGGATATATAAATTGTGGTATACTCAGACAATGGACTACTATATAACAATGGAAATAAAAGAACTGTAACTACAAATAACTCTAGCTTCTCACACTTGAATGTATACATGAATAATATGTAGATCTTTCTGAAATACAGATTCTGATTCTGGCCTGGAGTGGGACCTCAGGTTCTTCATTTCCAATCAGTTACCAGATGATGCTAATGTTGCTGATCTGCGGACCAAATTTTGAGTAGCAAGAGGCTAGAACACCTCTCAGCAAAAACAGAAGTATCTCACCCCTTTCTTGAATTGACATCCTCTGTAGCCCTCCCAAGGCCCCATGTGTCTGGGATACTCTTCTCAAATTATTCCTCAGATTCTCACAAAGAGTTGCCTCAAGATTCAGAGAAATCTCTTTCATTCCACGGGGCTTACATCCAGTCTTATCTTCTGTGAAAATCCATTGGTAACTTCCTGAAAAGAAATGAATCACTGCAAGTAGAATTTCAGGCATCTGGGAAAGAAATTTAGGGGCAGGGAACTTTCCTGGCACCTGTAAAATGACATCACAGAGACAGCCACTGACTTTCCTTCCACTACACTTGCCTACCTCTTCCTCATCTTCTGCCCACTGCCTCTTCTCCTCTCTTGAGAGAAGGAAACACCTTTCTCTGCTACACATAATCTCCAAGATATTACTTTGCCTCTTCTCTACTGGGCCCTGCTCCCTGATCTCCCCTCCCAAAGCCAAATCTCTTCCAAGTCTAGTTTGAAATCAGCTCGACTCATTGAAGAAATGAGCAGGTATTTGGAGGAGCAGGAGAAAGAATGCCAGTTTGAGCTCCACAGACAGGTTAGAAAGCTGACTTTCCTAGTCGCTAGCTGTGTCACCTTAGGCTAGTGACTGACTGGGTACAAGGCCTCTTCGGGAACTAAGGTACAAGGAAAAACAAGTCAGACAAGGACCCTTTCTTCAAGAATCCCTCAAAGAGTTCACACTCTAGTGAAAAAAGACAGACAAAAACAAATATGCAGCATGCTGGGTGCTGGCAAGTACTCTAAAAATGAAGTGGAGTAAGAGGCCAGAATGATGGGGGTTGTTATTTGAGATATCAGGGAAAACACCTCTGCCATGTGTTACTGGAGCAGAGAAGTGAGTGAAATGAGACTGAGCCATCAGGCTAAGGGCAAGAGTGTTTTAGGCTGAAGAAATCACCAGGGCAAAGGGCTTCAGGTAGAAGTAAGCTTGGTATATTTGAGAGATGGCAGGAGTTTGTAATAAACAGATTGGTGACAGAGGTGGTAAGAAGTGGGCACATTATGGTAATACTTTTACTTCTCTATGCCTCATCCACAGAAAAATGAGAATAATATCTATTTCTCAGGGTGACACACTCATGCCATAGAGTATTGAGCCTAGCCTTGCACACAGGGATTAAATAATGTAAGTTACTTACATCCACCCCCACTTCCCTCAATGACTCTTAATTAATCTAACAGATGACAGTTTGTTCAAAATAATAATAGCAGGTATGTATTTAGGAATTAAAGCTTATAGATAAATAAAATGAATGACATCAATGTTACAAGGGACTGGAGGGAGGAATTGGAAATAATCTGTTATATTTTCACTACATTAAAAAGTGGGTAACAAACATGAACAGACACTTCTAACCAAAACAGCATGGTACCTGCCTAAAAACAGACACAGAGAACAAGGACATAAAATAAAGATTCCAGAAACAGATCCACACACCTACAGTGAACTCATTTTCAAAACAGGTGCCAAGAACATACAATTGGGGAAAAGTCAGGCTCCTCAATAAATCCTGCTGGGGAAACTGAATGTCTATATGCAGAAGAATGAAATCAGACCTCTATCTCTTACCATATACAAAAATCAAATAGAAATGAATTAAAGACTTAAATCTAAGATCTCAAGCTATGAAACTACTACAAGAAAACATTGAGGAAAAATCTCCAGGACATTGATCTGGGCAAAAATTTTTGAGCAATAATCCATAAGCACAGGCAAAAAATAAAAATGGACAAATAGGGTCACATTAATTTAAAAGCCTTCTGCACAGAAACAGAAACAATCAACAAAGGGAAGAGACAACTTACAGAATGGTAGAAAATATCTGCAAACTACCCATCTGACAAGAGATTAATAACCAGAATATATGAGGAGCTCAAACAACTCTATAGAAATAAAATGTAATAGAGAAATACAAATCGAAACTATAAGAAGATATCATCTCACCCCAGCTAAAATGGTTTTTGTTTGTTTGTTTGTTTGTTTTAGACAGAGTCTTGCTCTGTCATCCAGGTTGGAGTGTGGAGTGCAGTGGTGCGATCTTGGCTCACTGCACACTCCACCTCCCAGGTTCAGGTGTTTCTCCTGCCTCAGCCTCCCGAGTAGCTGGAACTACAGGCAAATGCCACCATGACCAGCTAATTTTTGTATTTTTTTGTAGAGATAAGGTTTCGCCACGTTGGCCAGGGTGGTCTCGAACTCCTGACCTCAAGTGATCCACCCTCCTTGGCCTCCCAAAATGCTGGCATTACAGGTGTGAGCCACCGCGCCTGGCCTTGAAATGGCTTTTATCCAAAAGACAGGCAATAAAAAATGCTGGCAAGGATGTGGAGAAAAGAGGAACCTTGTAGACTCTGGGTGGGAATGTAAATTAGTACCACTACTATGGAGAACAGTTTGGAGGTTCCTCAAAAACCAAACATTGAGCTACCATATGATCCAGCAATCCCACTGCTGGGTATATACCCTAAAATAAGGAAATTGGTATATCAAATAGATATCTGCACTCTTATGTTTGTTGCAGCACTGTTCACAACAACAAAGATTTAGAAGCAACCTATGTGTCCACTAACTGATGAATGGATAAAGAACACTTGCTATGTATACAAAATGGATATGTATAATGTATATGGAATATTCAGCCATAAAAAATGAGATCCTCTCATTTACAACAGCATAGGTGGAATTGGAGGTCATTATGTTAAGTAAAATAAGCCTGTCATAGAAAGACAAACAACACATGTTCTCACTTATTTGTGGGATTGAAAATTCAAAACAATTGAGTTCATGGACATAGAGAGTAGAAGGATGGTTACCAAAGGCTAGGAAGGGTAGCAGGGGAATAGAAGGGTGGGGATAGTTAATAAGTACAAAAAACATAGAAAAAATTAATAAAACCTACTCTCTGATAGCATAATAGGGTGACTATAGTCAATAATAACTTAATTGTATATTTTAAAATAACATTAAAAATGTAATTGGATTGTTTGTAACTAAATGGATGAATGCTTGAGGGGATGAATACCCCATTCTCCAAGATGTGCTTATTTCACACTGCATTCCTGTATCAAAACATCTCATGTACCCTATAAATATGTACACCTACTCTGTACCAACCAAAAATTTAAAATAATTTTTAAAAAGAAATCAATTCAAAAATAGACAAAGGATTTGAATAGATATTTCTCTCCAAAAAGATATACAAATGGCCCATAAACACATGTAATGATGCTTAACATCATTAGTCATCACAGAAGTGCAAACAAAATACAATGAAATATCACTTCACACTCTCTAAAATGCCTATGTAATTTAAAAAAGTGAGAAAATAACAAGTGTTCACAAGAATGCGGAGATTGGACCCTGCAGACTTTGCTGGCAGGATGTGGAAAGGTGTAGCCACTGTGATAAACAGGCTGGCAATCCCTCAAAAAGTTAAATACGGAAATACCATATAACTCAGCTATTTCACATGCAGGTATATAGCCACGAGAAATGAAAATGTATTCCTATTCAAAAATTTATATACAAATGTTCACAGCAGCATTATTCATAATGACCCCAAACTGGAAACAAACCAAATGTTCATGAATTGATGAATGGACAAATAAAATGTGGTATATCCTTCCAATAAAACAATATTCAGCTATAGGAATGAATGAAGTATGGACATATGCTACAACATGGATCAACTTTTGGAAAATGTTATGCTAAGTGAAAGAAACCAATCACAGAAAACCCCATATTGCATAATTCTACTTATATGAAATGTACAGAATAGGTGAATCTTAGACACAGAAAGTGGATTAGTTGTTCCCAGGCACTGGGGTGAGAGGGGAATGGGGAGTGACTACTAATGGGTATGAGGTTTATATTGGTGGTTATAAAAAAGCTCTGGAACCAACTATCATAGTTGCACAACCTTATAAACAGACTTAATACCACTGAATTGTACACTTGAAAAGGGTGAATTTTATAATGTGTGAATTATATAAAAATAAAGTGTCAATTTGTATAGGTAAGATAGTGGTATTGTGGTTATAGGAGAAAATATTTTAAATTTTTTGAGATGCATGCTGAAGTATTTAGAGTAAAATGCCATGATGTCTGTAATTTACCTTAAAATATATCAGCAAAAACTTGACAAAATAAGTAGGGCAGTTGTTAGCAATTGTTAAATCTACAACGTATATATCCAAGAGATGCCTTTTTGAGAAACTGATGGGTACATGGGGTCCCACATACTATTCTCTCTACTTTCTAGTACTCAAAAACTATTTGGTAGATGAATGAATAAATGAATGAAGCAAAGGACAAACATTAACCTCATAGACTGGCAACTCTAGGTGTCTTTTTAATTTTTTCCTTATTTTTAGCTAGTTAATATAATTTTATGTAAATAAACTTCATTAACATAGCACAAAACTGAAAACTATTAAAAGATGTGTGGTAAAGTCTATCTGCCTCTCCCTACCACAGGTAACCACTATTAGTTTTTTGAGTAGCTTTCCAGAGGATTTTGTAAATGCATATTAAAAACAAACACCAATATATAATTTAATTCCCACCCTTTTTACACAAACAGAATATCATATATAATATTTGGTACTTTGCTTTTTCAACTTTTCAACTCCACCCCTCCCCCTTTCAAGACTGCTTGGAGACAAACCAATTTGAATCAACCCAAGGTTAATCTGTAAAGAAGATCTAGCCATCTGTAAGTGTGTGTCTTCAGTCAGTCCAGCAAGGTACTGAATGATGATATGGACTCTAGTTAAGCCCAGTTCCCCAATGATATGGTCTGAATGTGTCTCCCAAAAGATCATGTGCTGGAAAGTTAATCTCCAGTGCAATAGTGTTGGCAGGTGGAGCCTAATAAGAGGTGACTGGATCATAAAGTGGAGTCCTCATAAATCATTTACTGTGGTTATCATGGGAGTGGGTTAGTAATTGCAAGACTGGGTTGTTCTAAAGCAAGTTCGATCCCTCATGCTTTTTTTCTATCTCACATGCTCACTTCTGCCTTCTGCTATGGGATGACCATAATCAGATGCCTATGCCATGTTCTTGGGCTTCCTAGCCTCCAAAACCATGAGAAATGCATTTTTTTTCTTTATAAATTACCCAATTGGTGGTATTCTGTTTTATCAGCAGAAAAAAAGACTAAGACATTCATGTCTAAATTCCTGTGCTGAACTGTATTTGCTCCCAACATCTATGTGAACCTGCAGGTGCTTGTGTATTGTGTGGAGGCAGGTGGACACGAAAGGGCTGCTATATTTTGCTGCCTCTGGTTTTGCTGCATACAGAACTCTTAACTAGTATCTTGACAAGTTCATCTATTGGAATGAAGCACAGTGCTAAAACAGAGGCAGACTGCCTTGCCCAGTACCCCAGTTGGGCAACCACTAAATCTAAAATAGGTGAAAAGATAAATAAAATATTGCTTTTGAAATCACCCATTAGGAAGATGGAGGAAAGGAAGAAAAGAAGTGGGCAGTCTTTTAGTGGCTCCTTGGCCAAAAAAAATGACTTCATAGGTCTTTCTCATCTTAGATTATTCTGATGTGCCCAACAGTAGCTGAACACTAAGTATTGGCATGAGGCCCAGGCTCTGTGACTCTCAGTTGTGCCCACACCATTGCTGAGGCTGTTCCTTTCCTCACTGCTTCAGGGGTGAGTTATATACCAAAACAAACAAACATTTCCTCACATAAAATAAGCCTGTATTCCAGTACTTTGGACCCCAGTATGTAGGCTCTCACCTGTGGGATTTGTTTCATAGTGATCAATCTCTTCTGAAGCTGGCATAGAGGCTGTCTTCAACAGGCCTGGTATAGCCAATTGGTGAGTAAACATTTGATTACCCATATTGAAAAATTTGTCCACAGCTCCCTCCTCTTCTCCGTTCCAGAAATCTGATTTGCTAAGGAGAACGCAAAGGAGTCCTCTAGAAGCAGCGCCTGCTCTGATTAGCTAAAATTCCTTGTTGCATTCCACATTATGTCCTTCAATTCCAGAAGGAGTATATCTCAAATCAGTAGAACAGCTGACCATTTGGGTGGGCAAGCCTATTGGAGGTGTGGAAAGGAAAGACTACTATTAACCATGAAATGGTAAAAGGGAGACCTTCAAGGAATTAAAATGTTAATGGAGGCAGGCACAGTGGTTCATGCCTGGAATCCCAGCATTTTGGGAGGCCTAGGCAGGCAGATCACTTGAGGACAAGAGTTCAAGATCAGCCTAGCCAATATGGCAAAACCCTATCTCTGCAAAAAATATTAAAAATTAGCCGGGCATGGTGGTCCATGCCTGTAATCTCAGCTACTTGGGAGGCTAAGGCACAAGAATCGCTTAAACCTTGTGGGAGGCGGAGGTTGCAGTGAGCCAAGATTGTGCCACTACACTCCAGCCTGGGTGACAGAGCAAGACTGTCTAAAAAAAATGTTAATGTGTAGAACTAGGATGTTACATTATGGAACACTTTGGTTTTATCCATAACCAAAATGTCAGTCAGAAAAACATTATATCTTTTCCTTCAGGAACAGCTGTGTCTTGTGCAGAGAAATTCTAAAGATGTTCAGCAGTCACCTCGATCAAGGAACGTAATAGTATAGACCCAATGGAGATAAAATCAAAGAAGAAAGAAATCTTTCCTCTCTTGAGCTCTCCTTAGTCTTGTGTAGGGACTGCTAGTGAAGATTGAGGAAGCAGGAGGAAAAGGGAAGTTGAGGTATACTCATTACTACTGTTGTTCCTGGACAAAAGGGATGTGGGGGTTGTCTCACTTCCTCCCCATCTGCTCTCAAGATAGTGGACGTGCATTAGAGGAATGCAGAGGCTTCACTTGCTATACAAACCAGCTGGGCTCATGTATTAGTCCGCTTACATACTGCTATAAAGAACTACCTGAGACTGGGTACTTTATAAAGGAAATAGGTTTAATTGACTCATAGTTCAGCATGATTAGGGAGGCCTCAGGAAACTTACAATCTTGGCAGAAGTGAAGGGGAAGCAAGACACCTTCTTCACAAAGTAGCAGGAAGGAGAAATGCTGAGCAAAGTGGGGAAATGCCCCCTATAAAACCATTAGATCTCGTGAGAACTCACTTACTATAATGAGAAGAGCATGGGGGTAACCACCCCATGACTCAGTTACCTCCCACTTAGGTATTCTGATCTGATTGCTGACATTTAGACTTTGTTTTCCTTTTGTGAGTTTTGTTTATTATCTATTATTTTCTCCTCTAAGAACTTTGCAAGCCCTAAAACTAGCCAGGCCTTTCAGGGGTCCTATGTGCATATCTTGCCTCCCGTCAGGAGTATACTCAAATCAGCTGGGAAAAAAAAACTTTCTTTTTTTTTTTCCTTAACTCACCCAAAAAAGACTATTATGTAACATTTCTTGACCACACCTCCTTGTGCCTCAGAGTAAGAAAGAAAGACCCCAGTGATCCCTCCCACAAAGGTAGGGATTATGGGAACTACAGTTTAAGATGAGATTTGGGTGCAGACACAGCCAAACCATATCAGCTAACTTTTGGCCTTTTTGGTTCATAGGGCTCTCAGAGGGCCACTATGCTGCACAACTTCAGGAGGTACCATTGACATTGCAAGTTAGATGACTGGCAACCCCTGAAGTTGACCAGTGCACAGTCTGTGTAGCTTTATACATCAGCCTTAGCTTTCTTAGGGGACCCTTAATGACAATTGAGAGGCAGGGGAGAAAATAAGATTTATCATGAGCTGCTGATTACAGGTTTCCCAACAGCCAGGCAAGACAATATTATGTTATGTTATTATATGCTATTATATATTATAATATTATTATGTAATGCCAAGAACGATAGTTTGGCTTCATGCTAGACAACATTAAAAACTTCCTTACGCTGATGCATGAGAAGATGTGGTTAAGAAATGTTACATAATAGTCTTTTTCAGAGAGTTAAGGGAAAAAAATGGAAGCTTTTCTTTTCCTAGCTGTATTGAGTACAGTCCTGACTGGAGGCAAGAGATGCACATAGGACCCTTGGGAGGCCTGGCTAGTTTTAGGGCTTGCAAAGTTCTCAGAGAAGAAAAGCACTGATACGGTTTGGCTGTGTCACCACCCAAATCTGAATTGTAACTCCCACAATTCCCAGGTGTCCTGGGAGGAATCTGCTGAAGGCGATGGAATTATGGGGATGGGTCTTTCCTGTGCTGTCCTTGTGATATTGAATGAGTCTCATGAGATCTGATGGTTTTAAAAAGAGGAGTTCCCCTGCACAAGCTCTCTCTTTTCTTGTCTGCTACCAGGTGAGACATGTCTTTCACCTTCCACCATTATTGTGAGACCTCCCCAGCCACGTGGAACCGTAAGTCCATTAAACCTCATTCTTTTGTAAATTGCTCAGTCTTGGTATGTCTTTATCAACCGCGTGAAAATGGACTAATACAGTAAATTGGTATTGGGAGTGGGACACTGCTGCAGATACCCGAAAATGTGGAAGGAACACTGAAACTGGATAACAGGCAGAGTTTAGAACGTTTGGAAGGCTCAGAAGAAGACAGGAAAATGTGGAAATGTTTGGAACTTCCTAGAGACTTGTTGAATGGCTTTGGCCAAAATGCTGATAATGATATGGACAGTAAAATCCAGGCTGAGGTGGTCTCAGATGGAGATGAGGAACTTGCTGGGAACTAGAGCAAAGGTGACTCATGTTGTTTTAGCAAAGAAACTGGTGGCATTTTGCCCCTGCCCTAGAGATTTGTAGAATGCTGAACTTGAGAGAGATGATTTAGGGTATCTGGTGGAAGAAACTTCTAAGCAGCAAAACATTCAAAAGGTGACTTGGGCGCTGTTAAAGGCATTCCATTTTAAAAGGGAAACAGGGCATAAAAGTTCAGAAAGTTTTCAGCCTGACAATGAGATAGAAAAGAAAATCTCATTTGCTGAGGAGAAACTCAAGCCTACTGCAGAAATTTGCATAATTAATTAGAAGCCAAGTGTTAATCACCAAGGCGATGGGGAAAATGTCCCCAGAGGATATCAGAGACCTTTGCAGCAGCCCCTCCCACCACAGGCCTGGAGGTTTAGAAGGAATAAAAGGTTTCCTGGGCTGGGCCCAGGGTCCCTCTGCTGTCTAGGGACTTGGTGCCCTGCTGCCCAGCTGCTCCCGTGATGACTAAAAGGAGCCAAGGTGTACCTCAGGCTGTTACTTCAGAGGGTGGAAGCCCCAAGCCTTGGCAACCTCCACGTGGAGTTGAGCCTGTGGTGCACAGAAGTCAAGAGTTGAGGTTTGGGAACTACCGCCTAGGCTTCAGAGGATGTATGGAAATGCCTGGATGCCCAGGCAGAAGTTTGCTACAGGGGCAGGGCCCTCATGTAGAACCTCTGCTAGGGCAGTGTGGAAGGGAAATATGGGGTCAGAGCCCCCACACAGAGTCCCCACTGGGACACTGCCTTGTGGAGCTGTGAAAAGAAGGCCACTGTTTTCCAGACCCCAGAATGAAAGACTCACCAACAGCTTGCACTGTGCATCTGGAAAAGCCTCAGACACTCAATGCCAGCCCATGAAAGCAGCTTGGAAAAGGGTTATACCCTGCAAAGCCACAGGGGCGGAGCTGCCCAAGACCATGAGATCCACCTCTTGCATCAGTGTGCCTTGGATGTGAGGCATGGAATCAAAGGAGATCATTTTGGAGCTTTAAGATTTGACTGCCCCATTGGATTTTGGACTTGCATGGACCCTGTAGCCCCTTTGTTTTGGTCAAATTCTCCCATTTGGAACAGCTGTACTTACCCAATTTCTGTACCCCCATTGTATCTAGGAAGTAACTAACTTGCTTTTGATTTTACAGGCTCATAGGTGGAAGGGACTTGCCTTGTCTCAGATGAGACATTGGACTGTGGACTTTTGAGTTAATGCTGAAATGAGTTAAGATTTTGGGGGACTGTTGAGAAGGCATGACTGGTTTTGAAATGTGAGGACATGAGATTGGGAAGGGCCAGGGGTGGAATGATATGGTTTGGCTGTGTCCCCACCCAAAACTCATCTTGAATTGTAACTCCCACAATTCCCATGTGTCACGGGAGGAACCCAGTGGAAGGTGACTGAATTATGGGGGTGGATCCTTCCTTTGCTGTTCTCATTATAGTGAATGAGTCTCATGAGATATGATAGATTTAAAAACTGGAGTTTCCCTGCACAGGCTCTCTCTCTTTTCTTGTCTGCCACCATGTGAGACGTGCCTTTTACCTTCTTCCATTATTGTGAGGCCTCCCCAGCCATGTGGAACTGTAAGTCAATTAAACCTCTTTCTTTTGTAAATTGCCTAGTCTCAGGTATGTCTTATCAGCAGTGTGAAATGGACTAATACAAGCACCTAGATAATAAACCAAACCCCCAAAGGAAAAAAAAGTGTAAATGCCAACAGTCAGATCAAAATATCTAAGGTTGGCAAACACAATCAAGGCAATAACCAGACTAAAACAATAACCAGAATAAGTCAGACTGTAGACAAGTGCACTGAAATGGTGAGGAAATTGTCATTCTGGTGATCCAGCCCTATAACTGATGACATAGCTTTATAGAAAACTAATGCTATTAGAGAAATTTAGGCCTCCTAACATTAAAGATAAGCAACATGGAGTTTTTTTGTTTTTTTTTTTTTTTTTTGAGTCTGAGTCTCACTGTGTCACCTAGGCTGGAATGCAGTGGCATGATGGCTTACTGCAACCTCTGCTTCCCGGGTTCAAACAATTTTCTTTCCTTAGCCTCCTGAGTACCTTGGATTACAGGCATGCCCCAACATTCCCAGCTAATTTTTGTGTTTTTAGTAGAAACAGGGTTTCACTATGTTGGCCATGCTGGTCTCGAACTCCTGGCCCTATGTGATCCACCTACCTCGGCCTCCCAAGGTGCTTGGGATTACCAGCGTGAGCCACCACGCCCAGCCAACACCATAGACTTTTATGTCAAAGTGCACACACACGCACACACACACACACACACATCTCAAAGGAATAAATAACCCAATGATAATTCCACAAAGCGTCTTATTAGTGAAACTCTGATTTCTTCTTTTGATTTTCCCACCATAGAAAAAGACTTGTTTTTATGTCGACTAAGGACACATTTCCTTACAATTAGGACAATTGGGAACCTTGAGGTTTGATTCCACTGAGAAATAGTGGTAAAAGAGACACTGAGCTGGGGTAGAAAAAAGAAAAATAATGATAAAGATAAAAAAAAATACTCTAGTTGGAGAAATCATATATATACAGATGATCCCCTACTTGTTTTGGTTCAACTTATATATTTTTTTTAATTTTACAATGGTGTGAAAGCAGTAGGCAAATAATTATCAATATAATTATATGATAAAAATATTGTAAGTATTTTCAATTTATGCAAAGTTTATCCAGATGTAACCCCATTTTAAGTTGAGGAGCATCTGTATGTGAAACTGACAACACAGGATAATGATGTAATATACATAAAAGTCAGATTATTGTTATTAGGAAAAGAATACAGAATTTTGCTGTGTGACCTTGAACAAATCCCTTCTCTTCTCTCTGCCTTGGATTCTTTATTTCTAAAATGAAGAAATTGGATTCCATTTTTAGAGCGACCTGCTGCCCCTGCTGCTCTTTGGCACTGTAATTGGGGACATTCTGCACTGTGCTAGTGTTGGTAAAGACCCCAGGATTTCAATTATCCAGGTGTTTGGAAAGATTGATGTGTGCAGATTTCAATGATCCCACTTGTAGGTGAAATTGATGAGTGGGGATTTTTATGATTTAGATTTTAGATGAAATTGATGGGCAAGATTTCAATGATTTAGGTTTCAAATAAAATTGATAAGTGGGGATTTTAATGCTTCAGGTGTCAGGTAAAATTGATGTGCAGAGATTTCTATGATAGAAATTTGCCTATTTCCTATGGACGTAAATGAATGAAAATATATTGAACAGGATCAAGTGTGTGCCCTATGCCTTAGACAGTCTTGGGATCAGGCTGCCATTAAGGCTAAGTAAGCTGTTGCTTCCTGCTAACTTTTCTTATTTTCAATCATGTCACCAGGCATTCGTTGTGGAACAGGAATTAAAATAAATTAAAGAATGTGTAAGCAGAAACTCAGTTGTATGTAAGAAAACCCAATTCCCCCTGAGAAAGAGAAAGAGCTGGAGTCCTTTAAAAATTAACTGCCTGTTTTTCTGTGGCTAGTGAGCCTTATCTCTCCTCCTTTCTCAGGCATTGTGAAGACCCTGTTTCTCTAGCTGTGCAGCTGTAAGGTCACTAGACAGATAAACTCACGTCGTAAAACATGTTTTTCCTTGAAAAGTAAGAAATGATGTAATGTATGTCTCAATTAATTGAATAACTGTCTTTGTTTCTCACTTCTGTAATATGCTTCCCCCTGCACAGATCTCCCCACGCCCCAAAAAACGCTTAAGAGGTAACTTAACTCTTTGTTCAGGGCTCAGTCCTTTGGATGTTAATCGGACTGGGCCAGTGCACCTAAAAAATAAATATCCTCCTGAACCCCATTGGTCTCTCTGATTCCTTAAAAAATCCCACCACGATTGGGGCCCTTCTATGTTCAGTATGGGTGAGTAAAAACTACAGCAAACTGAGTGTTAGGAGAAATGGATTTGAATTTCTTCTCTGTCCTGCGACCTTGACCAAGTCTCTTCTCCTCTCTAAACCTAAATATTCTCTTTTGTTAAATGGATAAGACATTTGTCATGTCACATTCACAGGATTTTCTTGAGGTTCAACTAAAATGATAGAGAATGAAGTGATTTTTAGACTATAAAACATCATATTATTATGAGGTGCCCAGTCTTTTGAGCACTATAAACTACCTACCCTTGAAAAGTTTACAATTCAGTAGAGGATGTGAAAGATATAAGTGAAACTGAATAATAAACCAAGGTAGGAAATAATCAAATCCAAATTTGTATTCTACAGACTAAGTGTTACAGGAATTCGGAAATGGGGGAGATCAATCCTGGGGCAGAACAGATCAGAGAAAGCTTACTAAAGAAAGAGATATCAAAAGATTATTTTAAAACTTATTTTGTATATTTGGTCAGATTTTCTTTGAACATAGGATACCACTGCAATTAAAAAAAATCAACACAAACCACCAACCTGGTTCAATTTCTTTTCTTTTCTCTTTCTTTCTTTCTTTCTTTCTTTCTTTCTTTCTTTCTTTCTTTCTTTTTTTTTTTTTTTTTTACAGGGTCTCACTTTGTTGCCCAACCTGGAGTTGTGTGATTGCAGCTCACTGCAGCCTCAACCTCTCAGGCTCAAACGATTCTCCCACCTCAACTCCCAACTAGCTAGGACCACAGTCTTGCACCACCACACCTGGCAAATATTTATTTTTTTTTTGTAGAGTCGGGGTTTTGCCATGTTGCCCAGGGTGGTCTTGAACTCCTGGGCTCAAGCCATCCTCTCTCCTTGGCCTCCCGAAGTGCTAGGATTACAGGCATCAGCCACAACGCCTGGCCCAATTCTTTCATTTTACAGATGGAAAAGCTAAGGCCTGATGCTTGGGCCACAGCAGGGAATTGGCATTTCTTGAATTGTTGGGCCTTAGTGTAATGATCCAGTCTAAAGTACTTTGTCTTTTGGTCATGGTGCCCACTTCTGAGAGTCAGAACTAAAACCCAGACCACCTACTTGTCAAACTCCTGCGCTTTTGATGACAGACTGCTCCTCACAAGAAAGAAGCCAGGGGTTCTGGACATCTGAAATACAGGCTATTAGGAAGATTAAATCTCACAGCATGGGCTGGAAGGACTGGAGACAGGGGAACTTGATGGAATATTGTTTCAGTAACCCAAGCTAGAGAGTAGAAAAGCCTTGACCATGGAAACAGAAAGGAAGAGAAGGAAACTGACAAAGCAAACACTTGATAGGTCATATTGATTGATGCTACAAGACAAGATGAAAGAGAAATTGCAAGGTTTGTATCCAGGATGGGGTGGGAATATACAAGGATATCCTTGACAAAGGCATAGTGGTGCGATTGCTGTGGAAGGTGACAGGGAAAAGTAAAAGTACTGTCAGAGGCATTTGAACCAGAGTGACTCAATTTTCAGTGAGGGCTAGGAAAATGAAGCTGGGACTTGCTGGGCTGCATTCTCAGAAAGTTAGGTGTTCCTAACCTCTAGATATTTACAGTTAAGGGAACAAATTAATAATGTTTACTAAACAGACCCTAACTTGGGAGTGTCCAGATAGCCCAATAACTGGAGAAAAAAGGCATTCCTAATTTTGCTTTAAAGATAATAACATCGATTCTTGCAAAATACAGTAATTAAGAAAATTAATCCTTTATCACAAACCCTTGTAGCAGAATACATCTTTCCATGTATACAAGCATTGTACCTAGGATGGATGCATTCCTCCTCTTACTTTCGGGAACATCCTACTCTGTCTGTGGAGCAGCTGTCTTTTCACCACTTTACTTTCTTAATAAACTTGCTTTGCTTTGTACTGTGAATGCGCCCTGAATTCTTTCTTGCACGAGATCCAAGAACCCTCTCTTGGGGTCTGGATTTGGACCGCTTTCCTGTAATCGTACTTTATTTCAGATAAGCTGTATTTGAGATGATGGAAGAGTGTACAAGTACACATATCCTCCAGGTAATGAGACAGGAATTTAAGATGCAGATTGAGTAGAGATATGAAATTACACAAGGCAATGAATTTTCTGAATTAGTTCACAGGATAAAGACTGGAGTATCTGCATGGATAAAGGGACATATAGATAACGAAGATCCAATGCAGGAAGCCAAAACACAATGCAGCAGTCCATACATTACTGTCTGCAAATCACTGACATATATATTACCCCATGGAATTCTCATAATAGCTCTTGCAGATTCCATTCATTAATTCATTCATATGTTCATTCAATACATATTTGAACACCTATTCTGTAAACAATATTCTCTAAAAGGGAAATTAGATAATAAACAAATGAGAAAAGATTAGTCAGGCAAGGATAAATAATATGAAATAAAATAAACCAGGGTTAGGAGATTGAGAGAAACAAGGGGTGCTGTTTAAAATGGGTGGTTGCAGCAGTGCTCCTTTCGAGTGGGCACCAGCTATGGGGAGTCTGTTCCTTGCAGACCCCTGACCCAGTGATGGATGAATAAATTACACTGAGACACAGAAATTCTGCTCTGCCAGTCCAGCTGAGGTTGTCCGAACCGCTTACAGACTTCCTGCTGAGTTCTGCAAACAGTTGCAACTCCACCCTGATCAGCTAGTCAGACTCGCACTTATTCAGTAAGATTAATGAACAAAAGCTTGAGTCAACACCATTAGAGGGTAACTGACATTGTGGACTTCTTGAGTAAAAAGCACTTAAGCAATTGCGGTACATCAAAGGTTACTCTTAAGATTATATGAGTCCTTTCTTATTACTATTTTAATTTGTTTAACTAAAGGTAAAGGGATCAGGCTGCCTTTGGCCAGATCTATTACCAAAGTTATACAAGCTTCTCGGCCTTCCAAGATTTGTGTCTATTTCTATAACTATCTCTAATATTTCTCCTACCAGCTTGGTAGGACTCCAACAGGTGGTCAGGGAGGGCCTCTCTGACAAAGTGACATTTGAGTAATACCCTGAAAGAAGTGATGGAGTAAGCCACTCAATATCTGAGAGCAGAGCAGTCCAAGCAATGGGGGAAAGTAGGTTCAAAGGCCCCAAGGCAGGAAGGCACCTGTGTGTTTAAAGAAACAAGAAAGTCAGTGTAGTTGGAGTGGAGTGAGCAAGACGAGCAGAGTACAAGATGAGGCCAGAGAGAATAAGGTCATGTAGGGATTCTGTGGGCCATTATCAGGACTTTTGATTTTATTCTGTGTGGATTGGAAAGCCACTGGAGGGTTTAAAGTAGAAAAAAATGTAAAGCCACTTATGTAAAGCTATAGAACTCATGAGTAACAGTGCCAGGATCCTAACCCAGGGTGTACTGCCTCTAGGTCCACAGAGTAGTCAGAGAGGTTGAAGGAGAACTAGGGAAGGAGCAAATAAATGACTACTTTGGTAACCAAGCACCCTCCTTTCAACCCCCTAAAAGAAAGTGGCTTTGGCCTCACAATCCTGGAAGTCAGATGCCCCCCATGCACACTATCCTCAAAACGAACCTCCTTTGTCCAACACTTGTTTCTTCCCTCCCATAGGTCAGAAAGGGGAACATATACCAGGATATTCAATAGAAAAGCTATCAAGATATGAAAATAGAACCCTCCCTTTCAGACCAGTAAACATGCTCATTCTTAACAGTTGCTTGCAAAATGAAAGGGTCCAAAGAGGAAAGGGCATCTATGTATGCTGCAGCCTAAAAAGGAATGATGTTTGGTGTGACTTTTCCCAGAGAGGGACTAAAAGTGACTAGACCCCTAGGACTACCCCCTCTCTGTGGTCTGGCATCTGGCCCACTCAGGGAAGTATCCCTGTTGACCCTTGTACCTTCTGCCCATCACCTACAGAAAACATGACCCTCAAATGACTGGAGAGTGTTTCATTCTCATGAAAATTTAGATAGGGTGGCCATCGTCTCCCACTTTAGGGATCCTCACCTCACATTCAAAATGCAAGCAGCCCTCAGACTTTGGAAAAAATACTTTTCTAGAAAAAGCACATCTAGGCAAATCAAATGTAAGCCGAATCTGATGTTCCCATAAAGGTAATGTCATAACTGGAACTTAGAGACTTATCCGAAGCTTATTATTTAAATATTTATAGTAATCTACCAGAGATCTTAAAAGCAATAGACTTCCAGGGCTGGGCGCGGTGGCTCACGCCTGTAATCCCAGCACTTTGGGAGGCTGAGGCAGGTGGATGACGAGGTCAGGAGATTGAGACCATCCTGGCTAACATGGTGAAACCCCGTCTCTAAAAAAATACAAAAACAAAACTCACCAGGTGTGGTGGTGGGCATCTGTAGTCCCAGCTACTCAGAAGGCTGAGGTGGGAGAATGGCGTGAACCTGGGAGGCAAAGCTTGCAATGAGCTGAGATCGCGCCACTCCACTCCAGCCTCGGTGACAGAGCGAGACTGCATCTCAAAAAAAAAAAAAAAAAAAAGCAATAGAATTCCATAAATTATTTTTATTCCCTGTATAAAGAGTTCTAAAACTTTACTATTTGAATCAATTAAACAGGGCAATGATTTAATTAATTTTATATATTTAAGAATGGTTTCCAAAAATCAAATACCACATGCTTTCACTTGTAAGTGGGAGCTAAACATTGGGTACTCATGGACATAAAGATGGCAACAATAGACCCTGGGGACTACCAGAAAGGGGAGAAAGGGAAGGGGACAAGGGTTAAAAAACTAACGATTGGTTACTATGCATAGTATCTCAGTAACAGGATCGTTCATACCACAAACCTCAGCATCACAAAATATACCCAAGTAACAAATTGGACATGTACCCCTGAATCTAAAATAAAAATTAGAAAAAAAAAGAAGTTTCCCCCTTTCCCCCAACACCAGGAGAGAAATGTACCTGTAATCTGGAGCCAAAAAAGAGGATTTTTCTAAATCAGAAAGATCAATTGAGTTCCACAGGACAAAAGCTGCTTGCTTCAAGTTTTGTGTATATGATCATGGGTACAATTAAGGAATAAAAAAGGTAATGAAGTCTGTAATGGAGTCTCATTGACTTGAAAGTAACCTATAGGTCACACAAAACATTGAGTTCAAACTGTACGTGCTTCTTGTGGTTACACTAACAGGAAATCCTCTGTATTAGCCTGTTCTCATGCTACTATAAAGACATACCGGAGACTGGATAATTTATAAGGAAAATGGGTTTAATTGACTCACAGTTCTGCAGAGTTGGAGAGGCCTCAGGAAACTTACAATTATGGCAGAAGGGGAAGCAGTCATGTCCTTCTTCACATGGCAGCAGGGAAGAGAAGAACAAAAGCCCAGTGAAGTGGGAAGACCCTTATAAAACCATCATATCTTGTCAGAACTAACTCACTATTACAAGAACAGGATGGGGGAAACCACCCCCATGATTATATTGCTTCCCACATGGTCCTTCCCACAGCATGTGGGGGATTATAGGAACTAAAATTCAAAATGACTTTTAGGTGGGTCCACAACCAAACCGTATCATTTCATCACTGGCCTCTCCCAAATCCCATGTCCTCACATTTCACAACACAATTGTGCCCTTCCAACAGTCCCCTAAAATCTTAAATCATTCCAGCATTAACACAAAAGTCCAAGTCCAAAGTCTTATCTGAGACAAAGCAAGTACCTTCCACCTAGGAACCTGTAAAATCAAAAGCAAGTTAGTTACTTCCTAGATACAATGGGGCATTGGGTAAATACACCTATTCCAAATGGGAGAAATTGGCCAAAAGAAAGAGGCTACAGGCCCCATGCAAGTCCAAAATCAAATAGGGCAGTCATTAAACCTTCAAGTTTCAAAATGGTCTCTTTTGACTCCATGTCTCACATCCAGGGCACACTGATGCAAGAGGTAGGTTCCTATCACCTTGGACAGCTCTATCCCTGTGGCTTTGCAGGGTACAACTCCCCTCTCAGCTGCTTTCATGGGCTGGCATTGAGTGTCTGCAGCTTTTCCAGGTGCACAGTGCAAGCTGTTGGTGGAGCTACAATTCTGGGGTCCGGAGGATAGTGACCCTCTTCTCACAGATCCTCTAGGCAGTGTCCCAGTGTGGATTCTGTGTAGGGGCTTCAACCCCACATTTCCCTATTACACTGACCTAGCATAAGTTCTCTATGAGGGTTCTGCCCCTGCAGCAAAACTTCTGTCTGGGCATCCAGGCATTTACATACATCCTCTGAAACCTAGGTGGTGATTCCCAAACCTCAGTTCTCAACTTCTGTGCACCCACAGGCTCAGCACCACATGGAAGCCACCAAAGCTTGGGGCTTGCATCCTCTGAAGCAATGCCCTGTGCTCTACATTTGCCCCTTTTAGCCATGGCTGGGATGCAAAGCACCAAGTCCCGAGACTGCACTAAGCAGCAAGGCCCTGGGCCTGGCCCACAAAATCAATTTTCCTCCTAGGCCTCTGGGCCTGTGATGGGAGGGGTTTCCATGAAGACTTCTGACATGCCCTGGAGACATTTTCCCCATTGTCTTTGTGATTAACATTTGGCTCCTCATTACTTATGCAAATTTCTGCAGTCAGTTTCAATTTCTTCTCAGAAAATGGGTTTTTCTTTTCTATAACATCATCAGGCTGCAAATTTTCTAAACTTCTATGCTCTGCTTCACTTTTAAACATAAGTTCCAATTCCAAACAATATCTTCATGAACACATAAAATTGAATGCTTTTAACAGCACCCAAGTCACCTCTTGAATGCTTTGCTGCTTAGAAATTTCTTCTGCCAGGCACCCTAAATCATCTCTCTCATGTTCAAAGTTCCATAGATCTCTAAGGCAGGGGCAAAATGCTGCCAGTCTCTTTGCTAAAACATAGCAAGAGTCACCTTTATTCCAATTCCTATCAGGTTCCTTATCTCCATCTGAGACCACCTTAGCCTGGACTTCATTGTCCGTGTCAAATGGTCAAAGCCATTCAACAAGTCTCTAGGAAGTTCCAAACTTTCTCACATTTTGTTGCCCTTTTTCTGAGCCCTCCAAACTGTCCCAACGTCTGCCTATAACCCATTTCCAAAGTCACTTCCAGATTTTTGGTTATCTTTACAGCAGCACCCCACTCTCCCCCACTCTCTGTTGTACCTATTTATTATATTAGTCCATTTTCAGTTGCTATAAGGACATACTCGAGACTGGGTAATTTATAAATGAAAGAGGTTTAATTGACTCAGTTCCACAAGACTGAGGAGGCCTCAGGAAACTTACAATCATGGTGGAGAGGAAAGTAAATACGTCCTTTTCCACATGGTGGCAGGAAGGAGAAGAATAAAAGCCCAGCTAAGGGGGAAGCCCCTTATAAAAACATCGGATTTTGTGAGAACTAACTCACTGTCACATGAACAGGATGAGTGAAGCCACCCACCATGATTAAATTGCCTCCCACTGGGTCCCTCCCACCACATGCGTGGATTATGGGAAATAAAATTCCAGATGAGATTTGGGTGGGAACACAGCCAAACCATAGCACCCTGGCATCAGGCCATCTTGAGTAATTCCAGGTGTCACAGTCTCTAAAACAAGCCCTAGCCCACACATCACTGACCTTGGGAATGTGGCCTATGCATAGATGTGCATCTTGACTTAGAGCTCCTCAGGGGGAGAGCAGGACAGCCAATGAACCTTTCCAATGGGTATCTTGAGGGATCCTTCATATCATAGACCCCTTCATCTGGGTGGTGAAAGAGTTGTGACATCAAAAAAGCGGGTGTCAGCAATGAGGCAGGGAACATGATAGGCCTTAGCAAAAAGGCACAGCTCTTTCTAGGTTGTGTCAAGTTTCCCTCTACCAGTTTTATACTTCCCTAAATGCCAGCTTTCCTAGCCCTGCTATACATCCATCTTCTGATTGAGAGACCTGTCATGCTGCTCTCACAGAACTGTCTGGTTGTAAATGCAAAGAATGGAGAAGAATAGATGGACTGGCTGTAGGAAGGGGAAATTAGTTAAAAAAAAGAGGGGCTAGGGCACTAAAATTCTGATTACCAATTGTCTTGCAGGTGCTCTTCAGAGAAGGCAAGCTGTGGCAGAGGAAAATAAAAACTCAATCAAAAATGATAAGTGTGAAGTCCCTGTTGATGTATGTGTTTACAAAATAAGGATAATTAAAAAGTGGGATGCAAAATTCTCCATGCATACAGACCACAGCTAGGCATAAAAAGATTGGGAGGGAGTTTAACGGAAAGGGTTTCTTCCATTAGTGTGCTGGAGCTGACCTGCACAAGCTGGTGAGAAAAGCTATTGTGCCTTCTTTCCACCTACACATTAAGTAACATCATGTCAGTAGCTTGGAATTGTCTATGGTTTGAGTATTTACGCTATGGAAATTGCCAATGAATAAAAATCACGTTGTTGTCGCTGTTTTTTCTGGAGAGTCGATTTTGGTTTTTTTTGAGATGGAGTCTCACTCTGTTGCCAAGGCTGGAGTGCAGTGGCGCGATCTCGGCTCACTGTAACCTCTACCTCCAGGGTTCAAGCAATTCTCTGCCTTAGTCTCCTGAGTAGCTGGCATTACAGGTGCCCAACACCATGCCCAGCTAACTTTTTTGTATTTTTAGTAGAGACGGGGTTTCACCATCTTGGCCAGGCTGGTCTTGAACTTCTGGCCTCATGATTCACCCACCTCAGCTTCCCAGAGTGCTGGGATTATAGGCGTGAGCCACTGCACCTGGCTGAGAGTCGATTGTTAAACATTTACCAAGACATCACTTAACAGAGCCTGTTTCAATTCTCAAAAGATTTGAGGAGCAGCTGAAAGGTAAGGCTGGTATTTTATGTCCAAGGGTATTGGATCTCCTCCACTAGACTATAAGCCACTTGGTGATAAAACTATCCCTTGTTCTTATATGCTTTCTCAACACCAACTGCAATATGTGACACATTGTAGGTGCTCAATCAATATATTTAGATATAAATGTGTACATTCTAATGCAACAATTGATTTTTGAAATTCATGAGTTTTCCTACTCAAGTGAAGAGCATAAATAATTTTTTCCAAAGGTTGCATTTCATTTATTTTGAGCACCTCCTTTATTAATCTTATGTATACACAACAGTGTGAAAAATAGCACAGCTCTGTATCAGGACAGAAAAATTCTAGTGTAAGGCTGCCATGCTGCATTACTATGGATAGATAACATGGGAATTGTACCCTCCAGAGTTGCGTGGTAGGACATCCCTGAGTCCTGACTCTATCATTGGCTGGCTGTGTGTCCTCAGCTTCCATTTCAGGTCCTGTAAAATGGCAGGGTTTAATGTAAGCAATTGTTTTCCAAGTCTTTATTTTGTTTTTGCCATGGAACCCTTTCTTCTAATGAAACACAATGCAGATGCTCAGTGGGGATGCTCTAGTTGAAGTTCAGACTGGAGCTCAGAGCCACCCACTCAAATTCCAAGTATAGCCCCCAGCCAGTGTACCATCAAGGCACCTTTGGTGAATTCTTAAAGTTCTAGACATCATGGGCTGAAAACCACAGGCCTGGCTAGCTTTTTCTTAAAGGACCTCCAGCTCAGCAATCTCTAATTCAATGGTGGGCTTCAGGAACATTTGTTAAATTATTAGTTACGTAAAGTTGGTTTACTTAGAAGAAGGGATAACTGCAACTTCATATTATATTTCTCACCAAAGTGGTTCTCTCAAACCTTGTAGACATCACATAACCTAGTGGGGCAGCTAGCCTATAATAAGTCCACTTTTCTTCTGCCAATTTTGCATGGGGAATAAGATGTTAAGACCTCTGGATCTCCTTTTCCATGCTCTTATACCTTTATACCACAGAGGTAAAACTCTAAAGAGATTTTGCCCCATGGTTTAGCTTTGAGACTTGGATAAAGAAATGGCCTAGTGATGTGGGCTTTCTGTCCTTGATATTTTTGACTATGAAAAACATATGAGATCCCTACCTCCGAACCTTCAAGTGAGTCTACTTCCAGCCATATCAGACTACTCACTATCGTCTCAATGTATAAAACGTATCCTTTACCACTAGTCTCTTTATGCATACTTTACATATTCATTTACTCAACCAACATATATCCATTAGGTATAGTCATACATTGCTTAATGACAGGGATATTTTCAGAGAAATATGTTGTTAGGTGATTTCCTTATTGTATGAATATCAGAGTACTTACACAAACCTAGACTGCATAGCCTACTACACACTTAAATTAAGCTACATGTTATAGCCTATTTTTCTTAAGCTACAAATCTGCACTACATGTTACTATACTGAATACTGTAGTCACTTGTAACACAATGGCAAATATTTGTGTATCTAAACATATATAAACATAGAAAAGGTACAGTAAAAATGGTATAAAAGATTTTTTAAATGGTACACACTATATAGGCTACTTATTCTGAATGGAGCTTGAAGGACTGAAAGTTGCTGCAGGTGACTCAGTGAGTAAGTAGTGACCGAATGTGAAGGCTTAAGACATTACTGTACACTACTGCAGATTATATAAGCACTATACACTTAGGCTATGCTAAATTGATATAAAAACCTTTGTCTTTCTTCAATAATAAATTGACTTTAGCTTACTGTAACTTTTTACTTCATAAACTTTTTATTTTTTTAACTTTTGGACAGTTTTGTACTAACACTTAGCTTAAAACGCAAACATGTTGTACAGTTTTACAAAAATATTTTCTTTCTTTACATCCTTATTTTATAAGCTTTTTCCCATTTTTTTATTTTTTATTTTTATTTTTTACTTTTTAAACTTTTCTGTTAAAACAAAGACACAAACATACATATTATTCTAAGCCTACACAGAGTCAGGATCAACAGTATCACTGTTTTCCACCTCCACATCTTATCACACTAGGAGGTCTTTGGGAGCAATAACATGCATGGAGCTTTCACATACTGTAATAACAATGCCTTCCTCAGGAAAACCCCCTGAAGACCCTGTGGGGTTATTTTACAGGAACCACCATTGTACATGCAGTCTATTATTTATTGATTAGTGATTAGTGATTATTATTAATATGGTCTATCATGACTTGAACTTACTGTGTGCTTAACACTGGATAAAAAGAACAAACAAGACAAACGTCATCCCTGCCTCATGGAACTTCAAATATAATGGAGCTGTTCCATTTTTTGGGAATTGTATCCTCATTCTCATCACAATTATTTTTCATTCAGAAAAATCTTTTTCATCCTTCAATTACCAACTCAGATACCAACTTCTCTGTTGAGTAGTTTTTCCTACAGCATTAAGCACCACATCTATCTTTATAAGTGTATAGCACTTATGTTTATCTTTTCAACTAAATAGGAACTTTTAAAAAGCCACAACTTTGTTTAATTTGCCTTTTTATGTCCTCCTATTACATATCTGGCACACAACAGGTAATAAATATTGGAATGACCATTTCTATAAGTGATATCATTCTCAAAGTATTTTCAAATTACATTTATTATTCTTAAAGCACTGATCTCTTTGGCTTCACAACACAACCATCAGGTACTTATCTCTGGCTTCTCAAGACAAAATAACAATAAGTCAGGTAGGCAAGGCAAAGATTACTATTTCCAGGTTACAAGTGAGTGAATTGGGCCCTGGAGCAGGACTTTGCATCCCTTAAGTTCAAGGTGGGATTGTAGCTGGATCCCTCAACCCTACCTCACTGTTCTTTTCTGTCCATTATGCTGCTGCCCTAAATTCAAGGCTCATTATTAACCTTTTAATACACATGGCAATCTGCAGACATAAGGGAGGGGGGCTGCACAGTATTTTAAAAAGTTAAATTAGCATCCAATAGTTACAAATAAGGAGATTTCACATTTAAAATTTCAGATTTCTACTCTTTCTTACATATTTGCCCATGATCCTAATCAGTTGGAGCTGAGGTCCAGTTGCTCTCTTTAGTCAGAGTGTGTAGTCTTCAGTGTGCCAAAATTCTCACTACTCTTTGTTGTATTGCATTAAACATCCTCCATTTATTTACCCATGTTAATGATTTGGGGCTCATTTGTGTATGCACCCTTGGACTAATCTGAATGCCATCTTTTCCCAAATGAGAAAATGGAAGGATAGGGAGAGAAAAGGACATGTCGAAGGTCACAGAAAAAAATCTAGACCTCTCTCACCACTCCTATTCAACATAGTGTTGGAAGTTCTGGCCAGGGCAATCTAGCAAGAGGAAGAAATAAAGGGTAATCGAAAAAAAGACAAGGAGTCAAACTGTCTTTGTTTGCAGATGACATGATCCTATTTCTAGAAAGCCCCATTGTCTCAGCGCAAAAGCTTCCTAAGCTGATAAGAAACTTCAAAGTCTCAGGATACAAAATCGATGTGCAAAAATCATAAGCATTCCTATACACCAACAACAGACAAGCTGAGAGCCAAATCATGACTGAACTTCCATTCACAATTGCTACAAAAAGAATACAATACTTAGGAATACAGCTAACAAGGGTAATGAAGGAAATCTTCAAGGAGAACTACAAACCACTGCTCAAAGAAATCAAAGAGGACACAAACAAATGTAAAAAACATTCCCTGCTCATGGACGGGAAGAATAAATATCGTGAAAATGGCCATACTGCCCAAAGTAATTTATAGATTCAATATTATTCCCATCAAGCTACCATTGATAGTCTTGATATTCTTCACAGAATTAGATAAAACAATTTTATAATTCATATGAAACAAACAAAAAAAAAGCCCAGGTAGCCAAGATAATCCTCAGCAAAAAAAACAAAGCTGGAGGCATCATGCTACCTGACTTCAAACTATACTACAAGGCTACAGTAACCAAAACAGCATGGTACTGGTACAAAAACAGACACATAGACCAATGAAACAGAATAGAGAACTCAGAAATAATACCATTTACAACCATCTGATTTGACAAACTTGACAAAAACCAGCAATGGGGAAAAGATCCCCTAGTTAATAAATGGTGCTGGGAGAACTGGCTAACCATATGCAGAAAATTGAAAGTGAATCCCTTCATTATACCTTATACAAAAACTGACTCAAGATGGATTAAAGACTTAAATGTGAAACCCAAACCTATAAACAACCTAGAAAAAAACTTAGGCAATGCCATTCAGGACATAGGCATGGGCAATAGCAACAAAGGTGAAAGTTGAAAAATGGGATCCTATTAAACTAAAGAGCTTCTGCAGAGCAAAAGAAACTATCGCCATAGTGAACAGACAACCTACAGAATGGGAGAAAAGTTTTGCAACCTATCCATAAGACAAAGGTCTAATATCTAGAGTCTAGAAGGAATTTAAACAAATTTACAAGAAAAAAGCAAACAACCCCATTAAAAAGTAGGCAAATGATATGAACAGACACTTCTCAAAAGAAAACATTTATGCAGCCAACAAACATATGAAAAAAAGCTTAACATCACTGATCATTAGAGAAATGCAAATCGAAACCACGATGAGATACCATCTCACTCCAGTGAGAACGGCGATTACTAAAGTCAAGAGACAACAGATGCTGGCAAAGCTGTGGAGAGATAGGAATGCTTTTACACTGTTGGTGGGAATGTAAATTAGTTCAACCATTGTGGAAGACAGTGTGGCAATTCCTCAAAGACCTAGAACCAGAAATACTATATGACCCAGCAATCTCATTATAGGTTATATAACCAAAGGTATAAAATAATTCTATTATAAAGATGCATGCATGCATATATTCATTGCAGCACTATCCACACTAGCAAAGACATGCAATCGACCTAAATGTCCATCAATGATAGGCTGTATAAAGAAAATGTGGTACATACGCACTCTGGAATATTATGCAGCCATAAAAATAAATGAGTTCATGTCCTTTGCAGGGAAATGGATAGAGCCGGAATCCATTATCCTCAGCAAACTAATGCAGGAACAGAAAACCAAACACCACATGCAGTGAAAACATGGAGACAGGGAGGGGAACAATACACATGGTGGCCTGTTGGGGAGGGTGGGGGAGGGAGAGTATCAGAAAAAATAGCTAATGCATGTTGGGCTTAATACCTAGATTATGGGTTGATAGGTGCAGCAAACCACCATGTCACACGCTTACCTATGTAACAAACCTGCACACCCTGCACATGTACCCCAGAGGTTAAAAAAAATAAAAAGAATCTAAGGCAGTGAAAGTTCAAGTACGCAGGCCTTCAGTCCCTAGGTTAATGCTTTCTCCTCTGCCTGGGTTTGCATGACCTATAACCATCTGCCATTTCGTGGTTGTGCTTAGGTAAGCTAGGAATCCATGCATCTTACTACAGTGACTAAAGACTTGTCAGGTCACACTATGTGAAGGGAGACACATGCAGCACACATTGGGTCACGTTCTTTCACCCTGTAGTCTGGCTGAGAAAAAGAGTTTGGTGCTGCTCCAGAGATAGCAAAAAGAAGGAAGTTCTGGCTACTGGCAGGTAGGGGAACTGGACTCAGTAGAGGGTCAGGGCCTTGGGGGGCTTGCCATGGAAGTGGGGATTGGGCCTCAGTTTTGTAGGGCCAGAAGTAGAATTTTACTGCCCTATGTTGAGATACGCCAGCTGAGGAAAACAAATCCCCTTAACTGAAGTTTTCAGAGCTTGATATAAGAAAGATCTTCTGTCATCTTGCTAATTTCCCCTGGGGACAGAGCTTATCAAGTTACCCACAACCACAATTCACTCAGTAGCCTTTTTTCCTGGTAGGTCATTTGGCTTGAGAAGCTGAATGTATCCACAGGAAGCTTCTTGGTCATAAGAGAATTAGGACAAAGGAGGTTTAACATTCCTCAAGGATGTTTCTCTTGATTTAAGGAGACTGTGGTTCAAATTTTCCTCTGAGTATCAGAGCCAAACTGACTCCTTCTTAGAAATTGTAAAACTACACTACTCCCCCTTTTCCAGCCTCTACATATCCCCTGACACACACACTCTGTTAAGACAACACAACAACGACCTCAGACAAGTTACAATACATTTGAGTGGAGTCATCAAGTATTTTAGCTAGGAGGTACTTAGATATCCCCTGGTCTTATCTCTTCATTTTAGAAATAAGGAAACCGATCTCCACTGAAAAAGCAGGATTTTCTGAACATCATGTGGTAAATTAAGAGCAAAGCTAGTATCCAAACTCTAGGGTTCTCAATCTCCATGAGAACTTCTCTCTCCAAAGTAAGATACTTTTTTGAGGATCAACTTATCTACCTGACTGAATTGAGAAACACAGGGATCCTGTCACCAGCCATTTGCACATGCCCTCCTCAGTTTTTGGCTGGGTCACTTTTGTAGTCAGCTAGCCTCATCTAGTAAGAGTTGATGTTTGCTAGTTTTTATTTCAGGGATCTTGGCCTGCTTTCATACCCTGTGATTGTTAATTTTATGTGTCACCTTCATTGGGTCCAGGGGTGTCCAAATTAAACACCATTTCTGGGCATGTCTGTGAGAGTGTATCCAGATGAGATTAGCATTTGAATTGGTGGACTCAGGAAAGTAGATTTTCTTTCCCGTTGTAAGGAGGCATCACCAATCTGTTGAGAGCTCAAGTAAAACAAAAGGCAGAGGAAGGAGGAATTTGTTGGGATTCTTCCTGCTTCAATGATTGAGCTCGAATATCTCACCTCATCTCATCTCATCTCATCTCATCATCTCATCTCATCAACATCTCATCTCATCTCATCTTATGTCATCTCCCCCTTGGACTGGGATTTACACAGTTGGCTTCCCTGGCTCTCAGGCTTTTAGACACAAACTAAATTACACCACTGACTTTCCTGAATCTCCAGCTTGCAAATGGCAGATCTTGGAACTTCTCAGCCTTTATAATCCTGTAAGCCAATTCATATATATCACATGTCTGTTTCTCTGGAGAACCTTGAGTAATATATACCCAGTGTCCTGGGACTGTAGCTTCTTTGACTGTTGTAGGTCTTAATACACACCCATAGTGGGTTGTGGTCCCTTTCTGTGCTGGAGGAGCCTCTTTCATATCTGGAAAAAGACTTTGAAGTGGGGTTGCAATCCTCCTGAGAACTCACATTTAAGTTTTTTCTTCTGAAAAACAGAAAAAGGATCATAACCCACTCCTCTAGAAACTCATTAACAGAAATGGGAAGCCCTTTCAGGTCTGAATGTTTGTATTCCTCCAAAGTTCACATGTTGAAATCAAGTCATCAGTTTGTTGGTGTTCAGAGCTGTGGTCTTCTGGAAGTGATTAGATTGTGAGGGCAGAACACTCATGAATGGATTAGTACTCATAAAAGAGGCCCCAGAGAGACCTCTTGCACTTTTCATCATGTGAGAACACAGTGAGAAGGTACTGTTAATGAACTAGATAGTGAGCCCCCACCAGACACCAAATCCGCTGGTGTCTTGATCTTGGACTTACCAATCTCCAGAACTATTTCTGTTGTTTATGTGCCACCACGGTTAATGGTAATTTCTTATAGTAGCCTGAACAGACTAAGCCATCATTCATGAAACCGCATGCATTAAAGAATGTTCCTTTCTCCACTGACACCTGACTGGCCTGTCCCTATGGTTCTCTTGGCATCTTTCTGTCATCTGTCTTTATATCCAGAATAGAAGCCCCAGGTAAAGACAACCATCCACCATTAGCGTCATTGGCAGAGGAGGACACATAAACACACACACACACACACTACACACACACACACACATACACACATATATATATTGCATGAGGCCCAGTATCAGCTGTGTTTCTCATCAGAGGTGTTTGGGAAAGCAAGACAAATGGGTAACTTTAGCCCATCCAGAGATGGAATAAAAGTATACTGGAATGTCTGTGTCTTGACACTAACTGTATAAAAAAGTCTCAAGTCTAGCTTTCATCCCAGTTTTTAGCACCTGATCTCTTTCCTGGAGCTTAGGGATGGCTCTGTCCAGGTGAAGCTTAGAAGAAGACTGAGAAATGCTCCAGACTCATTCTGAAGGGTAACTGAAAATGCCCTTTGCTTGCTTTTCCATAGTCTTCTAAACATGATCCTCCAGAGACCATCTTCATCCTCCTGCAAGAGTCAGAAGTGTTCTTTCCACCAAGAGTCACCTTAATCTCTTAGGAAAGACTGTTTAAAAGTTGCTATTGTCATCTTCAAAGCATGCTCAAAATATCCAGAAGGAAAAAATGATTTAGCTCTTTAAGTAAGAAAATTTTTGAAGAAAGAGAGTCTTTGAAATTTCTCCTGTAATAAGGTAGAAATAACAATATACAGAATTTTGTCATCTAAACTCTAGGGGAGATGAGATGACCAGATACATATTATTTAATGTACTAGATAGGAAAGGCTGGAGGCATCTAGAGTTTTATATGCTTCCATCCTGAACTCCAGCGACCAAGGTTCTGGAAATAAAGAAAACTGAACCATAGTGGAATGATATATGCATAAAGCCCAGTCACAGTGGCCTGAAGACCGGAAACAAGGAGACAGGGATTTTGGTATATTTTAGGAAAAGAAAACTAACATTTACACAACATCTGCCATAGGACACACTGTGCTAGACACCCTACATGTTATCTCATCAATCCTCATAACAATTCTATGTAGTGGGCATGATTATTTCAGTCCTACCGATAAGCAAAATGAGGCACAGAGAGGGTGATATGTATTTTGGCTGCCAAATATGCATTTCCCCTCCTCTCGATAAAATACCTCTGGTTGTATTTTAAGGACACAAGCTCCCCTCTGTTCTCAGTACATGTGCTTCAGGCACAGTTCCAAGAGTCGAGCATGTGGCCCAGCCATAGCCAATCATCACACTGATTCCCAGCCACCATGAACTATACATGCAGCCACAGAGAACTGCATATGATCTGAAGTGGTCAGATTAGAGTGAATTCTATACTTGCATGGGAATTTCCAGGAAGCATCCCTTCTCCAACACACACAGACATGCACGTGTGCACACGTGCATGCAGGGGTGTGCACCCCCCCCCCCCCGCCCCACACACACACACTTGGAATTATGTAGCATGGAACTGCTGGCAGATATCTTGCCACCCTGAAAGGAGAACCTTCCTATGTGTGTAGCCAACCAATGAAACAGGACCAAGAGAGAGAGAAAGAGATAGAGAGACAAAGACAGAGACAGAGGCTAGATACAAGTGACAGACTTGGAGCCCCTGGATCAAGCTCCATCTACCCCTGAATTTTTCAGTTATATGGGCTCATACATTCGTTTTTCTGCTTAATCCAATTTTATTTGTAATCTCTGTCACTTGCAATGAAAATAATGGACTAATAGAGTAAATGACATGTTCATCTTTATCAACCTAATAAGCAAAGAAACTGGAACTGAAATTTATGTAACTAAGCTTTTTCTCAACTATGTTGCCTCCTAGAGGATCTTTAAATCCTCTAGGCCAATCCTTTTCTTGAATCGACTTCAAGTCTATGTATACCCTGAGCACTCTCCTTTAGCCATGTTTCAGATAATTAAATGCTTTCTTAAAGGGTAGGGCCAGAACTAAATGCAGTCCTTCAGTTATGGCCTGGGCAGCCAGGAAAGAACAAGATGACTGCTTTCCTTCTTATAGAGCACATACTTCTATATGTGTAGCCTCAGATCACATTAGCTTTTTTAAAAGCCAAGCCACACTGTTGACTCACTATGAATATAACTATTAACTACTATCCCTGAATCTGCCAATGCTAAACCACACTTTTCTCAGCCTGACCTTGACTTAGTAGATATTTTAAATTATTGTTACAATTCAGCATTTTTAGTATATTCACCAAGTTGTACAACCATTACCACTATCTAATTCCAGAACATTTTCATCACCCCATAAAGAAACACTTTTAGGACCTGCACCACATTTTCCCTTCCTATCACCTTCTAGAAGCCACTAATGTACCTTCTCTGTCTATGAATTTTCTCATTATGGACATTTAATATGGGTGAAATCATACAGTAGGTAGCCATCTGTGTCTTGCTTATTTCACTTAACATGTTCTCAAGTTTCACACGTTATAGAATATATCATTATCTCATTGCTTTAAAATTTTTATTGTGGGAAAATGTATACAGTATTTATCATCTTAATCATTTGTAAGTGTACAATTCAGTGACATTAATTACAACCACAATGTTTTATAACCATCACTAGTATCTGTGCCCAAAACCTTTTCATCATTCCCGACGTAAACTACGTACCCATTAAACAATCCTTTACCTTCCTACCCATCTTCCCTCAGCCCCCAGTTACTTCTATTCTATTTTCTGTCTCTATGAATTTGCCTATTTGAGGTACCTCATATAAGTAGAATCATATGATATGTATCATGTTGTGCTTGGCTTGTGGTAATTATCATAACATTGTTGCATGTAGCAGAATTTCATTCCCTTTTAAGGTTGAATAATATTTTTTGGTTATACCATATTTGTTGATCCATTCATCTGTTGACACAGGTGGTTGTTTCCACCTTTTAGCTATTGTGAATATTGCTGCTATAAACATTGGTGTACAAGTATCTGTTTTAGTCCCTGATTTCAATACTTTTGGGTGTATACCTAGAAGTGGAATTGCTGGGTCTATTTCTAACTTTTTGAGGAACCACCAAATTGTTTTTCAAAGCAGCCATACCATTTTGTATTCCAACCAGCAATGCATGAGAGTTTCAATTTCTCCACATCTTCAGCAACACTTGTTATTTTCTGTTGTGTTTTATTTCATTTTGTTTCTAGCCATCCTAGTGGATGTGGAGTATGGCATTGTGATTTTGATTTGCATTTCCCTAATGTCTAATGATGTTGAGCACCTTTTCATGTGTTTTGTGGCCATTTGTATATCTTTTTTGGAGAAATGTTCATTCAAATATTGTGTTAATTTTCAATTGGGTTGTGTGTCATTTTGTTGTGGATTTGTAGAATTTCTTTATATATTATGGATGTTAATAGCCTGCCAGATATATATTTTGTAAACGTTTTCTTCTGTTTTGTGGATTGCCTTTTCACCTTGATATTGTTCTTTGATGCACTAAAGTTCTTAATATTGATGAACTCCAATATACCTATTTTTTGTTTTGTTTGTTTTCTGTACTTTTGGCAAAGTCCAATGCTATAAAGATTTTCCCTACATTTTTTCCTAAAAGTTTTATAGTTTTAGCTCTTATACTAAATTCTTATATATTCTGCAGGATATATATTCTCATTAGCACATGGAATGTTCTCCAAAATAGACCATATGACAAGCCGCAAAACAAGTCTCAATACATTTTTTAAGAATCAAAATCATATTAAGTACCTTCTCAGACCACAGTGGAATAAAACTAGAAATCCATTCCAGAAGGAACCCTCAAAATTATATAAATACTTCAAAATTAAACAATCCACTCCTAAATGAATTTGGGGTTAACAATAAAATCAAGATGGAAATTTAAAAATTCTTCCAAGTAAATGATAACAATGACACAAGTTATCAAAACCTCTGAGATACAGCAAAAGCAGTGCCAAAGAGGACAGCTTATAGCATGAAATGCCTATATTGAAAAGCCTGAAAGATCACAAATTGACAACCTAATGTCACCTCAAGGAACTAGAGAAACAAGAACAAACCAAACCCAAAGCTAGCAGAAGAAAATAAAAAATAAAGATCAGAGCAGAACGAAATGAAATTGAAACAAACAAAAAGAAAACAGGGCCGGGCGCGGTGGCTCACGCCTGTAATCCCAGCACTTTGGGAGGCCGAGGCGGGCGGATCACGAGGTCAGGAGATCGAGACCATCCTGGCTAATACGGTGAAACCCCGTCTCTACTAAAAATACAAAAAATTAGCCGGGCGTGGTAGCGGGCGCCTGTAGTCCCAGCTACTCGGGAGGCTGAGGCAGGAGAATGGCATGAACCCGGGAGGCGGAGCTTGCAGTGAGCCGAGATCGCGCCACTGCACTCCAGCCTGGGCGACAGAGCGAGACTCCGTCTCAAAAAAAAAAAAAAAAAAAAAAGAAAACAGTACAAAAAATTAATGAAATGAAAGTTTGGTTCTTTGAAAAGATAAAATTGATAGACCATTAGCTAGTTTATCCATTTTTTGGTTAATTTTTATAAGGTGGTAGGTAATAATTCAATTTCATACTTTTGCATGTGGTTATCCAATTCTCCCAGCATGATTTGTTAAAAAGACTGTCCTTTCTTTATTTAATGGTCTTGATAACCTTATCAAAAATCAATTGACCATACATGTGTTTTTTTTTTTTTCTGGACTCCTCTATTTTATTCAGTTGGTCTACATATATGTCCTTATTCCAAAAAACATATTGTTCAATTGCTGTACCTTTGCAGTAAGTTTTGAAGTAAGGAAGTCTGGGTCTTCCAACTTTAGTTTTCTTTTTCAAGATTATTTTGGCCACTTCGTGCCCCTTACAACTGCACAAGAATTGGAGGAATGGCTTTTCCAGTTCTGTGAAAAAAACCTGTTGACATTTTTTTAGGAATGCTGATGAATCTATAGATTACTTTGGGTAGTACTAAAGTCTAAACAATGCTAAGGCTTCCTATTCCTATTCATGTCATTCATTTATTTATATCTTTAATTTCTTTTCACATTGTTTTGTAGTTTTTAGCATACAAATCATTATCCTTAGTTACATTTATTTCTAAGTATTTAATTATTTAGATACTCTGGTAATAGAGTTAGTTTCTTAAATTCCTGTTTGGGTTGTTCATTCTTGGTATATAGTAACACAATGGATTTTTGTGTGTTGATCTTGTAGCCTATAACTGCTCAATTTGTTTTTTAGCTCTAGTAGCTTTCTTGTGGAGGCTTTGGGATTTTTGTATATATAGAATCATGTTCTCTGTGAATAGGGATAGTTTTACTTCTTCCTTTTCAATTTGGATAGCTTTTATTTCTTTTTCTTTTCTAATAGCTCTGGCTAGAACTTCCAATGCAGTGTTGAATAGCAGGGGTGAAAGTGGGCATCCTTGTCTTGTTCTTAGGTGAAAGCTTTTCTTTATTCACCATTGAATATGATGTAAGTTGTGGATTTTTTATAAATACCATTTTTCATGTTGAGGAACTTTCTATCATTTGCTGTCTGAGTGCTTTTATCATGAAAGATAGTTGATTTTTATTCAATTGCCCTTTCTGTGTTAATTGAGATAATTATTTGGGTTTTTTTCTTTATTTTATTATTGTGAATGTATTACATTGATTTTCTTTTTTTGTTGTTGTTGTTGCTGCTGTTTTTGTTTTTGAGACGGAGTCTTGCTCTGTCGCCCAGGCTGGAGTGCAATGGCATCATTTTGGCTCACTGCAACCTCCACCTCCCGGGTTCAAGTGATTCTCCTGCCTCAGCCTCCCAGGTAGCTGGGATTACAGGCATGCACCACCATGCCGGGAAATTTTTGTATTTTTAGTAGAGACGGTGTTTCACCATGTTGGCCAGGCTGGTCTCGGCTTCCTGACCTCATGATCAGCCCACCTCGGGCTCCCAAAGTGCTGGGATTACAGGCATGAGCCACCTCGCCCGGCCATTACATTGATTTTTCTAATGTCGTACTACCCTTGGATTTTTAAGAAAAATTCTGCTTAGCCATGGTGAATAATTCTTTCAATGTGCTGTTAGATTCTATTTGCTAATACTTTGTTGAAGATTTTTGCATCATACTCATAAGGGATATTGTTCTGTAATTTTCTTTACTTGTGATGTCTTTACTTGGCCTTGGTATCAGGGTAACACTGGCCTTATAAAATGAGTTAGAAAGTATTTTCTCCTTTTCAATGTTTTTGGAAGCATTTGAGAAGAACTGGTATTACTAATTCTGTAAATGTTTGGTAGACTCGAATAGTCAAGCCAGAACTTTTAGTTTTGAGAAGGTGTTTGATCAACTTTTTAACTTGTTATAAGTCTATTGATATTTACTGTTTCTTCTTGAGTTAGTTTAGGTTGTGTGTTTTGAAAAATCTGTTTTTCAGGACCAGGTTGGGCAACATAGTGAGACCTCATTTCTCTATATTTTTTTAAGCCAGGTGTGGTGCATGCCTGTATTCCTAGATGCTTGGGCAGCTGAGGCAGCAGGGTTGCTTGAGTCCAGGACTTCAAGGTTGCAGTGAGCTATTATTGTGCCACTGAACTCCAGCCTAGGCAATAGAGCAAGACCCTCTATTAAAAAAAATAGACCCTAACTAAAAAAATAATAATAAATAAATTAATAAGTAAATTTGTTCATTTCGTGTTATCTAATTTGTTTGCATATAATTGCTCATAGTATTATCTTATAATCTATAATCCTTTTGTGTCTCTGTAAGGTTGGTAGTAATGTCCTCACTTTCATTTCTGATTTTAGTTATCTGTATCTTCTTCAGTCTAGCTAAAGGTTTGTCAATTTTGTTAATCTTTTTAAAGAACCAATTTTTGGTATTATTAATTTTCTGTTATTTTTCTATTTTCTACATTGTCCTATCCTATTATCTACATTCTCTACATAGGTCATCTCTGCAAATATTTTTTCTTCTGCAAGTTTTGGGTTCATTTTGCTCTTCCTTTTCCTTAAGGTTTAAAGTTAGATAATTTATTTGAAATCTTCCCTTTTTTAATGAAGGTATTTGCAGCTATAAATTTTCCTTCTGAGCACCACTTTTACTGCATCCCATGAGTTTTGGTATGTTGTGCATTTATTTTCATTTGTCTTTAAGTGTTTTCTAATTTCTTTCGTAATTTATTCTTTGATTCATTGGATGTTCAAAAGAATGTTGTTTAATTTCTGGTGAGATGTGCGATCTATCCTGGAGAATGCCCCATGTGCACTTGAGAATACTGGGTGTTCTGCTGTTATTGGATTAGTGTTCTGTATCTATATGTTAAGTATAGTTAGTTTATTGTGTTGTTCGAGCCCTCTAGTTCCTTACTTAGCTTTTGTCCGATTGTTCTATCCATTATTGAAAGTGGGGGTATTGAAATGTCCACCTCATTGTAGAGTTGTCCATCACTCCCTTCGATTATGACAATGTTTGCTTCATATATTTTGAAGGTTGGATATTAGGCTTGTAAATTTTTATAATATTTATGTATTCTTCGTATATCAAACTTGTAATTAAAATATAAGGTTCTTTTTTTTCTCTCATAGGCTTGTTAGATGTAAAGTCTGTTTTGTCTGATAGTATTATAGCCACTAGCTATCTTTTGGTTATTATTTGTATGGAATATCTTTTTCCATCTCTTCATTTTCAATCTATTTGTGTCTTTAGATCTAAAGTGAATCTCTTATAGACAGCATATAATTGGGTCATTTAAAAAATCCATTTTGCTTATCTTTGCCTTTTGAATAAACTACTTAATCCATTCACATTTAAAGCAATTACTGATGAGAAAGGACTTAGTTCTGCCATTTTGCTAGTTGTTTTCTGTATGTCTCATATAACATTGTTCCTCATTTTCTTCATTAGTGCTTTCTTGTGTGGTTTGTCAAATTTTTGTAGTGAAGTGTTTTGATTCCCCTCTCATTTTCTTTTGTGTATATTCTATAGATATTTTTTGTTATGGCTACCATTGGGATTACAATTAACATGCTAAGGTAATAGTAATTTAATTTAAATGTATACCAACTTAACTTCAACAGCATATAAAAATTTTACTCCTAATCAGCTTCAAACACCTTTTTGAATTACTTGTATCACAAATTACATCTGTACACTGTATGCCCAATAACATAGGTTAATAATTGCTTTTATGCATGTCTTTTAAATCACGCAGAAAATAAAAAGTGGAGTTACAAACCAAAATTATAATAATTCTAGCTTTTATAGCTGTCCATGCATTTACCTTTATTGAGAACCTTTATTTTTTCATATGGCTTTGATTTACTATCTAGTATCCTTTCATGGCAACCTGAAGATCATCCTTCAGCATTTCTTGCAGGGTAGGTTTAATGGTAATATGCTCCCTTATCTTTTATTTATCTGAGAATGTCATAGTTTCTCCCTCATTTTTGAAAGACAATTTGTTGAGTATAGAACTCTCAATTGACAGGATTTTTTTCTTTCAGCTTTTGTAATGTATCAACTCAGTGCCTTCTGGTTTCTAACATTTCTGGCGATAAATCTGCTGATAATCTTATTGAGGATTCCTTATTTGTAACAAGATGCTTTTCTCTTTCTGATTCCAAGGTTCTGTCTTGACTTTCAACAGTGTGATTATAATGTGTCTCAGTGTGGGTCTCTTTCAGTTCATTTTATTTGGATTTCATTGAGCCTCTTGGACATTTACAGTCATGTCTTTCATTAGATTTGGAAAGTGTTCAGCCATTATTTCTTCAAATATTCTTACTGTTTTATTCCCCTCTCCCTTCTTCTTCTGGGATTGACACAATAAATATGTTGGTCAGTTTCATGGTGTCCCACATGTTCCCTAGACTCTGTTTACTTTTCTTCTATCTTTTTTCTTCCTCTTCCCCAGACTTGAGTATTTCAATTGTCCTATTTCATATTTGATAATTCTTTGTCTGCCAGATTAAATCTTTTCTGAAGCATCTAGTTTCTTTTTCATTTCAGTTATTACAGTTCTTAGCTCCAGAATTTCCTTTTAGTTCCTTTTTATATTTTCTCTTTATTGATAGTCTCGTTTGGTTCATACATTATTTTCCTGTATTTGTCCATGTCTTCCTTTAGCTCTTTAGGCATCTTTAAGACAGTTGTTTTAAGGTCTTAGTCTGGTAATCTCCCAGCTACTTTTCTTCAGGAGAGGTTTCTGCTCACTTATTTTGTTTCTTTAATTGAGTCATACATAGTTTCCTGTTTCTTCATATGCCCAGTGACTTTTTTTGTTAAAAATTGGACATTTGCATCGTTATAATGTGGTAAATCTGGAAACTAGATTCCCCCTTTTTTGAGAGTTTGCTGTTTATTATTATTTATTGTAGAATTTTTCTTTGCCAGGGATCAGCCTGAGGTGAAAAAATAAAGTCTTCTGAGGTATTTTCTGAATCTGTGTCTTTCCCTGGGCATATGCAGTGTTTTTGTAAATCCCTCCTGTATATTAAGTTGCTTTGAATATTCTAGTCCTTAAATGTCTTTCTCCCAAAAAAGGTGAAAATTGGAAAAGTAGAAGACACAAACAACAAAACCAAAAAATAATCACCAAACAAAAGCAACAAAAAAGGAGCTGTCAATTTAAGTCTTTTGGAAGCTTCTTCAGCTCAAGAGGGATGAACCAATACATGTGGGGGATTAAACAATAGCAGCCTGCCTCTGTGTCTGCACCAATGTGATCAGAAGCAGCAACCATCTATTAGAGCACAGATTCCTGATATTTGCAGGATAAAGCCCATATTGCTGACTCTGTCTGTCTGCAAAACCCTTTCCATAATAAGGACATGGCTGCCTATCATGAGGCTGAGTTGGGGAATGGGTAGTTGATACTGCTGATACTGCATTAACGGCTGAAATTGATTGAAACTGATTACAATTTATCATCCAGCTTTTCCCTTGATGCTGAAATTGTTTGGATAGAATCCAGAGTTCCAAAATAGACACTTCATAAGTTTTGATCCTATAGTTCTTGTCTAGGTGGAGAGACAGATTTCTGATGCTTCTTAATCTGCATTCTTGCATCTTTCCTGATGTCATGTGTATTTCTTTGCTTTTAATGATGTTGAATAATATTCCACTGTACAGATAAACCATATTTTGCCTATTCATTCTTTAATTGATGGAGATTTGGATTGTTTTCACTTCTTTGGCTATTATAAATTGTACTGCCATAAAAATTGTTTACAAGTTTTTGTGTGGACATAAGTTTTCATTTCTCTGGATTATATATCCAGGAGTGGGAATGCAAGGTCATGTAATTACTGTATGTTTAACTCTTTCAAGAATGACAGACTGTTTTCCACAGGGGTTATACCATTCTGCATTTCCACCAGTAATTTATAAAGGTTCCAGTTTCTCCATATCCTCACCAACTGTTGTTAATTTTTATTTTTTATTATAGACATCAAAAGAGATATGAAGTGGCATTTCATTGTGATTTTAATTTCCATTTTCCTAATGATTAATGATGTTGAGCAACTTTTAATGTGTTTATCAGACATTTGTATATCTTCTTTGGAGAAATGTCTACTTGTATCCTTATGCATTTTTAAATTGTATTACTTGTCTTATATTGTTGACTTTTAAGAGTTATTTAGATGTTCTATATACCAGACACTGAGAGAAACGATTTACAAATATTTTCTCCCATTCAGTGGGTTGTCTTATAACTTTCTTGATTATATTCTTTGAAGTGTCAACTTTTTAATTTTGATAAAGTTTATCTGTTTTTTCTTGTGGTGGTTAAGCTTTTGGTGCCATACCTTTAAAAACTATTGCCTAATTCAAAGACATGAAAATGTGTAACTATGTTTTTTTCTAGGATTTTTGTCATTGAAGTACTTACATTTAGGTCTTTGATCCATTTTGAGTTATTTTTAGTATATGGTGTGCGGTGGGGGCCCAAACTTATTATTTGTCATGTGAATCTAGTTTTTCCAGACATTTATTAGAAAGACTATTCTTTCCTCATGGAATGTTCTTGTCATCCTTATCACAAATCAATGGACTACAGATTACTGCTCTATTTATTGTTACTAGTCAAAATATTTTTGTATTTAACCTGATGCAGTTTATACTATTAATTTTAATAATATAGCAGCAAATGGTGAGAGCAAGATGGGTGACTGGAAGCTCCTAACAATAAACAACAAAACAAAAATTTAAAAAAATATAAACAAAAGCAATGAATAAACAAGTACTTTTTGGATAAAATAACCAAAAAACAGCATGACAGAACAGCATAAAAGCAAAGAAATTCTATAGAGCACAGAAACCCAGTATGGCTGAATGGAGAATGGAAGAAAGTGCCTTGCCTCCACCACTCTATTCCTCCAGTTGGGATTATCTCAGAACCAGGAGAGACTGCATGGAAGAGGTAAGCAAGAGGACCCCAGGAGCCCCTATCACCAGAGCAGAACATGCAGTCTTTGTTACTGAAGCCTCCTGCAGTCATCACAGGCTTGATCACATCTGAGGAAGCTCCCCAAAGTCTACATACTGAGCTAATCCCAGAGGAAAAGCCAATGCTATGCCTCAACTCCCACCCCATGGCCCATGCTGCTACTACTCTGTACTATCTTGGAGCTGGAGCCACTACTAGAGTGACTCCATGGAGCGAACAGCTATTGCTTCTCTTTATTCCTGAAGCTCAGCCACTTCTGCACCATGCCCACCCAGCCCACCCAGTAGTGTGCTGTCATTGAGCGGAGCTGCTGCTATGCCCTACCCAATAGAGCCAAGCTACTGGAAAGCTGTTCCATCCCCCTCATCCCAGTTGCTGGTAAACCTTCTCTTAGGGCTGAGCTGAAGTGGCTCCCTATGCCCCAGGACCCAAAATCTAGATGGACCATAGAAATCATGCCCTCTAAATGCCACAGCTGATGTAGCACCCTATGCCTCAGGTCCCTCAGGCTGCCTGCACACTGGAACAGTCATGCTCCCTTGGCACTACAGCTGAGATATCACCCTGCCTCCAAGGGACCTCAGGCCTTCTGTGCACCAAAGCAGTGGTGCCCCTAGCCCCAGAGCAGATGCAGCACCCCACCAGAGACCTCAGGCTTCCTGTACACCAGAGTAATTACTCCCTCTAGAACCACAACTGAGACAGTGCACTGCTCCCAGAGGACCTCACACCTCATGCACACTGAGCAGTCACATTCTTTGACCCTACAGCTGAAGGAGTCCCATGCTCTCCACCCAAGGACATCAGGCCTCCAGCACACTGGAGCAGTTGTACCTCTCAGCACGACAGCTGATACAATGCCCCACCCTTAGTGATCCGAAGGCTACATTGACCTATGTAGCCACTTTCTGAGGCTGAGCAGACAAAGCGGCTTAAATCCCATTAAATCAGAACCTTGGCTGAGTTGAGCCACCCTGCCCTCCAGGCCATACATCCAGAGCATTTCACCCACCTGGAATTCAAGCAGCACCCCGTGGTCTGAGCCTCTGTTACCCTTTCTCTCCAAGAAGTAGAGTCATCACTGCACTGTTCCCCCTCCCACTGAGGCCCAAGCCACAGTGGCATCTTGCCATTCCTGGATCCTTCTTGCTGCTGTACCTGGCCTCACAGATTCTAGCCTACTTTCATGTTCCACCATCCTAGAATTTAGAGTCACCCAGGAGCCTGAGCTACCACTGTGCCCTGTTGGTTCTAGGTCCCAAATTGCAGCTGTGTCCTGCTGGAGTACTCCTTCTTCTAGAGATCAATACCAGGGCCAGAAACACAACTATATCCAGTCCTCTGGGACTGAGCTGCTGGGATGTGCCTCAACAATAGACCACAAGTTAGTGAGAGAACCACAACTGGATATGCCTTAATGAATAAACCTGCATCTCAAATCCCAGGTGGTATAGTAGTTTTGCATGACTCTGAACCCAGGGACCTGGCTCCCCAGCCATTCCAAGCACTTGAGTCCTGAATCTCTGCTCTGTTGTGGCTGCTTGTAAGCCATGCCAAACTCAACCCCAAGAGAGATTCCCACAGCTAAAACTCTGCACTGTGAGGAAGACAAGAACAGAAGGACCCTAGAGCCCTTACTTAATAACTTAAACAGCCACCATCAGAGCTCCAAACTCCTGAAGCCTAGACCACTGAGGCACCCACAGTCATTGCTGATGACTAAAACTGAAGAAGCTACATGGACACCACACCACTGCTCACATGAAACCAGAGCCAGCACACCTTGCTCAACTGGCACCTTCAGGCCCATCTACAGTTAAAAGCCTTCTCCTATGAATGCCACTCTAAAGTTTGAAAGATGTAACTGCATCATCAGAAACACAGACATCAACACAGGGACACAAAAAATATGAAAAAGCAAGGAAACGTAATATCACCAAAAGAATACAATAATTATTCAGTAAATGATCCCTAATAAACCAAAAATTATAAATTGCCTGAAAAAGAATTCAAATTAATAATCTTAAGAAAGCAAGATAAAAGAAAATACAAATAGACAATTCAATGAATTCAAGAAAATAACTCATAATCTGAATAATAAATTTAACAAAGAAAATATCATAAAAAAGAACCAAACAGAAATCTTGGAGCTAAAAATTCAATCAACTAAATAAAAAAAATTATTGAAAGCTTCAACATAGACTAGGTCAAGAAGAAAGAATTGGTGAAATTTTAATATAGGTCTTTTTAAATGACTCAGAAGGAAAAAAGAAAGAAAAAAATATTAAAGACAGGCTATAGGACTTATGACACACTATTAAGTGAACAAATATTTGCATTATGGTATTTCCATAAGGAAAGAAGACAGAGAAAGGGACAAACAGCTCGTTCAATAAAATAATTCCTGAAAACGTCCTAAGTCTTGGGAGAGATATGGACGTCCAGAATCAGGAAGCTCAAAACTCCCACAATAGATTCACCTCAATGAGGTTCTCTCCAAGTCACATTATAATCAAATTATCAAAATTCAAAGACATCACTAATCATTAGAGAAATACAAATCAAAATCACAGTGAGATACCATCTCACACCAGTCAGAATGGCTATTATTAAAAATTAAGAACATAACAGATGCTGGTGAGGCTGTGAAGAAAAGGAAATGCTTATACACTGATGGTGGGAATGTAAATTAGTTCAGTCATTGTAGAAAGCAGTATGGCGATTTCTCAAAGAACTTAAAACACAATTACCATTCAGCCCCACAATCCAATTATTGGGTATATACCCAAAGGAATAGAAATCATTCTACCATAAAGACACACACACACATACTTTATTGCAGCACTATTCACAATAGCAAAGACATAAAATCAACCTAAATGCTTATCAGTGGCAGGCTGGATAAAGAAAATGTGGTACATACATACCATGGAATACTATGCAACCATCAAAAAGAGTGAGATTATGTCCTTTGCAATAACACAGATGGAGTTGGAGGCCATTATCCTAAGTGAACTAATGCAAGAACAGAAAACCAAATACTGCATGTGTTTACTTATAAGTAGGAGCTAAAATATTGAGTACACATGGGCACAAAGAAGGGAACAACACACACTGAGGCCTATCAGAGGCTGGACGGTGGGAGGAGGGAAAGGATTGAAAAACTGCCTATTGGGTACTATACTTACCATCACCATTACCTGGGTGATGAAATAATCTATACACCAAACACCCATGACATGCGATTTACCTATATGACAAACCAGTACATGTACCCCTGAACCTAAAATAAGTTTTTTTTTTAAACTCAAAGACAAGGCTAGGCATAGTAGCTTGTGCCTATAATTCCAGTACTTTGAGAGGCTGAGACTGGAAAATCGCTTGAGTCCAGGAGTTCAGGACTAGCCTTGGAAACATGGTGAAATCCCATCTTTACAAAAAATACAAAAAAAAAAAAAAGTTGGGCATGGCAGAACACTTGTGTAGTCCCAGCTATTCAGAAGGCTGAGGTAGGAGGATCACTTGAGCCTAGGATGTTGAGGCTGCAGTGAGCCATGATTGTGCCACTGCACTACAGCCTGGGTGACACAGTAATACTATGTCAAAAAAAAAAAAAAAAAAAAAAAGAAAGAATCTTAAAAAGTAGCAAGAGAATAGTATCAAATCACATATAAGGAAATGTCCATTAGACCATTGGGATATTCTTCACAGAAACCTTGTAGACAAGGAGAGAATGGGATGATATATATAATGTGATGAAAGATTAAAAGTGCATCGAAGGATACTTTTTCCAGCAAAGCTGTCCTTCCGAAATGAAGGAAAAATAAAGTCTTTCATAGACAAGCAGAAGCTGAGATAATTTGTTACCACCAGGCCTGCCTTGCAAAAAAATGTTTAAGAGAATTCTTCAAGTAGAAACAAAAGCTCAATAATTACTATCATAAATAAATATGAACATATAAGACTCACTGGTGGAGGTAAATATGTAGTCAAACCCAGAATACACAAATACTGTAATGGTGGTATGTAAATCATATATATCTCTAGTATGAATGTTAAAAGTCAAAATGGTCAAAATAAATAAGGCCATAATAAGTTGTTAAGGGATAAACAATAGAAAAAGATGAAAATTGTACATCAATAATGTAAATTTGGGGAAGGATGGTAAAAGTCTAGAGTTTTTGTATGTGACAGAAGTTGTTATTAGATTAAAATAAATTATATGATGTTTTATGTAAACCCCATGGTAACCATAAAACAAAAAATACAGCAGATATACAAATAATGAAGAGAAAGGGATCAAAGCTTAGAAATACAGAAAATGATTAAATCACAACAGCAGACAACAAGAAAGGAAGAAAAAAAGGAGGCATAAAACAGCCAGAAAACCAAAAACTGCAGTAATAAGTTCTTAACTATTGATGATGACTTTGAATGTAAATAGATTAGATTGTCCAAGCAAAAGACAGACTGGCTGAATGGGTTAAAAATAAATAGGATCTAAGGGCAGAGCAAGATGGCCAAATAGAAGCCTCCACTAATTGTCCCCTGCAGCAGGAAAACCAATCTTTACAACTAGCTACACACAAAAAAGCACCGCCATAAGTACCAAAAATCAGGTGACCAATTGCAGTACCTGGTTTTAAGTTTACATGACTGAAAGAGGCACTGAAGAGGGTAGAAGAGATAGTCTTGAATCACTAATGTCACCATCTGCCACCCCCCAGGAGCAGCCATGTGGCCCAGAGAGAATCTCTCCATGCGGGGGAAGGAGAGCACAGCAACAGAGGAACTTGGAATTGAACTCTGTGCTGCCCTGTAAAGTAGAGAGAAAGCAGTGCTGGGCTCAGCAGGTGCCCACTCATGGGGGTAGCATTTGAACCAGCCCATGACAGAGAGAAATCATCCATCCCAGCAGTTGGCATCGAGATGCTCTGGGATACTAGGTAAACGTGAAAGGCAGTCTAGGAGAAAAGAACTGCAATTCCAAAGCAAGTCCTATTGCTGGACTGGGCTTAGAAACAAAGGACTAAAGCAGCACATAACTTAGGGAGACACAGGCAGAGCAGCTAAGAAAGTGTTTTTACCACCTCTCCCTCAATCCCAGGCAGCGTAGCTCACAGCAACAAAAGTAACACCTTCCTTCTACTTGAGGAGAGAAGTGGGAAAAGTAAGAGGACTTCTTGCTGCATCTTGTATACTAGCTCAGCCATAATAAGATAGGGCCCCAGGCAGAACTGTGACAGCCTAGCTCCTGAACAACATTTCTTGACACATCCTGGGCCAGAAGAGAACATAGTTCCTTTTAAGGGATGATGCCAGTCCTGATAGAATTTATCACCTGCTGATTAATGGGTCTCTGGGCCCTGAATAGATAACAGCAATACCCAGGTCACATGTCATGGGCCATGGGTGAGACTCTGAGATGTGTTGGCTTCAGGTGAGACCCAGAACATTCCCAGCAGTGGTGGCTACAGTGAGAGACTCCTTCTGCTTGAGAAAAGCAGAGGTAAAAGTAAAGGGGACTTTGGCACCTTCGGTATCAGCTCAGCCACAGTGAGGTAGAGCACCAAGCAAGCTCTTGGGGTCCCCAGCTTCAGGCCTAGGCTTTTGGACAGCATTTCTGGACCTGTCCTGGGTCAGAGGGGAGCCCAATGCCCTGAAGGGTGAGTCTCAGGCCTGGCAGCATTCACCACAAACTGACTGAAGAGCCCTTGGGCTTTAAGTGGACATTGGAGGTGGTCAGGCAGAATTCCCCAGGAAGCAATGATGGTAGTGGCCACTGGGAGATACTTCTCAGCCTTTAGAAAAGGGAAAGAAAAACAATAAGGACGTTGACTTGTAATTTGAGCTTCAAGCTTAGCTTCAGTAGAATAGACCAGGAAGTAGATTTCTAAGGTTTGTGATTCCAATCCCTGGCTCTCAGACAAGATCTCTGGATCCACCAGAGGCCTGGCGGAACTTGGTGCTCTGAAGGGAAGAACACAAACATGGTTGGCTTCACCATCTGCTGATTGTACAGAGCGAGGGACTTGAATGAACATAGGTGGTAGCCAGGTAGTGGTTACAGCAGGCCTTGTGTGAGACCAAGTGTTATACTGCTTAAGTTCTGACCCATTGCAGTCCCATTGGTGGTGGCCAAAGTGGTGCCTGCATCACTCCATCCACAGCTCCAGGTGAGTCAACATAGAGAGAGTGGCTCAGTTTGTTTGGGAGAAAGTAAAGGAAGAGAACAAGAGTCTCTTCTTGGAAATCCAGAGAATTCTTTCAGATCTTATCCAAGACTACCAAAGTGGTACCTCTAAGAGACTGCAAGAACCACAGCGTCACTGGGCTTGGGGCACAAGTCACTTTGAATATCTAGAAAATCTTTTCAAGAAAGATGGGCACAAGCAAGTCCAGACTGTGAAGACTGCAATAAATACATAACTCTTCAATGCCCAAACACCAGTGAACAACCCCAAGCTTCAAGACCATTCCAGAAAACATGACCTCACCAAATGAACTAAATAAGTCACCAGGGACCAAACCTGAAGGAACAGAGATATGGGATCTTTCAGAAAGAATTCATAATAGCTGCTTTGAGGAGCTTCAAATAAACTGAAGATAACACAGAGAAAGAATTTAAAATTCTGTCAGATAAATTTAATGAAGAGATTGAAATAATTTAAAAGACAAGTATAAATTCTAGAGTTAAAAACTGCAAGCCTCATACTGAAGAATGCATCAGAGTCACTTATTAGCAGACTAGATCAAGCAGAATAAAGAATGAGACTGAAGACAGGTTATGTGATAATACACTGAGGAAACAATAAAAAGACTACAAGCAATAAAGCAACACCAAAAAGATCTACAAAATAATCTCAAAAGGTCAAATCTAAGGGGTGCTGCCTTTAAAGAGTAGGTAGACAAAGGCATAGGGGTAGAAAGTTTATTCAAAGGGGTATATCAGAGAATTTCCCAAACCTAGAGAAATATATCAACATTCAAGTATAAGAAGGTTATAAAACACCAAGCAGATTTAATCCAAAGAAGATTACCTCAAGGCATTTAATAATCAATCCCAAATAACAAGGATAAATAAAGGATCCTAAAAGCAACACGAGAAAAAAAGAAAAAAAAATAGATAACATACAATGGAGCTCCAATGCATCTGGCAGCAGATGTTTCAGTAAAAGCTTTACAGGCCAGGCTAGAGTGGCATGACATGTTGAAAGTGCTAAAGGAAAAAAAAAATACTTTTACCTTAGAATAATATATTCAGTTAAAATATCCTCCATGTGTGAAGGAGAAATAAAGACTTTCCCAAACAAAAGCTGAGGAATTTCATCAACATGAGACCTATCTTACAATAAATGTTAAAGGGAGTCATTCAGTCTGGAAGTAAAGCATTTTAATGAGCAACAAGAAATCATCTTAAGATGCAAAAGTCACTGGTAATAGAAAGCACCCAGAAAAACACAGGCTAATATAACACTGTATTTGTGGTGAGTAAACTACACTTATAAGTAGAAAGACTAAATCAAAAATAATAACTACAACATTTCAATACATAGAAAGTACAAGAAGACATAAAGAGAAACAATAAAAAGATAAAAAAAGTAAGATGCAATGAAAGTGTGGAGTTTTTATTTGTTTTCCTTGTGTGTGTTTGTTTATGCAATCAGTGTTAAGTTGTCATCATTTACAATAATGGGTTATAAGACAGCATTAGAAAGCCTCATGGTAACTTCAAATAAAAAACATACAACAGATACACCAAAAACTAAGATGCAAGAAATTCAATCATATAACTAGAGAAAATCTCCTTCACTGTAAAAAAGATAGGAAAGAAGAAAAGGAAGAGAAGACCACAAAACAACCAGAAAACAAATAAGAAATGGGCAGGAGTAATTTCCCACTTATCAATAATAACACTGAATGTAAATAAACTAAACTCTAATTAAAATACATACAGTGGCTGAAAGGATTAAAAAAAAATACAAGACCCAATGATCCATTGCCTACAAGAAATACACCACCTATTAAGATACATATAGACTAAAAATAAGGATAGGTAAAAAGATATTCCATGACAATGGAAACTTAAGCAGAGCAGAAGAAGCTATACTTATATCAGACAGAAAAAATTTCCATAAAAACCTATAAGAAACAAAGGTCATTATATGATAAAGGAATCAATTCATAGACAGGATACAACAATTGTAAATATATATGCACCAAACTCTGGAATACCAGATATATAAAGCAAATATTATTAAACAGAGAGAGATAGATTTCAATACAATAATAGCTGGAGAGTTCAACATCGCATTTGCAGCATTGGACAGATCCTCTAGACAAAAAAAAATCAACAAAGAAATATCTAACTTAATCTGCACTATGGAACAAATAGACCTAAAAGATATTTATAGAACATTTCATTGAAGGCCTGCACAACCCACATTCTTCTCCTCAGCACATAAATTATTCTCAAGGATAGACCATACATTAGGTCACAAAACAAGTCTTAAAACATTCAAAAAAGTGAAATATCAAGAATCTTCTCTGACCACAATGAAATAAAACTAGAAATCAATAACAAGAAGAATTTTGCAAATTATACAAATACATTGCAATTAAACAAGATTCTCATGAATGACCTGTGTGTCGATGAACAAATTAAGAAGAAAATTTAAAAATTTCTTGAAACAAATGATAAAGAAAACACAACATACCAAATACTATGGAACACAGTGAAAGCATTACTTAGAGGAAAATATAGCTATAAGTGCCTATATTAAAATGAAGCAAAACTTCAAATAAGTAACTTAATAATACATCTTAAAGAACTAGAAAAGCAACAGCAAACAAAACCCGAAATTAGTAGAAACACATAAATAATAAAGATCAGAGAAGAAAGAAATAAAATTGAAAAGAAAAATGACACAAAAATAAATAATATGAAAAGTTAGTCTTTTTAAAAGATAAATCAAATGGACAAACTGTTAGCCAGGCTAACTAAGAAAAAAAAGAGGAAATCAAAATAAATATAAGCAGAGATTTAAAAATTCAAAGAATTGATGGTGGCTACTATAAACAACTATATGCCAATAAATTGGAAAATCCAGAAGAAATGGATAAATTTCTAGACACATACAACCTACCAAGATTGAGCCATGAATAAATCCAAAACCAGAACAGAAAAATGACAAGTAATAAAATGGAAGCCACAGTAAAGTCTCCCAATAAAGCAAAACCCAGGACTTGATGGCTTCACTGCCAAATTCTACAAAACATAAAGAACTAATACAAATACTAACAAAACTAATCTGAAAAATAGAGGAGGAAGAAATACTTTCCAACTCCTTTTATGAGGGTAGTTTTATTCTGATACCAAAACCAGACAAAGACATATCAAAAAGAAGGCCAGGGGCAGTGGCGCGTGCCTGTAATCCCAGCGCTTTGGGAGGCCGAGGTGAGCAGATCACGTGAGGTTAGGAGTTCAAGACCAGCTTGGCCAACATGGTGAGACCCTGTCTCTACTAAAAATATAAAAATTAGCCATGCGTGGTGGCGGGTGCCTGTAATCCCATCTACTCGGGAGGCTGAGGCAGAAGAATTGCTTGAACCCAGGAGGCGGAAGGTGCAATGAGCTGAGATCATGACATTGCACTCCAGCCTGGGTGACAAGAGCAAAACTCCATATCAAACAAACAAACAAATAAACAAACAAACGAACAAAAACCTACGGGCCAATATCCCTAATGAATATTGATGCAAAAATGCTCAAGAAAATACTAGCAAAACCAATTCAATAATACATTAAAAAATCATTTAACATGACCAAGTCAGATTTATCCCAGGGATGCAAGGATTTGTCAATATACACAAATCAATCATTGTAATACATCATATCAACAAAAGGAAATGCAAAATCCATATGATCATCTCAATTTATTTTGAAAAAGCATTTGATAAAGTTCAACACTTCTTCATGTTAACCACTATTAAAAAACTGGGTATAAAAGAAACATACCTAAACATAATAAGAGCCATGTATGACAGACCCACAGCTAGTATTATACTGAATGGAGAAGAACTGAAAGTCTTTCCTCTAAAATCTGAAACATGACAAGGATGCCCACTTTCACCACTGTTATTCAACACAGTACTAGAAGCCCTCACTAAAGCAATCAGAAAGAAATAAAGGGCATCTAAATCGAAAAGAAAGACTTCTTATTATTCTTACTTGCAGATGATATAATCTTACATTTGGAAAAATCAAAAAGAGCTCAAACAACTCCTTAAGAATAAATTGAACAATCTGATTTAAAAATAGGCTAAACAGCCAGGCGTGGAGGCTCACGCCTGTAATCCCAGTACTATGGGAGGCTGAGGTGGGCGAATCACGAGGTCAGGAGTTCGAGACCAGCCTGGCCAACATGGTAAAACTCCATCTCTACTAAAAATACAAAAAAATAGCTAGGCGTAGTGGTGGGCACCTGTAATCCCAGCTACTCGGGAGGCTGAGGCAGGAAAATGGCTTGAACCCGGGAGGCAGAGGTTGCAGTGAGCCAAGATCACGCCACTGCCGGGACCACAGAGCAAGACTCTGTCCGAAACAGAAATAAAATAAAATAAAATAAAAAATGGGCAAAACTGCATTTTAGGTGGCCTGCGGGGGCGCCATCAAAGTGAGGAGGAGGCAAGAACTGTTGCCACTGCTGCTTATTTTTTTATTTTTATTTTTTATTTTGAGACGGAGTCTCGCTCTGTCACCAGGCTGGAGTGCTGTGGCGTGATCTCAGCTCACTGCAACCTCTGACTCCCTGGTTCAAGCGATTCTCCTGCCTTAGCCTCCAGAGTAGCTGGGATTACAGGCACGCGTCACCACGCCCAGCTAATTTTTGTATTTTGGGTAGAGACAGAGTTTCACCATGTTGGCCAGCATGGTCTCGATCTCCCGACCTTATGATCCTCCCGCCTTGGCCTCCCAAAGTGTTGGGATTACAGGCGTGAGCCACCGCGCCCAGCCTGCTTACTCTTTTTCAGTGCAGCCGGAGAGAGGCGGAGTGTGAGCCGCTCGAGAGTGGGAGGCGAAGGGGGAAGGCCAGGGAGAGGCACAGGAGCCTTTGCGGCCATGTGCGCGCCTTCCTTGTCTTGTGTGCTTCGCCAGGTAGAGCGGGCTCACAGCAGTGGTGGGGATTACTTTGCTGCTAGTTTCGGTTTGCAGCATGCCGCGGGTGTAGTCTCGGTGGTGACGGAGACGGTAGCACTATGTCGGAGGAGTTCAGCTGGGACAGGGCGGCGGCGGCAGCAACCGCGGCGGTAGGCGGCTTGGTGGGCGAGCCGGAGGGAACTATGGTGGCGGCGGCGGCACAGGAGGCAGCAGCAGTGGCGGGAAGCGGAGCCGCGATCGGGGGCTGAACCGAGTCTGGAGGCACCAAAAGGGACAGCGCCGAGTCGGAGGGGGCGAAGATAGGCGCCAGTAAGAACTAGGAGGATGAAGGCCATTCAAACTCCTACCCATGACACTCTGAAGCAACGACGGCACGGCGGGAAGAAGGGAAGATGTTTATAGGACACTACAAGGAAAGATCTGAAGGACTACTTTTCCATTTTGATAAAGCTGTAGAGTGCACCCAATCACAGGGCGATCAAGGAGTTTTGGCTTTGTGCTTTTTAAAGAATCAGAGAGTGCAGATAAGGTCATGGATCAAAAAGAACATAAATTGAATGGGAATGTGATTGATCCTAAAAGGGCCAAAGTCATGAAAACAAAAGAGCCATCTAAAAAAATTTTTGTTGGAGACCTTTCTCCAGATACACCTGAAGAGAAAATAAGGGAGTACTATGATGGTTTCAGTGAGGTGGAATCCATAGAGCTCCCCATGGACAACAAGACCAATAAGAGGCTTGGATTCAGCTTTATTATCTTTAAGGAAGAAGAACAAGTGAAGAAGATAATGAAAAGGAAATACTACAATGTTGGTCTTGGTAAATGTGAATTAAAAGTAGCCATGTCAAAGGAATAATATCAGCAACAGCAATAGTGGGGATCTAGAGGAGGATTTGCAGGAAGAGCTCGTGGAAGAGGTGGTGGCCCCAGTCAAAACTAGAACCAGCGATATAGTAACTATTGGAATCAAGGCTATGGCAACTATGGATATAACACCCAAGGTTATGGTGGTTATGGAGGATATGTCTACACTAGTTACAACAACTACTATGGATATTGTGATTATAGCAGCAGAGTGGTTATGGGAAGGTATCCAGGGGAGATGATCATCAAAATAGCTAAAAAACATACTAAATTATTCCATTTGCAGCTTATCCCCAACAAGTGGTGAAGCAGTATTTTCCAATTTGAAAATTCACTTGAAGGTGGCTCCTGCCACCTGCTAATAGCAGTTCAAACTAAATTTTTGTATCAAGTCCCTGAATGGAAGTATGATTTTGGGTCCCTCTGAAGTTTAATTCTGAGTTCCCATTAAAAGAAATTTGTTTTCTTTGTTTTATTTCTTAATTGCTATGTTTCAGAATCAATTTGTGTTTTATGCCCTTCCTCCCAGTATTGTAGAGCAAGTCTTGTGTTAAAAGCCTAGTGTGCTAGTGTGACAGTGTCATGATGTAGTAGTGTCTTACTGGTGTTTTAATAAATCCTTTTGTATTAAAAAATAGGCAAAACGTTTCTCGAAAGATAACATGCTATCTTGACAAAATGAGAAATAAGCATTTCTCAAAAGAAGAAATGCAAACGGCAAACAGGCATATGAAAAGATGCTCAATATTATTGATCATCAGAGAAATGCAAATCAAAACTCCAATGAGATATCTCACTCCAGTTAAAATGGCTTTTATCCAGAAGCCAGGCAATAACAAATTCTGATGAGGATTTGGAGAAAAGGGAATCTTTATACACTTTTTGTGGACATGTAAATTAATACAGTCACTATGGAGAACACTTTGAAGGTTTCTCGAAAAACTGTAACTAGACCCACCATACGTCCAGATATCCCACTGCTGGGTATATACCCGAAAGAAGATAAATCAACATATCAAAGGGATATCTGCACAACCATGTTTGTTCCAGAGCGGTTCACAATGGCCAAGATTTGGAAGCAGACAAACTGTCCATCGACAGATGAAATGATTTTTTAAATGTGCTACATATACACAATGGAGTACTATTCAGCCACAAAAAAGAATGAGATTTTGTCATTTTTAATAACATGGATGGAAGTGGAGGCCATTATATTAAGTGAAATAAGCCAGGAACAGAAAGACACTTCTCATGCTCTCACTTATTTGTGGGAGCTAAAAATTAAAACAATTGAAATGGAGAGAGAGAATGAAACAATGGTTCCCAGGGGCTGGGAATCATAGTGGGTGTATTTGAGGCAGGTAGTGAGGCTTGGTAATGGATACAAAAAAATAGCTAGAAAGAATGAATAAGATCTATTATTTGTTAGCAGAACAGGATGGCTACAGTAAAAATAATTTAATTGTATATTTTAAAATAACTAAAAGAGTATAATTGGATTATTTGTAGCATAAAGGATAAATGCTTCAAGGCATGGATATCCCATTTATCCTAATGTGATTATCTTGCATTGCATGCCTGTATCAAAGTATCTTATGTATCCCCTAAATATACACACCTACTATATACCAACAAAAATTAAAAATATAAGAACTAACTATATGTTGCCTACAAGAGATGTATTTATGCTTTAAGGACACACATAGGCTGAATATGAAAGATAAAAGAAGATATTCCATGCAAATCATAACCAAAAGATTGCAAAGGTGGCTATACTTGTGACTAGTAAAATAGGCTTCAAGTCATAAACTATTGCAAGATATATGTATATAAATCTTCTTAATGAATTGACATCTTTATCATTAAATACTGACATTCTATATCAGTATATATATTTTTAAAAAAAAAAAAGATAAAAATGGGGTAGGGGCCAAGATGGCCAATTAGAAGCAGCTGTGTTCTTCAGCTCTCATTAAGAGGAATGGAAATAGAGAGTGAATTCAGCGCCTTCAATTGAAATATTCATGTTCTCACACTGGGACTGATTAGGCAGACAATTGGACCCACGGAGAATGAGGGAAAGAAGGGTGGGGCAACAACCGACCCTGAGCAAAAGGAACCAAACTGGAGGAATCTCATTATGTGACTTCAAATTATACTACAGAGCTATAGTAATCAAAACCACATGATACTGGCATAAGAACAGACACATAGACCAAAGGAACAGAATACACAACCCAGAAGTGACATGAAGCCAAAAGAACCCCCACCCCTTGCTAAGGGAAGCAGTGAGTGATTGCATGACCCCACCTAAGAAACCATGCTTCTCCCATGGATCTTTGCAACCCATGGATCAGGAGATCCCCTCATAAGCCCACACCACCAGGGCCTTGGGTTTGATACACATAGCTGTTTGGAGTCTCAGCAGAGCAGTTGCTTAGGCTCACACAAAGATCCAGGAGTTTTACAGACTCTGGCCCCAGGAATCCTGGCAAGGTGGGAGATCCATCTGTACATTCCTCTAGAAAGAGGACTGAAACCAGAGAGCTAAGCAGCATCATTCTGTAGGTCCCACTTCCATGGCACCTCACAAGTTAAAACCCACTGCCTTGGAATTCCAGCCAACCAGCACAACCAGCTGGAGACTGCCTGAGATGAATGAGTTCCTGTGGGGAGGGGCAGCCACCATTTCTGCAGTTAGGTTGACTCAGACATTCTAGCCTGCTGGCTCTGGGAGATCCAGGTGTTCCTGATGAGAAGGAGCACCCCACAACATAGCACAGCTGCTGTACCAGATCGTGGCCAGATTGCTTAAGTGGGACCCCGATCCATCCCTCCTCACTGGGTGGGGCCTCCCAATGGGAATTTCAGCAACTCCAGCCAGGGTTATACAGACAGATTTCTGATCTTTCCTTCAGGCAGAGCCCCCAGGGGAAGGGGTGGCCACAGTCTCTGCAGTTTAATCCACTCAGCCATTTTAGCCTGCTGGCTCTGGAAAGTCTAGGTGGCCTGGACAAGGAGGAGCCCCCACAACACAGCGTACCTGCTGTGTTAGGTTGTGGTCAGACTTCTTCTTTAAGTGGAACCCCGATCCATCCCTCCTCATTGGGCAGGGGTTCCCAGTGGGAATTTCAGCAACTCCAGCCAGGGTTATATGGAAAGAACTCTGATCTCTCCCTTGGATGAAGACCAGAGGGAAGGGGTGGCCAATGTCTCTGTAGTTTAGTTAACTCAGCCATTCTAGCCTGCTGACTCTGGAGAGCCTAGGTACTCTGGATAAGGAAGGGTCCCCCCAATGCAGCACACCTTCTCAATCAAAAAGTAGCCAAGCTTCTTTTTAAAGCAGGTCCTTGATTCTTTTCCTCCTGACTGGATGAGAACTCTCAAACAGAGGTCTCCAGACACCTCCTACAGGAGTCTCCAGGCTAGCATCGGGTCAGTACCCACATGGGATGGAGCTTCCAGAGGAGGAAGCAGGCTGCCATCTGTGCTTTTACACAGCAAGCACTGGTGATACCTCCAGGTAAAGAAAAATCTGAGGCAACTAGGGTCTGGAGCAATCCCCCAGCAAACCACAGCAGCTTTACATAAGAGTGACCTGACTGTTAAAAGACAAACAAACAAACAAACAAAAATCAACAACAATAACATCAAAAAAAAAAAAAAACCCACAAGACCCCATTCACAGGTCAGCAACTTCAAAAATTGAAGGTAGATAATAAGATCACGAGGATAAGAAAGAATCAACACAAAAATACTGAAAACTCAAAAAGCCAGAGTGCCTCTTTTCCTCTAAATGATTGCAACACCTCTCCAGGAAGGGCACAGAAGTTGGCTGAGGCTGAGATGGATGAACTGACAGAAGTAGGCTTCAGAAGGTGGGTAATAAAAAAATTCATTGAGCTAAAGGAGTATGTTCTAACCTCAAACCAAAAAGAGCTTGTATAGCCAAGACAATCCAAGGCAAAAAGAACAAAGCTGGAGGCATCACACTACCCGACTTCAAACTTTACTATAAGGCTACAGTAACCAACACAGCATGGTACAGGTACAAAAACAGACACAAAGAACAATGGAACAGAACACAAAACTCAGAAATAAGACTACACATCTACAACCATCTGGTCTTTGCCAAACCTGACAAAACAAGCAATGGGGAAAAGATTTCCTATTTAATAAATGGTACTGGAAGATCTGGCTAGCCATATGCAGAAAATTGAAACTGGATCCCTTCCTTACACCTTATACTAAAATTAATTCAACATACATTAAAGACTCAAAAACCCAAAACTCTAGAAACCATAGAAGAAAATCTAGGCAATACCATTCAGGACTTATGTATGGGCAAAGATTTCATGACAAAAACATCAAAAGCAATAGCAACAAAACCAAAAATTGACAAATTTGGATCTAATTAAGCTAAAGAGTTTCTGCACAATAAAAGAAAATATCTTCAGAGTGAAGGACATACAGAATGGGAGAAAATTTTTGCAATCTATCAATCTGTCAAAGGTCTAATATCCAGAATCTACAAGGAACTTAAACAAATTTATAACAAACAAACAACCCCATTAAATAGTGGGCAAAGGACATGAACAGACACATCTCAAAAGAAGACATTATACATTTATGAAAAAAAGCTCAATGTGACTGATCATTAGAGAAATACAAATTGAAACCAGAATAAGAACCATCTCACACCAGCCAGAATGGCTATCATCAAAAAGTCAAGAAACAACAGATGCTGGTGGGTCGTTGGAAAAATGAGAACGTTTCTACACTTTTTGTGGGAATGTAAATTAGTTCAACTATTGTGGAAGACAGTGTGGCAATTCTTCAAAGACCTAGAACCAGAAATACCATTTGACCCATTAATCCCATTACTAGGTATATACTCAAAGGAATATAAATTATTCTATTATAAATATACATGCATGACTATGTTTATTGCAGCACTATTCACAATAGCAAGACATGGAATCAACCCAAATGCCCATCAATGGTAGAGTAGATGCAGGAAATGTGGTACATATACATCATGGAATACTATGCAGCCATAAAAAGGAACACGATCATGTCCTTTGCAGGGACATGGATGAGACTGGAAGCCATTATCCTCAACAAACTAATGCAGGAAATGGAAACCAAATCCCACATGTTCTCGCTTATAAGTAGGAGCTGAACAATTAGAACATATGGACACATGGGAAGGAACAACCCACACTGGGATCTGCTAGGGGGATTGGGTGGAGGGAGAACATCAGGAAGAATAGCTAATGGATGTTGGGCTTAATACCCAGGTGATGAGTTTATCTGTGCAGCAAACCACCATGGCACACGTTTGCCTATATGACAAACCTGAACATCCTGCACATGTACCATGAAGCTTAAAATAAAGGTTGAAGGGATAAAAAGGAAAATCTATCCAAAATAAATAAATTAATTAACAAAATTGATAAACAGATAGTATAATAAAAATAGTTGGAAGATTCAAAATTTAAAATGAAAGTAGAAATTATAACAAATGCCTCAGAAACAAAAAGGATCATAAGGTAGTCGTAAGAATAATTTTATACCAATAAGTTGAGTAACCTAGAGGAAATGTATAAATTCCTAGAAGAATACAACCTACCAATATTGACTCAGAAATATAAAGCTTGATTCGATCAATAACAAATAAAGTTATTAAGGAAGTAACAAAAAATCTCCCAACAAAGAAAAGCCCAGGATCAGATGGCTTCAGAGCTGAATTCTATCAAACATTCAAAGAAGAATTAATACCAACACTTCTTTAACTCTTCCAAAAAATAAAGCTAGAGTGAATACTTACAAATACATTTTATGAGGCCAGCATCACCTTGATACCTATGGCAGAAAAAGACATCACAAGAAAAAAACTTACAACCTGATAAATATTGATGCAAAAATTCTCAATTAGATATTAGTAATCCAGATACAATAATATGTCAAAAAGATTGTACATCATGACCAAGTGGGATTTACCTGTGGCATGTGGGTCTGTTCAACATATGCAAATCAATCAATGTGATACACCACATTAAAAGAGTGAAAGATAAAAACCATATCATCATCCCAATCGAGGCACAAAAGCAGTTGACAAATTCCTAAATACTTTCTTGTTAAAATCTCTTAACAGTTTAGGTATAGAAGGAAGTTCCTCAACATAATAAAAGCCATTTATGAAAAACTCACAGCTAACATTATAATCAATGGAGAAAAACTAAAACCTTTTCCAGTAAGATTGAGTACAAGGCAAGGAAGCCCACTATCACAGTTCTATTCAATGTAGTACTGGAAGTACTAGCAAGAACCGTCAGACAAGAAAAAGAAATAAATGGCCTCTAAATCCAAAAGGAAGTAAAATAATCTCTATTGCAGATGAGATGATCCTACATGTAAAATCTCCAAAGATTTTACAAAAAAATTGTTAAAACTAATAAATTTAGTAAAGTTGCAGAATATAAAATCAACATAAAAAATTTAGTAGAATGTTTATACTTAAATAATCTTAAAAAAGAAAACAATCTTATTACACATAGGATTTTGAAAACACCTAGGAATAAATTTAACCAAGGAAGTGAAATATCTGTATACTAAAAACTGTAAAACACAGATGAAAGAAATTGAAGAAGACATAAACAAATGGAAAGATATGGAAGACATAAACAAATGCTCATGGGTTGGAAGAATAAATTTTCGTACTACCCAAAGCAATGTACAGATTCAATGGAATTTGTATCAAAATCCCAGTGGCATTCTTCAAGAAATTTTTTAAAAGCCTAAAATTTGTGTGAAACCATAAAAGACCCAAATAGCCAAAAGAATTCTGTGAAAGAAGAATAAAGTTGGAGACATCAAACTTCCTGATTTAAAATTGTATTACAAAGCTATAGTAACCAAAACAGTATGGTACTGGCATTAAAACCAGGTACATAGTGGAACATAATACAGAAGACATAAATACAAAAATTTATGGTAACTTAATTTTTGACAAGGGCATCAAGAGTACACAATGAAGAAAAAATACTCTCTTCAATAAATGGTGCTTGGAAAACTGGATTTCCACATGCAAAATAATAAAAATTTTACCTCTGTCTTACATCATACACAAACTCAACTCAAACAGGATAAAAGACCCATATAGGACAAGAACCTATAAAACTCCTAGAAGGGAAAATAGAGGAAAATCTCCTGGACTTTGGCTTTGACAATATTTTTTTAAAATATCACTGCAAAAGTTCAGACCACAAAAGCAAAAATACGTGGGACTAAATCACACACAAAAAACCTTCTTCACATCAAGGAAACAATCAACAAAATGAAATGGCAGCCTATAGATGGAAACAAAATTATTTGCAAGCCATATATTTGATAAGGAGTTAACAACAAAAAATTATAAAGAACTTATACAACTCAGTAGTGGGAAAACAAATAACCCAATTTAAAAATGGCCAAAGACATGATTGATATTTCTCTAAAGAAAATACAAAATTGGCTAACAGATGTATGAAAAGGTGCTCAATATAATTATTCATCAGGGAAATGGAAATCAAAATCACTGTGAGATAACACCTCACACCCATTAGGATGACTATTATCAGGAAGTCAAAAGATAAATGTTAACGAGGAGTTGGAGAAAAGAGAACTCTTATACACTGTTGGTAGGAATGTAGACTGATACAGCCATTACGGAAAACAATATGAAGGTTTCCAAAGAAATCTTAAAAATAGTTGTACCATGTGACCCACCAATCCCTCTTCTAGGCACATATACCCAAAGGAAGTGAAATAACCACCTCATAAAGTTATCTGCACCTCCTTGTTCATTGTAGTATTATTCATGGTAGTCAAGGTAAGGAAGCAAATAAGTGTTAATTGATGGAAAAATGAATAAAGAAACAGTGTCTGGTACATATACACAATGGAATATTGTTCATCCATTAAAAAAAGAACAAGATTTTCCATTTGCCAGAACATGGATGAGTCTGAAGGATGTTATGCTAAGTGAAGTAAGCCAAATACAGAAAGAAAAAAATACTGCATGATCTCATTTATATGTGGAATATTTAAAAATTCGAATATAGAAATAGAGAGCAAAAAAATATGTTACATGATACAAAGTAGAAAATATGTAGGATGAACAAATCCAGAGATCTAATGTACAACTTGAGGATTATAAGAAATAAAATTGTACCATATATGGGATTCATGCTAAATGAGTAGATTTTAGTTGCTCTAGCCAAAATAACAAAAAAATGGGTAACTATGTGAGATGGTAGATATATTAGTCTGCTTCACTATAGTAACTTTTTTGCCATCTGTATTATTTATTCCAAACATCATGTTGTACACTTTAAATATGTACAATAAAATTTATTTAAACAATAAAATGAAAACAAAATTATAGCAGTAGCAACAGCAAAAAGAGTGGCAATAGTAGTAGCAGCAGCAGTACCCATATATTGGGTATGATCATTTAGCCAATCTCTATTTGTCCGTTTTGACCAAGAGACATTCAAAAAAGATGTGGTAATTTGCCTACCATAGGCCAGATAATCACATATTTCATTTCCCCCAATTTATTAGGCTAGTTACAATAAAGGCAATGCAGCTGATTCATCTGACAAGTAATTTGTTTTCAAGGTAAGCCTATGATAGCTGTACTGACTACTGCTTCCTTTTCTACATTCCCACACATTATTCTTCCCATGATCTGTTCCAGAATCTTGCCTAAAAACAAAGTTAAGCTGTTTGGTCTCTGGTTTTCAATATCTGTTACCTTCCTTTTTTTTTTTTTTTTTTTTTTGGAGAAATGAGGCATTTTTCTATCTCCTGCCTTTGGAATTATTCCTACTTTCCAGGATTATTGGCTAATGGTTAAACTTGGAATGAAACCCAGCATGGCAACAAAGATTTTGGAAACTTCAATGAGGTGCTCTGAGACATACCTAGGTTGGTTTGCCTGGGGATGGAAAAAATCTTGTTTAGGATACCTCTTTTTATCTCAGTTACCTGGAGTAGAGTGTCTGAGCTGTGACAAATTTAGGGATCCCAGGGAGTGGTATAGCTACTCAGAAAAGCTGAGCCACCTGATTCTCTAGGGCAGTCTAAAGACTCACAGAAGAGATAACTCACTGGGTAACCTTGGGCAAATCTCATTTGCCTCTTTGGATTTTTATTTCCCACCTGCAAGATGAGAGAATGGGCCAAGAAGATGGTGAAGATCCCTTTCAGTTCTGAGACTGGCTGTCCCTATGTGAAGGCTGTAGGACTCCAGTAGGGCTCGAGGGTGGAGAGATACTTATGAAAGAGGTAAAAGGGACTGGGCACAGTGGCTCACCCCCATAATCCAAGCACTTTGGGAGGCCGAGGCAGGAGGATCACTTGAGGTCAGGAGTTCAAGATCAGCCTGGCCAACATGATAAAACCCCATCTCTACTAAAAATACAAAAATCAGCTGGGCATGGTGTCATGTGCCTGTAGTCCCAGTTACTTGAGGGGTTGAGGAAGGTGGATCACCTGAGCCTGGGAGGCAGAAGTTGCAGTGAGCCGAGATCCCACCAATGCACTAAAGTCTGGGTGATACAGCAAGACTCTGTCTCACAAATTTTTAAAAAAGGTAAAAGGTAAAAGGTACTGATCCTTTCATTTCCCCGGGGCATGGGAAACTTGCCTATTTCCAGTCCCTCCCCACAACACCAATGTATTCTTGACCCAAAAATAGATATAAAATAAACACACAAAAATAAGGCCTAAGCGTCCAAAGGAATGCAGGCTGGCAGGAGTCTGCAAGGCTATAATCTCTGGGTTGTTTCCATTGCTTGGCTCCCAGGAGCCTAGAACAGCAAGTCTCTCAGGAGAGGAGAGAGACAAGGCTGTCTAAGTCAGTACCAATTTCTCCTTCCCTTAGAGGAGAGGGCATGACAGCCCCACTGGCAGATTGGAGGTTGGGGGCAGAGGTGTGGCAGAGAGCACAAATCCTCTGTGGGATTTTAAATCCAGGAAAAACAATTAAAAAGCAACAGCCATTGGCTCCAGAATAGTCAAGCACTAACAAGAAAAGGGCCCTGGGTCAGTCTGATGACCCAGGATAACAGCACTTCTGCATAGGGTGAAACAGAAACCCCAAGTCAGAATTCTGTCCTGTGGAGAGGACTCAAGCTTTCTCAGAAGCTGGGAGGAAAGGGACTGAGACATCTCGAGAGTTGACAGAGCACAGGAGAAAAGGAGAGTTTATGGAGGTGAGGGGAGAAAGTGCTTGGAAACACACCAGGACGACAAGTCAACACAGTAGGGAGAGGATGGAAGTTTATGTGGGCTATCTTCATTCATATGATGATACACTAGGCTGCTTTTGTGAGTGCTGTTTCCCTTACTACTCACAATACTCCTAGAAGTCATTATTAGCCCATGCTACTGATACAGAAACTGGGGCACAAAGCTGTGAAGTGATTTGGCCAAGGTTACACAAGTATTAACAAAGCTAGGATTTAAAGCCAGGTCTTCCTGCCTTCAAAGGTCTCCTTCTACTACATAAGCTGCCTTATATTTTTTAGGACCCCTTAAGTTCTTAAAACCACAGTCACTTGATTATATTCTCACTATCCCAGCTCATTCACTCATTTTTAAATTCATCTGTCTATTCAGCAAGCACTTTTGCACCCCATATTACACAGTGTGAATTCTCTAGGTGCTGGGGACATAAAGAAGAGCTGTGTCTAGACCATGAGGATCTTCCAGCTCAGTGGAGGATTCTAAAGGCAAGCAACTAACTCCATTATAATGTAGTTGGTGCTATAATGGAGAAAGTGCTGGTATAGGCTTTCCCAATAAGTTAATGGGTGAACAGAGCTTTCAATTACAATATCATAAATAATAATTTCACTGCCCTAAATATACCTTGTGATCCACCTATTCATCCCTCCCTCACTTCGCTGGAAGAACCTCTAGAAACCACTGATCTTTTTACTCTATCCGTAGTTTTGCCTTTTCCAAGATGTCATACAGCTGGAATTTTACAGTATACCATATTTTCAGATTAGCTTCTTTCATTCAGTAGCGTGTAGGTAAGGTTCCTCCATGTCTTTGTGGCTTGATAGCTGATATCATTTTATTGCTGAATAATATTTCATTGTATAGATGTAGCAAAGTTTGTTGATCTCTTCACCTCTTGAAGGATATCTTGTTTGCTTATGCATAAAATTGTTACACACATTCATATCCAGGTATTTGTGTACATATACATTTGTGACTTTTTGGGGTAAATACCAAGAAGTGCAATTACTGGATTGTATGGTAAGATTATGTTTGGTTTCATAAGAAACTGCCAAACTGTCTTCAAAGCGGCTGTAACATTTTTTATTTTCACCAGCAATGAATGAGTTCCTGTTGCTACACATTCTCATCAGCATTTTGTGTTATCAGGGTTTGAGATTTTAGCCATTCTAACAGGCGTATAGTGATATTTCACTGTTGTTGCAATTTGCAATTCCCTGATGATATATAATGTTGAGCATCTTTTCATATACTATCTATATTTTATTTGGTAAGATATATGTTCAGATCTATTTATCATTCTTTAAATTGAGTTTTTGTTTTTCTTATTGAGTTTTGAGTGTTCTTTGTATATTTTGGATACCAGTAATATCAGATGTGTTTTGCAAAGATTTTCCTCTGGTGTGTGGCTTGCCTTTATATTCTCTTAACAATGTCTTTAACAGCATAAATATTTAATTTTAATAAAATCCAACTTACCCATTTTTCGTGTCATGGATCATGCTTTTAGTATTTATCTAAAAATTTTTGCCAAACCCAAGATTACCTAGATTTCCTCTTATGCTATCTTCCAGGAGCTTTATAAGATACCACACTATCTTGATTATTGCTGCTTTATAGTAAGTCTTCAGGTCATGTAGTTTCACTCCTCCAACTTCGTTCTTCTCCTTCTGTACTGTGTTGGCTATTCTGGGTCTTTTGCCTTTTCACATAAACATTAGAAGCAGTTTATCAATATCCACGAAAAACTTGAAGGCATTTTAATTGGGATTGTATTGGTTCTCTAGATCAAATAGGGAAGAACTGGCATCTTGATAATATTGAGTATCCCAATCCATGCGCTTGAAATATTTACTCACTTATTTAAATTTTTGATTTTTTTAATCAGAATTGAATAGTTTTCCTCACTTTTTGTGCATATTCATTAGATTTATATCTATATATTTTTTGGTGCTCATGTAAATGGTGTTGTGTTTTTGTTTGTTTTGTTATTTTTGTATTGCTAAATTCTTTTTAATATATTCATTCACTCAAAAATATTTATTTCCTTTTTTCTCATTTTAAATATTGACTTTATGACATCATTTAATTCTTTATTACATAAGTTTATTTACCCTAAATAGATATTGAATTTATTACTTAATTTTAGAGCCCCACAATTGTATATCTTTCAGGCTCCACAGAGCATATATCCACTCTTTATTTATTTTTAATTATACTTTAAGTTTTAGGGTACATGTGCACAACATGCAGGTTAGTTACATATGTATACATGTGCCATGTTGGTGTGATGCACCCATTCACTAGTCATTTAACATTAGGTATATCTCCTAATGCTATCCCTCCCCCTTCCCCCCACCCCAAAACGGGCCCTGGTGTGTGATGTTCCCTTCCAGGGTCCATGTGTTCTCATTGTTCAATTCCCACCTATGAGTGAGAACATACGGAGTTTGGTTTTTTTATCCTTGCGATAGTTTGCTGAGAAGGATGGTTTCCAGCTTCATTCATGTCCCTAAAAAGGATATGAACTCATCCTTTTTTATGGCTGCATAGTATTGCATGGTGTATGTGTGCCACATTTTCTTAATCCAGTCTATCATTGTTGGACATTTGGCTTGGTTTCAAGTCTTTGCTATTGTGAATAGTGCCACAATAAACATATGTCTGCATGTGTCTGTATAGCAGCATGATTTATAATCCTTTGGGTATATACCCAGTAATGGGATTGCTGGGTCAAATGGTATTTCTAGTTCTAGATCCCTGAGGAATTGTCACACAGACTTCCACAATGGTTGAACTAGTTTACAGTCCCACCAACAGTGTAAACGTGTTCCTATTTCTCCACATCCTCTCCAGCACCTGTTGTTTCCTGACTTTTTAATGATCGCCATTCTAACTGGTGTGAGATGGTATCTCACTGTGGTTTTGATTTCCATTTCCCTGATGGCCAGTGATGATGAGCATTTTTTCATGTGTCTTTTGGCTGCATAAATGTCTTCTTTTGAGAAGTGTCTGTTCATATCCTTCACCCACTTGTTGATGGGGTTGTTTGTTTTTTTCTTGTAAATTTGTTTGAGTTCATTGTAGATTCTGGATATTAGCCTTTTGTCAGATGAGTAGATTGCAAAAATTTTTTCCCATTCTGTAGGTTGCCTGTTCACTCTGATGGTAGTCTCTTTTGCTGTGCAGAAGCTCTTTAGTTTAATTAGATCCCATTTGTCAATTTCAGCGTTTGTTGCCATTGCTTTTGGTGTTTTAGACATGAAGTCCTTGCCCATGCCTATGTCCTGAATGGTATTGCCTAGGTTTTCTTCTAGGGTTTTTATGGTTTTAGGTCTAACACTTAAGTCTTTAATACATCTTGAATTAATTTTTGTATAAGGTGTAAGGAAGGGATCCAGTTTCAGCTTTCTACATATGGCTAGCCAGTTTTCCCGGCATCATTTATTAAATAGGAAATCCTTTCCCCATTGCTTGTTTTTGTCAGATTTGTCAAAGATCAGATGGTTGTAGATATGTGGCATTATTTCTGAGGGCTCTGTTCTGTTCCATTGATCTATATCTCTGTTTTGGTAGCAGTACCATGCTGTTTTGGTTAGGGTGGCCTTGTAGTATAGTTTGAAGTCAGGTAGCGTGATACCTCCAGCTTTGTTCTTTTGGCTTAGGATTGACTTGGTGATGCGGGCTCTATTTGTGGTTCCATATGAACTTTAAAGTAGTTTTTTCCAATTCTGTGAAGAAAGTCATTGGTGGCTTGATGGGGATGGCATTGAATCTATAAATTACCTTGGGCAGTATGGCCATTTTCACTATATTGATTCTTCCTACCCATGAGCATGGAATGTTCTTCCATTTCTTTGTATCCTCTTTTATTTCATTGAGCAGTGATTTGTAGCTCTCCTTGAAGAGGTCCTTCACGTCCCTTGTAAGTTGGATTCCTAGGTATTTTATTCTCTTTGAAGCAATTGTGAATGGGAGTTCACTCATGATTTGGCTCTCTGTTTGTCTGTTATTGGTGTATAAGAATGCTTGTGATTTTTGAACATTGATTTTGTATCCTGAGACTTTGCTGAAGTTGCCTATCAGCTTAAGGAGATTTTGTGCTGATACAATGGGGTTTTCTAGATATACAATCATGTCATCTGCAAACAGGGACAATTTGACTTCCACTTTCCCTAATTGAATACCCTTTATTTCCTTCTCCTGCCTGATTGCCCTGGCCAGAACTTCCAACAGTATGTTGAATAGGAGTGGTGAGAGAGGGCATTCCTGTCTTGTGCCAGATTTCAAGGGGAATGCTTCCAGTTTTTGCCCATTCAGTATGATATTGGCTCTGGGTTTGCCATAGATAGCTCTTATTATTTTGACATATATCCCATCAATAGCTAATTTATTGAGAGTTATTAGCATGAAGCATTGTGGAATTTTGTCAAAGACTTTTTCTGCATCTATTGAGATAATCATATGGTTTTTGTTGTTGGTTCTGTATATGCTGGATTATGTTTATTGATTTTCGTATGTTGAACCAGCCTCGCATCCCAGGGATGAAGCCCACTTGATCATGGTGGATAAGCTTTTTGATGTGCTGCTGGATTCCGTTTGCCAGTATTTTATTGAGGATTTTTGCATCGATGTTCATCAGGGATATTGGTCTTAAATTATCTTTTTTTGTTGTCTCTCTGCCAGGCTTTGGTATCAGGATGATGCTGGCCTCATAAAATGAGTTAGGGAGGATTCCCTCTGTTTCTGTGTTTGGAATAGTTTCAGAAGGAATGGTACCAGCTCCTCCTTGTACCTCTGGTAGAATTCGGCTGTGAATCCATCTGGTCCTGGACTTTTTTTGGTTGGTAAGCTATCAATTATTGTCTGAACTTCAGAGCCTGTTTTTGGCCTATTCAGAGATTCAACTTCTTCCTGGTTTAGTCTGGGGAGGGTGTATGTGTGGAGGAATTTATCAATTTCTTCTAGATTTTCTAGTTTATTTGCATAGAGGTGTTCATAGTATTCTCTGATGGTAGTTTGTATTTCTGTGGGATCGGTGGTGATATCCCATTTATCATTTTTTATTGCATCTATTTGATTCCTCTCTCTTTCCTTCTTCTTGCTAGCAGTCTGTCAATTTTGTTGATCTTTTCTCAAAACCAGCTCCTGGTTTCATTGATTTTTTGAAGGGTCTTTTGTGTTGCTATTTCCTTCAGTTCTGCTCTGATCTTAGTTATTTCTTGCCTTCTGCTAGCTTTTGAGTGTGTTTGCTCTTGCTTCTCTCGTTCTTTTAATTGTGATGTTAGGGTGTCAGTTTTGGATCTTTCCTGTTTTCTCTTGTGGGCATTTAGTGCTAAAAATTTCCCTCTACACACTGCTTTGAATGTGTTCCAGAGATTCTGGTATGTTGTGTCTTTGTTCCTGTTGGTTTCAAAGAACGTCTTTATTTTTGCCTTCATTTCGTTATGTACCCAGTAGTCATTCAGGAGCAGGTTGTTCAGTTTCCATATAGTTGAGTGGTTTTGAGTGAGTTTCTTAATCCTGAGTTCTAGTTTGATTGCACTGTGGTCTTAGAGATAGTTTGTTATAATTTCTGTTGTTTTACATTTGCTGAGGAGTGCTTTACTTCCAACTATGTGGTCAATTTTGGAATAAGTGCGGTGTGGTGCTGAGAATGTATATTCAGTTGATTTGGGGTGGAGGGTTCTGTAGATGTCTATTAGGTCTGCTTGGTGCAGAGCTGAGTTCAGTTTCTGGATATCCTTGTTAACTTTCTGTCTTGTTGGTCTGTCTAATGTTAACAGTGGGGTGTCAAAGTCTCCCATTATTATTGTGTGGGAGTCTAAGTCTCTTTGTAGGTCTCTAAGGACTTGCTGTATGAATCTGGGTGCTCCTGTATTAGGTGCATATACATTTAGGATAGTTAGCTCTTCTTGTTGAATTGATCCCTTTACCATTATGTAATGGCCTTCATTGTCTCTTTTGATCTTTGTTGGTTTAAAGTCTGTTTTATCAGAGACTAGGATTGCAACCACTGCCTTTTTTTGTTTTCCATTTGCTTGGTAGATCTTCCTCCATCCCTTTATTTTGAGCCTATGTGTGTCTCTGCACATGAGATGGGTTTCCTGAATATAGCACACTGATGGCTCTTGACTCTTTATCCAATTTGCCAGCCTGTGTCTTTTAATTGGAGCATTTAGCCCATTTACATTTAAGGTTAATACTATTATGTGTGAATTTGATCCTGTCATTATGATGTTAGCTGGTTATTTTTTTCGTTAGTTGATGCAGTTTCTTCCTAGCCTTGATGGTCTTTACAATTTGGCATGTTTTCGCAGTGGCTGGTACCAGTTGTTCCTGTCCATGTTTAGTGCTTCCTTCAGGAGCTCTTTTAGGGCAGGCCTGGTGGTGAAAAAATATCTCAGCATTTGCTTGTCTGTTAAGGACTTTATTTCTCCTTCACTTATGAAGCTTAGTTTGGCTGCATATGAAATTCTGGGTTGAAAATTCTTTTCTTTAAGATTGTTGAATATTGGCCCCCACTCTCTTCTGGTTTGTAGAGTTTCTGCCAAGAAATCAGCTGTTAGTCTGATGGGCTTCCCTTTGTTGGTAACCCGACCTTTCTCTCTGGCTGCCCTTAACATTTTTTCCTTCATTTCAACTTTGGTAAAACTGACAATTATGTGCCTTGGAGTTGCTCTTCTCGAGGAATATCTTTGTGGCGTTCTCTGTATTTCCTGAATTTGAATATTGGCCTACTTTGCTAGATTGGGGAAGTTCTCCTGGATTATATCTTGCAGAGTGTTTTCCAACTTGGTGCCATTCTCCCCATCACTTTCACGTACACCAATCAGATGTAGATTTGGTCTTTTCACATAGTCCCAGAGTTCTTGGAGGCTTTGTTCATTTCTTTTTATTCTTTTTTCTCTAAACTTCTCTTCTCGCTTTATTTCATTCATTTCATCTTCCATCACTGATACCCTTTCTTCCAGTTGATTGAATCGGCTACTGAGGCTTGTGCATTTGTCACATAGTTCTCGTGCCTTGGTTTTCAGCTCCATCAGGTCCTTTAAGGACTTCTCTGCATTGGTTATTCTAGTTAGCCATTTGTCTAATTTTTTTCAAGGTTTTTAACTTCTTTGCCATGGGTTCGAACTTCCTCCTTTAGCTTGTAGTAGTTTGATCATCTGAAGCCTTCTCTCGACTCATCAAAGTCATTCTCCATCCAGCTTTGTTCCATTGCTGGTGAGGAGCTGCGTTCCTTTGAAGGAGGAGAGGCACTCTGATTTTTAGAGTTTCCATTTTTTCTGCTCTGTTTTTTCCCCATCTTTGTGATTTTATCTCCCTTTGGTCTTTGATGATGGTGACGTACAGGTGGGGTTTTGGTGTGTATGTCTTTACTGTTTGTTAGTTTTCCTTCTAACAGACAGGACCCTCAACTGCAGGTCTGTTGGAGTTTGCTGGAGGTCCACTCCAGACGCTGTTTGCCTGGGCATCAGCAACGGAGGCTGCAGAACAGCGGATATTGGTGAGCAGCAAATGTTGCTGCCTGATCTTTCCTCTGTAAGTTTTGTCTCAGAGGAGTACCTGGCCATGTGAGGTGTCAGTCTGCCCCTACTGGGGGGTGCCTCCCAGTTAGGCTACTCTGGGGTCAGGGACCCACTTGAGGAGGCAGTCTGTCAGTTCTCAGATCTCCAGCTGCGTGCTGTGAGAACCACTAGTCTCTTCAAAGCTGTCAGACAGGGACATTTAAGTCTGCAGAGGATTCTGCTGCCTTTTGTTTGGCAATGCCCTGCCCCCAGAAGTGGATTCTACAGAGGCAGGCAGGCCTCCTTGAGCTGTGGTGGGCTCCACCAAGTTCGAGCTTCCTGGCTGCTTTGTTTACCTACTCAAGCCTTGGCAATGGTGGGCGCCCCTCCCCCAGCCTCACTGCGGCTTTGCAGGTTGATCTCAGACTGCTGTGCTAGCAATCAGCGAGGCTCCATGGGCGTAGGTCCCTCCAGAGTCATTCGTGGGATATAATCTCCTGTTGTGCCATTTGCTCAGTTGGAAATGCAGAAATCACCTGTCTTCTGCATCACTCACGCTGGGAGCTGTAGACTGGAGCTGTTCCTATTCAGACATCTTGGCTCCACCTGGTGTTGTGTTTTTAATTCCAAATTCTAATTGTTTATTGCTGGTATATAAAAAGGCAATTGAATTTTATAGCTTTACTTTGCATCCTGCAAACTTGTTATACTTACTTATTAGTTTCAGGAATTCCTTGTTGATCTTTGGTATTTTCTAATATAATATAATCATGTTATCTGTGAATAAAGACAGTTTTATTTCTTACTTCCAAATGTGTATACATTTTCTTTACTTGTCTTACTCCATCAGCTAGGACATCCACTATGATGTTGAATAAGAGTAGAGAGAGTGGTCATTGTTCCCTTATCCCTGCTCTTAAGGAGAAATCATTCTGTTTCTCAATATTAAGTATGATATTAGTTGTAGGGTTTTTTTTTTTTTTTTGACAGATATCCTTTATCAAATTGACGAAGTTCCCCTTTATTCATAGTTTGCTGGGAGTTTTTATCCTGAATATGGGGTTGGATTTTGTCAAATGCTTTTCCTACATCTATTGATTAGAATCATATACTTTTTTTTAGCCTGTTGATAGATAAACTACATTAATTAATTTTCAAATGTTGAATCAGTCTTACATACTTGAAGAAATCCCTCTTGGCCCCAGTGTATAATTATTTTTCTAAATTATTAGATTCTCCCTGGGATGGAGTTCCCAGGAGAACAAGCGAGCTGCCACCTGTGCTCTTTGGGTGACTCAGCCCTTCCAGCCTGAGGGCTTTGGAAAGTCCAAATCATCTGAGAACAGAAGGGAACCCCCAGGACAGCACAACTCCTCTACCAAAACGTGGCCAGGCTGTTTCGAGTGGGTCCCCCATTTGTTCCTCCTCCTTTGTTTGGGCAGGACCTCCTGACCAGGGCCTCCAGCCACTCCTGCTGGTGTTCACTGGCTGACAGACATTTGAAAACTTCCTGGGAAAGAGTTACCAGAGGGAGAGGCAGGTCACCACCTTTGCTGTTTGGGCAATTTAACCATTCCATCCTCCAGGCTTTGGAAAGTCCCAGCTGGCTGAGGGCAGAAGAAGTACCCCAGCACAGCACAGCTGCTTTATGAAAGCATGGCCAGACTGCTTCTTTAAGTGGGTCCCCAATCCTGTTCCTCCTGACTGGGTGAGACCTTCCAACTGGGGTCTCCAGTCACCTCCTACAGGTGTATTTTGGTTGGCAACATGTTTGTGCTTCCCTGAGACAAAGCTCCCAGAGGAAGGGGCAGGCTGCTATCTTTGCTGTTTTGCAGCCATCACTGGTGATACCCCCAGGTACTGGAAAATCTGAAGTGACTAGGGACTGGAGTGGGCTCCCAGAAAACAGCAGCAGGCCTAAGGAAAGGTGGCAAGTCTGTTAAAAGAAAAGAACACAATAAAAAACAGAAAACTCCATCCAAAGGTCATCAACTTCAAAGATTGGAGGTAGATAAGCCCACAAAGATGAGAAAGATAAAGCACAAAAACACTGAAAACTCAAAAAAGTCAGAGTGCCCTCGTTTCTCCAAATGACCACATCACTTCTTCAGCAGGCGTTCAAAACTGGGCTGAAGTTGAAATGGCTGAAATGGCTGAAATGACAGAGATAGAATTTGAAATATGGATAAAAATGAACTTGCTAAAAGAGCATGTTGTAATCCAATTCAATAAAGCTAAAACTTATGATAAAACATTGCAGGAGCTGACAGACAAAATAGCCAGGATAGGAAAATATGTAACCAACCTGATAGAGCTGAAAAATCCTCTCTCCTCCCACCTTACACCCTTTGATAGACCCCAGTGTGTGTTGCTCCTCTCTACGTGCCCAAGTGTTATCCTCATTTATCTCCCACTTATAAGTGAGAAAATGTAGTATTTGGTTTTTTATTCCCGTGTCAGTTTTCTAAGGATAATGGCCTCCAGCTCCATCCATGTCCCTGCAGAAGACACGATCTCATTCTTTTATGTGGTTGCATAGTATTCCATAGTGTATATGTACCACATTTTCTTTATCTAGTCTATCATTAATGGGCATTTAGGTTGACTGCATGTCTTTGCTATTGTGAATACTGCTGCAATAAACATGTGTGTGCATGTGGCTTTGTAATAGAATGATTTGTATTCCTTTGGATATATACCCAATTATGGGATTTCTGGGTCAAATGGTGTTTCTGTCTTTAGGTCTTTGAGAAATTGCCACACTGCCCTCCACAATGGTTAAACTAATTTACTATCCCATCAACAGTGCATAAATGTTTCTTTTTCTCCACAACCTCACCAGGATCTGTTATTTTTTGCCTTTTTAATAATAGCCATTCTGGCTCATGTGAGATGGTATCTCATTGTGGTTTTGATTTGCATTTCTCCAGTGATCAGTTGCCAAGACCAGCTCGGTCGGGGAGACCCTAACACAGTGGCGCTAGAGGAATTAAAGACACACCCACAGAAATATAGAGGTGTGAAGTGGGAAATCAGGGGTCTCACAGCCTTCAGAACTGAGAGCCCCGAACAGAGATTTACCCACATATTTATTAACAGCAAACCAGTCATTAAGCATTGTTTCTATAGATATTAAATTAACTAAAAGTATCCCTTATGGGAAATGAAGGGATGGGCCAAATTAGAGGGATAGGTTGGGCTAGTTAACTGCAGCAGGAACATGCTGTTAAGACACAGATCGCTCATGCTATTGTTTGTGGCTTAAGAATGCCTTTAAGCGGTTTTCTGCCCTGGGTGGGCCAGGTTTTCCTTGCCCTCATTCCTGTAAACCCACAACCTTCCAGCTTGGGTGTTAGTGCCATGATGAACATGTCACAGTGCTGCAGAGATTTTGTTTATGACCAGTTTTGGGGCCAGATTATGGCCAGATTTTGGGGGGCTTGCTCCCAACAATCAGTGATGTTGAGCTTTTTTTTTATGTGATTATTGGCCACATGTATTTTTTTTTTTTGAGAAGCATCTGTTCCTGTCCTTTGCCCCCTTTTTAATGGGGTTGTTTGTTTCTTGTAAATTTGTTTAAGTTCCTTATAGGAGCTGGATATTAGACCTTTGTCAGATCCAGTTTGCACAAATTTTCTCCCATTATGTAGGTTGTCTGTTTACTCTGTTGATACTTTTGCTGTGCAGAAGTTCCTTAGTCTGATTAGATCAATTTGTCAAATTTGCTTTTTTGCAACTTTAACTGCTTTTGGTGACTTTGTCATGAAATCTTTGCCTGTGTCTATGTCCTAAATGATTTTGCTTAGGTTATCTTCCAGAGTTTTCATCATTTTGGATTTTACATTTAAGTCTTTAATCCATCATGAGTTAATTTTTGTATATGGTGTAAGGAAGGGGGTCCAGTTTCAATCTTCTGATTTTGGCTAGCCAGTTATCTCAGCATCATTTATTGAATAGGGAATTCTTTCCCCAGTGCTCATTTTAGTCAGGTAGAAGATGAGATACTTGTAGGTGTGCAGTCTTATTTCTGGGTTCTCTCTTCTGTTCCATTTATCCATGTGCCTGTTCTTGTACCAGTATCATGCTGTTTTGGTTACTGTATCCTTGTAGCATGGTTTGAAGTTGGGTAGTGTGATGCCTCTAGCTTTGTTCTTTTTGCTTAGGATTGCCTTGGCTATCTGGGATTTTTGGTGTTGTTGTTCCATATGGATTTGTAAATATTTTTTTCTAGTTCTGTGAAGAATCCCAATGGTAGTCTAATGGGAATAGTATTGAATCTATAAATTGTTTTGGGCAGTATGGCCATTTTAATGATATTGATTCTTCTGGTCCATGACCCTGGAATGCATTTTTATTGGTTTGTGTCATCTCTGATTTCTTTGAGCAGTGGTTTTTAGTTCTCCTTGTAGAGATCTTTCACCTCCCTAGTTAGCTACATTCTTAGGTATTTGCTTTTTTTGTGGCAGTTGTGAATGGAATTACCTTTCTGATTTGGCACTCATCTTGACTGTTGTTGGTATATAGGAATACTAAAAATTTTTGCACTTTGATTTTGTATCCTGAGACTTCGCTGAAGTTGCTTATCAACTTATGATGCTTTTTGGCTGAGAATATGGGTTTTTCTAGATATAGGATCATGTCATCTGCAAACAGGGATAGTTTGACTTCCTCTCTTTCTATTTGAAAGCGCTTTATTTCTTTTTCTTGCCTGATTGCCCTGGCCAGAACTTCCAATACTATGTTGAATAGGAGTGATAAGAGAGGGCATCCTTGTCTAGTGCCAGTTTTCAATGGGAATGCTTCCAGCTTTTGCCCATTCAGTATAATGTTTGCTGCAAGTTTGTCATGTATGGTTCTTATTGTTTTGAAGTATGTTTCTTCAATATTTGTTTATTGAGAGTTTTCAACTTGAAGGTATGTTGAATTTTATCAAAACCCTTTTCTGCACCTACTGAGATAATGATGTGGCTTTTTTCTTTAGTTCTGTTTATGTGATGAATCACATTTATTTATTTGCATATGTTGAACCAACCTTGCATCCCAGGAATAAAGCTTACTTGGTCATGTCTGATAAGTTTTTTGATGTTCTGCTGGATTCAGTTTGCCAGTATTTTGTTGAGGATTTTTGCATAGATGGTCATTAAGGATATTGGCCTGATGTTTTGTTTTTTGTTGTTGCTGTTGTGTCTTTGCCAGGTTTTGGTATCAGGGTGGTGCTAGCCCCACAGAATGAGTTAAAGAGAAGTCCCTCTTTTTCCATTTTTTTTTTTTGGAATAGTTTTAGTAGAAATGGTACCAACTCTTCTTTGTACATCAGGTAGAATTCAGCCATGAACCTGTCGGTTCCTGGGTTTTTGTTGTTGTTGTTTTGCAGGTTATTACTGCCTCAATTTCAGATCTTGTTATTGGTTTGTTCAGGAATTCAATTTCTTCCTGGTTCAGTCTTGGGAAGGTGTATGTGTCTAGGAATTTATCATTTCTTCTACATTTTCTAGTTTATGTGCATAAAGGTGTTTATAATATTCTCTGATGTTTGTTTTTATTTTCGTAGGGTTAATGGTAATATCCCCTTTGTCATTTCTGATTTTGTTTATTTGAATCTTCTCTCTTTTCTTGTTTTTTTTTTTAGTTTAGCTAGCAGTCTAACTATTTTATATCTTTTTTTCAAAAAATCAGCTCCTGAATTCATTGACCTTTTGAATTTGTGTGTGTGTGTTTGTGTGTGTGTGTGTGTTGGTGTGTGTGTGTGTGTGTGAATCCCCTTCATTTCAGCTCTGATTTTGGTTATATCTTGTCTTCTGCTAGCTTTGGATTTGTTTTCTGTTGTTTCTCTAGTTCATTTAGTTATTATGTTAAGTTGTTAACTTGAGTTGTTAACTTTGTAACTTTTTGCTGTGGACATTTAGTGCTATAAATTTCCCTCTTTCCTACTGGCTAGGAGTTAGTCTGTGTTTATTGTTTGCTGTAGCTGTAGAGGTCAGAGGCTAAAATTTCTTCTAATGTCCTCATTATTGTCTTCATCGTTGTCTCTGGATTTTTTTAGATATTTCTTCCTCATTATGTTTGGAGACATGTAATTCTTTCATTGTATTTCCCTGTCATTGTCCAGGACACCGGTTTATGTGGTACGAAGGTGTTGAGGGAGGAGAAGCATTCTATATTCTTATAATTAGGTCTCACTCTGTTAGTGAGCCTGTGACCTTGGGCTATAACTTCTACAAGTGCTTCTCAGTTTTTGTCCCCATCTGTTGTGAGATAGAAGGGACAGAGAGGGATGGAGTTGGTTATTTCTCTTAGCCCAGGTTAGTTAAGCTTTAGAAAAATTAAGTCAATTAAGATCTGATGAAACAGTTTCACTTGAAGGCAGGTATTGTTTAGAAAAACAGAAGACTCTGGGCCTATTGCAGAACTCTGGGCATATTTCCCACTCACCAGCTGGAATTAGTAGGAGATTATTCTCAGATTTTCTCTGTGAGAACCTCTGGACTCAGAGGGGTAAAACTCACACAAATGTGTATGTCCCCAGCTTTTCTACGCAGAGCCTTCAGCAATTCATAACTCTTGAGTTAACTTTTTTCTACTCCTATACTGTTACCAATGGAGATTTTTTTTCTTTTTTTTTATTATACTTTAGGTTTTAGGGTACATATAAACAACGTGCAGGTTAGTTACATGTGTATACATGAGCCATGTTGGTGTGCTGCACCCAGTAACTCGTCATTTAACATTAGGTATATCTCCAAGTGCTATCCCTCCACCCTCCCCCCACCGCACAACAGGCCCCAGTGTGCGATGTTCCCCTTCTGGTGTCCATATATTCTCATTGTTCAAATCCCACCTATGAATGACAACATGCGGTGTCTGGTTTCTTGTCCTTGGGGTAGTTTGCTGAGAATGATGGCTTCCAGCTTCATTCACGTCCCTACGAAGGACATGAACTCATCATTTTTTACGGCTGCATAGTATTCCATGCCGTATACGTGCCACATTTTCTTAATCCAGTCTATCATTGTTGGACATTTGGCTTCGTTCCAAGTCTTTGCTATTGTGAATAGTGCCACAATAAACATACGTGTGCATGTGTCTTTATAGCAGCATGATTTATAATCCTTTGGGTATATACCCAGTAATGGGATGGATGGGTCAAATGGTATTTCTAGTTCTAGATCCCTGAGGAATCGCCACACTGACTTCCACAAGGGTTGAACTAGTTTACAGTCCCACCAACAGTGTAAAAGTGTTCCTATTCCTCCACATCCTCTCCAGTGCCTGTTGTTTCCTGACTTTTTAATGATTACCATTCTAACTGGTGTGAGATGGTATCTCCTTGTGGTTTTGATTTGCAATTCTCTGATGGCCAGTGATGATGAGCATTTTTTCATGGGTCTGTTGGCTGCATAAATGTCCTCTTTTGAGAAGTGTCTGTTCATATCCTTCACCCACTTTTTGATGGGGTTTTTTGTGTTTTTCTTGTAAATTTGTTTGAGTTCACTGTAGATTCTGCATATTAGCCCTTTGTCAGATGAGTAGATTGCAAAAATTTTCTCCCATTCTGTAGGTTGCCTGTTCACTCTGATGGTAGTTTCTTTTGCTGTGCAGAAGCTCTTTAGTTAAATTAGATCCCATTTGTCAATTTAGTCTTTTGTTGCCATTGCTTTTGGTGTTTTAGACATGAAGTCCTTGCCCATGCCCAAGTCCTGAGTGGTATTGCCTAGGTTTTCTTCTAGGGTTTTTATGGTTTTAGGTCGAATGTTTAAGTCTTTAATCCATCTTGAATTAATTTTTGTATAAGGTGTAAGGAAGGGATCCAGTTTCAGCTTTCTCCATATGGCTAGCCAGTTTTCCCAGCACCATTTATTAAATAGGGAATCCTTTCCCCATTGCTTGTTTTTCTCAGGTTTGTCAAAGATCAGATGGTTGTAGGTATGTGGCATTATTTCTGAGGGCTCTGTTCTGTTCCATTGGTCTATATCTCTGTTTTGGTAGCAGTACCATGCTGTTTTGGTTACTGTAGCCTTGTAGTATAGTTTGAAGTCAGGTAGCGTGATGCCTCCAGGTTTGTTCTTTTGGCTTAGGATTGACTTGGCGACGCCGGTTCTTTTTTGGTTCCATATGAACTTTAAAGTAGGTTTTTCCAATTCTGTGAAGAAAGTCATTGGTAGCTTGATGGGAACGGCATTGAATGTATAAATTACCTTGGACAGTATGGCCATTCTCACGATATTGATTCTTCCTACCCATGAGCATGGAATGTTTTTTCATTTCTTTGTGTCCTCTTTTATGTCATTGAGCAGTGGTTTATAGTTCTCTTGAAGAGGTCCTTCACGTCCCTTGTAAGTTGGATTCCTAGGTATTTTATTCTCTTTGAAGCAATTGTGAATGGGAGTTCACTCATGATTTGGCTCTCTGTTTTTCTGTTATTGGTGTATAAGAATGCTTGTGATTTTTGTACATTGATTTTGTATCCTGAGACTTTGCTGAAGTTGCCTATCTGCTTAAGGAGATTTTCGGCTGAGACAATGGGGTTTTCTAGATATACAATCATGTCATCTGCAAACAGGGACAATTTGACTTCCTCTTTCCCAATTTGAATACCCTATATTTCCTTCTCCTGCCTGATTGCCCTGGCCAGAACTTCCAACACTATGTTGAATAAGAGTGGTGAGAGAGGGCATCCCTGTTTTGTGCCAGTTTTCAAAGGGAATGCTTCCAGTTTTTGCCCATTCAGTATGATATTGGCTGTGGGTTTGTCATAGATAGCTCTTATTATTTTGAGATACATCCCATCAATACCTAATTTATTGAGAGTTTTTAGCATGAAGGGTTCTTGAATTTTTTCAAAGGCCTTTTCTGCATCTATTGAGATAATCATGTGGTTTTTGTTGTTGGTTCTGTTTATATGCTGGATTATGTTTATTCAATTGCATATGCTGAACCAGCCTTGCATCCCAGGGATGAAACCCACTTGATCATGGTGGATAAGCTTTTTGATGTGCTGCTGGATTCAGTTGCCCAGTATTTTATTGAGGATTTTTGCATCAATGTTCATCAAGGATATTGGTCTAAAATACTCTTTTTTTGTTGTGTCTCTGCCAGGCTTTGGTATCAGGATGATGCTGACCTCATAAAATGAGTTAGGGAGGGTTCCCTCTTTTTCTATTGATTGGAATAGTTTCAGAAGGAATGGCACCAGTTCCTCCTTGTACTTCTGGTAGAAATCGGCTGTGACTCCATCTGGTCCTTGACCCTTTTTTAGTTGGTAAGCTATTAATTATTGCCTCAATTTCAGAGCCTGTTATTGGTCTATTCAGGGATTCAACTTCTTCCTGGTTCAGTCTTGGGAGGGTGTATGTGTCGAGGAATTTATCCATTCCTGCTGGATTTTCTAGTTTATTTGCGTAGAGGTTTTTATAGTATTCTTTGATGGTAGTTTCTATTTCTGTTGGATCAGTGGTGATATCCCCTTTATCATTTTTTATTGCATGCATTTGATTCTTCTCTCTTTTCTTTTTTATTAGTCTTGCTAGTAGTCTATCAATTTTGTTGATCTTTTCTCAAAACCAGCTCCTGGATTCATTGATTTTTTGAAGGGTGTTTTGTGTCGCTATTTCCTTCAGTTCTGCTCTGATCTTAGTTATTTCTTGCCTCTGCTAGCTTTTGAGTGTGTTTGCTCTTGCTTCTCTAGTTCTTTTAATTGTGATGTTAGGGTGTCAGTTTTAGATCTTTCCTGCTTTCTCTTGTCGGCATTCAGTGCTATAAATTTCCCTCTACACTGCTTTGAATGTGTCCCAGAGATTCTGGTATGTTGTGTATTTGTTCTTGTTGGTTTCAAACAACATCTTTATTTCTGCCTTCATTTTGTTATGTACCCAGTAATCATTCACAGTCAGGTTGTTCAGTTTCCATATAGTTGAGTGGTTTTGAGTGAGTTTCTTAATCCTGAGTTCTAGTTTGATTGCACTGTAGTCTGAGAGACAAAATTTGTTATAATTTCTGTTGTTTTACATTTGCTGAGGACAGCTTTACTTCCAACTATGTGGTCAATTTTGGAATAAGTGCAGTGTGGTGCTGAGAAGAATGTATATTCTGTTGATTTTGGGTGGAGAGTTCTTTAGATGTCTATTTGGTCTGCTTCATGCAGAGCCGAGTTCAATTCCTGGATATCCTTGTTAACTTTCCGTCTCGTTGATCTGTCTCATGTTGACAGTGAGGTATTAAAATCTCCCATTATTATTGTGTGGGAGTCTAAGTCTCTTTGTAGGTCTCTAAGGACTTACTTTATGGATCTGGGTGCTCCTGTATTGCGTGCATGTATATTTAGGATAGTTAGCTCTTCTTGTTGAATTGATCCCTTTACCATTAGTAATGGCCTTGTCTCTTTTGATCTTTGTTGATTTAAAGTCTGTTTTATCAGAGACTAGGATTGCAACCCCTGCCTTTTTTTGTTTTCCATTTGCTTGGTAGATCTTCCTCCATCCCTTTATTTTGAGCCTATGTGTGTCTCTGCATGTGAGATGGGTTTCCTCAATACAGCACACTGATGGGTCTTGACTCTTTATCCAATTTGTCATTCTGTGTCTTTTATATGGAGCATTTAGCCCATTTACATTTAAGGTTAATACTGTTATGTGTGAATTTGGTCCTGTTGTTATGATGTTAGCTGGTTATTTTTTTCGTTAGTTGATGCAGTTTCTTCCTAGCCTTGATGGTATTTACATTTTGGCATGTTTTCACAGTGGCTGGTAACGGTTGTTCCTTTCCATGTTTAGTGCTTCCTTCCGGAGCTCTTTTAGGGCAGGCCTGGTGGTGACAAAATATCTCAGCATTTGCTTGTCTGTAAAGGATTTTATTTCTCCTTCACTTATGAAGCTTAGTTTCGCTGGATATGAAATTCTGGGTTGAAATTTCTTTTCATTACGAATGTTGAATATTGGCCCCCACTCTCTTCTGGCTTGTAGAGTTTCTGCCGAGAGATTGGCTGTTAGTCTGATGGGCTTCCTTTTGAGGGTAACCCGACCTTTCTCTCTGGCTGCCCTTAAAATTTTTTCCTTTATTTCAACTTTGGTGAATCTGATAATTATGTGTCTTGGAGTTGCTCTTCTCGAGGAGTATCTTTGTAGCATTCTCTGTATTTCCTGAATTTGAATGTTGTCCTGCCTTGCTAAATTGGGGAAGTTCTCCTGGATAATATCCTGCAGAGTGTTTTCCAACTTGGTGCCATTCTCCCCATCACTTTCACGTACACCAATCAGATGTAGATTTGGTCTTTTCACATAGTCCCAGATTTCTTGGAGGCTTTGTTCATTTCTTTTTATTCTTTTTTCTCTAAACTTCTCTTCTCGCTTCATTTCATTCATTTCATCTTCCATCACTGATACCCTTTCTTCCAGTTGATTGAATCGGCTACAGAGGCTTGTGCATTTGTCACATAGTTCTCGTGCCTTGGTTTTCTGCTCCATCAGGTCCTTTAAGGACTTCTCTGCATTGGTTATTCGAATTAGCCATTCATCTAATTTTTTTCAAGGTTTTTAACTTCTTTGACATGGATTTGAACTTCCTCCTTTAGCTCGTAGTAGCTTGATCATCTGAAGCCTTCTTCTCTCAACTCATCAAAGTCATTCTCCATCCAGCTTTGTTCCATTGGTGGTGAGGAGCTGCATTCCTTTGGAGGAGGAGAGGCACTCTGATTTTTAGAGTTTCCATTTTTTCTGCTCTGTTTTTTCTCCATCTTTGTGGTTTTATCTCCCTTTGGTCTTTGATGATGGTGACGTACAGATGGGGTTTTGATGTGAATATCCTTTCTGTTTGTTAGTTTTCCTTCTAACAGTCAGGACCCTCAGCTGCAAGTCTGTTGGAGTTTGCTGGAGGTCCACTCCAGACCCTGTTTGCCTGGTTATCAGCAGCGGAGGCTGCAGAACAGCGGATATTGGTGAGCAGCAAATGTTGCTGCCTGATCGTTCCTCTGTAAGTTTTGTCTCAGAGGAGTACCCAGCTGTGTGAGGTGTCCATCTGGCCCTACTGGGAGGTGCCTCCCAGTTAGGCTACTCTGGGGTCAGGGACCCACTTGAGGAGGCAGTCTGTCCATTCTCGGATCTCCAGTTGCGTGCTGAGAGAACCACTAGTCTCTTCAAAGCTGTCAGACAGGGACATTTAAGTCTGCAGAGGATTCTGCTGCCTTTTGTTTGGCTGTTCCCTGCCCCCAGAGGTGGAGTCTACAGAGGCAGGCAGGCCTCCTTGAGCTGTGGTGGGCTTCACCCAGTTCGCGCTTCCTGGCTGCTTTGTTTACCTACTCAAGCCTCGGCAATGGTGGGCTCCCCTCCCCCAGCCTGGCTGCCACCTTGTAGTTTGATCTCAGACTGCTGTGCTAGCACTGAGCAAGGCTCCATGGCCATAGGACCCTCTGAGCCAGGCACGGGATACAATCTCCTGGTGTGCCGTTTGCTAAGACCATTGGAAAAGCACAGTATTAGGGTGGGAGTGACCTGATTTTCCAGATGCCATCTGTCACCCCTTTCTTTGACTGGGAAAGGAATTCCCTGACTCCTTGCACTTCCCGGGTGAGGCAATGCCTTGCCCTGCTTCGTCTCATGCTCAGTGCACTGCACCCACTGTTCTGAACCCAGTTTCTGACACTCCCTAGTGAGATGAACCTGGTACCTCAGTTGGAAATGCAGAAATCACCTGTCTTCTGCATCGCTCATGCTGGGAGCTGTATACTGGATCTGTTTGTATTCGGCCATCTTCACCAATGGAGATTTTTGCTCCTGGGCTTCTGTTCTGGTTAGCTATGATTCTCTGTATCTGCCAATCTATCTCTTCAATTTTGTGGCCAGCATTTTGCTCTATGATCTGAATTATTGTATGGATCTAAGAAGAGATATTGACTTTGGATTTGCTCAGTTTTTTTTCTTACTGAAGATGGAAGTGACAACATCTGAGCTTCTTACATGGAAGACCTGAACCTGGAAGTCCATTTATTCTTTTAAAAATTAATTCAGGATTCATTGAGCAGATACTACATGTCAAGCATTGATGTAGGAACAAGAAATACAGCAGTGAGTAAGATAGACAAAAGTCCTGCTCTCAAGTTTATATTCTGGTTGATAAGAATGAATAAAAAAATAAACATTCAAAGTAATAGCTATGGGGAAGCTGGAAAGATGGCTGAAGAGGAACAGCTCTGGTCTGCAGCTCCTAGAGATTTCAACACAGAAGGCAGGTGTTTTCTGCATTCCAGCTGAGGTACCCAGTTCATCTCTTTGGGACTGGTTGGACAGTGGGTGCAGCCCACAGAGGGTGAGTTGAAGCAGGATGGGGCTTTGCCTCACCCAGGAAGTGCAAGGGGTTGAGGAATTCTCTCCCCTACCCAAGGGAGGCCATGAGGAATGGTGCACTCTGACCCAGATACTATGCTTTTCCCATGGTCTTCACATACCTCAGACCAGGAGATTCCCTCCAGTGCCTATGCCACCAGAGCCCTGGGTATCAAGCACAAAACAGGGTGGCCGTTTGGGCAGACACCGTGCTAGCTGCAGGAGTTTATTTTTCCATATCCCAATGGTGCCTGGAATTCCAGCAAGACAGAACTCTTCACTCCCCTGAAAAGGGGGCTGAAGCCAGGGAGCAAAGTGGTCTGGTTTGGTGGGTCCCACCCCCACAGAGCCCAGCAAGCTAAGATCCACTGGCTTGAAATTCTTGCTGCCAGCACAGCAGTATGAGGTCCGCCTGGGACACTCAAACTTGGTGATGGGAGGGGTGTCTGCCTTTGCTGAGGCTTGAGTACACGGTTTTACCCTCACAGTGTAAACAAAGCTGCTGGGAAGTTCAAACTGGGCACAGCCTGCCACAGCTCAGCAAGGCCTCTCTAGATTCCTCCTCTCTGGGCAAGGAATCTCTGAAAAAAAGACAGCAGCCTCAGTTAGGGGCTTATAGATAAAATGCCCATCTCACTGGGACAGAGCACCTGGGGGAAGGGGCAACTGTGGGTGCAGCTTCAGCAGACTTAAATGTCCCTACCTGATGGCTTTGACGAGAGGAGTGGATCTCCCAGCACAGCGTTCAAGCTCTGCTAAGGGACAGACAAATGGATCCCTGACCCCCGTGTATCCTGACTTGGAGAACACTCCCAGTGGGGGCTGACAGTCACCTCATACAGAGAGCTCTGTCTGGCATCTGGTGGGTGCCCCTCTGGGATGAATCTTCCAGAGGAAGGAATGAACCAGGGTCTGGATTGCACCTGCAGCAAACACCAGCAGACCTGCAGCAGAGGGGCCTGACTCTTAGAAGGAAAACTAACCAACAGAATGGGATAGCATCAACATCAACAAAAAGGACATCCACTCAGAGACCCCATCCAAAAGTCACCAACATCAAAGACCAAAGGTAGAAAAATCCATGAAGATGTGGAGAAACCAGCACAAAAAGGCTGAAAATTCCAAAAACCAGAATGATTCTTTTCCTGCAAAGGATCACAACACCTTGCCTGCAAGGGAACAAAACTGGATGGAGAATGAGTTTGATGAATAGACAGAAGTAGGCTTCAGAAGGTGGGTAATAACAAACTTCTCTGAGCTAAAGGAGCATGTTCTAATCCAATGGAAGGAAGCTAAAAACCTTGAAAAATGGTTAGACTAATTGCTTACTAGAATAACCAGTTTAGAGAAGAACTTAAAAGACCTGATGGAAGTGAAAAACACAGCACAAGAACTTCGTGAAGTATACACAAGTATCAATAGCTGAATAAATCAAGAAGAAGAAAGGATATCAGAGATTGAAGATTCACTTAATGAAATAGAGAGAAGACAAGATTAGAGAATAAAGAATGAAAAGGAATGAACAAAGCCTCCAAACAATGTGGGTCTATGTGAAAAGACCAAGCCTACATTTGATTGGTATACCTAAAAGTGATGAGGAGAATGGAACCAAGTTGGAAAACACTCTTCAGGATATTATCCAGGAGAACTTTTCCAACCTAGCAAGACAGGCTAACATTCAAATTCAGGAAATAGAGAGAACACAACAAAGATTCTCCTCAAGAAGAGCAACCCCAAAACACATAATCATCAGATTCACCAAGGTAGAAATGAAGGAAAAAATGTTAAGGGCAGCCAGAGAGAAAGGTCGGGTTACCCACAAAGGGAAGCCCATCAGACTAACAGCAGATGTCTCTGCAGAAACTCTACAAGCCAGAAGAGAGTGGGGGCCAATATTCAACATTCTTAAAGAAAAGAATTTTCAACCCAGAATTTCTTATCCAGCCAAACTAAGTTTCATAAGCAAAGGAGAAATAAAATCCTTTACAGACACAAATACTGAGAGATTTTCTCAAAACCAGGATTGCCTTACAAGAGCTCCTGAAAGAAGCACTAAACATAAAAAGGAACAACTGGTACCAGCCACTGCAAAAACATATGAAATTGTAAAGACCATCAACACTATGAAGAAACTGCATCAACTAATGGACAAAATAACCAGCTAGCATCACAATGACAGGATTAATTTTATACAAAAGCAATATTAAACTTAAATGTAAATGGGCTAAATGCCACAATCAAAAGACACAGGCTGGCAAGTTGGATAAAGAGTCAAGACCCATTGGTGTGCTGTATTCAAGAGACCCATCTTACATTTAAAGTCACACATATGCTCAAAATAAAGGGATGGAAGAATATTTACCAAGCAAATGGAAAGCCAAAAAAAAAAAAGCAGGGGTTGCAATCATAGTCTCTGATAAAACTGTCTTTAAACCAACAAAGATCAATAGAGACAAAGAAGATCATTATATAACGGTAAAGAGATCAATGCAACAAGAAGAGTTAAATATCCTAAATATATATTCACCCAATACAGGAGCACCCAGATTCATAAAGCAATTTCTTAGAGACCTACAAAGAGACTTAGACTCCCACACAAGAACAGTGAGAGAATTTAACACCCCACTGTCAGTATTAGACAGATCAATGAGACATAAAATTAACAAGGATATTCAGGTCTTGAACTCAGCTCTAGACCAAGTGAACCTAATAGGAAAATACAAAACTCTCCACCCCAAATCAACAGAATATACCTACTGCTCAGAACCTCATTGCACTTATGCTAAAATTGACCACATAATTGGAGGTAAAAAACTTCTCAGCAAATGCAAAACAACAAAAACCATAACAGTCTCTCAGACAACAGTGCAATCAAATTAGAACTCAGGATTAAGAAACTTACTCAAAACCACACAACTACTTGCAAACTGAACAACCTGCTCCTGAATGACTAATGGGTAAATAATGAAATTAAGGCAGAAATAAAGATGTTCTTTGAAACCAATGAGAACAAAGACACAACATACCAGAATCTCTGGAACATATTTAATGCAGTGTTTAGAGAAGAATTTACAGCACTAAATGCCCACAAGAGAAAGCAGGAAAGATCTAAAATCAACAAGCTAACATTAAAATTAAAAGAACTAGAGAAGCAAGAGCAAACACATTCAAAAGCTAGCAGAAGACAAGAAATAACTAAGATCAGAGAAGAAATGAAGGAGATAGAGACGCAAAAAAACCCTTCAAAAAATCCATGAATCCAGGAGCTGGTTTTTTGAAAAGATTAACAAATAGATAGACTGCTAGCCAGAATAATAAAGAAGAAAAGAGAGAGGAATCAAATAGATGCAATAAAAAAAGATAAAAAAAGATATAACCACAGATCCCACAGAAATACAAACTACCATCAGAGAATACTATAAAATTTTTCTATGCAAATAAACTAGAAAATCTAGAAAAAAATGGATAAATTCCTGGATACATACACCCTGCCAAGCCTAAACCAGGAAGAAGTCAAGTCCCCGAATAGACCAATAACAAGTTCTAAAATTGAGGCAGTAATTAATAGCCTACCAAGCAAAAAAAGTCCAGGACCAGACGGATTCACAGCCAAATTCTAACAAAGGTACAAAAAGGAGCTGGTGCCATTTTTTTTCTGAAACTATTCCAAACAATAGAAAAAGAGGGATTCCTTCCTAACTCATTTTATGAGGCAACATCATCCTGATAACAAAACCTGGCAGAGACACACACAAAAAAAGAAAATTTCAGACCAATATTCCTGATAAAATCCTCAATAAAATACTGGCAAACCAAATCCAGCAGCACATCAAAAAGCTTATCCACCACGATCAAGTAGGCTTCAACCCTGGGACGCAAGCTTGGTTCAACATAACAAAACAATAAACGTAATCCATCACATCAACAGAACCAACAACAAAAACCACATGATTATCTCAATAGATGCAGAAAGGTCTTCAATAAAATTCAACAGCTCTTCATGCTAAAAACTCTCAATAAACTAGGTATCAAGGGAACGTATCTCAAAATAACAAGAGCTATTTATGACAAACCCACAGCCAATATCATACTGAATAGGAAAAACTGGAAGCATTCCCTTTGAAAACTGACACAAGACAAAGATGCCCTCTCTAACCACTCTTATTCAACATTGTATTGGAAGTTCTGGCCAGGGAAATCAGGCAAGAGAAAGAAATAAAGGGTATTCAAATAGGAATAGAAAAAGTCAAATTGTCTCTGTTTGCAGATGACAAGATTGTATATTTAGAAAACCCCATGGTCTCAGCCCAAAATCTCCTTAAGCTGATAAGCAACTTCAGCAAAGTCTCAAGATACAAAATCAATGTGCAAAAATCACAAGCGTTCCTATACACTAATAATAGACAGAGAGCAAAATCTTGAGTGAACTCCCATTAAAAATTGCTAAAAAGAGAACAAAATACCTAGGAATCCAACTTACAAGGGATGTGAAGGACCTCTTTAAGGAGAACTACAAACCACTGCTCAAGGAAATAAGAGAGGACACAAATAAATGGAAAAACATTCCATGCTCATGGATAGGAAGAATCAATATCGTGTAAATGGAGATACTGCCCAAAGTAATTTATAGAGTCAATGCTATCCCCATCAAGCTACCATTGACTTTCATCACAGAATTAGAAAAAAGAACTTTAAATTTCATATGGAACCAAAAAAGAGCCTGCATATCCAAGAAAATCCTAAGCAAAAAGAGCAAAGCTGGAGGCATCACGCTACCTGACTTCAAACTATACTACAAGGCTACAATAACCAAAACAGCATGGTACTGGTACCAAAACAGAGATATAGACCAATGGAACAGAACAGACGCCACAGAAATAATACCACACATCTACAATCATCTGATCTTTGACAAACCTGACAAAAACAAGCAATGGGAAAAGGATTCCCTATTTAATATATGGTGTTGGGAAAACTGGCTAGCCATATGCAGAAAACTGAAACTGGATCCCTTCCTTACACCTTATACAAAAATTAGCTCAAGATGGATTAAAGACTTAAACATAAGACCTAAAACCATAAAAACCCTAGAAGAAAACCCAGGCAATACCATTCAAGACATAGGCATGGGCAAAGACTTCATGAGTAAAACACCAAAAGCAATGGCAACAAAAGCCAAAATTGACAAATGGAATCTAATTAAACTAAAGACTGTCTTCATAGCAAAAGAAACTATCATGAGGGTGAACAGGCAACCTACAGAATGGGAGAAAATTTTTGCAATCTGTCCATCTAACAAAGGGCTGATATCCAAAATCTACAAATAACAAACTAATTTACAAGAGAAAAACAACCCCATCAAAAAGTGAGTAAAGGATATGAACAGACGCTTCTCAAAAGAAGACATTTATGTGGTCAACAAACATATGAAAAAAAGCTCATCATCTCTGGTCATTAGAAAATGCAAATCAAAACCACAATGAGATACCATCTCACACCAGTTAGAATGGTGATCATTAAAAAGTCAGGAAACAACAGATGCTGGAGAGGATGTAGAGAAATAGTAACGCTTTTACGCTGTTGGTGGGAGTGTAAGTTAGTTCAACCGTTGTGGAAAACAGTGTGGCGATTCCTTAAGGATCTAGAACCAGAAATACCAGTTGACCCAGCAATCCCATTACTGGGTATATACCCAAAGGATTATAAATCATTCTACTATAAAGACGCATGCAGAAGGTTTTTTTTTTTTTCAACACTATTCACAATAGCAAAGACTTGGAATCAACCCAAATGTCCATCAATGATAGACTGGATGAAGAAAATGTGGCACATATACACCATGGACTACTACGCAGCCATAAAAAAGATGATTTCATGTCCTTTGCAGGGACATGGATGAAGCTGGAAAACATCATTCTCAGCAAACTAACACAACAACAGAAAACCAAACACCGTTCTCACTCATAAGTGGGAACTGAACAATGAGAACACATGGACACAGGGAGGGGAACATCACACACTGGGGCCTGTCAGGGGGTGGGGGCTAGGGGAGGGATAAAATTAGGAGAAATACCTAATGTAGATGATAGGTTGATGGGTGAAGCAAACCACCATGGCACATGTATACCTATGTAACAAAACTGTACATTCTGCACATGCACCCAAGAACTTAAAGTATAATTTAAAAACTACTAGGTATGCAACTGTATACAAAATATTTTATTTAAATCAACTATTTTTTTACTTGCAGAAATTCATTTTAAAAGGAAACTATAACACTTTTTTAAGTGGAGAAGCAGCAATATTCCATCATCAAAAGATAAGCATAAAATAAATTTCTAACTTGTAAAAAAATGATCATGGTAGCCACTATAATCATATCCAATGTCACCTCCAGAACCCATGCCACACGTTGGGAAGCATTTAGTTGAGCCCATTGCTTTTTATATGAGGAAATCAAGATTCATAAGGCAAGAGTAATTTGAGCACATCCTCAGTCAGATCTCATATATCCAAGGGCCAAATATATTCCCCCATTTTTTTATCAAAGAGAAGAGACACACAAGACAGCTGCATATGGTCATGCAAGTTCTCCATAGCACAACTCTAGGACATGCCAGTTACTTGGACTACAGTGTGAATGATGTTCCTTGGAGTTGAACAGTGTACAACCTGAACCTGTGTGACCATATGCAAAGTCCCTCAGGACTCAATATTAGGGAAATAAAGCACAGTGATTAAAAGTGCAAGATTTGGAGACAGCTGCTACCCCTCTTCTGGCCCTCACTGTGCTCTTGGTAGAAGGTGGTTGCTCTTATTTTGATGCTTACAGGACAGAAAAGCATCAGAAGGGTGAACCTAGAAGGACAATCACTGCTCTCAAGTAATCCATGTTTTTCTTTTGTCTCTCCAAGGATAAAAGATGTGGGGTCTCTATGGAGTAGATACTCCTGGTCTTTCCACACTGAAGATGCATCAGGGGCATAAGTAAAAATTACAAAACAAGTCATAACTGCAAAGGAAAAACGTACCTTTATAAAGGAAAGGTCACTTCATCAAATGATCAAACATAGCTTCGTTAATAAAACACAAACCAATGTGTGTGTGTGTCTTGATGTGCTGTACAATACTAAATACCAGCATCACCTATGAAGTACTCTTACCAAAAATATTTAATCTAAAGCTATTTATTCCTTTAGACCTAAATTCCAGTTTTACAGAAAATATAGGGGATGGAGGATCAAATTAAATTACACCCTGGGGAAGCAATTAAACAAATCCAGGATGTGGAACATTTATAAGACAATTGATCTGGTCTCGTTAAAATATCAATATCATGTGGGAAAACAGATGAGAGGACCTTCCTAGATTAAAGAGACATAATGAAATACAACTTGAGGACCTTCGTTGGATTCTGCTTCAAAAATTCCATTTTGGGGATCTACTGGGGAAAATTTGAATGTGGATTATATATTAGATAATATTGTGAGTTATTACTAATTTTCTATACCATGGGGATTGTATTACAGTTACGTAGGAAAATGCTCCCCATTTTTAAAAGCTGCCTGCTAAAGTATTTAGGGGTAAAGTATCATGTTATCTGCTACTTACTTTCAAATGGCTAGCCAAAACTAAAGAATATACACGAAGTAACATTTCTCAGGAAATCTTTTGTGGACTATATGGAAAACTTTAACCGGACGATGCTACAGTTTGGTGGACTTAGCTGTTCAAAAACCCATACCTAAATGGAGCTCAACTTATACCAACAGATGAATGGAAAACAACAATGTGATATCCAAAAGGGATAAAGTGAAATCCTAAGCTTGGATTTAAAAAGAAATCAATTGTATAAATACAGGATGAGGAAGATCTGGCTTAACAGCAAGTCAAGTGCAAAACACAGAATAAAATCCAGGCTCTTCAGGTGACTCAGAGGGGAATTTTAAGCAATGGCCCCACATGATTTACATACACATCAAGGACTTGGTGAACTTAGTGACTGATCAGACATGGGACGGAAGGAGGGGAAAGGAAAGAGACAAAAGAGGAGCTTGGGCTAAGGAGTCAAACTGCCTGGGTCTTAATTCTGATTCTACCACTTATTAGCAGGCAAACATGAATAAGTCAGTTAATCTCTCTATGCCTCATTTCCTCTATAGTGGAAAAACACACTTGCCTAGAATCGATGGGGCTTAATTCAGTCACTATCTGTCTGGGCCTACCTTTAAATTAGGGAAGCACTAGGTCATCTATACGGCCCTATCAAGCTCCATCTTTCAGTGCCCCTGGAATTCTGCACCTCCTACTTTGAGGCTGGGGCAGAGATTAGTTTAAATGCCTGAGGGGATGCATTCTTGAAGTTGGAAAAACTATCAATTTGCCATAAAGCTCGGCCTGCATTGGTAAAATGTGGTCTCTAGAGGGTGCTCAAAACACAAAAAGTACTCAATTAAAGGTTCTCAGAAAGAGAACCTAATCAGTAGGATTCCTATAAGCAGGAATAAGCAGAGGAGACAGCTATTGTCAAAGAGAAGGCCTAATTGGTGACTGCTGTTCTAGATACATGAGGGCTCTCCCAGAGTACAGTCAAGGGTGGGGTGAGTACTCATTTATCAGCCCCTGTCCTACAGTTTAGCTGTGAGCACAATCCCAATGTTGACAAGAAATGGTACTGAAGTTTTGACATCTCATTTCCCAATAGCTTCCCAGCTGGGTCCAAGTGTTATGTAGGATTTCAGAGACCCTGGGAAGAAGTGATACTGGTGGAAGTATATTCAAAGGTTTCCTCTCCCAAATGAGATTTGGAGGTGGAGGAGGTGAGGGGAATGTGAATAGCCTAAAAGAGAGGACATACAGATACTCAAAAGATTACTCGTTCCTGGACTGGGCTTAAGTGACCATGGAGCCCTCTAGAAAAGGAACTAAGCTAATGAGGCCTAAGTGAGGTCATGAGGCAGAGAGAACTTAAACGTTCTTCCGTGACCTGAGCAGTGAGAGTTTGAGAGTCTGGTTTCTGAGTGGGGTGCCCCAGCTTTCTTCCCCATTCCCAAACATGGCAGGCCTCTTTCCTGCTACGAGCAACTCTGACACTCAAACGAGACAATTTCTAAAAATATTATCTGCCGTTTGCCTATTTCCAATCTTTGTAAAGTATAAAATCTTAATCTTTGGGTTTAAGGAGGTGCTCACCCACACACTTTAGCTGGAATCCTTCCCTCATGACCTTCTTCCCCTTTCCTCTACCAAATTAGGGCTCAAAAGGCACAAGGAGAATGAGCTTTCTACTAGAGATCCCTTCCCAGGTCTGATGTCTTGTCTTGTTGTTTTTTTCCTCAGAAATGATTTCATCTGAACATAAATCTCCTCAAGAATGAAGATGGTTATTTCTCTGGGCCTGTTTCTCCATGTCAAAAAAGGAAAAGACCTCAGTGAATTTATGTTAGTGTTAAACCTCTTAAGGAGTCTAAAGACTATTAGCCAAGCTTTTCCTGAGAGCCATTTGGGGAAAGGAAAGAAAGGAAGAGAACATGAGAAGAGCATAGAGGCCTTTAAAGGAGTATTATCACAAAGGGACTCAGCATTCTGGGGGCAGTGCTTACTTACTCTGGCCTTTTGCTGCCTGAATGTGGTGATTGGTGATACCCCAGGGCAGCAAAAGAAATATTCCTCCCCTGAGTCTATACCCACAGGATACTCCTGGTTCTGACTGGAACCTTCCCCAGGCACAGCAGTCCACTGTACTAAAATATGCCAGGTCATATTATAAGAAATCTAGGAATGTTTTGTTATGCCTTTGCTTTGTTTTTGTTTTTTTGCAAGGTGACATAAAACATGGAGAACATGTGGGGTTTAGGCATCAGACAGCTCTCAGCTGGAATCCAAGTTTGACCACTTCTCCTGGTGACCCCAGGCAACTTACCTAACTTTTCTATGCTCCTCTTTCTTCACCTGTGAATTATGGATAATCATATTCTGATTCATGGTGAGTACTAATTATAATGTACCCAATTATAGTGCTCAGTTCATATTGTACTCAGCAAAGTGGAGGTTTCTTCCTTCATGAGTCCTTGTCACACAATGGCTTCTGAAAAATATTCTGTAATCTTTCTGGGCCAACATTTCTTCATCTGCAGAATTGGGGTAGTGTGGATAGGAGACTGTCACTCAGAGGAAATGTGGGCCTAAATGGAATGAAGTCATGGATAGTGAGGGACCTTTATTACATCTCAAGAGCTAATGCCAAAAAACAAACAAACAAACAAAAACAAAAAACAAACAAAAAACCCTGTAGTTGTAGGAACTAAACACCTGATGATTTTGCCAGCTGGTTTGGAGGTCAAATTCGGTTTTGGACTCTGAGCTTTGCTTATTCCTGAAAGATTTGGAGGAGCTGTGGGCCCAACCTCAGATTCTAAGTGTGAGAAGAGAACAAACTGCTCACTCTGAGTAACTTAAATCACAGGCTGGGTACACTGAGCAGGAGTATCTTGCTGCTATTTAACCCACACACAAATGCTCGCTGCCAAGGTAAGGTGTAGAAGGTGGCTCCAGTGCTAACACTGAACTTAAGGCCATTTGGGGATGGCTATCTAGTGCCAAAGAAATTAAAAAGCAGGAAACAGAGGGCAATCACAAAGTCTCACTGATGGAGTTCAAATTGACCACTGTAGCCTCATTCTGACCCTCCCCCAACTCACATGCATGTGTTTGCACACATACATACAAACACTCAGGCTGTGGTAACCAGGAGCAGGAAGATAGGATGGAAGGGGGTATTTTTGAGCCCAGAGAGAGTTTCTGATGGTACTCTGTCAGAGAGTGAGATAGAAGAGCCAGAGGTTTTCAGACTGAAAATGCTTCCATTCCACTTGTCTGGAATCTACAGGTCTTGGTCAGCCAAGGCTGCCTCCTCCAACTGTCAGGGCTATGGTCACCTAGAGGACAGCTTCTCCTTGCTGGGATCAGAAAGCAATGGAAAAAGTGAGGACATTCACTTACCCAGCTTCCTGAAAAGCCTAAACTGCTATATAAATGTCAGGAACAGCAATTTGTATTGTACTTGATTGGATTCTGCTTGTTGGACGTAAGGTCTGTCCTGAAGATAATTGTGTTCCAAATCAGATAAGTGCACGAGTTACCTTTGTTGGATTTTTTCCTCCTGACTTTATGAAGCTCTTTGGAGAAAATAATGTTTTCCACAAGGCAACTGGAGGTAGTTTTAACAGCTCTCAAATTGAACTGGAAATACTAAAATTTTGTCACTGAAAGGGCCCTAAGAAATTCTTTAGAAAAGCAGCTTCATGTTATGAATGGAGACACTGAGGCATAGAGAGAGGTTAGATAATAAAACAGATTTATGATCAGTGACTGAGACATACATCTGGCAACAAAAGTCTTCTTTGCTATAATTTGGATCATTCTCAGGTTCAGTCCCCTCCCCAAGAATCAGGAGGGAAGAAAAGAGGTTAATTGGAAGGACAGATCCTTACCTATTTACCCCACCGAGACAATTCAGAAGTAAATCCAGCAGCCCCAAGGGGCATACCATAGCCTGATTTAAGAAGCCTCACCCCATATTAGAGTTAGTTGGCAGTCAGATAACTAAAATAATGGTAACAATAGTTTAAACTATGCTGGTTAATACTGGTTTAGTATCTCTCATCTGGTTCCTGTACTAAATGCTTCACACACAATCTCTCATTTCATTGTCACATTCACCCTGCAGGGTAGGTCTGAATGTCCCCATTTTATAGATGACAGAACGGAGGTTTAAAAAGGTTGCATAACTTGTGTAAGGACACATAGCTAAGCAGTGGAGGTGCTGGCTTTGGAACCCAAGTCTAGCTGAACCCAAGGTCTGGGAGCTTAATTATTACAGTCTCCTACATGGGGTCACAAATGTCTCCTTCATCTGAGGGCTACCCAATCTTTCCTATCAAGAGCTCTCTCACTCTCTCGCTCTCTCTCCTAAATTCCCTTGTCATGGCTTTCTGTCTTATATTCTCACTATTTGTGTCTTTGTCTTATTTCCCTCACAGGCTATAAGCTTTTTGATAATATAGGCTGTGTGCATGTGTGTGTGTGTCTGTATATTATTAGCATCTAGACCAATGTCACGTATATAGAAAGTACTTCCATTTCATAAATGTTTATTGACTAAAAGATGTTGATGACAGCCAGGTTTGCAGAGCAGCTATGCAAAAATGACAAGCCAGGTTCACATCCCTGTCTTTCTACCAGTTTGAAGTAAAAAGGCTATCTTCAGGCTTCGCCTGAAGTCAGACCACTGATACCAAGCCACCAGTGGTGACAGCCTTTTCAATATTTCCTTTCCTCCTTCATCTCCATGGAAACACCATCCTCAGCTTCTACTGGGGGGAAAACGACCCCCATAGAGTGGCTTTACGGCTGACAGAAGCATAAAAAGGGCTGGCCTAATTCTAAACAGGAGGCTTTGAGTCAACAAATGCTCCTAGACTTTGATGGTAGGTGCTGGCAATAGGCTGAACACCCCATGAATCATATCAGCCAAGCCACTGTGGGTTAGACCTGAACATCTCGATAGAGACATGAAAGACCAGCCATCCTCACTTCACAGACAGGGGAACTGAAGCCCAGAGAGGGGAAAGGACTGCCTCAGTATCACATGTGCATTCAGTGGCCAAGCCAAATCTGGATCCCTAGGCACATTGTTGCTTAGCATGGGGCTGTCCCCATTCCACCATACTGTGTTTTTGATCAGAAAGGCTTCCATGGATTGTCACCCTAGGGGGTGACAGTGCTCCCTGAAGTAGATTTGAAAAGTGATACAATAGTTTTATTTTCCAGAGTGGGAAAATGGAGGCCTGGGCAATGAGCTCCCTCACACAAAAGTAAATAAAAATTCAATAAAAGGGAAATTGTTTGATGAGGAGAAAAAAGGAAGAGATAATTCTAAATAAATATATCACTTTTCCATGTTTTTTCTTGGTTCTCCCACACATTATTATAAGGTGGCAGTGGGTTACAACTCCCTAATAGGTCTACTAAAACACACCTTGAGATTGTACAATCTTCCCATGCTGATTGCCATTGCCAACACCCTGTCTCCTCTATCCATGCTTTGGGAGATTTCAAGAGAATGGAAATACGAAAATGTTTCCATTCTCCTGCCAGCAAGGAGTTATCACAGGGTTCTTGAAATAACATTATTTTTTTACTTTGCTTAGCAGAAAAACATTAAGGACTTCTGTTGGTAATAGTAAGATCTAGGTACTGGCTCCAGGCAGAATTAATATTAGTTATATAGCATTTAACAGTTTATTTATCCTTTTTAAGCCTCAGTTTCCTCAATCTCTTTGGGATCCCACTCATTCACCTGACCACCCACCCTCTATTTTCTGAACCACCTGCCTATTTATCCACCCATCCACATATCCATTTGCCCACTGTTTGCGTATCTACTGCTTATCCTGGAGAGGTTAAGGGGTTAAGTAATAGCTCTGGTGACAAAATTGCTCAGTTTGAATCCTAACTTCTTACTTTCTGACTGAGTGATATTAAGCAAGTAACTGAATCTCTCTGTGCCTCAGTTTTCTCATGTAAAATTGGAGATGATAATAATATCTATGTCATATGGATGTTTTGAAAATTAAATGAGTTAGTCTGTTTAAAGCATTTGAAAGGTGCTTGACATATAATACACACCAGAAAGTAAATGTTAGCTTCTATTGTTGCCTCCCCACTAGATGTCAGGCACTTTTCTGGGTTCTGAGGATTCAAAGTGAGTTAAGATAGTCCCCCAGACTTTCAGAGTTCCATGTAGAGGGGAAGGCAGATATAGAAAAAAAGAATACATTATAATTTAGTGAGAAAATTGTATTAATATAAGTTTTTGCAAGGTACAGTAGTAGCAAGAGAAGTGAGGGACCAAGATTGCTGCTGGTGTTGGGGTTGAGGAATGCCTAGCAGAGAGAAGATAACACTGAGCTTGGTATTAATGGGCAAGGTACAAGGGATGATGTGAGAGTGCAGTGCCTGCAAACGTGTGTAGAAGTCCCAGATGATGTGGTGCATTTGGAGAACTACAGCTCTGTCAGTATGGCTGGTGAGCTAAGCCTAGGCCGGAGTGGCAGGTCCAATCAGAAAAGTCCTCATAAGCCATGATAAGGAGCTTATCCTTTACTGACAGCAGTGGGAAAAAAACAGAAGTAGGTTTCTAGCAAGGTAGGGACAAAATCAGACATTTCCTTGGGGACAGGCACTCTAGGCACTGGGTGAATCTATAGGGTAAGGTGGAAGCAGGAGAAGAGTCTGGAGATATGTTGAGGGCCTGAGTAGACAGGAAGATAGAAGAAGTGCAGGCAGCCTCAGAACATTTGCATTCAAATATAATGTTGCATTCAAATATAACCTTGCATCAGAGAATAAACAAATAAAGAAACTCAGAACAGAGGTGTCCTAGATGAGGTAGGCATGGGAATCCTAAGGGACCTCTAAGGAGGTTCCACCAAATCCAGAGTTCAAAAACCCTGAGCTTGGCAAAAAATCTAATGAAAAGTGACCTCTCAGCCCATGTAGCTATTTTTAGACTTGTGTATTGGGAGCAACATGTGCAGAAGAGCATGTACATGGCTCATTTCTGCTCTTCATTTAGATCTCTGGGCACACATCACAAACTCAGAGAGGCCTTCCCTGACCACTGTGTCTAAAATAGTAGGGTTCTATTCATGGGTTACCGCTCTCTGCCCAGGCCAGACTAGGTTCTACTGTGGGCAGAGGGAAAAGAAACAGCCCCTTGCCCTCAAGATTCCCACAGTTTGTGGCTCTGTCTCTCCCTCTCTCTCTCTCTCTCTCTCTCACACACACACACACACAAACAAACACACCATCCACCAAACAAGAAAGCAGCTAGTTAGTATAAATATTATGATGCGGCCTAGAAGTGTAACAGAAGTTGACAAGATAAACAGAAGAGTGTGGGAGGGGAGCGAGCTAAGTTTCTTCAGAAAGAGGGTGGAATCTGAAAGTGCACTGAAAGATGAGCAGGAATTTAGGTGAAGTGGACAGGTGGCAGAATAGTGGTGAAGAACTTGGGCTCTGAAATCAGCCAGTCTTAGGTATGAAAGTGGATTCTGCTTACTATATGTTCTTGGACAACTTGCTTTGGCTTTGCCTATCTAAACTCCAGTACTCATCCATAAAATGGAAAAAGCGAAAATACTTATTTTATAATGTGATTGTGAGTATAAAGGACATGGTGAAGCAGTCAGAAAATCTTAGCTGTTGCTTTTATTGATCTTCCATGCCTTCTGACATTCATTTTCTGTGATCTTCTCACTTAAGATGGTCGCTTCCTCACAGGGTCCCAAAGACCTACACCCACTGTGGCACCCCACTCAGGCTTTCCTTCTAGGGAAAATTCCATGTGTTATCAGTGCTTTTTCTTCCTTTTCCTCTTCATATCTGACCTGGTCTGTGTCGCATTTCCATAGGACTCTGTTTCCTAGCTCTTTGATCTGATAAATTAATTTCTAGTAAGAGGTCAGTAATTGATAATGACCTCTTTCAGAGATTTTTCATTTATTTGTAGGACTCCTAGGCACATAATATTAATCCCCAGAGGCATCTAGAGAAACCAGAGGTTGTCCAAACAGTCTACATCTTTAAGAATTGGAGACATGCCCCTGCTCAGGCCTTAGGTACCTCTAAGGCATTCCTTTCCAGTCACCTGCTCTAAGAGGAACCTCTTCCCACTGTTCTCCTCAGGCCCCAAACTGCTTGCTTCTCCATTTTTCTTTGGCTTGTCCTGCATTTCAGCTCAAAATGGTTTACCTTAGCATTTCTGATTGGAAACGCACAGGACACTGTTTTTCAGTAACCTTAAGACACCTGGCCGAGCACCAAGCCCAGACCCACATTCTTCCTTGACCTGAAGTAATTGAGCTGAAGGGACACCATGCCCTTCAGGCAGACCAGAGGCCTGTCTTTTGATCTCTTGCTCAGACTCATCAATTATTCCTTTAACACTGGTGCAGCAAGCACACTATGCAGATCTCCCTGGCCAAGCTGTTCTTGCCAAATCCTGCACCTAAGTGCAGGGGAGTGTTACAGCCTAGAAAGTGTTACAACATTAGGAAGGGTTAAAGATAAAAGATAGCACAGAAATTGACACCTGGAAAGTATCTGGGGTAAATTTCATATTATCAGCCTGGCTTCATCCTGTTGCCATGATTAACCCTATTCCGAGTGTTAGGTTCCTATTCTTGCTAGAAGTTGGCATTTTCTGGGAAGGATTTTACTGTTCCTTCCTTCTGGAGTGATAATCACTACTTATCTGTGTGGCCCCCCGACAGACAACATAGTCACAATGGCCATGTATAACAATAACAACATCAGCAAAACCCCACTTATGAGCAGCTTACTTTGTGCCAGGCACTGCATTAAGTACTTAACAGACAGTAACTCATTTAATCCTCACAATAACCCTAGAAGGAAGGTGCTATCATCGTGATTATTATCCCCCATTTTACAGATGAGAAAACTTAGACACAGAGAGGTTGAGTGACTTGGTCAAGGTCACACACCTAGCAAGTGGTAAATCTGGGACTCAGAACCAAACAGTGTAGCTCTCTCAGCCATGTCCTTAATCCCCATTCTATATAGTCGCTCAACATTGACTTCACATATTGAGTGAAGCCTTATTAACGGAGCACCAACGGTAATGGATTTGCTGCATCTATGTGCAAGAGGTTTGTTGAGCTGATTGCAAGTAAACTGGTAACCCACTTAAGAAAAAATATCTTTCCTTTTATAGCTGCTAAAATTAAAAACAGAAACACCACCATGGCCTTGAATTTTTGTATCCACCAGATCTACACACATTTGCACATATTTGACGTTCCAAAGAGTCTGTATTCATTAAGGCAAGCCCACTCTATGTGAGTAGATAATTCATGCTATTGTATGTGCTAACATGAAACAGCATATTGTTCTCCCAAATTCAACGATTCAGATAAGCTTCATTCCAAATTAATCTTAGTTTGTATAGTACAACATATCTTGGCTTTTTAGGGTCCCTTTACTCAACAGGCTTACCAAACACCTACCATGTGCCAGGCACTGCTTGGGGTGCTAGAGCCAGAGACTGATGTAATATGAGCCCCACCTCCAGCAGTCCACAATATTTCCATGTCGAATGTGGAGCACCATAGGTACTAGGAGAGGCATGGTTTGGAGGCTCTGGGAGGGCAGGGACTGCTGTATCCCCAATGTCTTTAATATAATGGGCACACAACAAATATTTGTTGAATGAATGAGCAAGAGCAATATTTAAATGAGTTGTTAAAATTGTGGTTTTGCCCACAGAAATTTGTAATTGGGAAAATATCACATGCAAAACAGACTTAATATTTACCAAATATAATAAACTAAATCACAAGTGTGATCCAACTAGTTCTGAGCACTCCTATAGCTGCCCTTCTTTTTTCTCATAACAGTCATGAGTTAGAGAGGGACAGGAACTTTTCTCTGCAGGATACAGGTGGAGAAATTGAAGCCCAGAAAAACATAGACTTGTAGGGTCAGAAGGGATCTTAGAGGTCATCCTGTGCAACTTCTAACCCTGCCCAAAATGATGTTTTCCCTCCACCCCGCCCCATAACTATTGGAAAATTCTGAAAGCTGGAGATAAACCTCTCATTCCCTAGTAAAAGGGTCCAGAATTCTCCCCACAGCATCTCTGACCAGAGGTCATTCAGGCCCTCATGTTTACTGGTCCTTTGTTGGACAACTTGTCTTAATAGACAAGTCTTCATTAGATAGGACTGCAACTTTCCTCCCTATAACGTGTCCTGGGTTTTCCTCTCTGGAAATCATCCAAATGATCCTCCCTCTTCCACATGCCAGCCCTTCAGAGAAAGAAAGAGGTGTATCCAAGGCCACTGGAGGTCCTCCCATTTCTACCATCCAAATTGTGATTTTCAAGATAACAGACATCTTTTCATAGAAAGCAGTGATGATATTCACTCAATAAATACTCTTTGAACATTGGGCTAAGGAAGGCTGTGCCCTCTAAAAATTACCAATCTAGTAAAAAAAAAAATGTTTATTTTCCTCATAAACTTGTTGCCATATATGGAGTAATTAATGCAATACCTGAGGTGCTGTACATAAGAAGGGGATCTAGTTGGTAAGGGACTCAGGGAATGCTTCACAGAAGTGGCATATATTTTGGCCTTAACAATTGAGAAAGGGTTCTCTAGATGGAGAACCTAAAGAGCTTCAAGAAAGAGAACAATGTGCGAAAGTTCAAGAAAACATGTGCTTAGGGATATAGGAAAAAGATTGGTGTGGCTGGGGTAAGCCTAAGGAGAGGAAATGGTGGAAAATAAAGAGGTAGATCTGTAAGGGCCTCCTTTGGTCATGCCAAAGTGAATGGACTTTACCTGCTGACCAAGAGCCTAGTAAGTTATCTATGGTTTAAAAGTAGGAAAGCCAAAGTCAAAGAGTGTCATAGATTAAATGTGAGAATGAACTTGGGTGGTAGCAGCAGCAAGGATAGAGGTTAAAAGACAATACCAATTCATGATTACTAATGTATATGCCCACAGAAACAAGGCAGACAACATAAATGAGTGAAATGGGCTAGATGCAATACTACAGGGAGTGCTGGGGACTGTGACAATTGAGATATAAACTGTGCCAAAAGGGAGTTGATACTCAGTTCTAGTTGATAAATACCCTGCAGGAATAGGGGAAATCAGATTTTTATGCGAAACTTCCCAATCACATTTAGTGACTTCTGTGCTAAGTGTAAACTCAAAATGACTAATGGAGATGGTAAGGAAGGGGGAGAAGTCTACTTTGGGGAACTGGGAGGAATGGTTGTGCCACTCAACTAGACATGGAATAGAAGAGGAGGGGCTGCTCTACCTTGGAGGTGGGGGTACAGAGTAGCAGAGGATAATGAGTTCTGTCTTGGACATAATGAATTACAGGATATGTAGAAAGCCAGATGGCGATGGCAGCTAGGATTTTGGAAATATCATGGATCTGGAGAAAGCAAGTTGAGATTAGAGGTTTAGGGGACACTGACATAGGTAGAAAGCACATATGAAACTAATGATCCTTTTGGCTCTTTCTCAAGACAGAAAAGCCCAGATCACAGTTCCTGGACCGTTCATTGAATCATAGGCCCAGGGAGTTCTCTGGATACATATGGCTGTGTTGAAGGTGGGGAATTGGAGAAAGCTAAGAGTACTCAGGGAAAAAGGAAGGAAGGAAGGAATGAAAGAAGGAAGGAAGGAAGGAAGGAAGGAAGGAAGGATGGAAGGAAGGAAAGAAGGAAGGGAAGGAGGGAGGGGGGGTGAGGGGGCGAGGGGAGGAAAATGGAAGGCTCACCTTCAGTGGGGCCACCAAAATCAGTTTCCCATTAGCTAGCTGTTTCATATCATTTAGGGAACCTTTTAAAATATGGATTCCCAGCTCCCCCATATACCTACTGAGTCTGAATGTTTCTCTTCACGACTACCCCAATCAGTCTTAGTCCTCACCACCTCCTTACTCTATTATTCAAGAAGCCATAGTCCTTAAGGCTCACGAGGGCCCCAGAAACCATCTCATTCAAGTCTTTTAATAACTCAGATGGGGAGCTGAAGACCAGGAAGGAGACAAGACTTCTAAAAGTAAGTCATAAAGCCAGGACCATATTCTGTAATCTGAATTACTCAGCCTCTTTTCTGATGTGTATGTCTGTGAGAGAGATCATTCATGATCTGTCTTTCAGCATAAGGCTGAGTTCCTGCCCTTGGTGAGTGACTTGGAGCAATTCCGTCTTCCCAGCTGAGCCAGAGACTAACCATGAATGTTGCCTCCTGAGTAGCATCTGGCGCCTGACTATCCCCAAAGCAGCAGGAATATATATGTATAAAATGAGGCACTGATGCAGATACATAGACAGGTCTTGAGAGAAAATCAATACCGGAAAATGCACAGCAATGAAACACCAAAGAACCCATAATAGGAAGCCCTGCCCCCCATTAAGGAACAGATGGACAACCCTGTTCATACCTGTCAAAGTCTTAGAGTCTGACGCCCAGCTGCTTGGCCACAGGAAAAGACTTTCAGAAGTCTTTCCACCTCAGAATGGATGCAAATCAGGCAATTTTCAAACCATTCATTTACTATCTTTCTGGATATCCAGTGTTTGGGTTTGAAAACACCATCCTCTAAATTAAAACCTGGCTGAAAGCCAGGGCCTGAGGAGTGCAAGGGGGCAAGAGCAAGCCACAGCTAACCACAGAAAAGGTCTGCCTGCTTAAGGGTCTCCTCAGTGCTCCCAAGAATGTGGAAATGCCACTAGCTTTGTGGGGAAATAGGTCCCAAAATAACTGTCATGCAGTGGAGTCATAGAAGTAAACACAGGTGCTGGAGAAATACAAAGGAGGCATAGTCACAATAGCTAAGAGATGGTCAGGGAATGCATTCTAGAAATGTTATCTCAGCCAAGTACTGAAGGGTGTCAGTCAGATGCAGGAGAAAAGGTAGGCAATCCATGTGAATGGAGTAACACAGAAGTGAGGGAGACATGGGCCCTAAAAGAACTGTAATGTCAGTCTGCAGAGGAGGTTATGAATGAGAGAGCCGAGAGAGATGGAGCTGGAGAGGCTGATAGCAGTCAACTCAGGAACATTGCCGTAAACCAATCAAAGAATTGGGACTATACATGGAAGGAAATTGATAGCTATGGAATTGGCTTTAAGGTAGATTAATATGGTTAGCATTCACTGTAGCAACAGCATTGAGAATAAATTGGAGGGTGAAAAATTGGAGGTTGAGTGACCACTTGGAAGATTGAGGCAATAATCTAGGCAAAAGCTAGTAAGAACATAGAAGTTCCTTCATGCTGCCCCTTTGTAGGCATATCCTCCCCACCTCTAGTCCTTGGCAACACCATTGATCTGTTCTTCATCACTACAGTTTTATCTTTTCAAGAATGCCATATAAATGGAACCATACAGTATGTAACCTCCTAAGGCTAGCTTATTTCACTGAGCACAATATCTTTGGGATTCATCCATATTGTTCTGTGAATCAGTAGTGTATCCTGTTTATTGCTGAATAATATTCCATTGTATGCATATACTATATTTACCTATTCATTCATTGAAGGACATTTAGTTTGTTTCCACTTTTTGGCTATTATAAATACTGCTGCTATGAGCATTTATGTACAAGTTTTTGTGTAGGCATATGTTTCCATTTTTCTTGCCTACCTATATACCTAGGATTAGAATGGCTGGGTCATATGGTAACTCTGTGTTTAACCTGGTGAGTAACTTCAAACTGTTCTTCAAAAGTGGCTGCAATTGATGATCCGTGCAGTGAACCACCATGGCACACTTCTACCTATGTAACCTGTACATCCTGCACATTTTATTTTATTTTACTTTATTCTTCAACTTAAAATAAAAGTTGAAGAATAAAATAAAATAAAATCCCACCATCAATGTATGAGGATTCCAGGTGTTCCATATCCTCATCAGCATTTTGTATTGTCAGAGTTTTGTTTTGTTTTGAGACATTCTAGTGAATGTGCCATAGTGTCTCATTGTGGTCTCAATTTGAATTTTTTGCATTTTCCTAATAGCTAATGATGTTGAACTTCTTTTCATGTGTTTATTTAACATCTGTATATTCTTTTTAGTGAAATGTGTGTTCATGTCTTTTGCCCATTTTCTAATTGGATTTATTTTTGCTGAATTTTGAACACTATTTTAGACACTAGTTCTTTGTCAGATATGTGGTTTACAAATATTTTCTCTCAGTATATAGCTTATCTTTTCATTCTCTTAACAGGATCTTTTGAAGAGTAGAAGTTTTGATTTTGACAAAGTCCAATTTCTTTTTTTAATGAATTACGCTTTTGATGTCTTGTCTAAGAACTGTTCACAATGCTTTTGATGTCTTGTGTGAGAACTCTTCACAAAGCACTAGGTCCCAAAGATTTTTCTCTTGAGTTTTCTTCTCAAACTTTTAAAGTTTTATGTTTTATATTTAAATATGTGATCTGTTTCGTGTTAATATTTGTATAAGATGTGGGGTTTATACTGTTTCCTTTAAAAATTTTTTTTCTTCTTATGGATGTAAACAATTGCTCTATCATTTGTTTTAAAAGGTTATCTTTCCTTCATTGAAATGTTCTTTTAATTTTGTCAAAAATCAGTTGGCCATAATTTGTGAAACTATATCTGTGTTCTTTATTCTGGTCCACATTCCATGTGTTTATCCAGTCACCAACACCATCTTATCTCGATTACTCTAACTTTACAGTAGGTCTTAGAGTCAAGTAGTTTATGTTCTACAACTTTTTCTTTTTTCAAGATTGGGTGAGTCTAGTTTCTCTGTCCTTTCATTTAAATTTTAGAATATGCTTGTCTATATATACAAAAATCATACTAGGATATTGATCAGAATTGTGTCATATCTATAGATCAATTTTAGAGAATTGAATCTTAGCGATACTGAATCTTCCAACCCATGAACACATTATGTTTCTCTTTATTTAGATCCTCTTTGATTTATTTCATCAGCACTTTGTAGTTTTGAGCAACAGATATTGCAAATGTTTTGTTAGATTTATACCTTATATTTTCTGAGCTATTCTAAATTTTATTTACTTTAAGATTTTCTTCTCTCATTGTGTGTTGCTAGTATATAGACATACAATTTGTTTTATAAATTGATCTAATAACCTGTGGCTGCACTCAATTTGCTTCTTAGTCCTAGGCATTTCTTTGTAGATTCCTTGGGATTTTCTATGTACAAAATCATATTGTCTGTAAATAGAGCCTGTTTCAGTTCTTACTTTCCTGACTTTATGCCCTTCATTTTCCTGCCCTGTTGCACTGGGTAGGACTTCTAAAACAATGTTGAATAGGAGTGGTGATAAAGGAGATCACTGACTTGTTATGAAATTGAAGGAGGACGCATTTAGTTTTTCATCATTAAATATGATGTCAACTACAGGGATTTTGTAGATGTCCTCTGTCAGGTTAAGAAAGTTCTCTTCCATTCTTAGTTTCCTGAGTTTTTATAATGAATAGATGCTGAATTTTGTTAAATCCTTTTAATGAATCCATTGATAATATTATGCAAATTTTCTTCTGTTTATAATATGGTGGGTTGCATTGATGGACTTTCTTTTTTTTATTATTATTATACTTTAAGTTTTAGGGTACATGTGCACAATGTGCAGGTTAGTTTCACATGTATACATGTGCCATGCTGGTGCGCTGCACCACTAACTCGTCATTTACCATTAGGTATATTTCCCAATGCTATCCCTCCCCCCTCCCCCCACCCCACAACGGTCCCCAGAGTGTGATGTTCCCCTTCCTGTGTCCATGTGTTCTCCTTGTTCAGTTCCCACCTATGAGTGAGAACATGCGGTGTTTGGTTTTTTGTTCTTGCGATAGTTTACTGAGAATGATGATTTCCAATTACATCCATGTCCCTACAAAGGACATGAACTCATCATTTTTTATGGCTGCATAGTATTCCATGGTGTATATGTGCCACATTTTCTTAATCCAGTCTATCATTGTTGGACATTTAGGTTGGTTCCAAGTCGTTGCTATTGTGAATAATGCCACAATAAACATACGTGTGCATGTGTCTTTATAGCAGCATGATTTATAGTCCTTTGGGTATATACCCAGTAATGGGATGGCTGGGTCAAATGGTATTTCTAGTTCTAGATCCCTGAGGAATCGCCACACTGACTTCCACAATGGTTGAACTAGTTTACAGTCTCACCAACAGTGTAAAAGTGTTCCTATTTCTCCACATCCTCTCCAGCACCTGTTGTTTCCTGACTTTTTAATGATTGCCATTCTAACTGGTGTGAGATGGTATCTCATTGAGGTTTTGATTTGCATTTCTCTGATGGCCAGTGATGGTGAGCATTTTTTCATGTGTTTTTTGGCTGCATAAATGTCTTCTTTTGAGAAGTGTCTATTCATGTCCTTTGCCCACTTTTTCATGGGGTTGTTTGTTTTTTTCTTGTAAATTTGTTTGAGTTCATTGTAGATTCTGGATATTAGCCTTTTGTCAGATGAGTAGGTTGCGAAAATTTTCTCCCATTTTGTAGGTTGCCTGTTCACTCTGATGGTAGCTTCTTTTGCTGTGCAAAATTAGATCCCGTTTGTCAATTTTGGCTTTTGTTGCCATTGCTTTTGGTGTTTTTGACATGAAGTCCTTGCCCATGCCTATGTCCTGAATGGTAATGCCCAGGTTTTCTTCTAGGGTTTTTATGGTTTTAGGTCTAAAGTTTAAGTCTTTAATCCATCTTGAAATGATGGATTAAATTCATCCATTATCCCTGGTGTAAGGAAGGGATCCAGTTTCAGCTTTCTACATATGGCTAGCCAATTTTCCCAGTAGCATTTATTAAATAGGGAATCCTTTCCCCATTGCTTGTTTTTCTCAGGTTTGTCAAAGATCAGATAGCTGCAGATATGTGGCATTATTTCTGAGGGCTCTGTTCTATTCCATTGATCTATATCTCTGTTTCGGTACCAGTACCATGCTGTTTTGGTTACTGTAGCCTTGTAGTATAGTTTGAAGTCGGGTAGTGTGATGCCTCCAGCTTTGTTCTTTTGGCTTAGGATTGACTTGGCGATGCGGGCTCTATTTTGCTTCCATATGAACTTTAAAGTAGTTTTTTCCAATTCTGTGAAGAAAGTCATTGGTAGCTTGATGGGGATGGCATTGAATGTATAAATTACCTTGGGCAGTATGGCCATTTTCACGATATTGATTCTTCCTACTCATGAGCATGGAATGTTCTTCCACTTGTTTGTATCCTCTTTTATTTCCTTGAGCAGTGGTTTGTAGTTCTCCTTGAAGAGGTCCTTCACATCCCTTGTAAGTTGGATTCCTAGGTATTTTATTCTCTTTGAAGCAATTGTGAATGGGAGTTCACTCATGATTTGGCTCTCTGTTGTTGGTGTATAAGAATGCTTGTGATTTTTGTACATTGATTTTGTATCCTGAAACTATGCTGAAGTTGCTTATCAGCTTAAGGAGATTTTGGGCTGAGACCATGGGGTTTTCTAGATATACAATCATGTCATCTGCAAACAGGGACAATTTGACTTCCTCTTTTCCTAATTGAATACCCTTTATTTCCTTCTCCTGCCTAATTGCCCTGGCCAGAACTTCCAACACTATGTTGAATAAGAGTGGTGAAAGAGGGCATCCCTGTTTTGTGCCAGTTTTCAAAGGGAATGCTTCCAGTTTTTGCCCATTCAGTATGATACTGGCTGTGGGTTTGTCATAGATAGCTCTTATTATTTTGAAATATGTCCCATCAATACTTAATGTATTGAGAGTTTTTAGCATGAAGGGTTGTTGAATTTTGTCAAAGGCCTTTTCTGCATCTATTGAGATAATCATGTGGTTTTTGTCTTTGGTTCTGTTTATATGCTGGATTACATTTATTGATTTGCATATATTGGACCAGGCTTGCATCCTAGGGATGAAGCCCACTTGATCATGGTGGATAAGCTTTTTGATGTGCTGCTGGATTCGGTTTGCCAGTATTTTATTGAGGATTTTTGCATCAATATTCATTAAGGATATTGGTCTAAAATTCTCTTTTTTGGTTGTGTCTCTGCCCGGCTTTGGTATCAGGATGATGCTGGCCTCATAAAATGAGTTAGGGAGGATTCCCTCTTTTTCTCCTGATGGGAATAGTTTCAGAAGGAATGGTACCACTTCCTCCTTGTACCTCTGGTAGAATTCGGCTGTGAATCCATCTGGTCCTGGACTCTTTTTAGTTGGTAAGCTATTGATTATTGCCACAATTTCAGATCCTGTTATTGGTCTATTCAGAGATTCAACTTCTTCCTGGTTTAGTATTGGGAGAGTGTATATGTCCAGGAATTTATCCATTTCTTCTAGATTTTCTAGTTTATTTGCATAGAGATGTTTGTAGTATTCTCTGATGGTAGTTTGTATTTCTGTGGGATCGGTGGTGATATCCCCTTTATCATTTTTTATTGCGTCTATTTGATTCTTCTCTCTTTTTTTCTTTATTAGTCTTGCTAGCGGTCTATCAATTTTGTTGATCCTTTCAAAAACCAGCTCCTGGATTCATTAATTTTTTGAAGGGTTTTTTGTGTCTCTATTTCCTTCAGTTCTGCTCTGATTTAGTTATTTATTGCCTTCTGCTAGCTTCTGAATGTGTTTGCTCTTGCTTCTCTGATTCTTTTAATTGTGATGTTAGAGTGTCAATTTTGGATCTTTCCTGCTGTCTCTTGTGGGCATTTAGTGCTATAAATTTCCTTCTACACACTGCTTTGAATGTGTCCCAGAGATTCTGGTATGTTGTGTCTTTGTTCTCGTTGGTTTCAAAGAACATCTTTATTTCTGCCTTCATTTCGTTATGTACCCAGTAGTCATTCAGGAGCAGGTTGTTCAGTTTCCATGTAGTTGAGCGGTTTTGGGTGAGATTCTTAATCCTGAGTTCTAGTTTGATTGCACTGTGGTCTGAGAGATCGTTTGTTACAATTTCTGTTCTTTTACATTTGCTGAGGAGAGCTTTACTTCCAACTATGTGGTCAGTTTTGGAATAGGTGTGGTGTGGTGCTGAAAAAAATGTATATTCTGTTGATTTGGGGTGGAGAGTTCTGTAGATGTCTATTAGGTCCGCTTGGTGCAGAGCTGAGTTCAATTCCTGGGTATCCCTGTTGACTTTCTGTCTCATTGATCTGTCTAATGTTGACAGTGGGGTGTTAAAGTCTCCCATTATTAATGTGTGGGAGTCTAAGTCTCTTTGTAGGTCACTCAGGACTTGCTTTATGAATCTGGGTGCTCCTGTATTGGGTGCATATATATTTAGGATAGTTAGCTCTTCTTGTTGAATTGATCCCTTTACCATTAAGTAATGGCCTTCTTTGACTCTTTTGACCTTTGTTGGTTTAAAGTCTGTTTTATCAGACACTAGGATTGCAACCACTGCCTTTTTTTGTTTTCCATTTGCTTGGTAGATCTTCCTCCATCCTTTTATTTTGAGCCTATGTGTGTCTCTGCCCGTGAGATGGGTTTCCTGAATACAGCACACTGATGGGTCTTGACTCTTTATCCAATTTGCCAGTCTGTGTCTTTTAATTGGAGCATTTAGTCCATTTACATTTAAAGTTAATATTGTTATGTGTGAATTTGATCCTGTCATTATGATGTTAGCTGGTTATTTTGCTCGTTAGTTGATGCAGTTTCTTCCTAGTCTTGATGGTCTTTACATTTTGGTGTGCTTTCACAGTGGCTGGTACCGGTTGTTCCTTTCCATGTTTAGTGCTTCCTTCAGGAGCTCTTTTAAGGCAGGCCTGGTGGTGACAAAATCTCTCAGCCTTTGCTTGTCTGTAAAGTATTTTATTTCTCCTTCACATGTGAAGCTTAGTTTGGCTGGATATGAAATTCTGGGTTGAAAATTCTTTCCTTTAAGAATGTTGAATATTGGCCCCCACTCTCTTCTGGCTTGTAGGGTTTCTGCCGAGAGATCCACTGTTAGTCTGATGGGCTTCCCTTTGAGGGTAACCCGACCTTTCTCTCTGGCTGCCCTTAACATTTTTTCCTTCATTTCAACTTTGGTGAATCTGACAATTATGTGTCTTGGAGTTGCTCTTCTCGAGGAGTATCTTTGTGGCATTCTCTGTATTTCCTGAATCTGAATGTTGGCCTGCCTTGCTAGATTGGGGAAGTTCTCCTGGATAATATCCTGCAGAGTGTTTTCCAACTTGGTTCCATTCTCCCCGTCACTTTCAGGTACACCAATCAGACGTAGATTTGGTCTTTTCACATAGTCCCATATTTCTTGGAGGCTTTGCTCGTTTCTTTTTATTCTTTTTTCTCTAAACTTCCCTTCTTGCTTCATTTCATTCATTTCATCTTCCATTACTGATACCCTTTCTTTCAGTTGATCGCATAGGCTCCTGAGGCTTCTGCATTCTTCACGTAGTTCTCGAGCCTTGGTGTTCAGCTCCATCAGCTCCTTTAAGCACTTCTCTGTACTGGTTATTCTAGTTATACATTCTTCTGAATTTTTTTCAAGTTTTCAACTTCTTTGCCTTTGGTTTGAATGTCCTCCTGTAGGTCAGAGTAATTTGATCATCTGAAGCCTTCTTCTCACAGCTCGTCAAAGTCATTCTCCGTCCAGCTTTGTTCTGTTGCTGGTGAGGAACTGCGCTCCTTTGGAGGAGGAGAGGTGCTCTGCTTTTTAGAGTTTCCAGTTTTTCTGCTCTGTTTTTTCCCCATCTTTGTGGTTTTATGTACTTTTGGTCTTTGATGATGGTGATGTACAGATGGGTTTTTGGTGTGGATGTCCTTTCTCTTTTTTAGTTTTCCTTCTAACAGACAGGACCCTCAGCTGCAGGTCTGTAGTACTACCCAGCCGTGTGAGGTGTCAGTCTGCCCCTGCTGCGGGGTGCCTCCCAGTTAGGCTGCTCGGGGGTCAGGGGTCAGGAACCCACTTGGGGAGGCAGTCTGCCCATTCTCAGATCTCCAGCTGCGTGCTTGGAGAACCACTGCTCTCTTCAAAGCTGTCAGACAGGGACATTTAAGTCTGCAGAGGTTACTGCTGTCTTTTTGTTTGTCTGTGCCCTGCCCCCAGAGGTGGAGCCTACAGAGGCAGGCAGGCCTCCTTGAGCTGTGGTGGGCTCCACCCAGTTGGAGCTTCCCGCCTGCTTTGTTTACCTAAGCAAGCCTGGGCAATGGCGGGCGCCCCTCCCCCAGCCTCGCTGCCGCCTTGCAGCTTGATCTCAGACTGCTGTGCTAGCAATCAGCGAGACTCCATGGTCATAGGACCCTCCGAGCCAGGTGCGGGATATAGTCTCCTGGTGCGCCGTTTTTTAAGCCCATTGGAAAAGCACAGTATTCGCGTGGGAGTGACCCGATTTTCCAGGTGCCGTCTGTCACCCCTTTCTTTGACTAGGAAAGGGAAATCCCTGACCCCTTATGCTTCCCGAGTGAGGCAATGCCTGGCCATGCTTCGGCTAGTGCACGGTGTGCGCACCCACTGACCTGCGCCCACTGTCTGGCACTCCCTAGTGAGATGAACCCGGTACCTCAGATGGAAATGCAGAAATCACCTGTCTTCTGCGTCGCTCACGCTGGGAGCTGTAGACTAGAGCTGTTCCTATTCGGCCATCTTGGCTCCTCCCCGGACTTTCTAATATGGAATCAGCCTTGCATTACTAGAATAAGCCCCATGTGGTCATGGTGCATTAACCATTTTTCCTTTTTGTTTGTTTTGATCAAATTTTTATTGTGGTAAAATATAAATAGCCTAAAACTTACTATTTTAACCATTTTTAAGTGTATACTTCAATGCCATTAAGCATATTCTTTTTTTGGCTTTTATTTTAGGTTCAGGGGTACGTGTGCAGCTTTGCTACATAAGCAATCTTGTATCACAGGGGTTTGATGTACAGATTATTTCATCACACAAATACTAAGCATATTACCAAATAGTTATTTTTCCTGCTCCTCTCCCTCCTTCCACCCTCCAACCTCTGGTAGGCCCGAGTGTCTGTTGTTCCTCTCTTTGTGTCCATATGTTCACATCATTTAGCTCAGAATTATAAGTGAGAGCATGTAATATTTGGTTTTCTGTTTCTGTTAGTTTGCTAGGGATAATGCCCTCCAGCTCAATCCATGTTCCTGCAAAGGACATGATCTTATTCTTCTTTATGGCTGCATAGTATTCCGTAGTGTATGTGTACCACATTTTCTTTATTCAAGTCTTCCATTGATGAGCATTTAGGTTGACTCTATGTCTTTGTTATTTTGAATACTGCTGCAGTGAACACACATGAGCAGTTGTCTTTATGATAGAAAGATTTATATTCCTTTAGGTATATACCCAGTAATTGCTGGATAGAATGGTAGTTCTGTTTTTAGGTCTTTGAGGAATTTCCACACTGCTTTCCACAAAGGTGTAACTAATTTTCACTCCCACCAACAGTATATAAGCATTCCCTTTTCTCTGCAACCTCTCCAACATCTATTTTTGACATTTTTCCTTTTTTTCTTCAAATTTTGCTTTAAGTTCAGGGATACATGTGCAGGATGTGCAGGTTTGTTACATAGGTAAATGTGTGCCATGGTGGTTTGCTGCATAGATCATCCCATCACCTAGGTATTAAGCCCAGCATCCATTAGCTATTCTTCCTGATGCACTCCCTCCTTCACACCCTCCTCCAACAGGCCCCAGTGTGTGTTGTTCCCCACTTGTGTCCATGTGTTCTCATCATTGAGTTCCCACTTATAAATGAGAACATGTGGTATTTGGTTTCATATCCTGTGTTAGTTTGCTGAAGGTAATAGCTTACACCTCCATCCACGTCCCTACAAAGGACATGATCTCATTCCTTTTTATTGCTCCATACTATTCCATGGTGTATATGAACCACATTTTTGTTATCCAGTCTATCATTGATAGGCATTTAGGTTGATTCCTAAATGCCCATTTTCACTATTGTGAATATGCTGCAATGAACATACATGTGCATGTGTCTTTATGATAGAACAATTTATATCCTTTTGGGTATATATACAGTAATGGGATTGCTGGGTCAAATGGTATTTCTGACCTCTAGGCCTCTGAGGAATTTTCACACTGTCTTCCACAATGGTTGAACTAATTTACACTCCCACCAACAGTGTAAAAGTGTTCCCTTTTATCTGCAACCTTGCCAGCATCTGTTGTTTTTTGACTTTTAAATAATAGCCATTCTGACTGGTGTGAGATGGTATCTCATTGTGGTTTTGATTTGCATTTCTCTAATGATTAGTGATGTTGAGGGTTTTGTTCATATGTTTTTTTGACTGCATGGATGTCTTCTTTTGAAAAGTGTCTGTTCATGTCCTTTGTCCACTTTTTAATTGGGTTGTTTGTTTGTTTCTTGTAAATTTGTTTAAGTTCCTTTTAGACTCTGGATATTAGACATTTGTCAGAAGGATAGATTGAAAAAAAATGTCTCCCATTCTGTAGGTTGTCTGTTCACTATGATAATAGTTTCTTTGGCTGTGCAGAAGCTCTTTAGTTTAATTAGGTCCCATTTGTCAATTTTTGCTTTTGTTGCAATTGCTTTTGGTGTCTTCATCATGAAACCTTTGCCCATGCCTATGTCATGAATAGTATTGCCTAGAACTTTTTCTATGGTTTTTATGGTTTTTACATTTAAGTCTTTAATCCATCTCGAATTAAGTTTTGTATATGGTGTAAGGAAGGAGAAAAGTTTTATTTTTCAGCATATGGCTAGCCAGCTCTTCCAGCACCATTTATTAAATAGGGAATGCTTTCCCCATTGCTTGTTTTTGTCAGGTTTGTCAAAGATCTATGGTTGTAGGTATGCCACCTCCTTTCTGGGCTCTCTATTCTGTTCCATTGGTTTATGTGCCTGTTTTTGTACCAGTACCTTGCGTTTTGGTTACTGTATCCCTATAGTATATTTTGAATTCAGGTAGTTTTAGGTCACCCACTTTGTTGTTTTGCTTAGGATTGCCTTGGCTATTTGGGCTCCTTTTTGTTTTCATGTGAATTTTAAAATAGTTTTTCTAATTCTGTGAAGAATGCCTTTGGAAATTTTGTAAGGATAGCATTACATCTGTAAATTGCTTTGGGCAGTATGGACTTGTTAACAATATCGATTCATCCTATTCATGAGCATGGAATATTTTTCCATTTGTTTGTCTCGTCTCTATTTCTTTGAGCTGTGTCTTTGTAATTCTCATTGCATAGTTCTTACACTTCCTGGGTCAGCTGAATTCCTATGTATTTTATTCTTTTTTATGTCTATTGTGAATGGGATTGCATTCTTGATTTGGATCTTGGCTTGGCTGTTGTTGGTGTATAAGCATGCTAGTGATTTTCATACATTGATTTTGTATCCTGCTACGTTGCTGAAGTTGTTTATCAGCTTAAGGAACTTTAGGATTGAGACTATGGGGTTTTCATGATGATATGGAATCATGTTATCTGCAAACAGGGATAGTTCAACTTCCTCTCCTCCTATTTGGATGTGTTTTATTCCTTTCCATTGCCTGATTGCTCTGACCAGGACTTTACATACTATTTTGAATAGGAGTGGTGAGAGAGGGCAACCTTGTCTTCTGCCAGTGTTCAAGGGAACTGCTTCCAGCTTTTGCCCATTCGGTATCACATTGTCTATGGGTTTGTCATTGATGTTTCTTAATTTTTTGAGGTATGTTTCTTGAATACCTAGTTTTTTGAGAGTTTTTAACATGAAGAGGTGTTGAATGTTATTGAAAGCCTTTTCTGCATCTATTGAAGTGATCATGTGATTTTTGTCTTTAACTCTGTTGATGTGGTGAATCACATTTATTGACTTGCCTGTGTTGAACCAACCTTGTATTCCAGGGATAAAGCCTACTTGATTGTAGGGGATAAGTTTTTGATGTGATACTGGGTGCATTTTGCTAGTATTTTATTGAGGATCTTTGCATCAATGTTTATCAAAGATATTGGCCTGAGGTTTTCTTTCTCTGTTGTGTCTCTTGCAAAGTTTTGCTATCAGGGTGATAACTTATTAGAATGAGTTAGTGAGAAGTCGCTCCTCCTCAATTTTTTGGAAGAGTTTCAGTAGAAATGATACCAGTTCTTCTTTGTACATCTGGTAGAATTTAGCTCTGAATCAATCTGGTCCAGGGCTTTTATTGGTTGGTAGGCTATTTATTACTGATTAAATTTCAGAGCCCATTATTGGTTTGTTCAATGATTGAATTTCTTCGTGGTTCAGTCTTTGAATGGCATATGTGTCCAGGAATTTATCAGTTTCTCCTAGATTTTCTAGTTTCTATGCATAGAGCTGTTCATAATAGTGTCTGACAATTATTTGTATTTCTATGTGGCTAGTGGTTATATCTCCTTTGTCATTCTTGATTGTGTTTATTTGGTTCTTCTGTTTTTATACTGTATTATTCTACAAGTAGTCTATCTTATTAATTTCTTTGAAAAACCACTCAGCTTCTGAATTTATTAATCTTTCTAATGTTTATTTTGTGTCTCAATCTCCTTTAGTTCAGCTCTGATTTTGTTTATTTCTTGTCTTCTGCTCACTTTGGGGTCAGTTTTTCTCTTTCTTCTCTGGTTCTTTTTGTTGTGATGTTAGGTTAATTTGAGATCTTTCTAACCTTTTCATGTGGCTATTTAGTGCTACAAATTTTCCTCTTAACAGTGCCTTAGCTGCGTTCCAGAGATTCTGGTACATTGTATCTTTGTTTTCATTAGTTTCAAAGAACATCTTGATTTCTTCCTTAAATTCATTATTTACCCAAAAGTCATTCAGAAGCAGGCTGTTTAATTTCCATGTAATTATGTGATTTTGAGCAATTTTCTTAGTCTTGAATTCTATTTTTATTGCACTGTGGTCTGTGAGAATGGTTGGTATAATTTTTGTTATTTTGCATTTGCTGAGGATTGTTTTATGTCTGACTGTGTGGTCAATTTTAGAGTATGTGCCATGTGCAGATGAGAAGAATGTATATTCTGTTGTTTTAGGGTGGAGAGTCCTATAGATGTCTGTCAGATCCATTTGGTCCAGTGTTGAATTCAGGTCCTGAATATATTTGTTAATTTTCTGCCTTGATGATCTAATATTGTCAGTGGATTGTTGAAGTCTCCCACTATTATTGTGTGGGATTCTATGTCTTTTTGAAGGTCTCTAAAACTTGTTTTATAAATCTGAGTGTTCTTGTTTTGCATGCATGTATATTTAGGATAGTTAGGTCTTCTGGTTCAAGAAGACCTTTACCATTATGTAATATCCTTCTTTCTTTGTCTTTTTTGATCTTTGTTGATTTAAAGTCTGTCTTATCTGAAATTAGAATTGCAACCCCTGATTTTTCTGTTTTCCATTTGCTTGGTAGATTTTTCTCCATTCCTTTATTTTGAGCCAATGTTTGTCATTGCATGTGAGATGGGTCTCTTGAAGACAGCATACTATTGGGTCTTCCTTCCTTATCCAGCTTGCCCCTCTGTGCCTTTTAGTTAGGGCGTTTAGCCCATTTACATTGAAGGTTAATATTGATATGTGTGGATTTGATCCTGTCATCATTAATCATATTTTATGTTGCTGGATTCAACTCACCAATATTTCGTTGAATGTTTTCAGGTCTATGTTCATGAAAAAATACTGGTTGACATTTTCTTTTCCTGTATTGTCTTCATCTGGCCTTTTAAAAATTAATTTTTAATTTTTGGGGTACATGGTAGGCATATGTCTTTATGGGCTACATGAGATATTTTGATACAGATGTGTATTGTGTATTAATCACATCAGGGTGAATGGATCTTGCTCATTCTTTCTAAATAATTTTTGTACTCGATAACCATCCCCACTTTTCCCCACCCACTACGTTTCTCATCCTCTGATAACTATCCTTCTACTCTCTATGTTCATCAGTTCAATTATTTTAAATTTTAGCTCCAACAAATATGTGTGAACAGGCAAATCTTGTCTTTCTGGCTTATTTCACTTAACACTTAAAAATGACATCACGATTAACAAATGACAGGATCTCTTTCTTTTTATGGCTGAATTGTACTCCATTGCATATACATACCACACTTTCATTATCCATTCATCTGTTGATAGACAGTTTGCTTCCAAATCTTGGCAATTGTCAATAGTGCTGCAGTGAACATCGGAGTGCAGATATATCTTTGATATACTGATTTCCTTTCTTTTGGTTATATACCTAGTACTGGGATTGCTGGATTATATGGTAGCCCTATTTTTAGTTTTGTGAGGAACTTCCAAACTCTTCTGGTTGTACTAATTTACACTTCCAGCAACAGTGTACAAGTGTTCCCTTTTCTCCACATCCTTGCCAGCAGTCGTTATTGCCTATCTTTTGGATACAAGACATTTTCACTGGGGTAAGAGGATATCTCATTGTAGTTTTGATTTTAATTTCTGTGATGATCAGTGATGTTGACCACCTTTTCATATACCTGTTTGCCATTTGTGTGTCTTCTTTTGAGAAATGTCTATTCATATTTTCTGTCCATTTTTAAATTGGATTATTTGATTTATTCCTATAGAGTTGTTTGGCTCCTTATATGTTCTGGCTATTAATCCCTTATCAAACAGATAGCTTGCAAACATTTTCTACCATTATGTGGGTTGTCTGTTCACTTTGTTGATTATTTCCTTTGCTGTGCAGACAGTTTTTTACTTCATGTAATCCCATTTGATCACTTTTGCTTTGATTGCCGGTGCTTGTGGGGTATTATTTGAGAAATATTTGCCCAGCTCAATGTCCTGGAAAGTTTCCCCAATGTTTTTATAGTAGTTTCATAGTTTAAGGTCTTAGATATAAGTCCTTAATCTATTTTGATTTGATTTTTTGTAGAAGTCTAGTTTCATTCTTCTGCATAAGTATATTCAGTTTTTCCAGTACCATTTATTAAAGAGACAGTCCTTTCCCCAGTTTATGTTCTTGGCAACATTGTCAAAAATGACTTTACTGTTGATGTATATATTTGTTCTGGGTTCTCTATCCTGTTCCATTTGTCTATGTCTCTGTTTTTATATCAGTACCATGTCTTTTTTTTTTTTTTTTTTTTGCTATAGTTCTGTAATGTAATTTGAAGTTAGGTAATATGATGCCTAGAGTTTTTTTTATGTGTTTTTTTTTTCCCTCAGGATAGATTTGGCTATTCTGGGTCTTTTGTGGTTCCATATAAATTTTAGGATTTATTTTTTCTGTTTTTGTGAAGATTGCCATTAGTGTTTTGACAGAGAGTGTTTCGAATCTGTAGATTGATTTGGGTAGTATGGACATGTTAACAATATTGATTCCTCCAATCCATAAATATGCAATATATTTACATTGTTTCATGTCCTCTTTAATTTCTTTCATCTATGTTTTATAGGTTTAATTGTAGAGATCTTTCACTTCTTTGGTTAATTCCTAGGTATTATATTTTATTTGTAATTACTGAAAAAGTGACAACTTTCTTAATCTCTTTTTCAGATTGTTCACTGTTGCCATATAGAAATGCTACTAAATGTGTATGTTGATTTTGTATCCTGAAACTTTATTAAATTTATCAGTTCTGATAAATGAAAGAAGAGACATTAAAACTGATACCACATAAATGCAAAGGATCATAAGAGGCTATTGTAAATAATTATCTGCCAAAAATGGATAACCTAGAAGAAATGGATAAAGTACTAGACACATACCAGACCGATAATAAGTGAGGAGATTTAATCAGTAACAAAAATTCTTCAATCAAAGAGAAGACCAGGACCTGATGGCTTCACAGCTAAATTCTAAAAAACATTTAAAGAACTAATACCAATTCTCCACCAACTTCCAAAAAATCAAAGAGAAGGCAACACTTCCAAATCTTTTTTACAAGACCAGCATTACCCTGATATCAAAGCAAGACAGACATCACAAGAAAAGAAAACTACAGGACAATATCCTTGATGAACATAGGTGCAAAAATCTTCAACAAAATGCTAGCAAACAAAATTCAACAACACATTAACAGGATCACTCACCATGATTAAGTGGGATTTATCACTGGAATACACGGATGGTTCAATATACAAAAATCAATAAACATGATATACCACATTAAAAGAATGAAAGAGAAAAATGATATTATCATCTCATTAGATGCAGAAAAAAGTATGGGACAAAAGTCAACATCCCTTCATGATAAAAACTCTCAACAAATAAGGTATAGGAGAAATGTACCTGAACACAATAAAGGCCATATACAGTAAACCCATGAAAACATCATACTGAACAGGGCAAAGTTGAAAGCTTTTTCCTGAAGATCCAGATAAGACAAGGATGCCCACTCTCTCCACTTTGATTCAACAACTATTGTAAGTTCTTAACTTAGCAATAAGGCAAGAAAAAATAAATAAAAGGCATCCAAATTTGAAAGGAAGAAGTAAAATGTTGCTGTTTACTGATTACACAATTTTATATATAGAAAACTCTGAAGATTCTGCTAAAAAAAAACCTGTTAGAATTGGTGAACAGATTCAGTAGAGTTGCAGGGTACAAAATCAACATACAAAAATCAGTAGTGTTTCTATAGACTAACAATAAACTTTCTATAAAAGAAATAAAGAAAATAATCCCATTTATTATAGCAACAAAAAATGAGAATAAATTTAACCAAGGAGGTGAAAGATGTGTCCATTGAAAACTATAAAACATTAATGAAAGAAATTGAATAAGATACAAATAAATAAAAAGATATCTTGTGTTCATCAATTGGAAGAATTAAAATTGTTAAAATGTCCAAACTACCAAAGTGTCTACAGATTCAATGCAATCCCTAACAAAACTCCAATGTCATTTTTTATAGAAACAGAAAAAATTCCTAAAATTCAGATAGAACCATAATAAGCTCCAAATTGCAAGGCAGCTATGAACAAAAAGAACAAAGCTGAAAGCATCAAACTATACATCAAAGAGATAGTAATTAAAACAGCATAGTACTGGCATAAAAAATAGGCACAATGACTAACAGAAGAAAATAAAGGGCCCAGAAATGAACTCACACATCTACAGACAAGTGATTTTTGACAAAGGTGCCAAGAATATACATATAGGAAAAGGATTGTTTCTTCCATAATGTTGGGAAAACTGGATGTCCATATGCAAAACAATAAAATTGGATCCTTAACTGACATCATATACAAAATCAACCCAAAATAGATTGCAGACTTAAACATAAGACCTGAAAACATAAGACCTTAAGCATAAAACTACTAGAGAAAAACATAGGGCAGGAAACTGTGCAACATTGGTCTGGGCAATATTTTTTTAGATATGATCCCAAAAGCACAAGAAACAAAAGCAAAAATACACCAAGAGGATTACATCAAAATAAAAAGTGTCTGCACAACAAAGGAAACAAAACTGAAAGGACAACCTATGGATTGGGAAAAATATTTGCAAGTCATATATTTGAAAAGGAATTAATATCCAAAATATATAAGGAACTCAACTCTACAGTATGAAAACAAATAATTCAATTAAGAAATGGGCAAAAGACCAGAATACACATTTCTCAAAAGAAGGCATACAAATAGCTAACAACTAAATGAAAATGCTCAACATCATTGATCATTAGGGAGATACAAATTAAAACCACAGTGAGATATCACCTCATACCTGTTAAAAAGGCTGTTATCCAAAAGATGAAAGATAAGTCTGGGCAAAGGTATAGAGTAAGGAGAATGTTTGTATACTGTTGATGATAATGTAAATTAGTACAGCCATGAAAAAAGTACAAAGTTTCCTCAAAAAACTGAAAGAACTTGCATATAATCCAGCAATCTCACCTCTGGGTATTTACCTGAAAGATTTGAAATCAGTATGTTGAAGACATGTCTGCACTCTGATGTTCACTGCAGCACTATTCACAATAACCAAGTTATGAAATCACCTAAGTTTTCATCAAGGAATGAATTAATAAATAAATTGTAGTATATATAGACAGTAGAATATTTTTCAGCCATAGAAAAGAAGAAATTCTGTCATTTATGATGACATGAATGAAATTGGAGAATACTATGCTAAGCAAAATAAACCAAACCCAGAAAAACAGTTCATATGTGCAACCTAAAACAATTAAACTCATAGAAGCAGAGTATAGTATGATGGCTACCAGAGGAAGAGGGTGAGGGAAATAGGGAAATTTTAATAAAGGGTACATAGCTTCAGTTAGATAGGAGGAATTAGCTTGATTTTTTTAGAGCTATTCACAGTGCAATAAATACAGCTAATAAGTAATGCACACTTCAATATTACTAAAAGTAAATTTCAAATGTTCTCATTGTACAAAATGTTTGATATTTGAGGTGAGGTGTTGAATATGTTAAATAGCTTGATTCAATCATTTCACATTGTATTCAAACGTCATAATATTGCTTGTTACTTCATAAATATATACACCTATAATTTCAATACATTAATACAAGAAATACATTAATACAACAAAAATCAACACATTAATACATTAATACATTAATATGAGAAAAATTTTAAAAGATATTGAACAATTCATGTTGTCTATTTATTCTTTTAATCTTGGATAAAGTTTAATAGTTCATGGGTTTCAAGGAATTGGTCCATTTCAACTAACTTGAATTTCTTTGCATAGTATTCTTCATTTTATTTTCTTATTTTGTTTTTAATGTTTGTAAACTCTCTACTGATATCCCCTTCTTTTATATGAGATATTGTTGACTTATGTCTCTTTCTATTTCTCTCTGTCAGTTGGGCTAGAAGTTTATTGGTTGTATTGAACTTTTCAAAGAGCTAGCTTTTGGTTTCCTTAAATTTTCTCAATTTCATTGATTTCTGCTTTTTTCATTATTATTTCCTTTCTTCTACAGCTTTGGGTTTACTTTGCTCTTTTTTCTAGTTTCTTAAGTTGGAAGCTGAGATTATTGATTTGAGGTGTTTTCTTCTTTGGTAGTATTAGCATTAAAAATATAAATTTCCCTCTGAGCACTGCTTTAGCTGCATTGCACAACATTGACATGTTGTATTTTCTTTTCTTCATTGAAAATATTTTCTAATTTTATTTGAGACATTTTCTTTGACCCACGAGTTATTTATAATTGTTTTGTTTACTTTCTAAGGATTTGGAGATTTTCCAATTATTTTTCTGCTATCAATTTCTAGTTAATTCTATTGTCAGAAAAAAAATTCATTGTTGGATTTCAATTCTCTTTAATTTCTTAAAGTTTATTTTCTGATTCAGCATATGGTCTATCTTAGTGAATGTTCCATGTTTATTTGTAAAGAATGTGTATTGTACTGTTGTTGTATAAAGTGTTTTATAAATTTCTATTATATCTAGTTGGTTGACGATGTTTAAATTTTCTATATCCTTGCTGATTTTCTGAGTACTTCTCTGAATTACTGAAAAATGAATGTTGGAAGTTTCCAACTATAATTGTGAAATTTTGTATCTCTTCTTTCATTTTTATGAGCGATTGCTTTATTTGTTTTGAAACTCTGTTGTTAAATGCATAGGCATTTAGGATTGTTATATCTTCTTGGTGAATTGACCCCTTTATCATTACATAATGTCTCTCTGTATCCTGGGTAAGTTCCTTACTCTGAAGTCTAGTTGAGTTGGTATTAAATATAGCCACTCCAGCTTTCTTTTGAAGAGTGTTTGCATGCTATATTTTTCCCATAATTTCCTTTTGAACTACCTACATCATTATATATAAAGTAGGTTTCTTTTTTCCTTTCTTTCTTTCTTTCTTTCTTTTTCTTTCTTCTCCTTTTTTTTTTTTTCTTTTTTCTTTTGAGAAGGACTCTTGCTCTGTCCCCTATGCTGGAGTGCAGTGACATAATCTCGGCTCACTGCAACCTCTGCCTCCCAAGTTCAAGTGATTCTCCTGCTTCAGCCTTCCGAGTAGCTGGGGTTACAGGCACGGCGCCACCACAGCCGGCTAATTTTTGTTTTTTTAAGGAGAGACGGGGTTTCACCATGTTCGCCAGGGTAGTCTCTAACTCCTGACCTCAAGTGATCCACCCGCCTCGGCCTTCCAAAGTGCTGGGATTACAGGCGTGAGCCACTGCACCCGGCGCTAAAGTAGCTTTTTTTATAGGTAGCACATAGGTGGATTGTGTTCTTTTATCCGCTCTGCCAAACTTTGTCTTTTAATTAATGTGTTTAGGTCATTTACCATTAATGTAATTATAGATATGTTTGAATTTAAATCTACTTTTCAATGATTTTTCAGTTTTTTGAATTCCTGTTTCTTAATCCTTGCCATCTTTTAGATTATTTGATTTTAAAATTCAACTCTAATGTATCTGTTGGCTTTTTGTGTGTGCTTATTTTTTACTGTATCTCTTTGTATAGTTTCTCCTGGTCACACTGGGAATTAAACTATACATAATTACTTTTTCACAGTTTATTTACCTCTTCAGGTGAAATGTAGAGCTCTTATTACCCTATAGGTCACTTTACTCTCCCCCCTTTTTGTTGTAGATGTAGGTGTATTACATCTACATACATTAAAGTCTACATACCTTACATCTACATACATTAAAGTACGTGTATAATTTTGTATTTTAACCAATCAAACATTTTAAGTACTTAAGAAGACAAAAATTATCTGCTATATTTACCCAGATGTTTACCATTTCTATTGCTCTTCCTTCATTCCTGATATTCCAGGTATCTCACAATCCTTTTTATTTCTGTGGAATTGGAAGTAATGCCCCAACTTTCATTTCTGATTTCAGTAACTTAGGTCTTATTTCTTTTTATCTTAGTCAGTCTAGTTAAAGGTATGTTAATTTTGTTAATTGGGACAAATAGTCAATTACACAATAATACAGACTCCAAAATCTCAACTTGTAATAATAGATAAAACAACCAGACAGAAGATCACTAAGGAAAAAAAAAGACTTCAGCAACACTATAAACCAATTACACCTAAAAGAAATTATAAAAAAAAACTCCACCTAACAACAGCAGAATCCATACTCTGTATTAACATGTAACTAGTAAGGAGATTGAATCAGTAATCAAAAACCTCCTAACAGAAGCCCTGGATCACATGGTTTCACTCACGAATTTTACCAAACACTTAAAGAAGAAGGAACACAAAGAGCTACCATCATTCTCAAAGGTGAAAGTGTAACAGTTTTTTCTCTAAGATCAAGAATAAGGCAAGGATGCCAGCTTGCACCACTTCTATTAAACTTAATTTTGAAAATTTTAGCTAGAACAATTAGGCAAGATAAAGAAATACAAGGCATCCAAGTTTTGAAAGGGAGAATAAAGTTATTTCTGTTAACAGATGACACAATGTCATATTTATAAAATCCTGAAGATTCTACAAAAGTCTGTTAGAGCTAGTAAACAAATTCGGCAAACTTGCAGGTTACAAAATGATCAATAAACATCACTTGCATTTCTTTACACTAACAACGAGCCATCTGGAAAGGAAATTAAGAAAACAATTCCATTTACAGTAGGATCTAAAAGAATAAAATATTTTGGGATAAATTTAATCAGGGAGATGAAAGTCTAGTACCCTGAAAACTGTAAAACATTGCTAAAATAAATTAAAGACATAAACAAATGGAAATTCATCTTGTGTTCATGCATAGGAACACCTAATACTGTAAGGATGACAATATCCCCAAAGTGATTGATGGATGCAATCCCTATCAGAATTCTAATGGCTTTTTTTTTTACAGAAATGGAAAATATGGCCCTAAAATTCATATGGAATCTCAAGGGACCCTAAGCAGTGAAACAATCTTGAAAAAGAACACAGTTGGAGGATTCACACTTTCTGATTTCAAAACCTACTACAAAGTTACAGTCATCAAAACAGTGTGGCACTGGCCTAAGGACAGACTTATAGACCTTTAGAATAGAATGGAGATCCCCAAAATAAACCCTCACCTGTGTGGTCAATTGATTTTTGACAAGGATTCCAAGACCATTCAATTGAGAATGGACAGTCTTTTCAATAAATGGTGCTGGAAAAACTGGATATCCATTTCCAAAATAATGAAGTTGTACCCTTACCTTACATCACACACACAAAAAATTAGTGAAAATGGATAAAAAATCTAAATATAAGAGCTAATAGTATAAAACTCAAGGAAAAAAAACATAGCAAATCTTCACAGTATTGATTTTGGCAATGATTTCTTGGATATGACATTCAAAGCACTAGCAACAAAAGAAAAACAGATAAACTGTACTTTATCAAGATTAAAAGTATTTTTTAATCAAAGAACACTTTCAAGGAGGTAAAATATAACCCTCAGAAAGGGAGAAAATATTTGCAAATAATATATCTGACAAGTAATTAATATCCACAATATATGAAGAACTCCTCCAAGTCTATTGTAACAACCAAAAATGCCATTAAATAATGGACAATGAACTTGAACAGACATTTTTCCAAAGAAGACATACAGGTTCTCAATAAGCATATCAAAAGATATTCAATGTCACTAGTTATTAGGGAAATGCAAATCAATCCCACAGTGAGATACCACTTCACACCCACTAATATGGCTATTTTAAAAAATGGAAACTAACAAGTATTGGCAAAAATGTAGAGAAACTGAAATATTCGTGCATTGTTAGTGGTAAAGCTAACAATGGTACAGCCACAGTAGAAAATGGGTTGGCAGTCACTCAAAAAAGTTAAAGAATTATCACATGATCCAGCAATTCCACTTCTATGTATACACCCAAAAAAATAAAATCAGTGCTGGGCATGGTGGCTCACACCTGTAATCCTAGCATTTGGAGACCAAGGCAGGTGAATCACTTGAACCCAGGAGTTTGAGACCAGCCTTGGCAACATGAAAAAAACCCTATCTCTACAAAAAATACAAAAACTAGCCAGGTATCGTGGCATGCACCTGTCATCCCAGCTACTTGGGAGGCTGAGGTGTATGGAATGCTTGAGCTCTGATCACATCACTACACTTCAGGCCAGGTGACAGAGTGAGACCCCGTCTAAAACAAATAAACAACAACAAGAACAACAAAAATTAAAAGCAGGGACTCAATCAGATTTGTGTACACCAATGTTCATAGCAACATTATTCACAATAGCCAAAAGGTGGAAACAACTTGTGTCCATCAAAACAGATAAACAATGGATAATCAAAATGTGAGATACATATGTATTTACATATATATATAGGAATATTATTCAGCCTTAAGCCTTAAAAGGAATACAATTCTGATATATGCAATAACATGGATGAACCTTAAAAACATTATGCTAAGTGAAATAAACTAGATACAAAATGCCAAATGTTGTATGGTTCCATTCATGTGGGGTACCTAAAATGGGCAAATTCATAAAGACTGAGAATAGAATAGAGGTTAACAGAGGCTACAGAGAGAGAGAAATGGACGTTATTATTTAATGAGTACATACTTTCTGTTTGGGATATTGATGAAAATGTTCTGGAAATGGATAGTGGTGATGGTTGCATAATATCATGAATGTACTTAATGCTTCTGAACTGTACACTCAAAATTTAGAAAATCATAGAGTTTTAAAATTTTTATCTATAAGTATCTTTAATATGCTTGGTTAATTTCTAGATACTTAATTCCTAGACACTAGATCATTTTCATTGTTATTGCAAATGGTACCTCACATATCTTTTTTATTATGTTGCTGAGACAGAGAAATGTTATTAATTTTTGTAAGGTGAGTTTTATTTGGCATGCTAAACTCACTTATTAGTTTTAATAGTTTATTTTTTGGTATTTCGTATCTGCAAATAATGAAAACTTTAGGCCTTCTCTTCCCATACTCACGCCTCTTTTTAAAAATTCTACACTGAATCGTGTAGAAACTCCCATACTCTGTGAAACAGTATGAGTGATAGTAGGCATGGATCTTGATCTCAGTCTTAAATGGCATTTTATTTAAAGTTCCTCTATTGAGTACAGACAGTCCCCAACTTATAATGGCTCAATTTATGATTTTTTTGACTTTAGATGGTGTGAAAACAATATGCATTCAGTAGAAACTATACTTCGAGTTCCCATACAATGATTCTGTTTTTCACTGTCACTACAGTATTCAATAAATTACATGAGATATTCTTTTTTTATGTAAAATAGGCTTTGTTTTCAATGATTTTTTTCCCAACTGTAGGTTAATGTAAGTGTTCTGAGCATCTTTAAGACAGGCCAGGCTAAGCTAGGATGCTCAGTAGATTAGGTATATTAAATGCATTTTTGACTGATGATATTTTCAATTTACAATGAGTTTATCAGGAAGTAACTCCATCAAAAGTCAAGGAGCACCTGTATGTTTGCTGGCTTTTTCATACATAACATCTACAAAGTTAAAAAGTTTTCTTTTTATTCCTAATTTACGAAGACTTTCTGTTGTTACTGTCAATAAGACTTGAACCTTATCAAATATATTTCCTGCAACAATATGTCTGCCTCCCTTGACAGACTGTGAACATCATGAGTGCAGGCCTCAACTCTGTCTTGTTCATTGTTTGTTTTTATTTATTAATTATTATTATATTTTAAGTTTTAGGATACATGTGCACAATGTGCAGGTTAGTTACCTATGTATACATGTGCCATGCTGGTGCGCTGCACCCACTAACTTGTCATCTAGCATTAGGTATATCTCCCAATGCTATCCCTCCCCCCTCCCACACCCTACAACAGTCCCCACAGTGTGATGTTCCCCTTCCTGTGTCCATGTGTTCTCATTGTTCAATTCCCACCTATGAGTGAGAATATGCGGTGTTTGGTTTTTTTTCTTGTGATAGTTTACTGAGAATGATGATTTCCAATTTCATCCATGTCCCTACAAAGGACATGAACTCATCATTTTTTATGGCTGCATAGTATTCCATGGTGTATATGTGCCACATTTTCTTAATCCAGTCTATCATTGTTGGACATTTGGCTTGGTTCCAAGTCTTTGCTATTGTGAATAGTGCCGCAATAAACATACATGTGCGTGTGTCTTTACAGTGGCATGATTTATAGTCCTTTGAGTCTATACCCAGTAATGGGATGGCTGGGTCAAATGGTATTTCTAGTTGTAGATCCCTGAGGAATTGCCACACTGACTTCCACAATGGTTGAACTAGTTTACAGTCCCACCAACAGTGTAAAAGTGTTCCTATTTCTCCACATCCTATCCAGCACCTGTTGTTTCCTGACTTTTTAATGATTGCCATTCTAACTGGTGTGAGATGGTATCTCATTGTGGTTTTGATTTGCATTTCTCTGATGGCCAGTGATGGTGAGCATTCTTTCATGTGTTTTTTGGCTGCATAAATGTCTTCTTTTGAGAAGTGTCTGTTCATGTCCTTTGCCCACTTTTCGATGGGGTTGTTTGTTTTTTTCTTGTAAATTTGTTTGAGTTCATTGTAGATTCTGGATATTAGTCCTTTGTCAGATGAGTAGGTTGCGAAAATTTTCTCCCATTTTGTAGGTTGCCTGTTCACTCTGATGGTAGTTTCTTTTGCTGTGCAGAAGCTCTTTAGTTTAATTAGATCCCATTTGTCAATTTTGGCTTTTGTTGCCATTGCTTTTGGTATTTTAGACATGAAGTCCTTGCCTATGCCTATGTCCTGAATGGTAATGCCTAGGTTTTCTTCTATGGTTTTTATGGTTTTAGGTCTAACGTTTAAGTCTTTAAACCACCTTGAATTGATTTTTGTATAAGGTGTAAGGAAGGGATCCAGTTTCAGCTTTCTACATATGGCTAGCCAGTTTTCCCAGCACCATTTATTAAATAGGGAATCCTTTCCCCATTGCTTGTTTTTCTCAGGATTGTCAAAGATCAGATGGCTGTAGATGCGTGGTATTATTTCTGAGGGCTCTGTTCTGTTCCATTGGTCTATATCTCTGTTTTGGTAGCAGTACCATACTGTTTTGGTTACTGTAGCCTTGTAGTATAGTTTGAAGTCAGGTAGTGTGATGCCTCCAGCTTTGTTCTTTTGGCTCAGGATTGACTTGGTGATGCGGGCTCTTTTTTGGTTCCATATGAACTTTAAAGTAGTTTTTCCAATTCTCTGAAGAAAGTCATTGGTAGCTTGATGGGGATGGCATTGAATCTGTAAATTACCTTGGGCAGTATGGCCATTTTCACGATATTGATTCTTCCTACCCATGAGCATGGAATGTTCTTCCATTTGTTTGTATCCTCTTTTATTTCCTTGAGCAGTGGTTTGTAGTTCTCCTTGAAGAGGTCCTTCACATCCCTTGTAAGTTGGATTCCTAGGTATTTTATTTTCTTTGAAGCAATTGTGAATGGGAGTTCACTCATGATTTGGCTCTCTGTCTGTTGTTGGTGTATAAGAATGCTTGTGATTTTTGCACATTGATTTTGTATCCTGAGACTTTGCTGAAGTTGCTTATCAGCTTGAGGAGATTTTGGGCTGAGACAATGGGGTTTTCTAGATATACAATCATGTCATCTGCAAACAGGGACAATTTGACTTCCTCTTTTCCTAATTGAATACCCTTTATTTACTTCTCCTGCCAAATTGTCCTGGTCAGAACTTCCAACACTATATTGAATAGGAGTGGTGAGAGAGGGCATCCCTGTCTTGTGCCAGATTTCAAAGGTAATGCTCCCAGTTTTTGCCCATTCAGTATGATATTGGCTGTGGGTTTGCCATAGATAGCTCTTATTATTTTGAGAGATGTCCCATCAATACCTAATTTATTGAGAGTTTTTAGCATGAAGCGTTGTTGAATTTTGTCAAAGGCCTTTTCTGCATCTATTGAGATAATCATGTGGTTTTTGTCTTTGGTTCTGTTTATATGCTGGAATACATTTATTGATTTGTGTATATTGAACAAGCCTTGCATCCCAGGGATGAAGCCCACTTGATCATGGTGGATAAGCTTTTTGATGTGCTGCTGGATTCGGTTTGCCAGTATTTTATTGAGGATTTTTGCATCAATGTTCATCGAGGATATTGGTCTAAAATTCTCTTTTTTGGTTGTGTCTCTGCCCGGCTTTGGTATCAGGATGATGCTGGCCTCATAAAATGAGTTAGGGAGGATTCCCTCTTTTTCTACTGATTGGAATAGTTTCAGAAGGAATGGTGCCAGTTCCTCCTTATACCTCTGGTAGAATTCGGCTGTGAATCCATCTGGTCCTTGACTCTTTTTGGTTGGTAAGCTATTGATTATTGCCACAATTTCAGATCCTGTTATTGGTCTATTCAGAGATTCAACTCCTTCCTGGTTTAGTCTTGGGAGAGTGTATGTGTCCAGGAATTTATCCATTTCTTCTAGATTTTCTAGTTTATTTGTGTAGAGGTGTTTGTAGTATTCTCTGATGGCAGTTTGTATTTCTGTGGGATCGGTGGTGATATCCCCTTTATCATTTTTTATTGCATCTATTTGATTCTTCTCTCTTTTTTTCTTTATTAGTCTTGCTAGCGGTCTATCAATTTTGTTGATTCTTTCAAAAAACCAGCTCCTGGATTCGTTAGTTTTTTGAAGGGTTTTCTGTGTCTCTATTTCCTTCAGTTCTGCTCTGATTTTAGTTATTTCTTGCCTTCTGCTAGCTTTTGAATGTGTTTGCTCTTGCTTTTCTAGTTCTTTTAATTGTGATGTTAGGGTGTCAATTTTGGATCTTTCCTGCTTTCTCTTGTGGGCATTTAGTGCTATAAATTTCCTTCTACACACTGCTTTGAATGAGTCCCAGAGATTCTGGTATGTTGTGTCTTTATTCTCATTGGTTTTAAAGATCATCTTTATTTCTGCCTTCATTTCGTTATGTACCCAGTAGTCATTCAGGAGCAGGTTGTTCAGTTTCCATGTTGTTGAGCAGTTTTGAGTGAGATTCTTAATCCTGAGTTCTAGTTTGATTGCACTGTGGTCTGAGAGATCGTTTGTTACAATTTCTGTTCTTTTACATTTGCTGAGGAGAGCTTTACTTGCAACTATGTGGTCAGTTTTGGAATAGGTGTGGTGTGGTGCTGAAAAAAATGTATATTCTGTTGATTTGGGGTGGAGAGTTCTGTATATGTCTATTAGGTCCACTTGGTGCAGAGCTGAGTTCAATTCCTGGGTATCCTTGTTGACTTTCTGTCTCGTTGATCTGTCTAATGTTGACAGTGGGGTGTTAAAGTCTCCCATTATTAATGTGTGGGAGTCTAAGTCTCTTTGTAGGTCACTAAGGACTTATTTTATGAATCTGGGTGCTCCTGTATTGGGTGCATATATATTTAGGATAGTTAGCTCTTCTTGTTGTATTGATCCCTTTACCATTATGTAATGGCCTTCTTTGTCTGTTTTGATCTTTGTTGGTTTAAAGTCTGTTTTATCAGAGACTAGGATGGCAACCCCTGTTTTTTTTTTTTTTTTGTTTTCCATTTGCTTGGTAGATCTTCCTCCATCCTTTTATTTTGAGCCTATGTGTGTCTCTGCCCGTGAGATGGGTTTCCTGAATACAGCACACTGATGGGTCTTGACTCTTTATCCAATTTGCCAGTCTGTGTCTTTTAATTGGAGCATTTAGTCCATTTACATTTAAAGTTAATATTGTTATGTGTGAATTTGATCCTGTCATTATGATGTTAGCTGGTTGTTTTGCTCATTAGTTGATGCAGTTTCTTCCTAGTTTCGATGATCTCTACATTTTGTCATGATTTTGCAGCGGTTGGTACCTGTTGTTCCTTTCCATGTTTAGCGCTTCCTTCAGGAGCTCTTTTAGGGCAGGCCTGGTGGTGACAAAATCTCTCAGCATTTGCTTGTCTGTAAAGGATTTTATTTCTCCTTCACTTATGAAGCTTAGTTTGGCTGGATATGAAATTCTGGGTTGAAAATTCTTTTCTTTAAGAATGTTGAATATTGGCCCCCACTCTCTTCTGACTTGTAGAGTGTCTGCCAAGAGATCCGCTGTTAGTCTCATGGGCTTCCCTTTGAGGGTAACCCGACCTTTCTCTCTGGCTGCCCTTAACATTTTTTCCTTCATTTCAACTTTGGTGAATCTGACAATTATGTGTCTTGGTGTTGCTCTTCTCAAGGAGTATCTTTGTGGCGTTCTCTGTATTTCCAGAATTTGAATGTTGGCCTGCCTTGCTAGATTGGGGAAGTTCTCCTGAATAATATCCTGCAGAGTGTTTCCCAACTTGGTTCCATTCTCCCCATCACTTTCAGGTACACCAATTAGATGTAGATTTGGTCTTTTCACATAGTCCCATATTTCTTGGAGGCTTTGCTCGTTTCTTTTTATTCTTTTTTCTCTAAACTTCCCTTCTCGCTTCATTTCATTCACTTCATCTTCCAGCGCTGATACCCTTTCTTCCAGTTGATCGCATCGGCTCCTGGGGCTTCTGCATTCTTCACGTAGTTCTCAAGCCTTGGTGTTCAGCTCCATCAGCTCCTTTAAGCACTTCCCTGTATTGGTTATTCTAGTTATTCATTCTTCTGAATTTTTTTCCAAGTTTTCAACTTATTTGCCTTTGGTTTGAATGTCCTCCCGTAGCTCGGAGTAATTTGATCGTCTGAAGACTTCTTCTCTCAGCTCGTCAAAGTCATTCTCCGTCCAGCTTTGTTCCGTTGCTGGTGAGGAACTGCATTCCTTTGGAGGAGGAGAGGTGCTCTGCTTTTTAGAGTTTCCAGTTTTTCTGCTCTGTTTTTTCTACATCTTTGTGGTTTATCTACTTTTGATCTTTGATGATGGTGATGTACAGATGGGTTTTTGGTGTGGATGTCCTTTCTCTTTGTTAGTTTTCCTTCTAACAGACAGGACCCTCAGCTGCAGGTCTGTTGTAGTACCTGGCCATGTGAAGTGTCAGTCTGCCCCTGCTGGGGGATGCCCACCAGTTAGGCTGCTCAGGCATCAGGGGTCAGGGTCCCACTTGAGGAGGCAGTCTGCCCGTTCTCAGATCAGCTGCATGTTGGGAGAACTACTGCTCTCTTCAAAGCTGTCAGACAGGGACATTTAAGTCTGCAGAGGTTACTGCTGTCTTTTTGTTTGTCTGTGCCCTGCCCCCAGAGGTGGAGCCTACAGAGGCAGGCAGGCCTCCTTGAGCTGTGTTGGGCTCCACCCAGTTCGAGCTTCCCACCTGCTTTGTTTACCTAAGCAAGCCTGGGCAATGGCGGGTGCCCCTCCCCCAGCCTCGCTGCCACCTTTCAGCTTGATCTCAGACTGCTGCGCTAGCAATCAGTGAGACTCTTTGGGCGCTAGGACCCTCCGAGCCAGGTGCAGGATATAATCTCCTAGTGCGCTCTTTTTAAAGCGCTTCAGAAAAGTGCAGTATTCGGGTGGGAGTGACCCGATTTTCCAGGTGCCATCTGTCACCACTTTCTTTGACTAGGAAAGGGAACTCCCTGACCCCTTGTGCTTCCCGAGTGAGGCAATGCCTCACCCTGCTTTGGCTCACGCATGGTTCACGCACCCACTGACCTTTGCCCACTGTCTGGCACTCCCTAGTGAGATGAACCCGGTACCTCAGATGGAATTGCAGAAATCACCTGTCTTCTGCATCGCTCACGCTGGGAGCTGTAGACCGGAGCTGTTACTATTCGGCCATCTTGGCTCCTCCCCAGGGGTCCTTGTTCATTGTTATATTTTCAATGTTCAGCAGTATTCCTGACACATAGTGGTTACACAATGAAGGTACATTGAAGTGAATAGATTCAAACCTTTGAGTACCTGTGTGCGTAGAAGCCATCAATCTTGGACTTCAGCTCAATATATTCTTTCAATAAATACAATTTTTTAATTGTATAACTCAAATGACACTGAGCATCTCACTAGTTTATGGACTGTCTTGAATGCCACGGCACTCTCTTATTCATCTACCCGAATCCTCTAGCATCTAGCCTCGTCCTGGCACCTAACCAGTTTATAGTTCATGAATGGATTTCATTTTTGAATTTTTTTGTTTTTAAAATCTCATCCTTTGAAAGCACAAGTAGAAAAACATTCTGTTTTGTCAGGCCACACATTTAGATTTTCTATTTGGAAAATAGGGATTCTGTACCTGTATGCTAGGAACTGGGTTAGCTATGCCACCAACACCATCCTTTCCCTTTCTTGACTTCTACTCATTGTCTAGACCACACAGCCCAACACTCAACACTCAATTTTATTGATAATAACGAAGTAATTGCTATTTCCTCTGTGCCAGGTACTATGATAAGCATGTTGATATTTATTCTTACATTCACTTCTCCATGAGATAAATACCATTATTAGCCTTATTTTACAGATGGGGAAAGTCAGGATCACAAAAAGTTACACAACACATAATTGGTGGATCTGGAATTCAAATTCAAACCCAGGTGAGTCTGACTACAAAGGCATACACTCTCAACCATTATATCAGTGGCTTTCAAATATTTGTCCACTACCCACAGTAAGAAATTCACTTTAAATTGCAAATCTCTATACACTATTAAACTTATGCATGTGTGTATATAACATACATATGTATGTGTGTTTATATCTAATAAATATAACTATATATAATACATACATAACAGATAGTTTCACAAACCAATACCTGGAATGACTGCTATTTTTTATTCTATTCTGTTCTGTTCTTTAAAACACAAATATCTATATGCTGTATTGATTTCACAACTCACTAATGAATTGTGACCACCAGTTTGGAAAACACTGCACTACACTGTGCTAAATCCTGAAACTTATTTGTCCTTCACCACCTCCATTGTTACCACCTTAGTCCAGGACACCATCATCTCATGCTTGAATTATGGAAAGAACTCCTTCGCTGGGCTGTTTACTTTTGCTCTTGCCCCATTCTTAACACAACAGCCAGAGGAATCTTTTCCAAATCTAAACCATGTCAATCCTATTCAAAACTCTCCAAAAATTTCCCATGACATTCAGAATAAAATCTGAACTCCCAATCAGCCTACAGAGGCTTGCATATGCTAGACACTGCCTACCTTTCTGATGTCATGTTTTTCTCCTCTCCCCTTTGCTGGCTATGCTCCAATCACATAGGCCTTCTTTGTGTTCCTTGAACACCACAGCTCGCTCCTGATAAAGGTTTTTGCACTTGCTTTCCCTCGATCTGGATCACTCTGTGCTCCAATTTTCTTGTGCCTGGCTCTTTCTCCTCCTTCAGATTTTAGCACCAATGTCATATCTTCAGAGAGGAATATTCTGACCACTTCATATCAAGTAGCTCCTTAAACCAACCCAATTTTCTTTCTTATAACACCACCATCTTATTTTCCACATAGCACTCTATCACTATCCAAAATTACTTTAATTTTTATATATGATTATTGTCTGTCTTATTCACTGTTGCATTCCCAGCACCCAAAACAATGACTAGAACGTAGTAGTTGTTAAGTAATATATTTGATAAAGGAGTGCTTCCTGGTCTACTCCCTCAACTTAAGTCTGAGTACAGGCAATATGCACATTTTTTCTGACTCCTCCAGGGCCCAGCCTAGGCCAGTGCCCACATTTTTGACACAATTTATGTTTGCCCAATGGTTGTTTCAGCTGGTCCTTATCAAGAGAAGAACAAGCCTTCTCTTTGTCCTCATAGTCCCTCCAAGAAGCAGGGAGAGGCAACCATCCTGGTTCCTTCTTGAAGGCCAGAAATGAGGGCCAGAGAGAGATTCATGAAAATTCTATACCCAGTCAGTGGCTATAACCCAGGCATTCTGGAAACTTGGACTCCTTGCATCTAAATCTCATGGTTTTAAGAGAAGAAGTCTTATCCTAATCAGTTCAGGACTCTGGAACCAGATGAGGCATCAGAGTCAAGGGGCTACTTCATTTAAAGATGGGACACAGGGAAGAGAGGAGGCAACCTCCAGCCCTAGACAGCAGTCTTCTCAGGCAAGGAACTTTGACCTCCCCTGCTCACAAGGGGTGAGTCAGTGACGAGGTGTGTCCCTCAGTCTCAGGTGGCCCTAGCCACCTAGCAAGAGTAAAAAAAAGCAGATTCAAGGGAATATAGTGTCTGGTTTCTGGACCTATCAAAGGTTGTCACTAGCAGAGGGAGCAGACTGCTCTGTGTTGCCCCAGGGTGCTTAACTAAGACCTGTGGGTAAAAAATCCCAGGGAGGTAGATATCAGCTAAGCACAAACATAATATCAATGACGATATGTACTGTTTTGTGAAGCAATGAACTCTCTGTTACTAGAATTGCTCATGCAAAATTGTATGAGCACCAACTTAAAGCCATTGACCTAGCAGTTTTTTCACCTCTAAAGGTTCTTCCCTATGATACTTGTATGGCTGGGTGCTTCTTGGCCTTCAGATCTCAGCCCACATGTCCCTTTCTCAGAGAGGACTTCCTGACCATCCAATACAGAGTAGCAACCCAGGCAATCCTATTTCAATTCTCTGCTCAACACTAATCATTATCTAATACATATTGTGTTTGTTCCTTGCCCCCACATCATGACAATACCCTCTAAAATATAGGCTTCATGAGAGCAAGGACCTTCTTTTGTCTGTCTTATTTAATTTTATATCCACAGAGGCTAGAGCATCGTGTATCACATTGCTAGTGCTTAATAAATACTTGTTGAATGGCTAAGTGAAAAGGCCAAATGACATATGTCAGGAATATTGCAGAAAAGACTTCTACATACTTCTACATACATAGTAAATCTTCTACAAGGTTTACTAGATGACTTTTTTTATACTAGATAACGATTTACTTTATGTAATAATATTATTCAAATCTCTTTAAATATAGATGAAGTCTATGGCTATACCACCCTGAACATGCCCAATCTCATCTAAATATAGATGCAAAAACTCTCAACAATATACTAGAGAAGTGAATCTATCAATATATAAAAAGACATATACTTCATTACTGAGAGGTAACCCAGGAAAACAATGTATTTTTGCATCCGAAAGTCAATTAATGTAACACACCGTATTAATAGGATAAATGTCAACAACCACAGGATCATCCAAAAAGATGCTGAAAAATCATTTGAAAGGTTCAATGCTCCTTCACAATAAAATACTCAATAAATAATAAACATAAGAGAAATTTTTCAACTTACTTTAAAGCATGGATGAAAAGCCCACAGCTAACATCATTAAAAAAAAGTTTCCCATAAGAAAAAAAAAGTAGAATATGTATATAGTGGATAAGGATATCCAGTACCTGCCAAGTAAGGAAAGTAAATATTCAAACAATTAAAAAAGACTAATTTTTCAATGACCCATTAATTATAGAACAATTAAACAACTATATACATTTACACTTACCTATAAATTAGAAAAACGTTTCAATTTACCCGTAGATTTAACACACTTTAGAATGAATAGAAAAAAAAAATACTCTGGGACACATTTAAAGCAGTGTGCAGAAATTTATAGAACTAAATGCCCTCAAGAGAAAGCAGGAAAGATCTAAAATTGACACCCTAACATCACAATTAAAAGAACTAGAGAAGCAAGAGCAAACACATTCAAAAGCTAGCAGAAGGCAAGAAATAACTAAGATCAGAGCAGAACTGAAGGAGACAGAGACACAAAAAACCCTTCAAAAAATCAATGAATCCAGGAGTTGGTTTTTTGAAAAGATCAACAAAATTAATAGATTGCTAGCAAGACTAATAAAGAAGAAAAGAGAGAAGAATCAAATAGATGCAATAAAAAATGATAAAGGGGATATCACCACCGATCCTACAAAAATACAAACTACCATCAAAAAATACTACAAACACCTCTACGCAAATAAACTAGAAAATCTAGAAGAAATGGATAAATTCCTCCATACATACACCCTCCCCAGAATAAAACAGGAAGAAGTTGAATGCCTGAATAAATCAATAACAGGATCTGAAACTGAGGCAATAATTAATAGCCTACCAACCAAAAAAAGTCCCAGACCAGACGGATTCGCAGCCGAATTCTACCAGAGGTACAAGGAGGAGCTGGCACCATTCCTTCTGAAACTGTTCCAGTCAACAGGAAAAGAGGGAATCCTCCCTAACTCATTTTATGAGGCCAGCATCATCCTGATATTAAGGTCTGGCAGAGACACTACAAAAAAAGAGAATTTTAGACCAATATTCCTGATGAACATCAATGCAAAAATCCTCAATAAAATACTGGCAAACCGAATCCAGCAGCACATCAAAAAGCTTATCCACCATGATCAAGTGGGCTTCATCCCTGGGATGGAAGGCTGGTTCAACATATGCAAATCAATAAATGTAATCCAGCATATAAACAGAACCAAAGACAAAAACCACATGATTATCTCAATAGATGCAGAAAAGGCCTTTGACAAAATTCAACAGCCCTTCCTGCTGACAACTCTCAATAAATTTTGTATTGATGAGAACTATCGCAAAATAATAAGAGCTACTTCTGACAAACCCACAGACAAGATCATACAGAATGAGCAAAAACTGGAAGCATTCCCTTTGAAAACTGGCACAAGACAGGGATGCCCTCTATCACCACTCCTATTCAACATAGTGTTGGAAGTTCTGGCCAGGGCAATCAGGCAAGAGAAAGAAATCAAGGGTATTCAATTAGGAAAAGAGGACGTCAAATTGTCCCTTTTGCAGACGACATGATTGTATTTTAGAAAAGCCCATCATCTCAGCCCAAAATCTCCTTAAGCTGATAAGCAACTTCAGCAAAGTCTCAAGATACAAAATCAATGTGCAAAAATCACAAGCATTCTTATACACCAATAACAGACAAACAACCAAATCATGAGTGAACTCCCATTCACAATTGCTTCAAAGAGAATAAAATACCTAGGAATCCAACTTACAAGGGATATGAAGGACCTCTTCAAAGAGAACTACAAACCACTGCTGAACGAAATAAAAGAGGACACAAACAAATGGAAGAACATTCCATGCTCATGGATAGCAAGAATCAGTATCATGAAAATGGTCATACTGCCCAAGGTAATTTATAGATTCAGTGACATCCCCATCAAGCTACCAATGACTTTCTTCACAGAATTGGAAAAACTACTTTAAGGTTCATATGGAACCAAAAAAGAGCCCACATTGCCAAGACAATCCTAAGCCAAAAGAACAAAGCTGGAGGCATCACGCTACCTGACTTCAAACTATACTACAAGGCTACAGTAACCAAAACAGCATGGTACTGCTACCAAAACAGAGATATAGACCAATGGAACAGAACAGAGCCTTTAGAAATAATACCACGCATCTACAGCCATCTGATCTTTGACAAACCTGACAAAAACAAGCAATGGGGAAAGGATTCCCTATTTAATAAATGGTGCTGGGAAAACTGGCTAGCCATATGTAGAAAGTTGAAACTGGATCCCTTCCTTACACCTTATACAAAAATTAATTCAAGGTGGATTAAAGACCTAAATGTTAGACCTAAAACCATAAAAACCCTAGAAGAAAACCTAGGCATTACCATTCAGGACATAGGCATGGGCAAGGACTTAATGTCTAAAACACGAAAAGCAATGTCAACAAAAGCCAAAATTGACAAATGCAATCTAATTAAACTGAAGAGCTTCTGCACAGCAAAAGAAACTACCATCAGAGTGAACCGGCAACCTACAGAATGGGAGAAAATGTTTGCAATCTACTCATCTGACAAAGGGCTAATATCCAGAATCTACAAAGAACTCAAACAAATTTACAAGAAAAAGTCAACGCTATCAAAAAGTGGGTGAAGGACATGAACAGACACTTCTCAAAAGAAGACATTTATGCAGCTAATGGACACATGAAAAAATACTCATCATCACTTGCCATCAGGGAAATGCAAATCAAAACCACAATGAGATACCATCTCACACCAGTTTAAATGGTGATCATTAAAAAGTCAGGAAACAATAGGTGCTGGAGAGGTTGTGGAGGAGTAGGAACACTTTTACACTGTTGATGGGACTGTAAACTGGTTCAACCATTGTGGAAGACAGTGTGGTGATTCCTCAAGGATCTAGAACTAGAAATACCATTAGGATCTAGAACTAGAAATACCATTTCACCCAGGAATCCCATTACTGGGTATATACTCAAAGGATTATAAATCTTGCTGCTATAAAGACACATGCACATGTAGGTTTATTGCGGCACTATTCACAATAGCAAAGACTTGGAACCAACCCAAATGTCCAAGAATGATAGACTGGATTAAGAAAATGTGGTACATATACACCATGTAATACTATGCAGCCATAACAAAGGATGAGTTCATGTCCTTTGGAGAGACATGGATGAAGCTGGAAACCATCATTCTCAGCAAACTATTGCAAGGATAGAAAACCAAACACTGCACGTTCTCACTCATAGGTGGGAATTGAACAATGAGAACACTTTGACACAGGAAGGGGAACATCACACACCAGGGCCTGTCGTGGGGTGGGGGGTGGGGGGAGGGATAGCATTAGAAGATATGCCTAATGTAAATGACGAGTTAATGGGTGCAGCACACCAACATGACACATGTATACATATGTAACAAACCTGCACATTGTGCACATGTACCCTAGAACTTAAAGTATAATAAAAAAATATATATATAACTGCCTTTTAAAAAAAATACCTATTAAACTCATGCACTATTTCTTTAAAAGTACCTACTGAATTCTCACTGCAAAGCTTACTTGCAAAAGCAGTGAAAATCCAGTCTAGATATCCTCTTTAATAATGAGTTACTGATAAACACAATAAATAACTCATATACCATTTCATTCATGTTCTGAATTTTCTCAACCACTCTACAATAATGAGTTTGCATCAGGCTTTCCATATTACTTACATTTATAGGATTTCATTCCAATAGATGTCATGTGATTTTTAATATAATTAAAATGGAATATTTCTGTATTTTCCATATTATTATGCACAGTTGCACAGTAAGGGGCGCATTCTTATATTTATATGGTCCATTTCCAGTGTGCATTATCATGTGTCTTTGAATAAATATGAAAGAAATGAAGGCATTCCCACATTTTAGACATTTATAGAGTTTTTCTCCACAATGAGTTATTTTATGTCATCAAATAGAACTGGAAGAGCTGAAAGCCTCATAATATTTCTAACACTCATAAGGTTTTTCTTCAGAGTCCTTTCCCATTTTCAAACCACATTTCTTCTAGTCATAGGGTTTTTTATTCAGTTTGTTTTGTTTCATATCTTTGAAAGAAACCAAGAAAATTAAATGCTCTTCTACATTTCTTCCATTCACAAGATTTCACTCCAGTGAGTTATTTCATGTATTCGAGAATCACCAGTATATCTGAAGGCTTTAACCACATTTTTTTAGGTTTATAGAATTTTCATAGGGTTTATCTCTGGTATGAGTTATTCCACGGTTATAAAGATGGCTGGAACAACTGAAGGCTTCCCCACATTCCTTATATTCACAGGGTTTCTCTCCGCTATGGTTCTTTTATGTCTATAAAGGTAACTGGAATGACTGAAGGCTTTCCCACATTCCTTACATTAATAAGGTTTCTCTTCATGATAAATTATTTCATGTCTATAAAGGTTCCTGGAATGACTGAAGGCTTTACCGCATTTCTTACATTCATAGGATTTGTCTCCACTGTGAGTTCTTTCATGTCTTTGAATAAAATGCTCAATAAATAATGAACAGAACAGAATGACTGAAGGATTTACCATATTGCTTTCATTAATAGGGTTTCTCTCCAGAATGATATTTTTCATGGTTATAAAGAGAAATAAAATAGCAAAGGATTTACCCCATTTCTTACACTGAGAGGGCTTTCCTCCAGAGTGAATACTTTCATGTCTTTTATTAAAAAACAAGGGAAAATCAAATGATTTCCCACATTCCTTATATTCACTGGGCTTTGCTCCAGTGTAAGTTCTTTTATGTATTGGACAGGAAATAGAAAACCTGAAGAGATTACAATTTTGTTTACATCCACAGGGCTTACTGCAATGGGAATTCTCTGCTTTATTTGAAATAAATTGGAAAAATCAAAGGCGTTCTCCCATACTGTACATTCATAAGGTTCATTTACAATGGGAGTTACCATGTGTCTTTGAATAGTTGTGAGATAAATGAGGGCTTTCTGACACTGTTTAGATTTAGATGGCTTCTCTCCACATTCTGCACACTCATATTGTTTGTATCCAGAGTGAGATATAATGTGCCTATGAAGGGACAAGTGATATATGAACACTTTTCAACACAATGCATTCATGTAGTTTTACTCCAGTGCTAAGGATTTTTGTTCAGGCTAAGATTTGGAACCTGGGTGAAGGTTTCTCTCCACTGACTACATTATTTAATTTCATCCAGTCTCTTTATCATATGATATCTGGAAAAATGACTACCACATTATTAATCGTTGTCCCATTAATGATTTTCTATTTATTAAAAGGTCTTTAACTTAGATTGCTACCAATATCAGAAAATTCCAGATTTTCTGCCCTGACTAAAATGTTTGAAAGTAAATGGATTGATTACTCCCCAGCAGAGCTACCTCCACCATAGCTATTATCAAATATTTATATATGCAGTTTCTTAGCACTGTTTCCAAGTGAACTACTTTGCAAACACTGAGCATTTATGTTACATGGAAGCATATATTTTTGGTCAACATTTTTTATGAATAAATATATTCAAACTTTGCTTATTTTTTTGGTTTGCTTGAAGTTAAATGACTGTGACATGTTGAGATTCCCTTAAGGAATAATGTTTTCTCTTGTGAGTGGAAATTACCTTAAATCTCTGAAAGAATTTTTTGTACTGATTTTCAATATGTTTGTCTCTCCATTGGTTTTCTATATAACCCAAGTTCCTTAAGATTTGTTGGATCACATTTTTATGTAGATTCTTCCAGGAAGGACCTTGCAAAGGCCGCTCTTCCCAGGTAAAAGTCACAATCACATCTTCAAACGCCACTGAGTCCATTTCCTGACTTATTGGGTGTGCTAGCACCCTTTCTGCAGATCTCCCAGTACCTACAGGTCACAAGGGTTACAGAGGTTGTGATGAAGCCCCCGTGGGATTCCAGGAGCTGAGGAGAAGAGCTATAGAGATGGGACCCGGACCTCATGCCATGGAAACCAAAGTCTCACGAGATTGTGGAAAGCAGTCCCATTCTCTCTGGCTGCATGCCTGATTGGACCTACTAGATGACTTTCTTTAACTTTTATTTTAGGTTTAGGGCTATCTGTGCAGGTTTGTTATATAGGTAAAATTGTGTCATGGGGATTTGGTTGTACAGATTATTTCATCAACCAGGTACTAAGCATAGTATCCATTAGTTATTTTTCCTAATCCTCTCCCTCCTCACACCATCATCCCTCAAGTAGGCCCCAGTGTCTGTTGTTCCCCTCTATGTGTCCATATGTTCTTATCATTTAGCTCCCACTTATAAGTGAGAACACGTGGTGTTTGGTTTTCTGTTCTTGCATTAGTTTGCTAAGGATAATGGCCTCTAGCTCCATCCATGTTCTTGCAAAGGAAATTATCTTGTTCTTTTTTACGGTTGCATAGTATACCATGGTGTATATGTATCACATTTTTTTTTTATCCAGCCTACCGTAGATGGGCCTTTAGGTTGAGTCCATGTTTTTGCTATTATGAATAGTGCTACAATGAACATACACATACATTTGTCTTTATGGTAGAATAATTTATATTCTTTTGGGTATATACCCGGTAATGGGATACTAAATGACTTTTAAGGTTTTTGCAGTTTCAAACACAAAGGTATCAGAGCTTGTGACATGTGTGAGGCAACCATATGGGTCTCAGAGTTGTTCTTGAGAAGTGATTCTCAAAGTGCAGTCCCCAAGCCAGGAATATCAGCATTATCTGAGAACTTGTTAGAAATGCAAATCCTTGAGCTTCACCCAGACTGACTGCACCCAGGCCAACTGAATCATAAACTTTTGTGGAAGGGCTGAGAATGTGTGTTTAGATATGCTCTTCAGGTAATTCTGATGCATGCTCAAGTTTGAGAATCACTGGTCTAGAGAAAGCAGTAGTTGGCTCCCTATGGCAGCCCAACACACAGCACTAGGCAGGGCACATCTTATTCCTACTTCCATGGCCTCAACTGCCACCTTTCTGTATCTCGCCAAGACCCTTGCCAAGGCTCTTGGTATTGCCTTACATTCAAATTGTCTAAATGAGAACTTACAGAATTCTCCCCAAACCTGACTCTTTTCCCTTGAGCCAAATTTTGTCCTTTACACAGAATCCCTCAGACTCCAAATCCTGAGTCCTTCTATTTCTCTCTCTCTTTCAAATAGTCACCAAATCCTGTTGAGTCTTTTGGACAGCACCTGTTGCATCTGTCTTTTTCTTTTCATCTCCACTGTTTTCCCCCTTCCATTTCTTCCCCTCCACAGCCTGAGCCTTCATGGCCTCATCTCAGTGGACTAGCTCCTAGTTGATCTTTCTGCCTCCAGCTTCCACTGGGAGGCAAAAATGGCCTCCAGAGCTTTGTTCACAGGAGCTCCCACTCTCAGCATAGAATACCCTTCATCCTTATTGCCATGCACTGTGGCAATGTAGTTCAGAATGAAAAAGCATGGATTCTTGCAGGTAGGCTGCTTGAGTTCAAATAGTGGTCTCACCTTGTATTAGTCCATTTTCACACTGCTATAAAGAAATACCCAAGATTGAGTAATTTATAAAGAAAAGAGGTTTAATTGACTCACAGTTCCACATGGCTGAGGAGGCCTCAAGAAACCTACAATCATGGTGGAAGGAAAAGGGGAAGAAAGGCACCTTTTACATGGTGAGAGAAGAGAGAGAAGGGGGGAACTGCCAAACACTTTTAAAACCATCAGATCTCATGAGAACTCCTTCACTATGATGAGAACAGCATGGGGAAAACTGCCCCCATGATTCCATCACCTCTCACCAGGTCCCTCCCTCGACATGTGGGGATTACAATTCAGGATGATATTTGGGTGGGGACACAGAGCCCAACCATATAATTGCACCCCTGGTCCCTCCCAAATCTTGTGCTTTTCACATTGCAATACCAATCATGCCTTCCCAACAGTTCCCCAAAGTCTCAACTCATTGTAACACTAACTCAAAAGTAAAAGTCCAAAGTTTCATCTGAGTCAAGGCAAATCCCTCTCACCTATGAGCCTGTAAAATCAAAAGCCAGTTAGTTACTTCCAAGATACAATGGGGGTACAGGCATTTGGTAAATGTTCCCATTCCAAATGGGAGAAATTGGCCAAAACAAAGGGGCCACATGCCCCATGCAAGTCTAAAACCTGGCCGGGCAATCATTAAATCATAAAGCTCAAAAATCTCCTTTCACTCCATGTCTCACATCCAGGGCATGCTGGTGGAAGGGGTGGGCTCCCAAGGCCTTGGGCAGCTCTGCCCCTGTGGCTCTGTAGAGTACAGCCCTCTTGCATGCTTTCACTGGCCAGCATTGAGGGCCTGCAGCTTTTTCAGGTGCACGATGCAAGCTGTTAGTGGATCGATCTTTCTGGGATCTGGAGGATGATGGCACACTTCTCACAGCTCCTCTAGGCAGTGCTTCAGTGGAGACTCTGTGTGGGGGGCCCAACCCCACATTTTCCTACCATACTGCCCTAGCAGAGGTTCTCCATGAGGACTCCTCCCCTGCAGTAGACTTCTGTCTGAACATCCAGGCATTTCCATACATTCTCTGAAATCTAGGTGGAGGTTCCCAGAGCTCAATTCTTGTCTTCTGCATACCTGCAGGCCCAAAACCATGTGGAAGCTACCAAGGCTTATGGCTTGCACCCTCTGAACCCATGGTCAGAGGTGTACCTTGTCCCCTTTTAGCCATGGCTGGAGCTGGAGCATCTAGGACACAGGGCACCAAGTCCCAAGGGTGCACAGAGCAGTGGGGTCCTGAACCTGGCCCACAAAACCGTTTTTCCTTTCTAGTCCTCTGGGCCTGTGATGGGAGGGGCTGCAGTGAAGATTTCTGACATGCCCTGGAGACATTTTCCCCATTGTCTTGGTGATTAACATTCGGGTCCTTGTTACTTATGCAAATTTCTGCAGTTAGCTTGAATTCCTCTCCAGAAAATGGGTTTTTCTTTTCTACCACATAGTGATGCTGTAAATTTTCCAAAACTTTATGCTCTGCTTCTCTTTTAAACCTAAGTTCCAATTTCAAACCATCTTTTTGTGAATGCATGTAACTGAAAGCTTTCAGAATAATCCAAGTCACGTCTTGAATGCTTTGCTGCTTAGAAATTTCTTCCATTAGATACCTTAAATCACCTCTCTCAAGTCAAAAATTCCACAGATCTTGCACCCTCTGAAGCCATGGTCAGAGCTGTACCTTGGCCCCTTTTAGCTGTGGCTGGAGCTGGAGCATCTGGGACGCAGGACACCAAGTCCCAAGGCTGCACTATTGTGCAGGGGTAAAAATGATGCCAGTCTCTTTGCTAAAGCATAGCAAAAGTGACTTTCACTCCAGTTCCCAATAAGTTCCTCATTTCCATCTGAGACTACATCAGTCTGGACTTCATTGTCCATATCAATATAAGCATTTTGGTCAAAAAAATTCAGCAAGTCTCTAGGAAGTTCCAAACTTCCCCACATATTCCTATCTTGATCTGAGACCTCCAAACTGTTTCAACCTCTTCATGTTACGCAGTTCCAAAGTTGCTTCCACATTTTCAGGCTATGTTTATTGCAGTACACCACTATTCTGGTACCAATTATCTGTATTAGTCCGTTTTCACACTGCTATAAAGAAATATCTGAGAATAGGCCATTTATTTAAAAAATATGGGTTAATCGACTCAGTTCCCCATGGCTGGAGAGGCCTCGGGAAACCTACAGTCATTTCAGAAAGTGAAAGGAAAGCAAGGCACCTCTTACATTGTGGCAGGAGAGAGAGAGAGAAGTAGGGAATTGCCAAACACTTTTAAAGCCTTCAGATCTCCTGAGGACTCCTTCACTATCATGAGAACAGCATGGAGGAAACTCCTCCCATAATCCAATCAACAACCACCAGGTACCTCCCTTGACACATGGGGATTACAATTCAGGATGAGATTTGGGTGAGGGCCCAGAGCCAAACCATATCACACCTCTTCCTAGCTGTGTGATCCTGGGCATGACCTCTGACATCTCTGTGACTCTTATTTCTCATCTGAAAAATGGGGATCATGGTCAGAGTTCCTACTTTATGGGATTGTGGTGAGAATTAAATGGGTTACTGTATGTAAAGTTCATAGAATGATGCTTAGTTTGAGGTAAGTATAATATATGTGTTTGTTATTGTTGGTAGTAGTAGTCTTAATACCTAATCTTGAAACCCAAATCAATTCCTATCCTTTCTTTGAAGACTGCCTTGACATTCAGAAGAAACTTCTCTTTCTTTTGTTTTCCTGTAACATTTAATCTCAGTGATAGAGTCAGATGGAACATTAAGGCTCAGAGAGGTTCTAAGACTTATCCAAGGTCAACCTAAGTCACTACTAGTTAAGACTAAGGCTCCCTGGCACCACAACATTCTCAGATGCTTCTGAATCCTTCATTTCAATCCCTTTCAATCTTACGTGTCCAGAAAAAATAAACATAGCAGGGGCCCCAGTATAATCAGAAAACACATATTTTTAAATAGCCTTTAAGGTGCCTTTAGTCTTCTTGGTCAGAAGAATGGGAGTACAGGGGGTTGGTGTTGAGAAAAAGACCAAGTGTGAGGAATGTGAGCACTAAATGTGTGAAGATGGAATCCAGCTGTGTCTACACTCAGGATCAGGCATACACATTATCTCCATTCTTTTGCCAACTTTTGCCAGGTAAATGGCAGGGGGATAACCATTGCTCAAGGAGGCTGAGTCCCTGTCTCAGAGGAAAAGGGGGAGAGGGATGGGTAGACTAAAACAGGTGGCTATGATTTAATGGATGTCTGTATGATTTGAGAACCCTGAGGCATTGGGCTAGGCACTGAAAGAGAAAGTCATAAAGATGACTAATGATTGGCTTGGCTCTGTGACATGGCAGTCTTCTTCCAGCTTCCTTGACAGGCTGGAGAAGCCATTAAAATATGTGCAGAGCTAGTTCTAACAAGTTGCTGCAGGACCAAAAAAGAGATTTGAAAGAATTGTGGCTTTCCAGACAGCAACCTTTCTGGCAAGCAGGACTCAGTCTGGACTGTCAGAGATTGGGATATCCTGGGTTTTAGTGTCCATAGGCTCAGCTGCCCAGAAAGGTAAGCTCCCTTCACAGAATGAAACACCTAAGTAAATTGAGGACAAGGTAGTCAAGTAGGTGTTATGGTTTGAACGTTTGTCCCCCTAAACCTCATACTGAAATTTGATCCTAATTGCTGGAGATGCAGCCAAATGGAAGGTGTTTGAGTCATGGGAGCAGATAGCTCACTAATAGATTAATGCCCTCCCTGTGAAGAGGGGTGGGGAGGGTGAGTGAATTCTCACCTTATTAGTTCCCAGGACAGCTGGTTGTTAAAATCAGTCTGGGAATATAATTTGAATTGGATTTCCAAGATGGCCAAATAGGAACAGCTCTGGTCTGCTGTTCCCAGGGAGATCAACACAGAAGATGGGCGATTTCTTCATTTCCAACTGAGGTACCTGGTTCATCTCACTGGAACTGGTTGGAGAGTGGGTGCAGCCCACAAAAGGTGAGCTGAAGCAAGGCAGGGCATCGCCTCACCCAAGAAGCATAAGGGTTTGGGGGATTTCCCTTTCCTAGCCAAGGGAAGCCATGACAGACTGTACCTGAAGAAATGGTACACCTCTGACCAAATACTTCACTTTTCCCACAGTCTTAGCAACTGGCAGTCCAGGAGATACCCTCCCATGCCTGGCTCAGTGGGTCCCACGCCCACACAGCCTTGCTCACTGCAGTCTGAGATTGACCTGCGATGCTGCAGCTTGATGGGGGGAGGGGTGTCTGCCATTGCTGAGGTTTGAGTAGCTTACAGTGTAAACAAAGCAGCTGGGAAGCACAAACTGGGCAGAGCCCACCACAGCTCAGCAGGGCCTACTACCTCTATAGATTCCACCTCTGGGGGCAGGGCATAGTAGAACAAAAGGCAGCAGACAGCTTCTACAGACTTAAACGTCCCTGTCTGACAGCACTGAAGAGAGCAGTGGTTCTCTCAGCATGGTATTCGATCTCCGAGAATGGACAGACTGCCTCCTCAAGCGGGTCTCTGATCCCTGTGTAGCCTGAGTGGGAAACACCTCCCAGTAGGGGCCGACAGACACCTCAAACATGCAGGTGCCCCTCTGGGATGAAACTTCCAGAGGAAGGATCAGGCAGCAATATTTGCTGTTCTGCAGCCTCTGCTGGTGATACCCAGGCAAACAGGGTCTGGAGTGGACCTCCAGCAAATGCCAATAGACCTGCAGCTGAGACTGTTAGAAGGAAAACTAAGAAACAGAAAGGAATAGCATCAACATCAACAAAAAGAACATCCACACCAAAACCCCATCTGTAGGTCACCACCAACAAAGACCAAAGGTAGATAAAACCACAAAGATGGGGAGAAATCGAGCAGAAAAGCTGAAAATTCCAAAAAACAGAGCATCTCTTCTCCTCCAGAGGATTGCAGCTCCTCGCCAGCAAGGGAACAAAACTGGATGGAAAATGACTTTGATGAGTTGACAGAAGTAGGCTTCAGAAGGTTGGTAATAACAAACTTCTCTGAGCTAAAGAAGCATGTTCTAACTCATTGCAAGGAAGCTAAAAACCTTGAAAAAAAATGTTAGATGAATGGCTAACTAAAATAAACAGTGTAGAGAAGACCTTAAATGACCTGATGGAGCTGAAAATCACAGCACAAGAGTTTCATGATGCATGCACAAACTTCAATACGCGATTTGAACAAGTGGAAGAAATGGTATCAGTGATTGAAGATAAAATTAATGAAATAAAGCAAGAAGACAAGATTAGAGAAAAAAGAGCGAAAAGAAATGAACAAAGCCTCCAGGAAATATGGGACTATGTGAAAAGACCAAATATACATTTGATTGGTGTACCAGAAAGTGACGGGGAGAATGGAACCAAGTTAGAAAACACTCTTCAGGATATTGTCCAAGAGAACTTCCCTAACCTAGCAAGGCAGGCCAACATTCAAAATCAGGAAATAGAGAACACCATAAAGATACTCCTTAAGAAGAGCAACCCCAAGACACATAATTGTCAGATTCACCAAGGATGAAATGAAAGAAAAAATGTAAAGGGCAGCCAGAGAGAAAGGTCAGGTTACCCACAAAGGGAAACCCATCAGGCTAACAGCAGATCTCTCAGGAGAAACCCTACAACCAAGAAGAGAGAGGGGGCCAATATTCAACATTCTTAAAGAAAAGAATTTTCAACCCAGAATCTCATATCCAGTCAAAAGAAGCTTCATAAGTGAAGGAGAAATGAAATCCTTTACAGACAAGCAAATGCTGAGAGATTTTGTCACCACCAGGCCTGCCTCACAAGAGCTCCTGAATGAAGCACTAAACATGGAAAGAAACAATCAGTACCTGCCACTGCAAAAACATGCCAAATGGTAAAAACCATCGACACTATGAAGAAACTGCATCAATTAATGGGCAAAATAACCAGCTAATATCATAATGACAGGATCAAAGTCAAACATAACAATATCAACCTTAAATGTCAATGGGCTAAATGCCCCAGTTAAAAGACACAGACTGGCAAATGGGATAAAGAGTCAAGACTCATTGGTGTGCTGTATTCAGGAGACCCAACTCAAATGCAAAGACACATATAGGCTCAAAATAAAGGGATGGAGGAAGATCTAACAAGCAAATGGAAAGCAAAAAAAAAAAAAAAAAAGCAGGGGTTGCAATCCTAGTCTCTGATAAAACAGACTTTAAACCAACAGAGATCAAAAAAGACAAAGAAGGCCACTACATAATGGTAAAGGGATCCATGTAACAAGAAGAGCTAACTATCCTAAATGTATATGCACCCAATATGGGAGCAGCCAGATTCATAAAGCAAGTCCTTAGAGACCTACAAAGAGACTTAGACTCACACAATAATAATGGGAGACTTTAACACTCCACTGTCAATATTAGATCAATAAGACAGAAGGTTAACAAGGATATACAGGACTTGAACTCAGCTCTGGACCAAGCAGACCTAATAGACATCTACAGAACTCTCCACCCTAAATCAACAGAATATACATTCTTCTCAGCACCACATCACACTTATTCTAAAATTGACCATGTAATTGGTAGTAAAACACTCCTCAGCAAATGTAAAAGAACAGAAATCACAACAAACTGTCTCTCAGACCACAGTGCAATCCAATTAGAATTCAGGATCAATAAACTCACTCAAAATCACACAACTACATGGAAGCTGAACAAGCTGCTCCTGAATGACTATTGTGTAAATAACGAAATTAAGGCAAAAATAAAGATGTTCTTTAAAACCAATGAGAAGAAAGACACAAAGTACCAGAATCTCTGGGACACATTTAAAGCAGTATGTAGAGGGAAATTTATACCACTAAATGCCCACAAAAGAAAGCAGGAAAGTTCTAAAATTGACACCCTCACATCACAATTAAAAGAAATAGAGAAGCAAGAGCAAACACATTCAAAAGCCAGCAGAAGGAAAGAAATAACTAAGATCAGAGGAAACTGAAGAAGATAGAGACACAAAAAAAACCCTTCAAAAAATCAATGGATCCAGGAGCTGGTTTTTTGAAAAAATCAACAAAATTGATAGACCACTAGCAAGACTAATAAAGAAGAAAAGAGAGAAGAATCAAATAGATGCAATAAAAAATGATAAAGGGGATATCACCAATGATCCCACAGAAATACAAACTACCATCAAAGAATACTATAAACACCTCTATGCAAATAAACTAGAAAATCTAGAAGAAATGAATAATTTCCTGGACAACATACACTCTCCCAAGACTAAACTAGAAAGAAGTTGAATCTCTGAATAGACCAATAACAGGATCTGAAATTGAGGTAATAATTAATAGCTGACCAACCAAAAAAAGTCCAGGACCAGATGGATTCACAGCCGAATTCTACCAGAGGTACAAAGAGGAGCTGGTACCATTCCTTTTGAAACTATTTCAATCAATAGAAAAAGAGGGAATCCTCCCTAACTCATTTTATGGGTCTAGTGTCATCCTGATAACAAAGCCTGGTAGAGATAAAACAAAAAAAGAGACTTTTAGACCAATGTCCCTGATGAACATCGATGTGAAAATAGTCAATAAAATACGGGCAAACCAAATCCAGCAGCACATCAAAAAGCTTATCCATCACGATCAAGTCGGCTTCATACTTGGGATGCAAGGCTGGTTCAACATATGCAAATCAATAAACGTAATCCATCATATAAACAGAACCAAAGACAAAAAACACATGATTATCTCAATAGACGCAGAAAAGGCATTCAAAAAAATTCAACAGCCTTCACGCTAAAAACTCTCAAAAAACTAGGTATTGATGGAACATATCTCAAAATAATAAGAGCTATTTATGACAAACCCACAGTCAAGATCATACTGAATGGGCAAAAACCGGAAGCATTCCCTTTGAAAACTGGCACAAGAGAGGGATGCCCTCTCTCACCACTCCTATTCAACATAGTATTGGAAGTTCTGGCTAGGGCAATCAGGCAAGAGAAAGAAATAAAGGGTATTCAATTAGGAAAACAGGAAGTCAAGTTGTCTCTGTTTGCAGATGACATGATTGTATATTTATAAAACTCCATCAGCTCAGCCCAAAATCTCCTTAAGCTGATAAGCAAATTCAGCAAAGTCTCAGGATACAAAATCAATGTGCAAAAATCACAAGCATTCCTATACACCAATAATAGACAAACAGAGGGCCAAGTCATAAGTGAATTCCCATTCACAACTACTAAAAAGAGAATAAAATACCTAGGAATCCAACTTACAAGGGATGTGAAGGACCTCTTCAAGGACAACTACAAACCACTGCTCAATGAAATAAAAGAGGACACAAGAAAATGGAAGAACATTCCATGCTCATGGATAGGAAGAATCAATGTCATGAAAATGGCCATACTGCCCAAGGTAATTTATAGATTCAATGCTATCTCCATCAAGCTCCAACTGACTTTCTTCACAGAGTTGGAAAAAACTACTTTAAAGTTCATATGGAACCGAAAAAGACCCTGCATTGCCAAGACAATCCTAAGCAAAAGGAACAAAGCTGGAGGCATCACGCTACCTGACTTCAAACTATACTACAAGGCTACAGTAACCAAAACAGCATGGTACTGCTACCAAAACAGAGAGGTAGACAAATGGAACAGAACAGAGCCCTCAGAAATAACACCACACATCTAGAACCATCTGATCTTTGACAAACCTGACAAAAACAAGCAATGGGGAAATTATTCCCTATTTAATAAATGGTGCTGGGAAAACTGGCTATCCATATGTGGAAAACTGGCTAGCCATATGTAGAAAGCTGAAACTGGATCACTTCCTTACAACATATACACAAATTAACTCAAGATGAATTAAAGACTTAAATGTAAGACCTAATACCATATAAACCCTAGAAGAAAATCTAGGCAATACCATTCAGGACATAGGCATGGGCAAAGCCTTCATGACTAAAACACAAAAAGCAATGGCAATAAAAGCCAAAATAGACAAATGGGATCTGATTAAACTGAAGAGCTTCTGCACAGCAAAAGAAATTATCATCAGAGTGAACAGGCAACCTACAGAATGGGAGAAAATGTTTGCAATCTACCCATCTGACAAAGGGCTAATATCCAGAATCTAAAAAGAACTTAAACAAATTTACAAGAAAAAAAACAACCCCATCAAAAAGTGGGCAAAGGATATGAACAGACACTTTTCAAAAGAAGACATTTATGCAGCCAACAGACATATGAAAAAATGCTCATCATCACTGATCATTAGAGAAATGCAAATCAAAATCACAATGAGATACCATCTCACACCAGTTAGAACGGCGGTCATTAAAAAGTCAAGAAACAACAGATGCTGGAGAGGATGTGGAGAAATAGGAATGCTTTTACACTGTTGGTGGGACTGTAAATTAGTTCAATCATTGTGGAAGACAGTGTGGCGATTCCTCAAGGATCTAGAACTAGAAATGCCATTTGACCCAGCAATCCCATTACTGGGTATATACCCAGAGGATTATAAATCATGCTACTATAAAGACACACACACACGTATGTTTATTGTGGCTCTATTCACAAAAGCAAAGACTTGGAACCAACCCAAATGTCCATCAATGATAGACTGATTAAGAAAATGTGGCACATACACACCTTGGAATACTATGCAGCCATAAAAAAGATGAGTTCATGTCTTTTGCAGGGACATGGATGAAGCTGGAAACCATCATTCTAAGCAAACTATCACAAGGACAGAAAACCAAACACCACATGTTCTCACTCATAGGTCGGAGTTGAGCAGCAATAACACATGGACACAGGGCGGGGAACATCACACACCAGGGCCTGTCAGAGGTGGGGTGCTGTGGGTGAGATAGCATTAGGAGAAATACCTAATGTAAATGACAAGTTGATGGGTGCAGCAAACCAACATGGCACATGTATACCTATGTAACAAACCTGCATGTTGTGCACATATACCCTAGAACTTAAAGTATAATAAAAAACAAACAAACAAAAAAAAACAAAAAAAAAGAATTGTCAGGAGGGAGAGGGGATGGGTTGAGAAACTAACTGTTGGATACTATGCTCAGTACCTGGGTGAGGTGATTAATCATATCCTGAACCTCAGCATCACACATTATACCCAGGTAACAAACCTGAACAAGTACCTCCTGAATCTCAAATAAAAGTTGAAATTATTTTTAAAAAATGAATATAATTCACAAGTGTTCAGCTCAGCAACTTTTCAAAAATTGTACATGTTTATGTAACTGGCATTCTAGATCAAAAAATAGAACATTATCAGGACTCTAAAAGCTCCCTCCTTCCTGTACTACTTACCCTTCCAAAGTAATCACTGTTCTGATTTCTAGACAATAAATTAATCATGTCTGATTTTGAAAGTCATATAAAAGGAATCATAGAAAAAAAAAAAAGTCTGGCACCCCCACCCCTTTCTGCCTTTGGTCCTTTCTTCCCTTGTGATCTCTGCATGTGTCAGCTCCCCTTCACCATCTGCCATGAGTGGAAGCAGCCTGAGGCCCTCATCAGATGCATAATCTTGAACTTTTCAAGACATCAGAATCATGAGCCAAACAAATCTTTTTTCTTTATGAATTACCCAGCTTCAGATATTTCTTTGTAGCAATACTAAACAAACTAAGATGAAAGGTTTACTCAGGGACAAAAAGCAGTCAAGGGGAGATTGAGATGGGATCACAGAATCTTAGAACTGAAAGGCTCTCTCCTCCTCCATTGCTCAGACAGGAAACAAGGGTACCAAAAAGGGAAGAAAGGAGCCCAAAGTCACACAGTAAGATACAGATATCAGATATCAGATTGAGGTCGAGGGATCTTAATTTCCAATCTATTCACTGATTTTTTTTTACTAATTTTTTAAGGCATGTAATTGATATCAAGTTACATATTTAACACTAGTATGACCCTTAAAATAAGATGGAGGTTGAAGACAATTTTTTTTTATTTGAGTATAGCTTCAGTCTCTTAAAATAATTAATATGAAATTTGATCCATAGTTTGAGGCTGGGAGAGACTCAATGTACAGAACATTTATGGTATTAATGTTGCCCCCCCACCCCCAGTATTCTTTCTCTCTCCTAGAATGGCTATGGCAATCAAATAAAATAATATTAGTGAAAAATTCCATCCCCACAACACAGACAGACACTTATCCTCTGATTTCTGTAAAATAAATAACAAATTTTTATTGAGTACAGTGTCTGTGACAGGGATTCTTCTGAATTCTTTACAGATAGTAATCCATCTTCTCATTACAGCAATCCTTTAAGGCAGTTGCTGTGTTATCATCCCAATGTTAAGGCAGGTACTGTAATTATCACCTCAACTTTAGGGATGACAAACTCAGGCACAGTTACGTGACTTCCCCTGAGTCACAATGAGAGGAGCAAGAAAGAGTTGTCTGAACCCTAATTTTCAGAGCAAAGGCTTTTAAGAAGAAAACTGAGGTCAGGTGGAGTTGTTCGGTTTCAATATTATGGTCTCTAGCATTTTCTGACCACATTATATTTTCTACGTGATTCTCTACACATTCTCTCTTTGCTTCCTCACAGTAAACCTAGTGGCTAAGGAGGGAGGGAGGGAAGGACATACCACATCCATTTTACTGATAGATGAGGAAACTGAGTTCCAGAGAAAGAAAGAGCAATGCAGGTCTAGGAGAACAAGAAAGTCAGAATTTTGCCCTGACTGCTAGGTGGGCAGTAGGCAGGCACTTCTACAATGCAGGGCTATGGGATTCCATCCCAAGGCTTCAGGGAAGACACTCCCTGATTCCTGAGAAAGTTGCTGGGAGGCTGTAGACCAACTTCATCTGTGTGGTGCCTGCCATTGGTTCAGCTAGCCAGAGAGGCATCAACATGAGACCATCCACACTGTCTTCTGGCCAAGCCTAGAGTGGCTCAGAAAGGAAAGACATGGCAGCATCAGGACCTGAAACTTCATCACCCTGTTGTTGAATGTTGGTTCAGATTTTATTTTCAGATAGCAAATTACTAATTCATCAAAATGGCATAGTGAAACTAGGGAACCAAGCTTTGAATAGAGAGTCAGGAGATACAGGGGACCCAGCTGCTTAGCTTCCTTTGTGACTTTGGCCAAGTGCTGCCCCTGATTTGAGCCTGAGTTCCTCCTTTTGTTACATGAGGAGGTTGGACTCCTTTGTTAATTAAATTTCCCTCTAGTACAGGAGTTTTTAGCCTGAGGTCCAAATTTAAAATTCAGGAGTTAATTTGAATGGAAAAAAATATGTCTTTATTTTTACTAAGCTCTGACTGAAAATTGCCATTTCCTTCAAGGATGAATGTTGGCACCAAACCACAGCAGTATTAGAAGCAGATATATTTTTGTATCATATTACAGTTGTGGCAAAAATAGTAAAGTATTATTAAAGCTCATCACCCTTTGTAATTGTGTTAATAGACTAACTAATGCATCAACAATGATAGACATATATTACTGTATTATAGATTTTAACGGCTTCATTGATATATAATTTACATACCATGAAGTTCACCTGTTTAAAGTATAGAATCCAATGATTCTCTATATTTAGATTTGTGCAATCATCATCACAATCTAAATTTAGAACATTTTCATCACTCTAGAAGGAAATCTTGAACCCACTGTTGAAATTCTTCAGGCCAAAGACCACCAGGGAATACATCTATGTTTGGGTTTATTACTTATTGCAGGAAGAGAGAACACACACCATGGGGAACCAGGGGGTGTCTCAGTAAGAGGTATAAGAAAATAACTCATTATAGGATTCGGGTTTTCGTTGGGTGATTTCAAAGTGTATCTGAAGAAGTGGAGGTTTTTTCTAGATTGTATGCTATCGAAATGGAGGACAATTTTATGATTGCACATCTTAATAACTGCTATCTATAGGGAGGGAGACTAGAGCAAGGATAAAGGTGTAATTGGTAAAGAAGTAGCAATCATTCATTTTGGCAAGGAGGGGTGCTTGGTACAGATAGCATAGCAAGCTGATTTCTGCCTGTGCTTAGACAGAAGTAAGGAGTGACCTTGACCTGTCTCATTATATCATGGTCTCATAGTAATCTTGTCTGAAGTTGGTATTTTGTGAGACTATTGATAACGTCTGTGAAAATAACATTATTTAGCTGTGAGTGCGAGGCCAGCCTTAAATGTTAGAGACTGCTATTTTTTTTTAATTCTCTTATTTGGATAAGGACAGATGAAACTGGGCCATAGCACATCAATCCAGAGTAACCAGCTATTAACCACTGAAAGATGTTGATTACAATCTATAGGGTGTCCATCAATGTTGTTTGTAGTTTATCTGGGGTTAACCCTTTCTACTACTTCTGTTATAGGATGAGATTTTGAAACACCTGACTTGACAATAGCTGCTTAGTAGCATTTAAGACTCTGGACAGGATATATTGGCCAACCATAACATAGGCAATTGTCAGAAACAAAATGATTATTAGTCTTTGCCATAAGTCCGAACTCAGGCAGTGGAAACATGTCCAAGAATTCAGTGGGGTCTGTTTCAGAAATCTAGGTGGCTTTTTCTCTTAGCCTAGTCACAGACTGTTCTATTTGTCCTGTAGTATTTATATAGATGCAATAAAAAAATTGCCATAGCACAATTCCCCTTGGCTGGCTAAGAGGAAAGAAAGGGCTATACAATTACCCATGACAACTTTAGTTAATTAATTCAGACTAATTTGTTGGGCTTCCAAAACAGAAGTATTCATGGAGAAGAAACTGGTTATCCCTCCAGGAAGTTTTACTGAATAACCTGTACTTGTTTTATTTTGGAGGCTTCAGGGTATTGCCTTTAAATAAATGAAATTTACTGAAGGGATAGTTTTAAATATCTGGAAATCTCTAACAATTGCTGTTAACACACAGGAAAAATTAAGGAACACTATAACTCATTTTTCCTATCTACCTGCAATGTATCCTTTACCCAACCTCTCCCCATTCTCCCCTCCTCCCTACTCTCCCCAGCCTCCAATACTTGGTTTTTCTTTATAGGAAGTTTCTTGGTTACTTATTCAATCTTTTTACTTTTAATAGGTCTAAGGAGACTTTCTGTTTCTTCTTGAGTCAGTTACAGTAGCTTATATCTTTCTAGGAATTTTTGTTCATTTTATTTACATTATTTATTGACATATAAATGTTCCCAGGATTGTTTCATAATTTTTATTTCTATATAGTTAGTAGGAGTAATATCTCCTGATTTTAGTAATTTCAGTCTTCTCTTTTATTTGTCAGTCTAGCTAAAAGTTTGTCAACTTTATCAAACTTTTAAAAGAAACAACTTTTGGGTTTGTTCATTTTCTCTATTTTTTTCTATTTTCTATTTCATTTTTTTTAGTGATAACTGTGAAAAGAAAATAAAAACTCAGGACCCCAATTCACTATGCCAAAAGGAAAAAATTTAAGCTAAAAGCTGAGTCATGCAAGAAATTGCCTTTCCTTTTGTTCCTAAGCAGATAGCTACAGATAAAAGTTTAAATATTTCCACAGGTAGCTACTATATGTTCACCTTATCTTTATGTAAAGTGCAGATTTACTGAGCATGAGAGTAATACATAACTGACTATTCCCCTACCTGCTCCTCTTCTCTTGCAACATGCAGATTCAATAATGTGACCATAGCCTCCCACTTTCCCTTCTAGCCTGCTTTTCTCCTTTAAATATCGAAGCCCCCCAAATCATCTTTGGATAAAGGCATAGACTTGTCTCCCAGGCATGTCCTTAACCTTGGCAAAATAAACATAAATTGATTGAGACCTGTCTCAGATACTTTTTGGTTTACATAACTTTCAGGTCACATTTGACAGAAACCAGTCTTCCAAATTAATCCATCTTGGGGAAGTCTTGTGACTCAAGGGCAACATTCTCTCTCTGAGTAAATAATCTTATTGTAAATTTCTCAAATTGTTGATGTGTTGATCAATGTATAACCTACGGACACTAAATTGGATGCTGATTTATTTTAAGGTTAGCTCAAGCATGAATTTCCACTGGATTGCCTTGCACCTAGACATATTTAGCCTCTATGATATAATCTGTTTATAACTTTTGTATTGTATTCTCCAATGAAAAGAGGACAACTCCAGTATGAGGAGTCCCTCTCCCTTCTTTTAAACTTTTCTATAAAATCCTTTCACCTAGTGACAGATTTCAGAACACCCCCCAGCTCTGATGGTATGTCTTCCAGCTTCATCCTCACATTTGGCTTCCAATAAAGTTTTATCAAATTACTTCTGCCTCAATAGCCTTAATTTCAGTCAAATTTAATTATAATCCTTATTATTTTCTTCTTTCTGCTCACTTGGCTTTACTTTGGGTTAGGTAATTGGTTTAAGATCATTCTTCTTTTGTAATATAGGCATTTATAGCTATAAATTTTCAAGAACTACTTTAGCTGCATCTCAAGTTTTGGTATGTTATGTTGGTGCTTTTATTCATCTTAAACTGTTAATTTTTTGAGTAGTCTCTTCTTTGAACCATTAATTATTTAGAAGTGTGTTTTATAAATTCCACATATATATGAACTGAAATTTTCTTCTGCTGTTGATTTTTAATTTTATTTCATTGTGGTCAGAGAGTCTGATATCGTGAAATATATATTTGGTCTTTGTCCCCATTCCCAGCATACAACTCCCTAAATCCTTGGAACCTTCAAAGTAATAAGTATATTTTTGTATGCTAATGAGTTGACCACAGGAGGCATGGTAGTGCATGCCTGTAATTCCAGCACTTTGAGAGGCCGAGGTGGGTGGATTGCTTGAGCTCGGGAGTTTGAGACCAACCTGGGCAACATAGTGAGACCTAATCTCTAAAAAAAGAAAGAAAAAATGAGTTGACTGATGGCTGTAGCCTCTAGGTAGCTTCAGGATGGATGCTGGTCACCAGAAAGACAAAGGCAGAATTAGAGGGCTGGAACTTTGAGCCCCACCCCCTGACCTCTAAGGAGAGAGGGGCTGAAGATGAAGCTGATCATCTATGGCCAATGATTTAATCAATCATGACTACGTAATGAGGCATCCATAAAACCCCCAAAAAGAGTGGATTCGAAGAGCTTCCTGATAGCTGAACACATAGAGATTTCTGGAAGGTGGTGCACCGAGGAAGGATTTGGACAATTCGCGCATGTAATCCTGTACCTCCACCCTATGCATCTCTTCATCTGTATCCTTTGTAATGTTATTTTTAAAAAACAGTAAGTGTAAATAAATGTTTACCTGAGTTCTGTGAGCCACTCTAGTAAATTGATCAAACACGAGTAGGGAATCATGGGAACCTCAATTTATAGCCCATCAGTCAGAAGCACAGGTGAAACAACCTGGGCCTTGCAATTGGCATTAGAAGCAGGGAGCAGCCTTGTGGGACTGAGCCCTCAACCTGTGGGATCTGGTGCTATCTCCAGGTAGATAGTGTTGGAATTGAACTGGTTAGAGGATATCCAGCTGGTGTCTGCCGCAGAATTGCTGGCTTGCTTGATGTGCACTTACATATGCTGTCAGAAGCACCTTAAGAGAGTATAGTGGGAGAAACTGAGGGTTTTTTTTTTCTCAGAGAGCACGAAGTGCATGATTTCAATCCTCCTAAATCTACTGAAGCTGGTTTTATGACCTAGCATGTGATCTATCCTAGAGGATGTTGCATGTGCACTTGAAAAGAATGTGTATTCTGCTGTTGTTGGATAGAGTGTTACACAGATATTGTATAGTTGATTTATAATGTTGGTCAGTTCTTCTATATCATTGATATATTCTGTTATTCTGCTATCTTTACTATTCTAAAATGGCCATCTTTATGTATGTTAACAGTTTTTGCCTCAGTGTCTATTTTGTCTCATATTAATAAAGCCACTCATGTTCTTGGCCAGGTGCAGTGGCTCATGTCTACAATCCCAGCATTTTGGGAGGCCAAGGTAGGTGGATCACTTGAGGTCAGGAGTTCCAGACCAGCCTGGCCAACATGGTGAAACCCCAGCTCTACTAAAAAAATACAAAAATTAACCAGGCATTGTGGTGGGTGCCTGTAATCCCAGCTACTCAGGAGGCTGAGGTGGGTGAATCACTTGAGCCCAGGAGGCAGAGGTTGCAGTGAGCTGAGATGGCACCAATGCACTGCAGCCTGGGCAACAGAATGTGAGACTCCATCAAAAAAAAAAAAAAAGAAAAGAAAAGAAAAAGAAAAGCCACTCATGTTCTCATACGATTGCTGTTTGTATAGTATATCTTTTTCTTCCCTTTTACTTTCAACCTATTTGTATCTTTGAATTTAAATTGTGCTTCCTGTGGAGAGCATGAAGTCTGATTATGCCTTTGATTGGATTATTTAATCCATTCACATATTATGTTACTATTGATACGATTGGACTTATGTCTGCCATTTTATTTTATTTTATTTTAAAACATTTTTCTGTAGAGATGGGGTCTCGCTGTGTTGCCCAGGCTGGCCTCGAACTCCTGGCCCCAAGTGATCCTCCTGCCTTGGACTCCCAAAATGCTGGCATAACAGGTGTGAGCCACGATGTCTGGCCTTTGTTTTCTATGTGCTTCATGACTATGTATTTCCTCTGTTCCTCCTTCACTATGTCCTTATGTCATAAATGGATGCTTTTTAGTGTAAAATATTAATTTCTTTAATTTTTTAACCATAATTATTTGAAATATTTTATGAATGATTGCTCCAGGAGTTACAATATGAATCATAGTGAATCACAATCTACTTTAGATTTATATAAAATTATTTCTAGTAAGGTATAGAAACTTTACTCCTATGTAGCTCCCTTCCCCCTTTCTCATGTTATTACTATTATAAAAATTACACCTATATATGTTTTTAAACAATACATTTTTATAATTTTCATTTCACATAATTTAATGTCTTTTTTTTTTTTTTTTTTTTTGATGGAGTTTTGCTCTTGTTGCCCAGGTTGGAGTGCAATGGCGCGATCTCGGCTCACTGCAACCTCCACCTCCTGGGTTCAAGCGATTCTCCTGCCTCAACCTTCCAAGTAGCTGGGATTACAGGCATGTGCCACCACGCCCGATTAATTTTGTATTTTTAGCAGAGACAGGGTTTCTCCATGTTGTTCAGGCTGGTCTCAAACTCCCGACCTCAGGTGATCCGCCCACCTCGGCCTCCCAAAGTGCTGGGATTACAGGATGAGCCACTGTGCCTGGCCAATTTTATGCCTTCTTCAAGAAACAAAGAGAGTAAAGAAGAGCACACATATTTATAGTTTTTTTTAATTAAACTTCTTATTTACCATTTCTGGTTGTCTCTATTTCTTTCTGTAGATTTGAGTTGTCCTCTGCTCTGTTTCCTCACTTTCATATAGCTTAATTCCTACTCTCTCCCTTTATATTGTTGTTGTCAAATATGTTGCATTTCTATATGTTATAGACCCCAAAATAAATTTTATGTCATTGTTTTATGTAATTGTTTTTTAATTGGCATATTATAGAATTCACTGTTTTAAAGGGTACATTTCAGCAGAATTTCAGATATTCACAGAGATGTGCAAGCATCACCACTAAGTCCAGTTATATTCATAACCCCCGAAAGAAACTACTTACCCATTACCAGTCACTCTGCATTCTTTTCTATGCCTAACCCTTTGCAGCCACTAATCTGCTTTCTGTCTCTAAATTTGCCTATTGTGGGCATTTCATATAAACAGAATCACATAGTATGTGGCCCTTTGTGTCTGGTTTCTTTCACTTAGCATAATATTTTCAAGGTTTATCCATTATGTAGCATGTATTGGGACTTTATTTCTTTTTATGGTTGAATAAAATTCCATTGCATAGATAAACCATATATTATTTACCTATTCATCAGTTTACGGACATTGTGTTGTTTCCATCTTCTGGCTATTATTAACAATGGTGCTATGAGTATTGGGGTCCAAGTTTTCATGGGAACATGCTTCCAATTATCCTGGGTGAATACTTAGGATTGGACATTCTGAGTCATATAGTAACACTACTAAATACTATGTTTGGAACTATTTGAGGGACAGCAAAACTGTTGTCCACAGAAGCTGCACTACTTTACATTCCCATCAGCAATATATGACAGTTCTAATATGTCCACATCCTTACCAACATATTTTATTTTCTGTTTTAAAAAAATTATAGCCATAATAGTGAGTGTTAAATAATACCATGTTGAAGGCTAGATTTGCATTTTCCTAATGAATAAATATGCTGAACATATTTTATTATTGCTTATTGGCCATTTGTATATCTTCTTTGGAGAAACGTCTATTCAAATTTTCTATCCATTTAAAACATTTTATTATTTATCTTTTTATTGATGAGTTTTAAAGTTCTTTAGATACTCTGAATACTAGACAGTAAATCAGACGTGATTTATATTTTTTCCCATTTGTGTATTGTCTTTTTCTTTACAGTGTTTTTAAATGCACATTTTTAATTTTGATGAAGTTCAGTTAATCTATTTTTGGTTTTGTTTTGTTGCTTGCTCTTTTTGGTGTTTATATATATATATACCAATTTAAGTTCATAAAGATTTACTCCTATGTTTTCTTATAAGAATTTTACAGTTTTAGCTTTTACATGTATGCCTCTGATCTATTTTGAGTTAATTTTTGTATATGGTGTGAGGTAAGGGTCCAAACTCATTCTTTTGTATGTGGAAATCCAGTTGACATAGCACCATTTGTTGAAAAGATTATTTTCCCTCACTGAATTATCTTGACACCCTTGTCAAAAATCAGTCAACCTATAACATAAGGTTTTATTTCTAGACTTTCTGTTTTATTCCATTTATCTATATCTATATCTATCTATCTATACATCTTTATATCAGAATCACACATTCTTGATTACTGTAGCTTTATAGTCATATCTGAAATTGAGAATATAACTTTTCCAAATTTGTTTTTCTCTTTCAAGAACTTTTTGGCTTTTGGATTGCTTGCATTTTCATATGAGTTTTAGAATCAACTTGTCAATTTCTGGAAAACAAAACAAACTAAAAAAAACCAAAAAAATAAATAACTTAACTGTGATCTTAATAGAGACCATATGCAATCTGTAGATCAATTTGGGGATTAATGTTATCTTAACAATATTAAGTTTTCCAATTCATGAACATGGGATAGCTTTCCATTTTTTTATGTCTTTAAATTCCATCAACATTTTTTGTTTTAGTTTCAGGATACAAGTTTTACACTTGTTTTGTTAAATTTATTCACAGGTATTTTATTTTTGATACTATTATACATGGAATTTTAAAATGTTTATTTCCACATTGTTCACTATTAGTACATAGTGTGTGCAATTGATTTTTGTATATTGAGCTTGTAGCCTGCAACATTGCTGAGTTGATTTATTGGCTCTCAACTCTTTGGGTGAATTCCTAAGGATTTTCTATATATAAGATGGTGTCATCTGCCAATAGAAACATTTCACTTCTTCCTTTCTAATACTGACACCTATTTTTGTCTAATAGCTCTCACTAGATTCTCAACTACAGTGTTGAATAGAAGTGGCACAAGTGGACCATCCTTGCTGGTTAATGATTTTAGGAGGAAAGCTTTCAGTATTTAAACATTAAGAATTATGCTAGCTGAGGGTTTTTTGTAGACGCCCTTACTTAGGTTGAGGAAGTTCCTTTCTATTCCTAGTTTTTGAATGTTTTTGTCATGAATGGATGTTGGATTTCGTCAAATGATTTTTTTGTGTGTCTATTAACATGATCATTGCGGTTTTGGTCTTTTATCATATGGTGTATTGCATTGATTGATTTTTCATATGTAAAACCAGTCTCTCATTTCTGGAATAAATCTCACTTTGGTCATAGTGTGCAATCTTTTGTAAGCTTCTGGATATTTGTCTGCTAGTATTTTTGTGGAGGGTTTTTACATCTATATTCACAAAGAACGTTAGTCTGTAGTTTTATTGTCTTATGATATCTTTGCTTTGTTTACTTTTGGTAACAGAGTAGTTTTGGCCCAACAGAATGAGTCGGGAAGTGTTCCCTCCTCTTCCACTTATTTTGGAAGAGTTGTAAGAGATTGGTGTTAATTTTTCTTTAAACCTTTGGTACAAGTCACTAATAAAGTTATCTCATCCTTGACTTTTCAAGATTTTAGGATAATATTCAATCTCTTTACTTGTGATGTATCTATTTATATCTTCTCTTTTTTTCTTGTGTCATTTTCAGTAGTTTGTGTCTTCATGGAAATTTCCTATAGGTTCTCTAAATTGTTGCATACAGATGTTCATAGTACTCATTTATAATCCTTTTTATTTATTTAAAATCAGTAGTAATGTCCCCTCCTTTATTTCTTATTTTAGTAATTTGAGGTTCTTTCTTTTTTCTTGGTCACTTAATGTACAAGTTTGCCAAATGTCTTGATCTTTTCAAAGAACAAACCTTTTATTTTTTTTTTTTTGGACAAACTTTTTGTTTTTTTTTATTTTTGTGATTGTTTTTCTATTGCATGTACTTATAGTCTATTCTTCGAGTGGACATACATGAAAATGCCCTAATTTCTCACTTTTGGCTGACTTTTTGGCTCTGCACAAATTAAGGCAGAGTTTTAAACTGCTTGCCTGAATGTTGAAGACTTGTTCCAACATATACACTGAGCTACTTGGCAAGAGCTAAGAAGCTTACTGGTTCCAAGCATTTAAGAATATCTCTGTCCAGTTATTAGTCAACCACTCAGCTAACCAAACAGAAACTTCAGTGGCCACACAGGTTAAAGAATACAGAATTTACAGAGTTAGTTGAGGAAAGTCACTAATCAAGCAAATAGTAACAAGTGACAGCAAACACACACCCAGCAGAATCTGATTTCCAGAGTTGCCACATTATATTACTTAAAAGGTAAATTTTTTAACACATGCAAAGAAACAAGTATGACGGATATACAGTGGGGGAATCATTCAATAGAAACTGGTTCCGAGGAAGGACTTTGGACTTACTAAATAAAGACTTAAAATGAGCTATTTTGAATATGTTCAAAGAACTAAAGAAAACATTTCTAAAGAATTTTCTCTAAAGAAAAGTATATGAATAATGTCTCACTAAATAGGGATTATCAATAAGGAGAACGAATGTATAATAAAGAACCAAATAAAATCTCTGGAATTGAAAAGTTAGATAACTGAAATTAAAAATTAATTAGATGTGCTCAGTGAAAGATTTGATATGGCAGAAGAAAGAATCAGCGAGTTTGAAGATAGGTCATTTGTGGTTATCTAATCTGAGGAAAAGAAAAAAAAGAATGAAGAATAAACAGGCCTGTGGGACATAGGTGTCACAAAGTAAAAACCATGGAATTCCCAGAAGGCAAGGGTAGAAAGAAAGGGACAGAAAGAATATTTGAAGAAATAATAGCTGAAATCATCCCAATTTTGATGAAAAACACTAATTTACATATCCAGGATGCTCGATGAACTTTACGTAGGATGAACTCCACAAACTTCACACCTAGGCACATCATAATCAAACTGCCAAACCAAAGACAAAGAAAGAATCTTGAAAACAAGAAAAAAATGACTCAGCATATACAAGAAACCACAAGAAGATCAACCTTAACCTTCTCATCAGAAACAATGGAAGCAGTGGGATGGCTGAGTCTAAGTACAGAAAGAAACAAAAAATTCCTGCCAATCAAGAATCATATATATGGCAAAGGTATCCTTCAAAGTTGAAGGAAAGATTCCTAGATAAACAAAAACAGACAGAATTCATTGCTAGAAGACATGTTTTACAGGAAATACTAATGGATGTTCTTCAGGCTGAAAAAAGTGACAGCAGGCAGTAATTTGAACATACCTGAAAAAAAAAACAGCTCCAGTAAATGTAATTATATAGATAATGATAATAGACAATATAATTACATATTTGTTTCTTAACCAATTTAAAAAGCAATTGCATAGGATAACATTGGTAAAGTCCTTTCAGAGTAAAAACCTCCAAAAATTTCCCCATCCATTAAAGCAATATAAAACCTGGTAAAAATTGTCAGAATCAACTTTTTCAGAACACTGGAAGTTAGCCAAAGGCTTGCAGTAGCTGGGTAGTGTTTACTCAAGAGATACGACTGACTCTTGGTAAGAGCAGTGAGATTTGTAGTGTTTTAACTTGCCCTAGTCCCATTCTCCACTATCCAGTTAAGCAGTAACTTTGAAAAATAACAGCCTACTTTCTTCAGCATCTTATCAGCCCTTGGAGAAAGCAGAATGGAGCTGCACCTCTTTAAAAATCTTATTCCCAAAGAATTGTCATTATCTGACCTGTCTGGTGGTTTCCTGGAGGAACCCCCTTACAAGCCTGACTCGGAGTTTTCCCAGTGATAAAAGCCCTCTATCTTGGCAGGGGGCAGGGGGGATGTTTGTTGAAAATAATTACAGGCAGGAGTTTTAAATTTGCAGCTGCCTAAGACAATTGATAATATTTGGGGTAAACAGCAGACTAACCAAAATATTAACAGGAAAAGCTGAACAATAAGATGTACATACAAACTTTGAAAAGGTCCAACATATTCTTAGGAATTTGGAAGACCGTACATGTGCCTAGGAATGTCTGTATACTCAGAAAGACTTGAGAAGGCTCTAAGCTGTCACTTCTGGCTAACCTTGAAGCTGCGCACAAATAAGAAGAGAAAGCTTAGGTAAACATGTAAACTACCTGGCTAAGTATACAGTTGTAAACTGCCTGGATGAATACCCCAACAAAGTACCCCTCAGCAAAGACTAGGAGATGTATTGGTTCCAGGCATTTAAGGAAATAACTGTGCAATTTTTAACTGACCACTAAGCTAACTGAGCGGAGACTTTAGTGGTCACACACAAAGTATATGAACTTTACAGAATCCGTTCTTAAAATTTGCAAAAGAAACAAAAACAACAATTACAATAAGCATCAACAACAGCAAACCCTGGGAAGCAGGGAAAATCTGCTGTCCAGAGTTACCATATTATATCACTTAAATTATAGTGTTTTAATTTTTAAAATTATGAGATGAGCAAAAGCATGGGAAATTATGGTCCACACGCATGATAAAAAGCAAATAATTAGAAACTGTCCCTGTGAAAACTCAGACATGGGACTTACTAGACATTACTTTAAATCAATTATTTTAAATATTTTCAAAGAACTCCTTTAGTTCTTCATGATTTCCTTTAAACCATATCTAAAGAATTAAAAGAAAGCATGAAACTGATTTCTCACCAAATATCAATAAAGTGATAGAAATTATCCAAAGGACCAATAGATATTCTAGAGTTTGATATAGGTAAATATAAAAGACAATATAAATTTTACTACTATGTGACTTAAAATACAACTATATAAAGCAACAATTATGAATCTATGTTAGTGGGTACACAATGTATAAAGATGTAACTTGTGACAATAATGGCATAAAGATGGGGGGCACAGTGGGATAAAAGCAGTATTTTTGTATATTATTGAAATAAAGTTGGTATCAATCCAAATTAAATTGTTATATATTAAGATATTATTTATAATCCTCAGGGAAACCACTAAAAAAATAAAACCAAGAAATGTGGTAAAAGAAACAGTAAGAGAATGAAAATGGTACAGAGGAAAATATCTATTTAACTCAAAGGAATATAGTAATAGAGGAAGAAAAAGACCTCGGAAACTTGAAAACAAGTAGCAAACTGGCAAGCAGAAATCCTACCTTATCCATAATTAGGTTAAAAGTCAATGAACTTAAATTTTCCATTTAAAAGGAAGATACAAAACAAATAGCTAACTGGCCGGCAGAAATCCTACCTTATCCATAATTAGGTTAAATGTAAATGAACTTAAATTGTTCATTTAAAAGGAAGATATTGAGAGATTTGATAAAAATAACATGATGCACATACTTTCTATGAGAGACACGATTTAGAATCAAAGACACAAATAGGCTGAAAGTAAATAGTTGCAAAAATGTATATCATGCAAATAATAACCAAAAGAGAAGTAGAGTGGCTATACTAGTATCAGGCAAAACAGACTCCTTCAAATTATCTACAGAATGATGTAGTCCCTATTAAAATCTCAATTTATTTCTTTTCTTTTTATTTTTTATTTTTATTTTCATTTTTTTGAGACAAAGCTGGAGTGCAGTGGTGTGATCTCTGCTAACTGCAACCTCTGCCTCCCAGGTTCCAGTGATTCTCCTGCTTCAGCTTCCCAAGTAGCTGGGATTATGGGTGCCTGCCACCATGCCCGGCTAATGTTTTTGTATTTTTAGTAGAGGCAGGGTTTCGCCATGTTGGCCAGGCTGGTCTCGAACTCCTGACCTCAGGTGATCCACCTGCCTCGGTCTCCCAAACTACTGGGATTATTGGCGTGAACCACTGCACCTAGCTCCAACTGATTTCTTCACAGAAGGCATTAACGTTTGATTTTTCTGGCTCTTGTTATAATGAGTGATTTTTTTTTATTGTATCCTAGACATTTTGTATATTATGTTAGGGGGCTCTGCTCCCATATAAATGTTTTACTTTAGCAGGGAGTCATCTTGTTTATGTTAGGAGGCAGGTCCTGGTCTACTTTTGTGGGCCGTGGTTCCAATGACAATTTAATTTTCCTTAGGATCTTTATGCTGCGATTTCAGTCTGCTTAATTTATCTGTTGCTTCTGGGGCCCCAACTTGCTTCTGCTGATGCTGCCTGAGGGGTGGGAGGAGTTTTCCCTAGGCCAAACCACCTGGCAAATCTAGGTTAGGGCAAAAGAGTCCTGCAGGGAGAATGAGCACTTCCCAGGCAGGGCTGCTTATTTTGATGGGCCAACCCTGTTAATGCCACCTAGTCACCTCGTGTGTCTCAATGGGAAAGGGGAGTCTCAGGCCTGTTAGGGAAAGGAAGTGGTTCCTTTAGCTGCTTATTGTCAGTGGGGTTCCCAATCAACCCTCTTTGACCGTGCTGCCAGGATAACCTTACGTTGGGACACCTATTCTATCTTGGGGAAGGTTGAGCCTTCCTGGGCTGCCTTCTGTTGCTAGGTTGACAATTGGGAAATGCCAGGTTGTGGTTGCCTACTTCTCTTGGATGTGTGATCCGTGATGCCCTGTGGTTGTGCTATTCCTTCAATCCTGTGGTCCCATCCCAACTTGCTTTCTTCTTATCACTTTTTCAAGTTTTGGTGGTGTCTTGCACTATTTTCAGAGTTTATAGTTGTACTTTGAGAGGAAGAGCAGGGAGAAATTAGCTGAAACTATCTTTTCTAGGCCAGAAGCTCCTGCGAAGCATTTCAAAAAATCCTTATTAATTGTCACAAACAATGAGCAATATGTGATTTCTACCATCAAGGAACTATGGTCTAGTGGAAAAGATGAGACAAGAATATAAACAATTATAATAGCTGCATTTACTATTCAACATATTTCAGTTTATAGTTAATAAATATTCAGTTTCAAACATTTATTAACTTGTGCAACTTCTGAGGGAAGTACTTATATGTTGCCCATTTTAAGGATAATCAAGAAAACTTAAGCAACTTGTTCAATGTCACATAGCTAATAGGTAGCAAAGTCAGGATTGGGACCTAAGCAGTCTAGCTGAAAAGCTGCTGCTCTTACGACTATGCTAAGTCACGTGCCAACAGAAAGAGACAAATGAATGACTATAGTGTTTAGGAGGGCAAATGAGCCCATCATGATATGGAATTCAGGAGGAAGTGGCCTTTAGGAGGCATCATGAGAGATAAACAGGATTTCAATGGGCAAAAATGATGGAAGTCTAGGTGGAGGGAAGAGCATGTAGAAACGCCCTGTGGTGGTAACAATGGGGGCCTACCAAGGAAACAGCTGAAGTATCTAGTATATCAAGAGGTGGGAGTTGGGGCTGCAAAGGAGGTTGGAACCATAAGAGAAAAGGCTTTTAATGTCAGGCTGAAGAAGTCATTCTTAATTTCATAGGCAATAGTGATCTCACAAAAGGCATTGCCTGAACAGTTGGGTGATACTTAAGTCACTAACCTGCACAATGTGCACATGTACCCTAAAACTTAAAGTATAATAATAATAAAAAAAGAAGAACATTCTGGTGGCGGTAGTTGAGAAGGATGGAGCCCAGTGGAGGCTAGGAATAAAGGCCTGACCTAGGACCATGGCAGCTGAGATGAAGAAGAAGGGACAGATTCAAGAGATATTTAAGAGGTAGAATCAGTAGAATTCTTGGACTGATTAGAAATAGAGACTGAGTGAGACAAATGAGTCAATGATAACTCTCAGTTTAGGAGCCTGGATGGCTTGTAATACCGTTAACCAAAATGTTGAATTCTTCTGGGTTCATGAAATGGAAAAGGCAGTATAGATCCTCTGTATAGCAGTTATTTTGAGACATAAAGCCTATTATTCTGTTGACAGGCGGACTTCTTTTTTTCAAGGCAAAATTACTTTCACCTTTCCTCATGGATTCTATTTCCAACTGCTATATTCATTTTCCTTTGCTTTCTTCTGGACATGCTCTAATCTCTGACACTCTCAGAATGCAAGACACAGGCAGAGTGGTGAGGGTAGGGTGGAGGGAGGGAGGCAGAGAGAAAGAAAAAAAAGTGTGTTGGGACAATGAGTCTAAGACATAAGAATATCCGCTGGATTCTAACCTTTAACTCAGAGGACACAAAGAGAAAAAAGACCTGTGGATATCCTACTCTATCAGTACTGCAGTTCCCACATCAGAGCCTTGTCCATTTTGACAAAGAATCAGAGGACAAAAGAGTGATGATGAAGCCTTCAGGGTTAAGACAAGGAACCATGAGTCCTGGAGCCTAACTCCAGCTCAGCCTCAGATCTTTGGAGGGACCCTGGGAAATTCTCTTCTATTCCAGGTACTCTTCTGCTATAAATACTCAATTAGGTTTAACCATATGCAATTGTCAATAGTAGGCTAGTTTTGATTGACACAAATAGCAATATCTCATGGTTCAACTTAATACTCTTATCTATTGTAGTCATGTACCTGCTTATTTTACCAGCCTGTATGCATGTGCATTCACACACAGGTGCAAGCATGCACACACACACACACACACACACACACCACTGCTAGATTGGCAACTCCCTTGTGGCTGAGACAGGTCTGGATCTCTGGGAAAAAAAATTAAAGCCCTGATTTATAGTATCTTCTGATTTCCATTATGGAAATTATTCCCACCATAGTCAATTTCAGTCTACCAATGTGATGTCACTGGACGTAGAGTTAGGAAGAGATGTGCACAATTGGCTCTTGAGAGCTGTTACCAGCTGGCCCCGGCACATCACTGCTTGTTTCCATATCTATAGCGCCTAGCGCAGGATCTCAGACTTAGCATGCGGGAAGTAAAAATTTATTACTTTGGAGATGCAGCCTCCTCCCTGAGAATTCAAGCTGCACAGATAATGCCAGTAATAATGACCACCATTTTGTCTTCTTCCTTTACAGTTTTCAAAATACTCTTTATAACCATTGCACAAGAGGGGGACATGGCAGAGAACCATATTCTTACCTAATGACTGAGGAAGCTGAGCCCTAGACCAGTGAGGGAAGTGCCCAAGGTCACACAGATGAGCAGGCCAGAACCAGAAAGGCAAGTCTTTGATCCAACTCCCAGGAGGATAAGTGAACACTCCTACTGCCATTGGACTGTACTCATTGGAGCTCAGCTCTATCTCAGGTTATGGTAAAGATAATTTTTGACTCATGAGCCTGAACCTGGGATGCTGCAAACAGTTTCCACCAGCTGCCCACAATTACTCTAAATAGTGGCTGCCATGAATAAAGCCAGCCAAGGAGGAAGTTACATGAGACCATCTGTACCCTGCATGGTCTTCTGGCTAAGCCAAGAACATAGTCAGTCTTGGTACTGAGAATGAGAGTGAGAAAGAGAGGAATATCAAAAGATTGAAATTGAGGAGTTGGGAGCAGCAAGAGAGTGAATTCCCCTAAGTATGCCAATTTTTCATTTTCCTAAAAAAAAACCCACTCACAAGTCACAACTAAAACTCTAAACTTACTGTGTCCAATGACTGGCCTATCACAGTGTTGGTCTCGCTACTGGCTGGTTTAAAGGTTTTTTTTAAAAAAATTTTCTATTATTAAAAAAATTGCGGGTACACAATAGGTGTATATATTTATGGGGTTCTTAACATGTTTTGATACAGGCATGCAATGTGAAATAATCACATCATGGAGAATAGGGTATCCATCCCCTCAGGGCCCAAGCCTCGTGAGAGAGATGAATTCATAGAGGGCAGAAGACAACCAGTGCCAGAGTATTTGCATAATACTACCACCTTGAATTTCTATATCCTTTTACAATTTTCAAAAATTAATTTAATATCCCGTGTCTACAGCGTTGTTCAGTGGGGGAAATTAGAATGGCCTTCACTGGATCACAGGACTGGTGAGAGGGAGGATCACTGGGCATTACTGGTCCTGTTTAGCAGCTAAGAAAACAGGCTCAGACCTATCCAGGTTCTCAAAGACTTGCCTGTTACTCTGGCTGCTCCCAACACAGGCCTGTCCCAAGCAACTATTTCAACTTCCAAGTGAACAGGGTTACTTCTCAGACTGGCCTACCACTAAGCCCAGCCACAAAGGTGGAACCAGAGATATCCTACAAATACTTGGCTTTATGTCTGGACTACCCTGAAAGTAGTGCTCAAGGGACCCTGAGGAAAGCATCTTGGTGGGTCCCCTGTTTGCAACCTGTATGCAGATATGGCTCACTTGCTCACACAAAAAGCTACTGGAGACTCGTAAAAGCCCAGCCTTGGCACTAAGCACCAGCGACTGTCATCTCCTTCCTGCTCACCTGTTTGGTCCCACTGTTATGCATTTGCTTCCCCCCTTGGCATTGGGCTTCTGATGCCCACTTTAGGTCCCTTACGTGCATGATGATTTTAATTCTGATTAAGCAGCTCACACCTTAGCCTGGTTTTTCAGGTACAATGTGATGCAGGTCTCTGGGCTTTCAATTGCAGGTCAAATAAACACTTGCCACTGACTTCGTTTGAAGTCTCCATTTCAACCTTCCCTCAGAGAAGAAGCATTAAACTTTGAGCCTGAATGCTTACAGCCCTGTCTCTCCTGAGACCCTGGGTCTAGCCACCAATAGACACTCACATAACTCAATGGGAGAAGCACACGAGGTCCACACTCTCACTTCTCCATCTGCTGAGCGCTACAAAAATGTGATCAGTTTAACCAAATTCTCTCCAACTACAGGGTCCTACCAAAGATCCAAAATGAGGCTGCCTATGTGCCAAGGATAGGAGCCACAATGATAGTTAAGATTGACCACCATATGTGCAGGGCCTGCATGGGCCAGGCAGTAGACAGAGAGGCTTCATACACATTATTGCTATCTCCCATGATGAGGTGAAGATTATTTCTTCTATTTTATAGATTAAGATGCTGAGGCTTAAAGATTTTAAAGATTAAGATGCTGAGGCTTAATCTATTTTATAGATTAAGATGCTGAGGCTTAAAGAAGATCTCATTTATCAAGGTCATACAGCTGGTAGATCATGGAGCCAGGAATAAGACTTGGGTCTGTTTGACTCCAAAATTCATAATATCACGTAGACTCTTACAGGTATCCAGGAATCATGACAAAGAGCTTCAGTAAATTTGTCCAAAGTGTTCACCTTAGCATACTAAAATATAGAATTACCTGCTCTATGATGGTGGCTTTTTAAATCTTATTCATTCTTCCTCAAAGAATGTCAGCATTAGGCCAGGCACAGTGGCTCATGCCTCTAGTTCCAGCACTTTTGGAGGCTGAGGTGGGCAGAGAGCTTGGGTCCAATAGTTGGAGAGCAGCCTAGGCAACAAGGTGAAAGCCCAGTTCTACCAAAAATACCAAAAATTAGCCTGGTGTAGTGGCCTGTGCCTGTAGTCCCAGCTACTTGAGAGGCTGAGGTGGGAGGATTGCTTGAACCTGGAAGGCGGAGGTTGCAGTAAGCCAAGATTGGGCCACTGCTCTCCAGAGTGAGACCCTGTCTCAAAAAAAAAAAAAAAAAAAAAAAAAGTCAGTGTTAAAAGTATGTTAGAGAACATCAAGGAAAGTAATGGCCCCATACCTCTCTGCCTAAGTTAGGTAGTCCCTAAGAGATCATATCCTATTCTGGGACCCATGCTTGAAGGGGGCACCAACACACTGGGGTATATCTAAGAGGGAGCAAGAAGGCTGGGGAGGGGGCTAAGACCCAAGGCACATAAGGAAGGACTGGAAGGAGCTTACTTGTTATGGTCTGAATGTTTGTGTAATCCCCAAATTCATATGTTGAAATCTTGCCCCCAATGTGATAGTATTAGTAAGTGAGGCCTTTAGGAGGTGATAGGTCATGAGGGTTCCATTCTTATGAAAGGGATTAATGTCCTTATAAAAAAGGCCCAAGGAAGCTGTTTGCTCCTTCTACCATGTTAGGACAAAGCAAGAAGGCACCGGCTGGGCGTGGTGGCTTACGCCTGTAATCCTAGCACTTTGGGAGGCCGAGGTGGGAGGATCACCTGAGGTCAGGAGTTCGAGAGCAGCCTGGCCAACATGGCGAAACCCCGTCTCTAATACAAATACAAAAATTATCTGGGTGTGGTGGCGCAAACCTGTAATCCCAGCTACTGCAGGAGAATCACTTAAAACCAGGAGGTGGAGGTTGCAGTGAGATGAGATCACGCCACTGTACTCCGGCCTGGGTAACAGAATGAGACTCCGTCTGAGGGAAAAAAAAATAAAAAATAAAAGCAAGAAGGGGCACCATCTATGAGGAAGTGGGCCTCACTAGACACTGAATCTGCTGGCACTTTAATCGTGTGCTACCTAGCCTCCAGAACTGTGAGATATAAATTTCAGTTGTTTATAAGCTACTGAGTATGTTATAGCAGGCCAAATGGACTAAGACAGAGCTGAAGCTAGTTAGGCCTGGAAAAGACACTTCTACAGGTGACTTAAGTCAGCTCATGTCACTGCTCCCATCTCAGAAGTCTTTACAATGTCTTTACAGTTGTCTACAAGGCCCTGTTTCATCTCCCTAGCCCCAACACTACCTCTATGATATTATCTCCTAACATTGTCCCCCTCACTCACTCTACTTCAGCCATTCTGGGCTCATGTTTGTTCCTGCAATACATTATATGCTCTCACCTCAGAGCTTTAGCTCTTCTCTCAAATGTGACCTGCTCAGTGAGTCTTCTCTGACCACTCTATTTTAAACTGCGATCCCTGTCTCTCCTCCTCTACTTAATTTTTCTCCATTGTACCTATCATCATTTGACACTCTATTTTATTTTATTTTCTGCCTCCCCACTCTCACAAAAAAAGTAAGCTCTGTGAAGGTAAGGGTTTTATCTCTCCTGTTCACTTCCACATGCTTGGCATGTAGAACAGAGTCTGACACAAAACAGGCACTCAGTGATATTTATTGATCCAAAGAATACCACCTCTGCCTTCAGATCTAGAAGGGCTGTGATGGGGTAGATAGCAGACAAGATCTGTGTGGCACCCAAGGACTAAGCTAGGCCAATTCCAGCTCAATATAAGAAGGGGCATCTCAGGTATTAAAACTTCTCCAGGAGTCTATGCCAGTTGCAGTGAGCAGGCAGAGGACACATGGTGTAGGGGGGACTTCGAGCATCAAAAGGGGCAGGGTGAGAAAAGAACTGCAGCTCAAAATTCCATGTTCTCCAACCCCCTCATTTACAGTGAGGAAACTGAGACTCTGAGAAATCACCCAAGTTCCCAAGAGTTATAGGAAGAGCAGTGACTAAAATCTTGGAGTCTTGAGTTCCAGGATAGTGAAATCACTTTTTTCCCCAATGAGAAAGTCTTCTGTGGCAGAGTAATTTCTAGAAATATTTATGTTTGTGTCTGTTGTCTCCCTATGTCCCCATTCCCCATTTTTCTGCTCCATGGAGGTAACCAGGCCCTTGACAGACCTCTTACAAGAGGGATTTTGCAGTGTAGAAAGAAGAATCAGACTGAAGCCACTAAATCTATCATTCTTTTATAAAACCCCCCAAACCACAGTGAAGACATAATATCCTACAGGCAAAGGAAAGAGGGAAGAGACTTCTGAGAGCCCAGAGAGAGAAAAGAAGAACCAGAAAAGAGAGAAAAGAGAAAAGAAGCTCCAGCTGGGAAGGAAGAGTTCCTGAGTCTGGGACTGTAGGAACCCTTAGCTGTAGAAACTCCTCCTCAAGGAGAGGGTGGACATAGCCCTAAGGTGCTCAGAGGGAGGAAGAACCTAACATCTCAGGGCTTTTAGCTTTCCTTCCCCTACTATTGGTGTAAAAACTGAGGGTGTCAGTGGCGACTGGAATAGATGGGAGATTAGTTGCCCTTGACCTGATTTTTGAGCACCACAAATAGTCCCTGGATTCCAGTGCCACCCTTGAGGGAGTGGGGACTCCCAGTCATGACTGACATGGAATTTCCCACTTCCCTGTTTGGATGGGGAGTCTGGGGTCAGAATTCAGTTACTTCCAAGAAAACAAACAGTGGCTGTTTCTTGCCCTGACACATCTGAGTTTGAAGATGGAGATGGATGCCCATTCCGTTTTCGGCCTCTTAAAGGACATAACATTACTTAGAGCATCATCCACTTCCTGTTGGTGATGGGTGCTGCACAGGAGCCCTTAGAAAGCTGCATGAAGTGCCTCATAGGCTGGAAGGAGCAGAGAAAATGTGCTCGGGCATCCAGAGGGAGCAAGTGGGAAAGTAGGAGAGAAACTGAGGGAACAAAGAACAGCCTTCAAGAGCCCATCAGACAGCAATTATTCTCCCAAAGAAAGAGACTATTTACCACTGTGACTATTAAGTGATTTACAATTAAGTAGCTCCTCATGAGGCAGCGCTCCAATTGATGATAAAGGTCTGAGTGGCGAAAGCTGAGTGGTGGGAGGCCCTGTCTCCAGGCATCTAAGTGCTCATGTCTATTGACTCACTCTGCTATTCATCATCTTTCCCAGGGCACTTATTAGCAGATTTAAGTGGGAGGAGTGTTGAGCTCACCTAGAGGGAAACAATTCTCAGAGATCCAAGGCTGGGGGTTGGGTGGGGGATGGGAGTCCCACCCTGGACTCCACCAGGGCCACAGCCACCAAGCTCCCCTGCTGACTGGGGGAGAGGGCCTTGGAGCTTGGAGGCTGGGCTGGGCATAGTGGGATAGGGAGGCAGCTAGAGGTCCCTTTCAGCTTTAGGATGCTCTGGCCTGAGGCCAGCTGCTGGGGCCATTGCTATGAGTTACCCCTAACGTTCAGCTGACAGCTTCACTATAAGTGCAAAGGTAAAAGCACAAGATTTGGAGTCCAGTGAGCTAGTTGGGTGAATTTTGGAAAGGGTCTTAACCTCTCTGAGTCTCAGTTTTCTTATCTGAAAATAGGGATAACACCAAATGTCAACTTCATAGGGTTAAATTGAGGATTACACAAGAAAATGTAGTGTTTAGTGCCTGGCACATATCAATGATGTTATTCATTCTGTGCTTGGAGAATTATTAGCAGTAAACTTTCTCTTCTACCACCTCTTCTACCCCAGCCTGCCCTACCCTTTTCCACACTGACTTGCAGTCAGTATTCTATATAACCACGAGCAAGCCACTCTACTTCTCCATGACTCTTTTATTCATCTATAAAGTGGGGATGAAATTACCTGCTCTTTTCATCTACTTTTTAGGGCCATTTAGAAGATAACAAAGATGGAAAGAGTTTGCAAACTACAAAATGTCACGCTTAGGTCACTTGCTCTTACTGGCTAGTTTTGGCTCCCAGAAGCCAGGCAGCTCAGCTAAAGCCTAGGAGTTATTAAGCAAAGGAAGAACACGATCAGTAGGGCCCAGAGCCCAGTCAACTTCCTTGGAAGTGGGGCAGTGGGGAACTAGCAGCTTGTCCACAGCAGTTTCAAAAAGGCTTACAAAAAGCTCTCTTATCTGTTGGATTTATGTCTGCTTTAAACATTAACTGGAAACAAGGGCTGACCACTTGCTAGGCACAACCCCAGCCCTCAAACAGACCATAGAACAGTGCTGGAGCTGACCAAAGTGAGTTTCTTGATGATAAAAGGAAGTTCTTAAGAAATTCCCTCCATCAACGCCACCCACCCCCCCGACCCCCACCCCAATAAGCACTGCAAAGCACTCCTCAGGGGACCACAGCAAAGGCAGCCATCTGTCATGGCAGAACAGGAAAAGCTCTTGTCCAGCAGGTTCAATACACCAGCATCATGCGGGTAAAACAAAAAATACTCCCTCCCAGGCCACCTGAGTCAGAATCAGGGTGAGAAATCCTGCACTTAGGTAGTTGAAAAAGTCCTGAGTCATTTGAGGTAGCCCAGACTCTGACTTGCATATGGGAACCAGTCAGGTAAAATCTAGCCCAAGATTTGCCAAAGATGAGATTTGCCCACAGCCCAGTTGATTAACTGGGGGCAAAAATTGGCAGAAACACAGGCCTCTCAGACTCCAGGACCCTTATGAATTTCTAATAGATATAATGAGATTTTATGGACTTTCCCAGAGGGTCTTGCTCCAAAAGTTCCTTTAGCAATCATGCCTGCTCCTTCCCTCCCTGGACAGCCCAGGACAGTTAATCCAATTTCTATGAAATATCAACTCCCCTCCCGTAAGTTTCTCTTTTTTTGTCTTGCTAATTTGCTTTTAATTGGCTTTGCTTGATTCATGAAATACTGAGGGCCACCAAGCTTCTTTGCTGGCCTGGGAAGGGGCCCTAGGGATCCCTTCAATTATATCCGCGGCAGCACTGCCCACAGCACTTTCAAGCAACTGCTATTTCAGGCCTTTTGGCTTGCTTAGAGATTGCAGTTGGGGGGAACTCAGGAATGCATCTACAGCAGGTGCCAGATGCCCTTGCTTGCCAGGGAGCAAGGGTACGAATCTGGATTAGAGAAACCAAAGCCATGAGCACAATCACCTTCTCTTGGTTGGTGGCACAGGTAGGCATTTGTGTGGTAACAGAAAGTGGCAAGTGATTCCTACCTAGGCTAGGACAGGCCTGGAAATCAGCACATGCCCCCAAGGTGACTGATTGTTGCTATGGTATACCACTGGTGCTCACTGGATAAGATGCCCTGCAATAACTGGCAGAAGCCACATCTCCCCACCCAGCCCAACAGCTGAATAGGTGGGGCAGGCAGCTATCTGGCCAGCATCTCTGCCCATAGGCCCGGATAAAAGATGCCATTCCTGCAGCTTGGCCTGCCGGTCCCACCATTAGATATAACCTTTTGATTGAGCCATCAGCAGGAGGTACACACATTTGTCTCCTGGCTGGTAGGGAGGCCACATACTTGCAGAAATTGAGGCTAATTTTAGAAGTGCTAGCCAGCCCCTGGCAGTGCACAGGGACTTAAGGGGCAGGTCTTAAGGCATAGAAGGTGTGATAGAGAGTTTACCAATATGGCATCTGACTGGGATATAAGGCATGGCTTGGATGAAAAACTGCAATTTCCTCTACTTTCAATTTCAGCCCTGGCTTCTGTTTCCCCTGCTGGTTCTCCCTACTCCACCTCCACCCACCACCTCCTTGGTTTCTCAATTTCTCTCCAAGGGCAATCCCAACAACCATGGGTTACAGGCATACTACTGTGGAACAAACCACAAGAATGCACATTAGTGACTGAGGGGTTCCCTCTTGAACCCAGAAGTTTATTAGCATTCAGCAAAGAAGTATATGTTGTTACAAACAGGCAGTGCATCAAGATATCCAGATGTCAGTGAGAGCTAGAAGTGGAGAGGTCAGAACCTGGGTGATTCTGTGATGTCTCAGGGATGGAGAAGAGGAAGCTCAGGTATAGCCAGGGGCCACACTCCCCTTTCTGCACTGGGAGAGAAATAACTCTTACACCTGGGGTGATGATGTACTGCAGTTCCTAATTTCTTCCCTCCTTCCTCCAGCCATTTTATTTAACATGACCTAAATATACATTCCTGTTTTATTCCCCCCCACCCCCACCCCCATATACAGCAGGAAAAATAAGCACCAATAATAATAACAATAATTAAAGTCCCACCTCTCAATAGACCCAACCCTCACACATATACATACCATGTGGATTTTCTTCTTTGGAGTGACTATAGGATTGGAAAGTCGGGGATCAGGCCAGCAAGCCATCACCCTGAAAGTCACTGTTCCCCAAAGTACCATCCACGTGTGAGCTGGAGCAGGGCAGGGGAGGGGGAATGGTGGTAGGGGAGGAGATTCCCCCAAAGCAGCAGGAGGGGTGAAGGAGTTCCCCAAAGCCTCTCTTCTGGGCAAATGTCACAATCAACTGAGCTCCTAGGAAGTCCTATGCAAGGGTTTCCTCAACGAAATGGTAAATTCCTGATAGTGCAAGCATCATTGTCATCTGTCTCCCACAGCTTCTTGGGGAAAGGGGACATGGTTGAAACCCCCTTCCTTCCCCATTGGGTGGAGAATGTTCCCAAAATGCTCCTTTGGAGAAACTCAACAAGACAAATAGCACAACATGGGCACTCTGATTTCAAAACTAAAGCACAAAACATAACGAGGAAAAAAAATAAGACACATGAGTACTCTCAGAGGGTCTAGACATGGGGAAGAAGGGTTCAAAAGAAAGAAAAACATAAAGCCAGAAAATGACAAGCTGTCTACCAGGTCCCACACGCCTGAGTCACTTGGCGTTTGTCTTCAGTACCTGGGCATCTTCTGCTGTCCCTATCATGGGGGGAGGGAACGGACAGTGTGGTACAGCTAAGGTAGGGAGAGGGGAAAGAGGGAGGGCCCTAGGCAGTTGAGATGCCAGCCCTCTGCACAAGCAGCAGCAATTTTTGTGTCATCTTTGTTTTGTTTAAAACTGTAAACAGCACCGCTTAAAAATAAATCAGAAAAGAACAATTGATAAACATTGTTTTCCATGAATATAAAATGCAAACAATATAAAAATAGATAATTGACTTTTGATATATATATATATATATATTAAAAACAACTTGAATGCAACATACACATGGGTAAACTTGAAGTCTCCCTGCTAAACCCCATGCCTCCCTCTAGCAACTGGGCCTGGGGGCTGAGGGCAGGTGGGGTGGTGGCACTGGCACAGGTAAGGAAAGCTGCTGGCAGCAGGATGAAGGGTACACACCCAGCCTCCTGAGTGTGTGAAGCTACTTCCCTTCTTGGCATAGGACTAAGGAGGGAGAGAGACTGGTGTTTACTGAACCCATTATCCGGGCAGTCTTGTGGCCTGGTACCCAAGCTGAGGCCAGATAGGTAGGGCTGGCTTGAACTGGGCCCCAAGGCAGTGCTTCCTTGGAGACTAAAGCACCAAGAAACTGGCATCCTGGCCCTGGGAGAGGCCTACTAGGTGGCCTTCTCTATCCACATTCACTGGTCCTCCAAGGACCAGTCTCATCTGGGAATTCTCAGGATCACAGCTGTTTGGCACTAGGCCTATTGGGTAATAAGATGAAGGCAGCTGCTTCCACTAAGTCCCATTTTCCCTTAAAATCACATCCAAAAGCATTATTCCAGGACCTTGCAATGGAGACATGGTGTTCATCTAGTAGTACTCTTGGAGGTGTGGACATGATATCAACAGTTTTAGTGGTCTGGGGTGTATTTGCTGCCACCCAAGCCAGCACTAGTCTGTGTTTGGAAACAGGCCTGAAGCTTGGCTGGCTCTCCCAATGTCACCCTGTGCTGTCAACACCATGGGTCCCCAGACAGGTCTTCCTTCCTCCTCTAGGCTGCCATTGGGTTTCAGCCACAAACTGCTTAGCTCTAGAAATTCAAAGGAACCTGCTTCTGCAGCCACATATCCTGGCTGCCCCACTTCAGGTGGTAAGGATCCTATTCCTGGGCTGGCTAGGGCAGTGAAGGGACTTGCAGGCAGCAAGGCTGTCCAAACCATGAACTCTCACTCAGCCCCAGGCCCTACTCTGTGGTGTGTGACCTTCCAAAGCCCAACAAAGTGTGTCAGGGCTATGCCAGTGCCCCTCAGAGACAATGCCTCATGCTGCCTTCCTGACCCTGAGGGCAGCTCTCAGCCCTTAGCCAAAGGTTGGCCACCTTCTTTTTCTCTTCCCAGATAGGCTGGTGGCCCTTCTCCAGCAGGGTCTGGAGGCTGGTGATGGCTCTACCGCCTGCTGTGGCTGGCACAGTCCACATGTAGACAGGAGCTCAAGCTGCCCTGAAAGAAGAGGCAAGAGGTGGGTTTTTCCCTGTTGTAAAGGCATTTGGTGAGTGTTTACTTCCTGCCAAATAGCCAGGCCAATTTCAGCCCCACCATCCCAGAGCAGCTTTGGTAAGAGGCCAGAAAGTTGGAATTTGGGCACTTCTCTCTTGGAATGCTGTGCTTGGGGTAAGGAGGGCCTTCCTCACCCTCTTTCATTCTCCAGCTCCACAACAGATACATTTCTTCACAATGTATCTGTAGCCAAAGTCAGCCTGAAGAGCTGGTCTGGGTCCCTTGAGTGGTGGTGTTAGTGCCATGCAAATTCATGTGGTGCTTCCAGGGGTGCAGCTTCTACCAGCCAGGTCTGCTATTTGTGAGTAAGGGCACTGGGCCAACCCCAATCTGAGAAATGGTGACAAAGACCAGCATGGACACATCCCCTGGCCAAGAAACAGTTTGCCCACAAAGTCACCTTGACTTAGGGGGCAAACAGCATCTGTTCCCAAGCTAAATTGCCATATCTCAGGAATGGCAAGAACCCTGTTGACTTCTTCTCTCAACAGGCATGGAGATGGTGGGATGTGAGGGCGGGGGTGCAATAATCATAATTTGAGTGAACACAGCCAAGCAAAAAATGTTCCATATGCCATTTCCAATAAAGACATGTAAAAGGAACCCTCTCCTATAGGTGATTAAGGAGAGGTTGAGCTTGGCAAGATTAGCCTGTTCCAATGTCTTCCTGACAGCAAGCTCTTCCCCACCAGTATTTCCAACCTAGTTTAACATGAAAACTGCATGGATGCAGGAGAAGGGAGGGTGCCATTCATTCCATAAAGGGCTGCAACTGCCAAGAAGCCCTGTCATTTGATGATGCTGAGGACTCGGCTAATTGGAAGATAAAAGCTCTTTAAAGGGCCCAGAACAGCAGCTGAGATGCCTTTGGTATCCTGTCTTGGGAGTGCAAAACTGGGGCCTTATTACAGAGTCCAAATGATGGGATGGGCAAGGCTTAAGGAACATTTTGTGTTGGGAGGCTTGAGAAGGGAGTTTTCCCTTTTAAGAAACAGAGATACCTTAAGCTCTGCACGGTCTGAAATCCCCTTTCTTGCTGGCTATGATAAATGGACCCTCATTTTCTATCTTTCCCCTACACTCCACAAAAACCCCAGCCCCTATAGTCAAGCCTAATTTAGGTTGCTTCTCTTCCATTATCTCAATTAAAAGACCGTGTTCCTTGTGATGAGATTATGAAAATTTCCTTTAGAGGAAAAAAGAACAAAAATTCAAAAGCATCTGCAACTCAGGTAGTCACAAGCTTAAAAGAAGGAAAAAAAAAATCCTATCATTCCGGAGCTCAACACTCTATGGCAGTGTCCACAACAGAACCTTGTTTTGTCTTCTGTTTGCAAATGGATGAATTTTATCACTCCATCAAGGGGATTAGCATTTTTGTCTTTAACCCAAGCTATGGCAGGACAGGTTAAAAGGCCCCCATCTGGTCATGATGCCAAAGTCCACAGCGATAGGCTGTGAGACACACGCTACTTGATCCTCTCTAAGGACAGCTAGCTGGGATGAATAGCTTATAGTCATCTGATATAATGATGGCAGCTATGCCAAGGCCAAAAGGAATAGGGGTGCGGAGGATCTGTACCATAATTTCACATTGCTAATAGCAAATAAGCCCCACTTCCCCAAGCGGGAGGCAATGCAGACTTGGCTGCTAATCAGTGGTTCATCATTCATTGGGGGAAAGGGGCAGGGGGCACTAAAGGTTTAGCCTGTGTCAAGGATGCATGCTATATATGTGTGTGCATGTGTGTTTGTGTGTGTGTGTGTATGTATATGTGTGTGTGTGTGTGTGTGTGTGTGTGTATATATATATATATATATATATATATATATATATAATCACTAACTTGGCAACTGGAATAGGCACAAAATTACAGCATCCCAAACCCGGCGTGGGTCACAGGAAGAAACCTCGAAAGCAAAAACTGGAGTGCAGTAGCAGCAGCAGCCTCCCTGGGCAGATGCACTTGAGTTGAACGTGGCCATAGATGGCAGAAGAGGCAAGTGGGAAAACCAAGGTGAAAACTCACAGGAGTTTTCCTTGGCCCAAAGGGTTTTCAAGTTAAACAACAACCCCCACCCCCCCCACCCTTCTGCCCAACCCCTGATCCCCATTCACATGCTCAGGCCCCGTGTCCCTACTCCAGAATTGATAATAACTACTTGGCTAGGTTTCCATTCATGGCAGTGGAGGAGTAGCTGGTGGCAAGAGAGGCACCTTGCTCAGCCCTCTCCTTTGACAGGTCAAGGCTGGAAGGCCCATAGTGAGTGGGCTGAGGCTGGGGGTGCTCAGGCCGGACCCTGGGCAGCTGAGGAATGCCATGGGTGATGCCCACAGGCTTGGCCTGTGGTAGAGGGCTGGGGCTGAAGCCTCCAGAACTGGAAGAGCAACTGGGCTCATCAACAGGCAGCAGCACATCTCGAGGCCTGGCCCTCATGCTCTGGGAGGCCTGTGGCTGGAGGTTATAGCAAGGGCCCATGGGCAGGTGTAGGTGTGAGGGACGAGCTAGCTGAGGCCCAGATTCCCCAGGTGCCCTTGACTCTGGCACTGATAGTGATATTGACGTGGTCATAGGAGGTATGCAACAGGTTGCCTGCCTATATGGAGACTGGCTGGAAGGCCTGTCCAACTGGTTGGGGCTTATCCAGGCAGGACCTGGCCCCACTGGAAGAGGACAGGGAGCCCAAGCAGGCCAATCATAGGCCCCTGGGGGTTCAGTATAGAGGGAAAGGGGACTGTCTCGGCTCCATTCTCCTTCTTCCTCCTCTTCGTCCTCCTCATCTGAATCTTCCTGCTGGGCCTGCAGCTCATCAGACTCGAGGTAGCCCTGGACCAAGTGGGAATTGGAGAGCTCCATCTCCAGGGTCTCTGCAGTGTCGAGAGAGCGGCTTCTCCTGTTGAGGGCCATAGCAGCAGGTGGAGGTCGGGGGTGCAGGCCAGGCAGTCCCAAGTATCGAGGGAGGCTGCTCACACCCCAGGGCAGGCCTTGGTAGAATCGACTATGGTAGTTGTTGAAGGCATGTTTGTGATAGTAGCCCAGCTCAAAGGCTTCCAAGGAGGCTGCAAGATCTTCATCATTGTGGAACTCAGGATTCTCTTCACACTTGCCTTCCCCATCCCGTTCCACATCAGCGATGTCAAAGGTCACCATGGGAGGCAGCTCAGGGAGGTTTTGAGTGAAAGATGAGTCAGAGTCAGAGCTGCAGGACATGCTGGAAAAGAGGTTCCCATTGCTGGTGAACTCTACCAGGGCCTGTGAGAAACTCACAGTGGCATTCCCTTCCTTCTCAACCTCCTCTTCCTCTGGATCTTCAGGGGGTGAATAAGTGGGGTAGGCCCTCCTGGGAGATCCTCCAAAATTTGCTTCTTGCATGTCTGGCTCAAACATGGCATCACTCTGGAAGAGCTGCATCAGGCAGGTACTTTGATCTTTCTTGGAGCAGGTTCCTTCATAACGCTTCTCCAGAGGACGGAAGTCCCTCCAGTCTGGCTCGCTGCTCGCAGTGGTGGGGAAAGCTGAGGTAATTCCCCGGTGGGAAATCTGAGAGGTCCCTGATACCCCTGCTGCCAGGCCCATCACTGATGGGCCTAAGGGCCTCATCTGATACTCTAAGATGGGCTTCTCCTGCCGGGCCTGGGTCTCTCGGACTTGAGTCTCTCTAGAACGAACCTCTCGGGCCTGGGCTTCTCGGGTTCTGGCCTCCCTGCCATGAGCTTCCCAAGTGTGGGCCTCCCTGGCATAGGCTTCCCTGCCATAAGCCTCTCGAGTATAGGCCTCCCTGGCGTGGGCCTCCCTGGCATGAGCTTCTCGGGCACGTGCCTCCTGGGCCTCAAGCTGCTCCCGCCGAAGCTCCCAATACAACAACTGTTTCTGGATGGTCACTAGCCGTTCTTCCTCTGTCTCCATTGCCCCAGGTGGCCGGGAGGAAGAAAAGGGCTCAAAGTTTAAGAAGGGGACAAACATCTCAGAGCTTCGACCATGGAGGTCATAAAGGCAGTCATCTCCAGGTGGAGAGTTCTCAAGGCTGTCATCTGGCTCATAGAACTCATATAGGGCATCTCCACTGTAGCTGTCTCGGGGTAGACAATCCCTGCGGACAAGCCCCAGGGCCTCACCTGAATCATCCTCAAATCCAGGTGTGGTGGAGTCATAATAACCTTCATCACTATTGGGGGCGGATTCTTGCTGGTCACTCTGAGGAGTCAAAAGTTCTCCAGGGGCTAGGCCAGGATAAGACCTAACTGGGTCAAGGAGCATGTGGCCGTGGTGGCCTGGGGATGTGGTGGGATGGTAGCCCAGGTTCATATTGGGCCGTGGATACATTTGGGCAGTTTCCCACAGATATTCTAAGTCATCATCTTCTTCCTCCTCCTTAACCTCCTCTTCTTCCTCCTCTAATTCCACCTCTTCTTCCTCTTCTTCTTCCTCCTCGTCATCATCATCTGGCAAGGCCATCTCCTCCCCACCTCCTTGGTAGGTCACCAGGCAGGAACTTCGCTTGGTCCCATCTCGGTTTGCTCTCTGGCCCCCAGAGGCCATGCTGTCTGTCATACTGTCCATGTCCTGTTCTGCTATTATGTCACCACAACCTGTCAATGAATCAAAGCTTTTCAGGGATGTCACATCCCCAAACAAGAGGCTCAGTGGGTCCCCCACAGGGCCATTGGGTGGGTTTACCTCTCCTGCTACTACCTTCTCCCCTGTTTCTGGGCTATGGGGCTCCTCTAGGCTACTGGCTTCAGGGGCAGGCTTGGGTTGCACATGTGCTGAGGCACAGGCCTCCATGGGTTTTTCTGGATCTTTACAGGCCATTTTCTCAGTAGCTGGTGGAGAAGGCTCTGGTGTTGGAGAAACTTTTGGCCCAGGGGCATCTTGGGGGTTAGCATTTTCCTTTCTAGGGGCTTGGAAGGTCTCCTCAAAGCAGGGCACCTGAGGGGCTGAGCTCATGTGCTCATGAGGCCTGGCTCTGACCCTCTCAGGCCCCTTGGCCCCTGGCTCACTTTGCTCAGCCCCAGTGACCTTGCTCTTCCGGTGACGGCGGATACTGCTAAAAAAGCCTTTTAGGCCTTTCTTTGGCTTGGGCATAGAGGGAACCTTCTCAGCCACAGCTTTCTCTGTGGCTCCAGCCACAGATGTCTTACATCTGGAGCCTGTCTCCAAAGCCCCATGGGCACTCTGAGAGCTGGGAAATTGGCAGGGTAACTCAGGCAAAGGCAGGGAGAAGCCAGTTCCTTCACTGACAACATCTTCAGGGCCATGGGCTGCTTCACTCAGGCCATCGTGGGTCTTGCTCTTGCTGAGACCTTTCTTGGAGCTGCCTTTCCCAGAACCTTTGCTCCGTCCCCCTCCAAAGAAACTAGGCAGAGTACAGATACCCTTCTTGCCACCAAAGAGTTTCATGGCAGTTTTCTTCAGCCTACCTGGGCCGGACGAGGATGGCTCTGAGGTTGGTCCTTCTGTCGCCTCAGCTGCCTTGTTCTTGGCTCCTTTTTCTGCTGTTTGTTCACGGGTACTCCCAGAGGTTGCAGCTCCCTTGGCCTGAGCAGCTTCATCCTTTTGGGTCTCCATGATGATGGGGACAACTGAGGTACGTCCAGCTGGAAATGCAGCCTCAGGCTTCCAGGCACTGTTATAACATTATCAGTCAGGAAGCATCACAGTGGGGTCTGGAGGAGATAGGAGAGACAAAGACAGAGAGACAGATACTAGTGAGCAAGCATCCAGGCTGGGTTTGCTTTCACCGGACGTCAGGCTTGAGTGGAACAAGAAAGAAAATAATGGAAAATGTGGGGCAAATCTTAATCCACTCGATATGCTTGGCTTGCTGGGCCAGCTCTCTCTGGGCCCCAAGGAAGCAAAACTCTACACTGAGCAACAAGAAGCCTTCATCCCCTACCTTCTTGCTGGGTCCACTCCCTTCAGACCATCCTAAGCTCAGGGGACCACTGGGCAGGGGGACCTGCAGTTGTGTGAAAGGCCTAGTGGTGCTATTGGCTGTGGGAGGTATTATCAATTATCAAAGGGGATGAGGATAGGGAGAGACAAGAAAGGCAAAAGGGATGTTGGCTCCAACATCACAGAATTTTTGAAAACCATCTGGCAAAACAGTCCATTGAGTCCTCACAGGGTTCTGTTGGATTCAAGCTTCAGTTTCACATTAGTCTGGGCTCTCACTGACATTTTGTCTGAGACTGAAAAGTGGACCTGAAGTTTCACCTCCCATCCAAAGCTTCCTAAATTGCCTGCAGAACCATGCTCAGGCTTCAGAATCTCAGAATAGGAGCCTCACACATCCACAAAGTAGGTCTGCAATCTAGAACCTGCTAAGACAATGAAATGGGAGCCTCAAGAAAGGTACTCTCTGGGCTTCAATATTCGCCATTCAAGAGGCCTATCAATATCTCTCCCTCAGAGAGGTGATATGAGGGTAGGTCTAAGCCAGACCCTCTATTGGCTGTCCTGCTGGGAAGATACTTTAATGCGGTCATCAATGGAACCCCAAATTCCACTTGAGAACCATGAGGTGGACTGTTTCTCCTCTACTCTCCTCCTCTTATTATTTTTGTCCCCATCTAGCTCCCTATCTAGGAAGGGAACTCCTTGAAGGCCCTACATGATTCATATTCCTGGTGTGTGAGATAGGTTCCCAATGGCTTTTTAAATAAATAAACCTGGTGCAAGCCACACCCTTCTGGTCAAGGCTCTCAATCCTCCAAATGCCCAAATACCAACAGAGATGGAATAAAAACAAGACCTAGCCACTACCCACCACAATATACCTCTGCTCCTCTGGTCATCCGCTAGCTCAGTGACCAGCCTGCTAAAACCCAATGACCCCTCCCTGGGAAGTCCCTCACCAATTTGTCCCCTCTCTGTAGAGTGGCACCAGCAGATGGGGGAATCTGGGAGGAGAGGGGAGAGGGGAAGGGGAAGGGTAGGGAAGGAAGAGTAAGAGAGGGAGAGAGAAGCAAGCACCCTTGGTCCCAGAACAGCTGGACAGTACACCAGGCCTGTGATTGCTTGCCGTAATAATAAGACTCACACATTCACCTAAAGTGGAAGACTGTGGACCAGCACTGAGCGTGGAAAGAGGCTGGCAGCTACACTCTAGCCTTGGATCCCCTGGTTCTGTCTTGCAAACATTAATTTTGTGCCTGCTGCCTTGCTTGGCTTGACACTTGAATCATCAGTGTGATGATCCAAGCTTCCATAAAGAACACTCTACATAACTGAATATTAAAATTGGAGCAAGATAACAGCTGGTTATCCAGAAAAGAAAAGAGCAGGTGAAAAGGAAAGTTCATTTGAACCTCTCTCTGCAGAGATCTGAATTGCCATTTGCTCAGGTTAGAGATTTTTCTGTAACATATTTTGACATCACACTGTTCCAACTCAGCCCTGCAACTGATAGTCCCACAACAGACAGTGCCCCCTCCCACCTCCAAATACACACACAATCACACCTAAACACACAATCACCCAGTTTTCTGCCCCTGGGTCTGGTGGGAATAGGGGCCTTATCATGTCTGAATGCCCCACTTTCTACAGCACATTTTTACCTCAGCCTTAAAATTACTGCTAAGGTTATCGTCAGGGTGTTGGGGATAGGGGAGTTGGGGAGGCAGTACTGGAGTTGTTTGTGAAATTCCATTCCCCTCTGGAATTCAGTGCTTCAGGGCAGGACAAGAAGGGAGAACTCCCAGCCTTTGCTTCTAAGGAGCTCCTAGGCTAACAGGGAGAGTCCTATATGTAACAGTCTGTTAGAAACTGGACCAAACAACAGGAAGTGACCGGCAGGCAGGAGGGCGAGGTGAACATTACCTGAGCTCTGCCTTCTGTCAGATCAGCAGAGGCATTAGATTCTCATAGGAGCGTGAACCCTATTGCAAACTGCGCATGTGAAGGATCTAGGGTGCACTCTCCTTATGAGAATCTAACAAATGCCTGATGATCTGAGATGGAACACTTTTATCCCAAAACCTTCCTCCTCTCCATCCGTGGAAAAATCGTCTTCCATGAAACAGGTCCCTGGTTCCAAAAAGGTTGGGAACCGCTGCCTTAAAGAATAGCCCCTGTTATTTCTAAAGCTGGTTGGTGGAGTATCATTCTTTATACCTTGTAAACATATTCCAAGATAAATGTGAAAGGGAGAAAGACACTTCTTGGGCAGTAAGGCTGGGCCTCAAGGAAAACCTCACAGCCAAGTGAAAAACTCTAGGACCTACACATCCTTGTGAATCAAAGGCTGACTTGTCCTGCTGGGTTTGGGGCTGGAGTTCCTGGGAACAGAGTGATTTGGCAAATTGAATCACAAAGAAGGCTGCTTTCCAGAGCCTTGACGCCCCAGTTAGAGGACAGTCTCTTTGGGCTTTCCCTTGCCCTTGCTCCTATGCTCTGTGGGGGTAGAGGCCAGCCCACTCACCTCTCTCTGTATTGTCCCTTTTCCTGTCACAGGGAGCTGCAGTGTGTTGTGGAAGGAGCCATGGACCACAGGGCTGGGGTCCAGGCCATGTCAGCCTCCCATCTGCCAAGGGACCCCGAATGGGCCAGTGTAGCCTGCTGAGACGCAGGTACTTGTGAGCTATTTTGAGATCAAAACAGCTCCTCTACCTATCCTTCTACCTGCCCACTCCAACTACAGTGGTGTGATGAGTTGATGTGATAATAGGCACAAAAAAAAGCACTTTATAAACTGTATAGTACAGTGCAAATGAGAAAGACTGTCATTACTGTTATTATTACTCCTTCCAGGTCAGATCCCAGTTTCTTAGGAAGCAACTGACCATGTGTTAAAGGCTGTTCATTTGGGAAAGCCATTCACTGTGGGAAGCTCAGGGACTTGCTGCCTTGGCCCATGCTGAGAGGGAGACAGATATGAGGGGATTTTAAAAAGGTGTGTATATCTATACAAACTCCTCTGCTAAGAGGTTTGAAAAGCCCTCTGTGTGTGTTGTGGGAGACAGATGAATTACGCAGGGTGTCCCTGGGATGGAGTTTCTCTCCGTCCAGTTCAGGCCCTTCTCCTAACCAAGTCCAGAGTCATCTATGCTGGCAGATACCAGCCTTAAACTGGTACTCTGTGTTCTCTCTCCCAGAGCCATGTCCTCCCACAGTCATTCACAGTATCTCTGCCTATGTCACCCAGAACACTGGGAAGGAAGGTGGCAGGGTCACCCATAGCTGGTAGCTCCCTAGCCTAGCCCCACCTAGCTACCTCTGCCCTAGGCCTCTTCTCCATACTCTTTGCTATCCAACCAGGTGCCAAAGCTATCCTTCCTCAATGGGTTATGCTGCCTTTACTTAGGACCACAAGAGTTCACCAGGAGAGTGAGGTGGGGCAGAAAGCAAAGGAGACAGGAAAGGACAGACTCTGCAGATCCCCTAGGCTGGGACTGGCTTTCCCTGGGGGTCCTGTCAAGAAAGTGGCACTGCCAAATGCAGGGCCCCACAACCCTCATGTTCCTTAACCAGTGTGGCTGAGTTTCAGGTGGGCTGGGGGTTAAGAGAACCCTCCCAAGCCACTCTGTGGTCCCTTGCAGGGACTGCCTGCTGCAGCAGCTGCTATCATGGCAGAAAGCAGGCTGTGGTAGAAAGTGCTGGGGCCATTCCAGCTCCCTGAGCCAGATTCAGGCCATTCTGGGGCCAGTGGAAGGCTGGCTACAAAGGAAGAGCTTCTTCCTTCTCCTCTCCACTTAAAACATAGGCAGGAGGCCAGCCACATACCTGCCCTAGAGACCCTTCTCAAGGAGAAGGGACAGCTGCAATATGAGCCTTGCACATTCTGCTCCAAATCAGCTTCCCGGGGCCAGCATGGCCAACTTAAAGAGGGCTGAATTGGGGGAAGAAAAAGAAGCATGTGGATTTATGCAGTAGCTCCAGAGACATGGCCTTGACCAGCCATAGTTCCTCAGGCCTGTTCCAAACAGTCTTCCTGAAAGCAAGGCCACTTCAGGCCCACCTGCCCTTCTGTATGTTGGGGAGGGTTGGTTAAAGAAAAAATGGTGAGGATGGCCCTCCAGAGAGCTGGCCATTTCAGCGCTGGAATCAACTCTGCCCAGCTAGGGGAAATCCAGCAAGTTTTTTCCCATGTTTATGCCTCAATTTCCTTAACTGTAAAATGAGGCCATTCAGAGTGCCTACCTCTTAAGGCTATTGTAAGAAGTAAAACCAATGCACGTAATGTACCAAATCAAGTGCATTACATAGCAGAAGCTAAAAACATTATAGTAACCAACTTTTATTCATATTTTATTCAAACTGTGGTAGAACAATTTCTAGAAGTAAAATCATCTCAGTCAGGTTGAGTAGGGTGCTCCCTAGGGCTCTGTGGGTAAGTCACCAAACCTCCCTGGGGCAAGTCACCAAACCTCCTTGGGGCTCAGTTTCCCCAAATGGCAAATGGTAAATGAAGATAACTGTGTGGTCATGTCATAGGAGGCTTTACTTGCTCATTTAGCCAACTTTTGATATTCAGGGACCTAAAAGAGTCAGCTACTGGCTAGCAGCCAAGGATTATCTGGGACTTTCAACTAGCCAGGTTCTCTAGCCCAGGTCAAACTCAGCTAAAAGTACCAACATCAAAGGAAATGCAAATCAACAGATATCCTTCACCCTCAGGGTATTTACCACTTTATAAAGCACTCCCTACTCCCATACCCCCCCATTTGCCCTCCTCAGCCACCTATTACTCAGGCCTGGTGGGGGATGGCAACTCCTTGTCACAGAGAAGGAAACTGTGCCTAGACTTGGGAAAAGACTTGTCCAAGGTCACATAGTGAAATGGTGACAGAGCCACACTAGCTCCCAGAACTGTTGAGTCTCAATTTCATGCCATTCTGCTGCACTGTGCAGGCCACCAATCAAAGGAGGAAGACTGAGCAAGAGAACTGCAAAGTTTACCCTCACACCAGCAAGAACTATAATCTCCCACTCCCATCCCACCTCTGTCCCAGCCCTGCTAAGCCTTCTTTGCCACATTTCCAGTCCTCACTGGTTGCCACTGTTTGGGTCCTACCAAACACATTCCAGGAAGCCTGCTGACATCAGAATCTAGGGGCCAACAACCCAGCCTGTGGCTGCTCTCCTCATCAGCAACCCTACCACCACTCCTCTCAAACTACAGGACATGTCACTCTACTCCCCTTTTCCTTAAGAGATAGGTTTGAGTGGCCCAAAAACGAGAAACCTGCCAACGTGGACAAAGATGCAGAATTTCAGCTATTTGAAGAAAATGACTTATCAGATGATCTGGAACTTGAATGATCCATTTTTAACACCCATAGCCAAGTACTGCCCTCAAAACTATTTGGTCAGAGCCTAAAGGAAGGGCTGCTTGGCTTGGTGCCCTCTGATGGAGTTGTAGATGCAGCTGGCAGAGCCCCTTCAGCTACCCCTTCATCTACTCCTCCCCTAATTTGCAGCTTTCCTGCTGAGGGGCACCTCCTGCCCAGAGGGCATCTCACCAACTCCAGATGCAGCAAGACCCCAAATTGGGACTTCTCTCTCCTGTCCCAATTCCCCCACCAGCCCCTCTCAACTGATTTGTTTACATACTGAGCTTTGTATAATTCATCCTTTGGTCTGTTCATTCATCTCTCTCAAATTGACCCTCCTTCATCTTACAGTCACTACAACTAGCACACAGCAGGAGCTCAAACAATGCTGATTCAACTGAATTCTAATTCACCTGAAGTTTCTTGGTGCGGAACTGGAATGCCAGCCTCACCTTCTATAGGCTGTGTGGTTTGAGAAAGTGGCCTAACCTCTCTGACACTCAAATGCCTTATCTGTAAAATGAAGAAAATGCTATCTACCATGCAGGATTGTGGTAAGGATTAGAGATGATCAATGTAAAAGCAAACTGGTAACTACATACTAAGCAGATATTCAATAAAGGGCTCTTGTGATGAGGCCACTTGCAGGCACCTTTTCCTCTCCAGCTCCCCAATTGCCACCCCACATTCTCCGAAGATGACACAAGCCTCTTAGCTGAGCTCCCTCTAGTCCCTCCCTACCGCAGCACCCCCTGGCTCCCCTCTCCCATCTCATTCATCCTGTACGTTGTTGCCAGATTCATTTTCTTACAACTCCTGTTTCAGCACTTCACTCCTCCACTTACCAAATTATTCTGCATTGCCTACAGGATAAGGGCCAAAACCCTATGTCTGATGTTAAAGGCTTGCTCTCCCTGAATGCTCCTTACAAGTTTCTCAGCCTTGTTTCTCTGCCTCTTGGCCCCAGCCCCAAATACACAGGGGTTTGCCCAGTCTGGGAGATGTGGTCACCCAGATACCACCTCTCCCTAGAAATGGGCTTTCCTGGTGAGTCTTCTTAGTGCCCCAGGTTCCTCCTCAGGCTCTTGAGGTCCCCTCCCTGCCCAGCTTGCCTTGAATGACAGGGACTTTGGGAGCCACTTACTTGCCACTCCCATCTTAGGCTCCCAAACTTTCTTAGAGAGAAGTGTATCTGAAGTGGGTACCATGCCCGCCTGCATAGGCTTCCACTAAGTCAGTACTAGCCCAGCTAGAGCGAGATCAGACAGGTGCCAACCCTTCCCCACCCCCTGTTCAAATGAAGAATAGGAGAGGAGCTAACTCCAGAGAAACAGATGTGACAGAGCAGCCAAGGAAACCCTACAGAGGAGCAGCTGGGTCAAGTGAACAATGGATACCTCTGACTTTCCTATGTGTCCACTCCCCTCTACTAACCATGCCCTGTGTGAGAAACCAAGTGAGGAAACTGAAGCTTGGGAGGGGACAAGGAGAGTGTGATTCGAGGAAGAACTCTGGAATTGAATTGGGGACCAGGAGCTTTGGACTTCTGAGTTAACTTGAGCAAATCCTTTCCCTGTTCTGGACCTCCGTTTCTTCATATAGAAATGGGAGATTGGACGAGGGAGTCTGCTTGCTCCAAGTTGCCCTGAGAGGCTGGGGGAGGAGTGGTCTTGTGCCCAGTTTTCTAATGGCTGCTGAGTCAGAAGGCATAGCAGGGGGCACTGGATTGGCTTTGAGGGTCCTAGGTCTTACTGTTAGGCCTGGTTACCTAGCTGGTTCGACCTAGTTCACCACTTCAGGACAAAGGTGCACTGTGGCCCAGCCTCACTCCTTACACCACCCCTCAACATTTTGCTCTTTCAAAATGCACTGAGTCTGGCCTGTGAATATTTCCAACATATCCAGAAAGGAGGGGGGCCAGAACTGGTCATGCCATTCCTCATTCCCCTGAAAAGAGCCACAGCCCCCAGCAAGAAGGGCTGAGCAGATGGAGAGGGAGGGTTGAGGCATACTCACTAGGGATGGAGGGTTAGTATCCACTTGGAAGCCCAGCGGGGGGGAAAACTGTAGGAGATGAAAGCAATGAAACCTCTATGCTGAAAAAAAATGCACATCAAAGGGTCACAAAGGCCACTGCAGCACCAGTATGCCTGCCTATGACCACACCAAGCCCCTCAGGTCATTTTCTCCATTGTTCATATTTTCCCCTAATTCCAAAAGGGGAGGTGGAGGGAGCAACATACTCTTACTGGGCTAGCACCTGTACCTCTGTAGTGGTTCTGGTTCCACTGCCTGCCTTTGCTAGAAATACACTTACACACGCACAGGTTTGAAAAATAAGACAAAGCAGAGGAGATGGAAGACTCTGAGATTATTTAATTCAGAGAACAGAAGTTGGGGGTGGAGAGAGAGTTTAATGCCTATGAAATCTCCAATAGATCTTTAAGCAGAAGAGCAATGGTGGCCAGCTGCTCGCAACTCCTTCCCCCAACACACACACACACACACACACACACACACACACACACACACACACACACACACGCAAGGTTTAACTATAGCATGACAGGCTCAGATTATCCCTGAGAAAGAACTGGGCAATGAGGCAGGTGACCCAGGAATGAGTGACACAGAAAGGCTATGAAATATTGCCTCAGGGGCTTAACCCTTTATCACCCACTGTATCTGCCCAGACAAGATTCAGGTAGGGAAATTGAAATAACATTGGACATTCTCTCTTCTAGCCTCAGATAGCCTATCTGTTAAGCAAGGGGGCTGGAAACCCCTTCTCCCTCTTGGTTCTACCTGCCAGGCTTGCTACTGTTTCCTAGTGGAGCAGGGTTGTTTCTTCCATACACACTATCTACGAGTGGAGATGTAACAGTTCTTCAGGAAATTTCGTGTTTCTTTGAGACAGGGTCTTGCTCTGCTGCCCAGCCTGGAGTGCAGTGGCATGATCATGGCTCACTGCAGCCTTGATGTCTCAGGCCCAAGAGAGGCTCCTGCCTCAGCCTTCCAAGTAGCTGGGACTACAGGTGCAAACCACCACACCTGGCTAAATTTTTGTATTTTTTGTAGAGATGAGGTTTTGCCATGTTGCCCAAGCTGGTCTCGAACTCCTGGGGTCAAGTGATCCACCCGGCTAGGCCTCCCAAAGTGCTGGAATTGCAGGTGTGAGCCACCAGGCCCAGCCCTTAAGGAATTTTTAATACCTCCACTATGCTAGGAGGGGATCATTAGACTGCCAAATTCTTCCAACTACCTCCTCTCCTTTTGAAATTTTCAGTCCCAGCAAAGCTATAGGCCAAGACCAAGAGGCAAAAGAGACATTAAACGAGTGAGAGGCTCCCCTTATGAAGCTCCCAAGTTAACTCAGCCCCTCTTTCCTCTTAGGGAATGAGGGAGGTAAGATGAGGGGGATGGTTAATGAAATCTACATTGATTGGAGGCTGCTGGTTCCATGGAACATAGTGGAAAGAGCCACTGCACGGGAAGCAGGAGCCTATCCTTAAATAGCTGTGTGACCTTAAGCGAGCCCCTGTTGCTTTCCAAGGCTAAGGATTCTCATCTGTAAGCATAGCAGTTCAAACTGGTGCTCCCCAAGGACTGCCCATCTGAGAGGAAGGTGTTCAGCAGAGGCCTGGGGAACACTTCTCAGCCCCACTTCCCACCTCTTCCTGCCCTTTCCCCTGCAATGCCAAAGGGAGGCTGACATAGTAAAACTTTCCTTTGGAGGTAGCCTGCCCGCAGCTCTACTTCCAGATCCAAAGGTGACCTCTTAACTGGCTGACTTTGCAGCATGCTTCTGATCCCTTTCTAAGACCCCATTCTAAAACTCATTCAAAAACCTTGTTTTTATTACTGCATAGTTACATACAAAAATAGCAACTCCCTGTCAATTCCCTACTCTTTGATGCCCCCTTCCCCTAAAAGGATCAGATTTTCATTCCACAGCCTGGCATCCGGGAAACCCCATCACTGAGCCTCAATCTCTTCTCTACCTCTGAGCCACACCATCTCAACCAGAATAGACTCATTCACTCCCTTCACCCTGCCTGTCAATCACTTTCTCCCCTCCCATTCCTGGGTCTGCTTATGCTTTGCCTACTAAACCCCTCTACTTTCTGGCAGCTTCCAAGGATGATCCCCCTGCTTATACAGATCTTTCATCTCTCTCCACGTAGTTTGTCTCTTGGCTCATGAATCAGCAACCAAAGATATGCATGGTCTGGGATCTGAGCATTCCAAATCCTGGGCCTGTTGTTGGGGGAAGATATATCATGATTTTTTTCTTGTAGTTGCAATCATCCCCCTTCTAATCCATCCTCATTAGGCACACTCAATACATATCTGAGCCTTGAGTATCATTTCTCTAGCCACTTTCATATGAATCAGGACAAGCGCAAGTTGGAAAGGTAAAGGTCTTCTGGAAAACTCTACAAAGAAAGCAAGTCCTTCCGGAACAATCATTAACTGCTCTGCACTGCTTGGCTTTGAGAGGGTTGTGGCTGAGGTCCAGGTTTTATTTACTCCTCCAAAGGGTTCTGAGAGAACCCAGACATCCATGATATCAGACAAAACAGAGGCAGGCCAACTTAATTATAGTCTTCATCCTATTATAATTTAAGCCTGAATATGCCCAGGAGAAGTAGGCAGCCCTGGAGGAGTTCTGAGAAGAAAGAAGTCATCATGGGTGGGCAAGAGCCAGGCAGAAAGGCACCAAGGAAAAGGTAGGCCCAGAACTGAGGTTTGAGAAGGAAGAAGATTTGGACAGGTGTAGGCTGAGTGGGTTTGGGTGTGGGGAAGGGAGTTACATAGAGCAGATACATTAGGTGCCTGTTGGCCTGAGACAAGGCAGAGGGCAGGTCCAGCCCTGGGCTAGAGATGCCCAGCTGCAAGTAGAGGTTTGTGTTGGGGCCTAATCAAGGTGGGAGGAGGTGACTGTAGTGTGATATCTGTGGTCCTGGCTCCTGTCATAAAGGTCCAGAGCTAGCCTTCCCCCAAGTGAGGAATTTACTGGGTCTCGTTGCCCCTCCTCAAAGTGCCCAAGCTTTGTCTGGGCCCTGCAGCCCACAGGGCTCTCCACACCAGAGGTTAATCAAAGGTCCAAGAGCTTACCAAGCCCCCAGTGGCTTCCTCTGTCCTATTCCTCAAAAAGGCCTAGAGAGCCCACTGCCAGAGGTGCACCATGGTGCAGTGACTGTGCAGTGGGTGGTGCCGAATGAGGGGAGCCACACTGGGGGAGGGGGCTCTGCTGGAATCCCGGTGGGGCAGGCAGTCCAACAGTGCAGTGCCCTCTGCCTTGCCCATGCCCACGCCGCTGCAGCAGGCAGGCAGAGCCGCAGAGGAAGATGTTTGTGTGTGGAACAAGGCTCGCCTTGACCCCGCGGCCCTTGCCGAAAGCAGCCTGGCCAAACGGAGACCAGCTCTGCGGGGCCAGTCCAGCTGCCGCCTAGGCGCTTGGGCTGTGACGCATGTAGCGGGCACAGCCCCTCACCACCGGGGGAGCCAAGCAAAGTCCAGCGTTCGGGCGGTCACCAGTGTCAGAAGTGTCTCCAGCAGACAATGACAGGGGCCTGGCGGGCTGGGTATGTTAAGTAACTGCGAAGTTGGAGGGTTTGGCCACCTCGCTAGCTCTCCTGTACACAGAGATGGTATGATACGTTCCGTACTACAATGAGGGCTCCTTCGGCCTCTGGCAAGGAAATGCCCCCCAAACACCGTGCCTATTGCTATTTTTAAACGGGAGGCTGGAGAGGAAAACGCGGCCAGTATCCTCCAAGGGAAAAGGAGGGGAGGCGAGGCGAGGCGGGAGACAAAGCGGCCTTGCAGCTCTAACTCAAGGACTAGCTTGCGCCGCTGCTCTAACCCAAGGACCAGCAAGAGCCCGGCTGCCAGCCAGCCTGCCCGACCGCGGGGGCGGGCGCCAGATGCGCCCGGAGGCCCAGGAGGAGGGGCGCGGCTAGTTGAGGCCACAAGGCCAAGGTTCTGAAGGGAAGTGTGCGACTGAGCTCAGCCCACAGGCCCAACTGAGCTCCTCTGGGGAGGGGGCAGTCTGTGGATGTCCCAATCCACGCCAAAGCCGGTCTCCGTCGGGCCCAAGCCAGCACGCCAGCTTGAGTCCGCAGAAAGGAGGGAGAGGCTGGAGATGCACAGGGGAGGGGAGGGGCGGCAGCCAGGCAGCCGGAGAGAGGGGTGAGCGGTACCCGCGTTACACAGCTGTTCCAGCAAATGTGCTACAACAAAGCTGCAGAGCTCCTGGCCTACAAATGCATGGCTTGGGGTGCTGGCTGGCGGCGCCCTTCCCGGGACTGTGCGGCAGCACGTGCGGGCCCATCCCCGCCCCCCCGAAAGCCGGGAGGCTTGGCCCAGGCTAGCCTGCCTTCCTACCCGCCCTCCCCAACCCCCCTCCCCCCAGCCGTGGTCGCTTGTGCCCAGGGGACTCAAGGCCGCTCTGCCTCTCCACCCGACAGTCCGCAAAGCGGGTTCCAAAGGAGAGGGGCGAGCGACCGGGACTCCGACCCGCCTAGTCCTTAGTGCCCTCCTCCAGTCCATAGGAGCAGAGCACGCGGGAATGCACCCGACGGCGGGCAGGCGGAGGCTCCTGGCTGTACGCAACGCTTACCCAGCCGGGTCAGGTTCCTAGCCCGGTTATTGTCTGCTGAGCCGCCCTGGGCCGGGCTGCAGCCTCGGCTGCCACGGCTGAGAGCGCCGCCACCGCAGCTGCTGCCGCCGTCGCCGCGGCTCCAGTCACCTCCAGCACTGACTCCCCTTCCCCAGGCTTTGGGTAGCTCCCCCATACCCCCTCCCCCAGTACTCCAAGGCCACCGGGTGGGGCATCTGCGTCCTGATTGGCAGGCACATGGCCCAATCGCTATGGTGGGAAGGCGTGCCCCGGCCCGCCCACTGTTTTCCTTGGTGCGTTTCTCTTTAAATGCAAATAAGTGCAGGCGTGGTGTTGGCAGGGGGCGGAGAGGGTGCGGAACCACTGGCTGGGGCTCCCCACTCCCGCCCCCACGCCGGGCTGGTAGTGGCGTGGCTACACCGTGGCCTCAAGGAGCCAGTCCTGCCCGGATGGGGCTCGCCGGATTGGTTTCGGTTTTCACGCACTCCCATTTCTGTGGCCGCTGTGCATTCGCGGTACTGTGCCCTGGCCGCCACCAGGACGTTTATTCCTGAGCTAGAGGCCGGTGGGGAGTAACGAGGCAGAGAGGTTGAGGAATCTGGGAAGACTGCAGAAACCTAAGGGCCGGCCTATCCTTAGTCGTAGAGACAAGGCCCTGCGGATCGCGCCGCCAGGCCACCCGGAGGAGGGACTCACCTGCCAGGAAAGCTAGCTGCAGCGCCTGCGCCCTAACTTCGTCCGCCTCTCTGGCACACCAGTGTCCTTAGAGACCATAGAGGCCAACTTCCACCCGTTACCGACGGGCCCTCTGCTGCCCAGAGTGAGGAAAGTCCCTCCCCACAGTTACCCAGCCTGCCGGCGACAAGGGCCAATTTGGAATCCAGAGCCCCGGGCTCCCTTTCCAGGATTGCTTTCACTTTTCTTCTCTGAGGTGATACCTGTTTCCATAGTTTGACCCTCACCCAAATTTCGCACCTTCTATGGAATGTGGAGGGAATCCCCAAGGTCTCCAGAGTCCCCCTTCCCCCATCCTTTGTGAGCCTGGCTTTCTGCAGGCCTTTTTCCTTGAAATGTCTAAATATTGAGAGGAAAATCTTGTCTGGGCCCAAACCGGAGGTCAGGCTGAGGACAAAGTGAGGAGGCCTGTACCAGCCTTGTCTGCTACTGTGTGTGGGATGTGGCAGGGAGCCAGGCGAACTTGGGTCTCTAGCCTAAGGACATTAAGTGGCATCAGTGGCTGCCAGGGCCAGGTGAGCTGAGGCAGCAAAGAATCTAGTTCCACCACTAGTTCAAGAATATCCAGAAGGCCCAGCCCTAAAACTCTGTGTGTGTCTAAAAAGGGAGGTGGGTGGATTAAAGCTGAGGATAGAGAGAAGGATTAGAGAACAATGCGTGCTATTTTTGCATTGCAGGAGTGTTCTCTGCTGCTTCTGGGTCCTGACAGTCTTGAAAAGATCCAGCTGCTGAACTGGTAAGAGGTGGACTGCTGCCTCTGCATGTGTAGAGCACAGGAACTGACATGGCTGCTAGGGATCTGACTCTAGCTCTACCTCAGACTTGCTGGACACCTTGGCCAATTCATTTTTTTCTCTGGGCCAGGGCATCACCCCACCTCCACAAGGAGAGGGTAAGCGTCATCAGGCTCCCTTGATATCTTTGAGATCTGACAGTTCAACTCATTTTTTTCTATAATATTCCATGACCTTCCACGGAATATTATAGAAAATATAGATGTTCCATGACCTTCCATGGCATTCTATACATTGCCAACAAAAATCAATATTGAACATCAGACTCCCATCCTAGTACTGAGTCTAAATAAATGGTGAGGAGTAGGGAGCTGCTGCTGGCTCATTATGCAACTTTTTTCCCATCTGGATGGCTGGACTATAAAAGTTTCCCTGGGGCTATGCTTTCCTGCTTTGCAAAGTCCTGATTCTCATTTGTGGGCCTGATTTGGAAGTTTATTTTCTTTTCCAGAATCTCCATTATAGACTTCCTCCCTACCTCGTGCCTCTGGTCACTGCCACTTGCTCACATTTCTCTCAGAACCTTGATTCTCTGAATTAGACTAAGATTATGAGAAGGCAGTTTGCAAACCTGGGGTCCAGGGAAACAAAGAGCCAGAGCAGTCTCAGTTGTGGAAGCAGGGAGAGAGGAGGTGTGCAAAGTAGTCAGGTGGCAGGCTTGAAATAGTCCCAGGCACTATAGTGCTGCTCCTGTCACAGGGGCTAGTCTTCTATGCCTTCTGCCCAGCCACCAAACATTCTGTCACACCAGTCAGTTTTTGGAGTGACTAGTGTGGGAGGAACAATTCGTGAGAAATTGAGCTAAACCCAAAAGAAATGGGGCTTCAGGAAAAAAAATATATTATTTGTGATCCTAGAGAACTCCCAGCTGAGCACCCTTCTTTATGGTCCAGATATTACTGAGTCTTGGGAGGATACTGTATGTGTGTATTAAAGGGGAAAAGATGTGGGAGGGGACAACACAGCTTCTTGTTTGTATAGCTCACTTCTCTCCAGGGACGATGTATGGAAAGACCAAGTGTGTGCATAAACTTGCACCTCAAAATGCCTCCTCATAAAGAGAGTACTGTAAGACCCCATTCCACATGCTGACTGACACGTGGTCAACTTGCTTAGTCAAGACAGGCACTGGTTGTGAGGAGCTGGAAATCTTTCTTAAGTTTGTTTACCTGCAAAATGGAGATAATCCTCGTGCTGCCTAGTGTCTTGTGGCTGCAGTGAAAAGCCCATAAGAACAGATGTGTGGGCTGTGTGGAGGCAACTTCATAAACTCAAGTAGACACATCATTACAGGGCACATCATTACAATGCTCATTTCTTTCTTCACCAAGTATTCCATAGTCATTTCCTCTATGCCAGGCCTGTTGATAGTTATTGGGAGAAGCAGTACAGTGTTAACCTTTTTGAGGCACCTGGGTATGGAGTTCTGAGAGGAACTGAAATCTACACTAGAGGTCTGGCAAAGGTGTTCTGGAGCATTGCAGATGAAGAGACTCCTTCTCCCCAGGGTGGCAAGGGGTATCAGAGAAAAGTTCTATGGAGGATAGCTTTGACGGTTGGGTTAAGTCAGAAAAGTAGGGGAAGGATTCCTGCCCAAGCCAAAGCCCATCAGTGAGAGGGTATGGTGGGTTGGGCAAGAGCTACAATTCTGGATGGCTGTGGCTAAGTATTTGTGTGGTGGGGAGAGGAAGAGCTGGACATTAGACTAGAAAGAAAGGCCTGGGGCCAAAGTGTAAAAGACCATGACTGCATGGGTAAATTGGGGCTCAACTAGCTAAGTTCATCTTTTCCAGGAAAGTGGTATGTTGTAGTGGCTCTGCCACCAGACTGCCTGGGCTGGGATGTGAAGCTTGCCACTTAGGAGCAGGATGATCTGGGCAGGTCAATTTACCTCTCTGAGTCTCAACATTTTTTTCTGCAAAATGAAAATAATAGCACCCATGTCAGAGAATTGTGGTAAGAATTGAGTAGTCCATATGAAGTGGCACAGAGGCTAGTACATAAGATGGTATCAATAAATGTTAGTTACTGATGCTGTTATTATTATTGCTATCCTTCTGATCCAATGTACAGATCTTCAAAGTTATGGAACTGCTAATATGACTTTGAAACCAGTTTTTGTTTTGTTTTTGGTTTTTTTTTTGAGACGGAGTCACGCTCTGTCGCCCGGACTGGAGTGCAGTGGAGTGATCTCGGCTCACTGCAAGCTCCGCCTCCCGGGTTCACGCCATTCTCCTGCCTCAGCCTCCCGAGTAGCTAGGACTACAGGTACCTGCCACCACACCCAGCTAATTTTTCGTATTATTAGTAGAGGCGGGGTTTCACTGTGTTAGCCAGGATGGTCTAGATCTCCTGACCTCATGATCCATCTGCCTTGGCCTCCCAAAGTGCTGGGATTACAGGCGTGAGCCACCACACCTGGCCGAAACCGGTTTTTAATATAAACACACATGAGCCTATGATTCCTTATGAACAGACTCACTTTATTGTGCAGACCCAGACTCATTTTCCCAGGGCAGAATATTTTGTTCATCTTCATATCCTCAGCACTCAACAGAGAGTTTGGCACAAACTTGTTGACGAGTATGTATTTACTGAACATGAAATGAGGCATTTTCAGGCCTAATATCAAGCTTAAGTGCCAGCATCCACCAATGAAGTGTGATGTTACCACTCATTGGGCATCTCCTTTGTGCCAGGCCCTGTGTTAAGTGACACACTCATTACCCAGAATGAGGGACTACACACAGCTTCTGGTCTCAAGGGCAACCAGTCTAGTGGAAGAGGAAGAAAACTCCTGAGTTTCTTACTTGGACAAGGGACTGCTGGATGGTGTTGTCATCCACTGAACTGAGTAATATAGGAACAGAATTAGGAAAATGTGGCCGGGCGCGGTGGCTCACGCCTGTAATCCCAGCACTTTGGGAGGCCGAGGTGGGCGGATCACAAGGTCAGGAGATCAAGACCATCCTGGCTAACACGGTGAAACCCCGTCTCTACTAAAAATACAAAAAATTAGCCGGGCGTGGTGGCGGGCGCCTGTAGTCCCAGCTACTTGGGAGGCTGAGGCGGGAGAATGGCATGAACCTGGGAGGCAGAACTTGGAGTGATCCTTGATCGCTCCACTGCACTCCAGCCTGGGCGACAGAGCGAGACTCCGTCTCCAAAAAAAAAAAAAATGATTTTGTTTAGGACATACTGAATTTGACTTGTCAGAAATCCCACCTCAGGGCCTTTGCACTGGCTGCTCCCTCTGCCTACAGTGTTTGTCCTCTGAATATTGGCATAGTTTGCACCTCATTTCCTTCAGGTGGCTGCTCAAATGTCATTAATAGTGACACCTTCACTGAACAGTTGATATATAAAATAGCAATCCCCATTTCCACCCCCTTCACTCTCCAATTCTTTAATAGGCCTTTTTTTCTTATCCACAGCATTTACCACCTCTTGGTATATTTTTTATTGTTATTTATTTTAGAGTCATTTTTAAATTTTCTCTTTCTTATCATGAAAATGGAAGCTCCGTGAGGGATAGACAATGAACAAATATATACATAAAATATACAGTAGGTCAGATGGCAATAAACGTGATGGATATGCTGGGGCAGTGGCACATGCCTGTAGTCCCAGCTACTTGGGAGGCTGAAGCAGGAGGATAGCTTAAGTTCAGGAGTTCTGGGATGTAGTGCACTATGCTGATAGGGTGTCTGCACTAAGTTCAGCATCAACATGGTGACCTCCCAGGAGCAGGGGACCACCAGGCTGCCTAAGGAGGTATGAACTGGCCGAGATCAGAAACGGAGCACATAAAAACTTGCATCTTGATCAGTAGTGGGATTGTGCCTACAAATAGCCACTGCACTGCAGACTGGGCAACATAGTGAGACCTTGTCTCTTGAAAAAATAATGTGATGGAGAAAAATAGAGCAGGGAATGGGTATAGGGAGTACTGAGGGGTGCTGTTTTAAACAAGGAAGTTGGAGAAGGTGATATTCTAGCAAAGACCTAGAGGAACTGAGAGAGCAAACCATGAGGATATCTGGAGGAAAAGCATTCCAGGTAGAGAGACCAGTAAATACAAAGTTCCTGAGGTGGTGACATGCTGAAATGTTAGAGGAGCATCTAGGCAAGCCAGTGCACCTGGAACACAGTGAGTGAGGAGGAAAGTGGTAGGAGAGGAGGTCAGAGAGGACACAGGGAAACAGACAATGTATAGTTTTCTGAGTCATTTTAAAGACTTTAGATTTTGCAGGATTTTGAGCTGAGGAGTTACATGACCTTAGTAAAACATTTAGGGAGCTATAGCAACAAAGGAAGAAGCAGAGAGGCCAGGAAGGAGGCACTGATAGTGATCCATATCAGAATAGAGGCAGTGGAGGTGGTGGAAACTGATTGGACTCTGGATGTATTTGGAAGATAGAACTGGCTGGACTTGGTGTTGACACCTTAGATGAATGATGTGAGGGCAAGAGAAGAGTGAGGAATAGAAGCCCACAAGGCCCGGAGAAAGAGGGATTGGCAATGTGAAACCAGAGCAAAGAGAACTGGCTCTCCTGGAAGCCAAGTAAAGTACTGGGATTTTATAAAAGACAGAGTTACCAAGAGTGTATGTGTCAGATGCTGCCCAGAAATCCAGCAAGATACAGGCAGAAAAGATGCCATTGGTTGTGGATCTGGCAAGTCACTGGTGATATGGGCAAGGCCAGTTTAGGACAGAGCTGTAGATATACACCAGACTGCCCTGGGGTGTCAAGAGAATGGTCTGTGAGAAAAGGGAGAATGTATACAGCTTCGTTATTCTAGAAGTTTGACCGCAAAGATGTGGTAGCTAGAGGGGGCCCTGGTGTTCAGGTTTGTTTTTACAAGATGGAAGGATGTGAGTTTGTTTATGTGCTGAGAGGAAAAGAAATCAATCAAGTAGAAGATACAGGAAACAAGGTAATTGATGGGTGGGGGCTACGGGTGGGAGTGGGGGATGGAATCCAGAGCCCTTACAGATGAATTAACCTTTGCTGGGATGAGGGATCAAGACAAGAGGGAAAAATGGGTGGACTCAGTAGAGTTTGTTGTTATGGAAGGTTGAAGATGGAAGGGTGTGAGTTTGTTTATGTGCTGAGAGGAAAAGAAATCAATCAAGTAGAAGATACAGGAAACAAGGTAATTGATGGGTGGGGGCTACGGGTGGGAGTGGGGGATGGAATCCAGAGCCCTTACAGATGAATTAACCTTTGCTGGGATGAGGGATCAAGACAAGAGGGAAAAATGGGTGGACTCAGTAGAGTTTGTTGTTATGGAAGGTTGAAGATGTCACTCCTTATGACCTCTACCTGCTCTGGGAGGAAGGAGGCAAAATTCCTAGTTGACAGTGAGAGGAAAAGCAGTACTAGACGGAGGTTCAAGGAAGTCTGTTAATATTGGACAAGGTTTGAAATAGCCACTGCAGACAATGGGCTAGTTGGTAAAGGTCCAGCTAGGCTGTCACCCAGGAATGTATAACCACCCCATTCTGTAGTTTTGTGACATCCTGCTTCCTAGCTGTGTGACCTAGAGCAACTTCACTTAGCCTACTTAACTTCACTGCACCTGAATTTCCTCATCTATAAAATGGGCATGAATAAAACAAAGCCATTGAAATAAATGAGTTAATCCATGTGAAGTGATTACTGAGGACACTGCCTGGAACATATAAGTGCTTGATGGAAATCAACTCTTTAGAGTTATTTTTATTTTTGATTGACAAATCATAATTGTGTACACTTATGGGATATAATATGATGTTTTGATATATGTATACAATGTGGCATGATTAAATCAAGCTAATTAACATATCCATCACCTTGTTTACCTGTCATTGCTTTATGGTGAGACATTTGAAATTTACTCTCTTAGTTACTTTGAAATAAATCATGCATTCTTATTGACTATAGTCACCCTCCTGTGCAATTGATCTCAAAACCTATTTCTCCTGTATATTAGTCAGTGTTCTCTAGAGGGACAGGACTAATAGGATATATGTATATATGAAAGGGAGTTTATTAAGGAGAATTGACTCACACGATCACAAGGTGAAGTCCCACAATAGGCCGTGTGCAAGCTGAGGAGCAAGGAAGCCAGTCCGAGTCACAACACCTCAAAGGTAGGGAAGCTGACACTGCAGCCTTCAGTGAATGGTGAAGGCCTGAGAGCACCTGGCAAACCACTGGTGTAAGTCCAAGAGTCCAAAAGCTGAAGAACTTGGAGTCTGATGTTCTAGGGCAGGAAACATCCAGCACAGGAGAATGAGGAAGGCTGGAAGATTCAGCCAGTCTATTCCTTCCACGTTATTCTGCCTGCTACATTCTAGCCGAGCTGGCAGCTGATTAGATTGTGCCCACCCAGATTGAGGGTGGGTCTGCCTCTCCCAGCCCACTGACTCAAATGTTAATCTCTTTTGGCAACACCCTCACAGATACACCCAGGAACAATACTTTGCATCCTTCAATCTGATCAAGTGGGCACTCAATATTAACCATAAGTCCACGCCTTGTCGACTTGAACCCATACACATCTCCTGAAATCATATATAATCTTTAAATAAAGACAATAATAATGTCAAAATTAAGCCTAACATAATACAGCTATCCTTTGTACAACCGGAAGCTGACTAATCCTTAGCCGAAATGCTATTACATAAAGATAACAACACTTAAATGCTGATAGGAAGTCAATAAATCTTATGTCACATGATGAAGGAAAAAGAAAGGAAATAAAGTGAAGATATTCTCTCAGTACAAGTGTATACATACACAAACATGTTCTTAACAAAATAAGGAGGAAATACTCATGACAATTACAGTCCTTATTTCTGCAACTGGTCTGCAGCTGTTATTGATGACTATAATCTTCTAATACCCATTTGGCATCCCCTTTGCCTTCAGCAAGCAACTCAGCAGGTCGTGGTTTTGTACTGGTGGAGTGACCCAAACTTCCGTTCCTGAAGGGTCTGGGCTATTTGTAGTCCTGCCTGGATTGTGTTGTTGTAGTTTCTCATTGACCTTAATCACAGGGTATGGTAATACTAAGAGATGCCCGAAGGGACCTCCTGTATTCCACACATACTCTTCCTTACCTCCGTTGTGGAGTAGTAGACTGATTTCATCTTGATAGTCCGGGTCATTCACCCCAGCCAACATTGGAACTCCCTTCTTAGCCTGTTGACTTAGAGGTAGGAGGAGCCCAAAGTGTCCAGGTGGCAATCTTAACTTCCAGTTTAATGGAATCATTGTTGTGCCTCCTAGTGGCAGTATTCCTCCCTCTGGAACTAAGACCTCTAGGCCAGTAGAAAGTAATGAACATGAAGCAAAAATTTTGTTAATGGGTCACTAGGGGTGATAGTGAGTGGTGCTACTTCCACCCATTGATGACTGAACCCTGTGAATCCTGGCTATGAGAGGAACAGTACCATATATATTGGACACTGATTTAGAGTATACACAGCCTTCTGGAGAATTTTGCCCCAGCCCTACAAAGTATTGTCACCTAGTTCGCATTCTACTTGTGACTTCAAAAGGCCATTTCACCGTTCTATCATTCCAACTGCTTCAGGATGATGGGAAACATGGTAAGACCAGTGAATTCCATGAGCATGAGCCCACTGTTGCACTTCTTTAGCCATAAAGTGAGGGTCTTGGTCAGAGGCAATGCTGTGTGGAATACCATGACTGTGGATAAGGCATTCTGTGAGTCCACGGATGGTAGTCTTTGCAGAATGGATGCACACAGGATATGCAAACCCATATCCAGAATAAGTGTCTGTCCTGGGGAGGACAAACCACTGCCCTTTCCATGATGGAAGAGGTGCAATATAATCAACCTGCCACAAAGTAGCTGGCTGATCATCCAGAGGAATGGTGTCATATGGAGGGCTCAGTGTTGGTCTCTGCTGCTGGCAAATTGGGCACTCAGTGGTGGCTGCAGCCAGGTCAGCCTTGGTGAGTGGAAGTTCTTGTTGCAAAACCCGTGCATAACCTCCATCCTTGGCACCACGGTCACTTTGTTCATAGGCTCATTGGGCTATGATGGTGGTGGCTGGGGAAAGAGGCTGAGTGGCGTCCACAGAATGAGTCATCCTATCCACTTGATTATTAAAATCCTCCTCCGCTGTGGTCACCCTTTGGTGAGCACTCACATGAGATACAAATATCCTCTTAGTTTTAGACCACTCAGAGAGGTCCATCCACATACCTCTTCCTCAAATTTCTTTGTCACCAATTTTCCAATCATGCTTATTCCAAGTCCCTGACCATTTAACCAAATTATTGGCTATAGCTCATGAAACAGTAAAAAATCACACATCTGGCCATTCCTCCTTCCAAGCAAAGTGCACAACCAGGTGCACTGCTCCAAGCTCTGCCCACTGGGAAAATTTCCCTTCACTGCTGTACTTCAGGGATGTCCTAGAAAGGGGCTGCAGCTGTCCACTTTTGGGTGGTGCCTGCATATCATGCAGAACCATCTGTGAACCAGGTCCTAGTCTTCTCTTCCTCTGTTAACTGATCATAAGAAACTCCCCATGAGGCCACTGGTGCAGGCTCGAGGAGAGAAGGCAGGGTGGCAGGAGTGGGGACCATGGACATTTGAGCCATTTCTTCATGTAACTGACTTGTGTCCTCAGTACCTGCTCAAGCCCAATCCTGTATATACTACCATTTTCATTTGATGATGGAATGCTACTATGCATGCCCCACTTTATGGATAGATGGGTCAGAAAGCACCCAGTTCATGACAGGCAGTTCAGGTCGCATGGTGATTTGATGACCCAGAGTCAAAAGTTCAGTTTCCACCAAAGCCCAGTAACAGGCGAGGAGCTGTCTTTCAAAAGGAGAGTAGTTATCTGCAGAAGATGGCAGGGCCTTGCTCCAAAATCCTAGAGGCCTCCACTGTGATTCACCTGTGGGGGCCTGTCAAAGGCTCCAAAAAGCATCCCTATCTGCCACTGACATTTTGAGCATCATTGGATCTGTAGGGTCATATGGCCAAAGTGGCAGAGCAGCTTGCACAGCAGCCTGGACCTATTTCAGAGCCTTCTCCTGTTCTGGACCCCACTCAAAACTGCTAGCCTTTCAGGTCACTCAATAAATGGGCCAGAGTAACACACCCAAATGAGGAATGTGTTGCCTCTGAAATCCAAGTAGGTCCCCTAGGCATCGTGCCTCTTTCTTGGTTGTAGGAGGGGCCAAATGCAGCAACTTATCCTTCACCTTAGAAGGAATATCTCAACAGACCCCACACCACTGGACCCCTAGAAATTTTACTGAGGTAGAAGTTCCCTGAATTTTAGTTGGATTTATTTCCCATCCCTTGGCATGCAAATGTCTCACCAATAAGTCCAGTGTGTTTGCTACTTCTTGCTCACTGGATCTAATCAGCATAAGGTCATCAATGTAATGGACCAGTGTGATATTTTGTGGAGGGGAAATGTGATCAAGATCTCTGTGAACAAGATTATGGCATAAAGCTGGAGAGTAGGTATACCCCTGAGGTAAGACAGTGAAGGTATATTTCTGGCCTTGCCAGCTAAAGGCAAATTGCTTCATATGGTCCTTATGGACAAGAATGAAGAAAAAGGCATTTGCCAAATCAAAGTCTGCATACCAGGTACCAGGAGATGTGTTAATTTGCTCAAGCAATGAAACCACATCTGGTATAGCAGCTGCAATTGGAGTCACCATTTGGCTAAGCTTATGATAATTTGCTGTCAGTCTCTAAGATTCATCTGTCTTCTGCACAGGCCAAATAAGAGTGTTGAATGGGGTTGTGGTGGGAATCACCACCCTGCATCTTTTAAGTCCTTGATGGTAGCACTAATCTCTGCAATCTCTCCAGGGATGTGATATTGTTTTTGATTTACTTGTAGCCCTCACCCTACAAGCTAACGAACCAATGTGGGGATTCTGCCAGCTGCTAGGTATGTCTATGCCAATTATGCATTCATGTACTGGGGAGCTGACCATAGGTTGAGTCTGGGGACCCACTGGACCCACTGTAAGTCAGACCTGAGCTAAAACTCCATTAATTACCTGACCTCCATAAGCCCCTACTTTAACTAGAGAACCACAATGACGTTTTGGGCCCCCTGGAATCAATGTCAGCTCAGAGCCAGTGTCCAGTAGTCCCCCAAAAATCTAATAATTCCCCTTTCCCCAGTGCAGTTACTCTGGTAAAAGGCCAGAAGTCTCCTTGGGGAAGGATGGGAGAAAGATTAACAGCATAAATTGTTGGTATTGTAGTTGGGTCTTTCCTCAAGGGGATTCGGCTTCCCCTTCATTCAAGGGGTTCTGGGTCTGTAAACTGGTTCAGGTCTGGAAATTGATTGAGGGGCTGTGATTCTATATTTTTACAATTCCAATTAGTCTTTTGTCCACTTGACCTCGAAGTTTTCTGCTCCTACAAATTAAGAAAGAATGCAGTAGGCTTTCTATCAATTTCACTTCCAGGAACACCATGTTTAATTGGCCAAAGCCAGAGCTCTGCACAAGTTAGACTATTCTGATGGCTGCTTTGCCTTGCTCTCCATTATGGTAACTACACCCATCTTGCCTTTGACGGTTGAGTGCTGCCACTTGACCCCTTCCACCTCAGGATCCAATTATTCCCATTGCATTTAAATTTTTCTAATTTAGTTACTGCGGTTCCCAATGTAAGATCTGGCATACAGAGAAGAGCAATCACAGAGCTCTTCAAGGATGCAGGTGTTCCCATCACAAATCTGTTTCACAAACTACTGGTGAAGGGTATGTCTTCTGGATCCTCCCAGCTGGGATGAGTAGGTCTAAAGTGATTAATCCACTCTAGCATTCCAATCCTCCTAAGCCTTTGGATCCCTTCCTCTATAAGTAAACCAAGGGAGATCAGGCATTTCCAGCTTGCTCACAGTAGGCCATCTTTTGATCCATATTTCAGCTAACCAAGCAAATAAACTATTAGAACGTTTATTAACTCCCCAAGCTGCAACATTAAATGCAGGATCCCTGCTTAGTTGGCCCATATCAATAAATTCAGCCTGATCCAACTTTATGTTCCTTCCACCATTATCCCACACCCTTAGTATCCATTCCCATGCCTGTTCTCCAGATTTCTGCTTATGTAAATTAGAAAACACAAGCAGTTCTTTTGGAGTGTGTAGTGCACCTCCTTGTGTGTCACACTCTAAACCTCATCTCTAGGGTCTCGCCGGGACTTGAGTCTAGTTATAGGACTAGAAGCAAACAGCGGTGTTGCGGGTGGGTCCTGAGGAGAATCAGCATTGTCTTGCCTGACAAGTGCCTCAAGGGAGGACATTACTGTTGCCTCAGGCAGTTCATGGTTAATCTCCTCAGACAAAGGTGGGAAGGCTGATGGCAGCATGGGTAGGGAGGGGATCTTGCCACCACTGGGGGTAAGCAGGCTGTTTTCTCTGGCAAAAAAAGGATAATCACAATTTAGGGGCTCAGTGCCCGCAGCCTCATCAGGGTCCTCCCACATGTCCTCATTCCAAATTGCAGGGTCCCACTCTTTTCTAATCAGTGTCCTCACTTTAACAATAGACACCTGGTGAGGCTGCACATGCACCTTTCATTGCAGGTCAGCCACTCGCATGACAAGAATTTGTGTCTGGTTTTACACAATTTCAGCTGTTTCTCTACAGGAGATAAGACTCTCACTCAGGGCAATCTTAGAAGATTTGAGGATCAGTATGTACTTCTGGGGCTGAGAGTTAGAATCCCTGAGTTCATCATTTTCTTTCATCATTTTGTCCAGTTAACTTAGGAGCAACCAACCAACATTATTATATTACTTGGTTCTCCACATATGGTCAAAGGTATTATGTATAGTCACTAAACTCCTTGCCTCTCACAAGCAGTGAATCAGGAGTATCAAATGTGTTTATTTTGCATAACTCTCTAAACAGTTCACACCAAGCACTATCAATGTTCTCCATACTATTAGAAGTAGAGTCCTTAGCATTTTGGGTTCTAATCATATTAAGCAGCCAACCCCAGAAACCCCAAAACCAACTAAAGAACTCCATCCTTAATATTCTGTTTCTCTAGAACCACCCCACATCTGGTACCAAAATCTGTAATAGGGTTCTCTAGAGGGACAGGACTAATAGGATATATGTATATGTAAAAGGGAGTTTATTAAGGAGTATTATTGACTCACACAATCACAAGGTGAAGTCCCACAGTAGGCCTTGTGCAAGTTGAGGAGCAAGAAAACCAGTCTGAGTCGCAACACCTCAAATGTAGGGAAGCCAACATTGCAGCCTTCAGTCAGTGGCCAAAGGCCTGAGAGCCCCTGGCAAACCACTGGGGTAAGTCCAAGAGTCCAAAAGCTGAAGAACTTGGAGTTTGATGATCAAGGGCAGGAAGCATCCAGCACAGGAGAATGGTGAAGGCTGGAAGACTCAGGCAGTCTATTCCTTCCACGTTCTTCTGCCTGCTTTATTCTAGCCGAGCAGGCAGCTGGTTAGATTGTGCCCACCCAGACTGTGTGAGGCAGGGTCTGCCTCTCCCAGTCCACCGACTCAGATTTTAATAATCTCTTTTGGCAACCACCTCACAGACACACCCAGGAACAATACTTTGCATCCTTCAATCCAATCAATTTGACACTCGATATTAACCACCACATCCTGTTTATCTGAAACTTTGTACCCTTTGATGAATAATCCCCCATTTCTTTTCCCCCAAAGTCCCCCAGCCTCTGATGACCATCATTCTTCTCTCGATTATTTAGATTTCTATGATGATTAGTTATTTCTATTTCTTCTATAGTGTTCCTTAGACCAGGCTTAGGAGAGGACAACGGCTTGATCCAAAGTTAGTGTGGAGACTGAAGTGACTGAAGACAGAGTCAAAGATGGACAGTGAGGGAAGGGAAGACAGGGGAGAGGGGAAATGCAGATAAATTAGGCTTGTGTGGTGCCTGAAATGCAGTTCCTGGCACAGAATAGGTACTCAATAAATATCTGTTGAATAGATTCTGTGGAATCAAACCATAGAGTTCCAGGAATGTAACTTCTGGGAAAGCAAGCAATTCTGACTAAAAAGGGGAACCTGCATTTCCAGGTAAGGCCAAGGATACTAAAATGGAGAGTGAGGGGTGGTGCAAGAGTCAAGAAGGTGAAGGAACTGCAAGCCAGAGCATTGGAGGTATCACTGGACCAGATTCTGCCACCAGCCTAGCCTCTGATTTTCTCCAGGGAAGAAGCAGCCTACTTGGAGACTGGCAAAGTAGGAGCTAACAAGTAGGCTAGTAGCTGGAAGTTAATGTCTTCTGTGCCTGTAGGTGGATAGAGCTCAGAAGATACCAGGATGAAACAGATGGTCATTGACTTGACTGTTTAGGAGCAGGGTTTCCTCAAGGCTGAGGGAACAATGAAACCCCATTAGAGTTTGGAAATAACCAGCAAAGTAGAATCGTGGCCCCTCTGATCCCTAGGCAGGGAGAGGGAGGCCTCTGATCCTCCCATATGCCCAGCCCCTCACTGTAGGCTTAGCCCAGCCCCTTTAGCTTATCCCCAGTCACTGGAGCTGCCACCTTTTCCTACCTTGCTACATCACTCCTTAGTGCTAAGTTCTATCGGCGGGAGGGCGGGGACCCAGGCCTGGAAAATGAAGTCAGAGCTTGCAACCTCCATGCACCACCCCTGCCTCAGTGCTAACATTCACACATGAAGCAAAGCAGCATCTTGGGAAATGACACTGGCTTGGGCATCAGGAGTCTTGTGGGTTCAGTCCTGGCTCTGCCACTGCCTCACTGTATCAAGTCCCCTCCCTTCTCTGGGCTTTAGTTGCAACATCTGTACAAAAACTGTTCTGCTTACCTCACAGAATTGTTCTAAGAAGTAAATGAAATTATAGGTGTGCAAATAACTTGTAAGTAAATTGATATGTGCACACACGACAGTGCTTTAGTTAATGCTAGCAGATATGTCCTGGGAAATCAGGGAACATGTTCTCCATATGCTCAGGAAGTCATTCCTGTGAGTATAAGTGTCCCATTCTAAGAACTGAAACCTTCAAGTCTAAAAAACCAAGGTATTCATGGCTGTCTTCGGTTTAGTCTGCAACCTAGCTCCTGTTCAAATTCACTGAACTGAAACCAAGCTGCCCTGCATTTTCCCACTTCTATGCTTTTGCTCATAGAGTTCCCTCCACTAATACCTTTTGCTTCCTCTCTGCTGATTAAAATTCTTTCCACCTTTCAAAGCAAAGATCAAATACCACCTTCTCCATCAGGCTGTCAAGTTAGCAGCTGAATGGGGATCTCTCTGGTTTCTGGAGTCCCATGGGCCATTTTACACTTTGGATGTAGTCCTTGGGGGCCATCTTTTTGAATAAAGCAAAATAATTTTCCCATTGCAGGAGAGAGTGCAGACTGATAGTGGCATGTACAAAGCAGAGCCAAGATCCAGGATAATGGCAATGTCAGGAAGGAAGAAAGGGAGGTGTCTTAGTCTGCTTGCACTGCTATAACAAAATACCTTAGACTGGGCAATTTAGAAACAACAGAAATTTATTTCTCTCAGTTTGGGAGGCTGGAAAGTCCAAGATCAAGGTGCCAGCAGATTTGGTGTCCGGTGAGGGCCCACTTTCTAGTTTATTAACAGCATCTTCTTGCTGTGTCCTCACATGGTGAAAGGGGTGAGGGATGTCTTTGGGGTCTCTTTTACAAGGTCACTAATCCCATTCATGAAACTGGAGCCTTCATGATTTAATCATTTCCCAAAGGCCTCACCACCTAATACTGTCACACTGGAGATTAGGTTCCAACATTTGAATTTGGGAAGTACAACATTAACATGATAGCAGGAGAGAAGAAAGGAGGGAGAGAGGAAGGAAGAAAGGCAGAAAGGAAAGGGAGGTCAGGAGAGATAAAAGGGAGATAAGGGGCCTAGCTTACCTGAAGTAGTTAAGATTTGGCCTTCTGAAAGCTAGTGACTGTGCTGGGGGTAAGGGGGATTGAGGAAACTGAGCTTTCACCTGGAGTCAGTGCCAACAAGACACTAAAGGCCAAGAGGAAGATTTCACTCTAGGTGCAGTAATAGCATCTCTGCTTTCTTCTCATACTTCCTAGGCAAAATTGCCTTGGAAAAGTCATCATCAGAATTTGAGGTGATTCATTCCAACTCCTGGCCCATTTTCTGGATGGGAATGATGAGGCCTGGGGAGGGGACAAAATTAAGGTACCAGGACTTAAAGTTGTCTCTTCTCACTAACAGCACAGGCAACCAGAGAAAGAACAGCTAGAAGTACTTTGAAGAGCTGGACCATAAATAATAACATGGGCACTTACCTTAGGTGGGTTCTCAATTCCCTCATCTGGGAAATTGAAGCTAAGAGTTTTGGCCCTTCCTCTTTACCTAGAATTTTGTACATTCCTATAACCTCCTCAAGCACATGTACTTTGAAATGCCCAGAGTGTCCATGTGCCTTCTTGGGTAAACCAGAGTCTGTGTCCCAGATGCCATGGAGGAGGCCACCTTGGCCAGGCCCCATTCGAAGGATGTACTTTCCTGGGGATCTATAGCAGATAGGGCTGCTGAGGTTGACTTAGTCCCCAAGGGCCCTAAGGGAATGGCAGGCAGGGCTAGGGGTGGGGTTTTGCATAAACTACCACCTAGGATCCCAGATTGAGAGAAAGACAGAAGAGAGCTGAAGATGCCTACCCTGAAGCCCTCAGTTCTTTAGTTCTTATGTTCCTTGGAGAAAAACAGTTGCACTGTTTCCCAAAGTGCCTAAGAATGAAAATCTGAAAGCTAGGTGGGGCGGGAGCATGGAGATAGATGTCCAATTTTCTCACCTTCCTTCCTAAAGTCTCTCAGGCAGAAGTAGCTAGGGAGAGTGGGGGAGGTGAGAGAGGTGAGGGGCAAATCAGATTAAGACTCCGTGCTCTGCCTTCCTTTCCCAGTGATAGGGGAGCATGATGTAGGAGACCATCAAAGCAGCTCCCAGGAAGGGCTCTAAATATGTAAAGTGCTTCCTGGGGACAGATTATCTGGGCTCCCTCCTCTACCCCTTAATCTTGTGTCCCTTTCACTGCTCATCCATGTCCTCACCCACAGTTGTACAGAAGAAATACAAGAAGGTCCTGTGGAGGGATTAAAATTTAGTAAAATGAATTTCCCTGGATTTAAGTGGATATCTGTGCTGTTCCAGGGTCTGTTTGCCTCCTTCCCCAGTTCTCCACATTATAGGGGGTCTGACCCCTACAGGCTGCATTTCCCAGGCTTCCAAGTCAACTACCTTCTGGCTGGGTTTAACCAATAGAAGGCACTGGTGGGAAGGCAGGGAAAATGGAGAAGCCAGGGTACTTAGCCTCTGCCTTCTCTGCCTTGAGTGCTGCCCCTGCTGTGTCTCCTCTGTGGTTCCTGCTATCAGCATACTTTCAATTCTGCTGTGTGATTCCAGCTCCTGGTTTAGGTCATACTACCTCCTCCCATGGTCCCTCCATTCTTCACCACCTCACCCTCACTCTGATTGCAAGGGGGTTGACCCCTGTAAGCTGTGTTTCTCAGGTTCTAATATTAATTGACTTCTGGTTTCCTCAATGAGAGAGACTTCAGAGGCAGATTGAAGGGCAGGAATGAGGGAAAGAAGAGGCTACCTCTTCCCATCCTCTAGCTCAGGCGCATTTCTCATCTGTGGCTTTAGCCCTTGAGGGCAGGCCTGCGATTTCACTTTCAATCAGATGACCCCTCTCCCTCCTCCCTTATCCCTGAAGCCTAGAAGTTATGTTGGCTTCCTGCATTTGCTAATCTCTAAGTTATCTGCTTGTCTTACTTGGATTCTCAGCCTATCACCTATGTAACCAATTTATTTTTCACATTAGATATTCTGTCATAAATATTTGATAGTTTGTTTACCCAGGTAGATCTTGAATATAAACTGGACTAGCGGAAATGCAGCCTATGATTCAAGGTGAGTGAATGGGAGGCTCCTCAGTCACTTGACTCAAGTAATATGGGACTGGGGGACAGCCAATGAAAAGGTGTCTTGTAGCAGCCAGAGAATTGAAGGGAGGCACAGGGCTGGGCAAGCTGATGCTACCCTTCTACCCACTTGTATTATTCAGGACCTTGCTTCCAGGGCAACACAGCTCCCAAAACTCTCTAAAGGATCTTGGTGGGGAGGTATAGGCCATTGGGTTAGTTTCCTCTTTTGGTCTTACAGACTCCTGTGCCTGTCAGATACCAGACCATTTGCTATCCTTCTCCATGGCCAATCATACCCCTTCCCTCAATAACGCCCATGCCCCCATCCATGCCCACACACACCAGACACAGCAGACACTGGGACTTATTTTCTGGAGAATTTTATTGTGGAGGATAATACAGGAGAGCAGCTCCAGGTAAGTGGATGAGGCTGTAATGCCCTCCAGCTACCTGAGTCCCCAGGTGGTTTTCGGAGGCATCATAAGTTCCTGGGGAGACTGCAAGATTACAGTTGGTGTTTTAGGTAGCTAATCAACATGGGAGGAATATCCAGCTGGTTGATGGCTTGTGGCTGGCCAGCCTGGCACAAGGCTCTGCGGACGACTAAACGGGCCTGTGATAGAAGTGACCGTGGAGTGGCTACAGCAAGAAGAAACAGGTCATGAGGAGCAATTATCAGCAAAATTCTCCCACACAAGCCTACATCCACTCTCCCCTGGCTACTACAGCCCTAATGCTCTATCCTTTCCAAGAAATAAAACAGTCATTGGCAGAGCCAGAACCAGAAATTGGGCTAATGCTCCCCACCCCCACCCAACCTTATCTTAGTGACCTTTCTCTAACATGGAATACATAACCCCTCTTCTCTACTGGGGCCCCAGGAGAGGGAGGAAGATGGAGTTTTCTCCAGTGCACCTCAGAGGATTGGCTTATACGTGATTTAGAGCCCTGGGACCTCCAAGCCAGGTGGCCTAGGAGGCTGGCCTGTTCACCACTCACCTCGGGCCTGTCGCAGCAATGCAATGCCTTTATCATCTTGTGAGGTCAGGTCAAGGGAGAGAGATGGAAGGTAGATATTAGCACCAAAATCGATTAACAGCTGGATGTACTCTGGCTCACAATTATGATGGAGGCAGATTTCAAGGAGGGTGCGGGGTCTTGGGACACGAGCCAATAGGCCCTGGTCAGTGCAATTGTAGTCAGGGTCTGCCCCGTGGAGCAAAAGCAGGCGGAAACAGTCCAGGTGCCCGTAGACTGCGGCCAAATAGAGGGGGCCAGAACATGAAGCTATGTTTGATGCCCAGACTGGTAGTTTAGCTTTGACGTTGGCCTCTGCACCATGGCCTAGGAGCTCCTGCAGGATAGCAACAGCACCATCACGGGCAGCTGTGAGCACGGGAGAACAGTTGTTGTAGATGCTACCACCAGGACAGGCACCAGCTTCCAAAAGCACACGTACACAGTCCAGATGGCCGTGACTGACAGCAGTGAAAAGTGGCGTCTGTGCCTTGACATCCAAGCTGTCAACATCAGCACCATGGGCTAAGAGGACTTGCAAACAGCTCAAGTGGCCATAAGAAGCAGCCAAGCGCAAGGGTGTCCCAGGAACGCCCCAGCCACTCCTGCTGTTGATGAAACGTTTGTAACGCTCCTGGCGCAAAAGCTGGTCCAAAGTATAGGAGTCGTTGTCATACACTGCTTGATTGAGAGCCTGCTTCTCCTCTGTGTCAGTGTCCTCCTCCTCCTTGTCGGGCTGCAGGAGGGAGAAGATCTTGGTGATGTCCATGAGGTTCATCTTGGCTAATTGGAGAACTATTCTCATTATGAGCACAAGGAAATGCCAGATCTGTGGGTGACAAACAAGTGGGAGAGAATGAGGGTACCCATCAAAAGCCTGACCACGCACGCTCCTTGAAATCTCCCTCCATTTCACCATCAGGCTACTCATTCATGGGTCTCCTACTTCTCACTCCCAATCCCACTGTCTTATTTCAGGCCCCAAAGACACTGCCAAAACAGGTCAGGGCATTTTACAGTTTGATGCCTTTGCATACACTCTTCTGCCTACCCCTCAAACTCCTACTTCTAGGAAGCCTTCTCTAATCTCCTCTTCCTGCTCAGGGATTCTGAAGGATCACAACCAAACTTCAGCTATGAACTTTCACACCACATTTCCGCTTATCTATGTTCCATTAGTGTATAAACTCCAGGGCAAGGACCCTGTATTCATCTTGTATTCCTCTACCCCTTGTAGGGCTATATCATGGCTGGAAATCTGGTAGATGCATTTTCCTCAGTTCAGAATGTGTGGATTAGTAAGGTGGCTCTGGCCTGGCGCTGGCTAAGCCAATAGAACCATACTTTGTGGTGTCAAGTTGCCATCCCTGAGCTTTCTGACATCAATCTTTTGGGGCAAGCCCTTAACTCCATTTTCAGATAGTTTAACTCTTCACAGCTCCTCATATATGACTAAAGCTCCCTCATCTGAGCCTTCTGTAACCTTCCCTCAGATGAAGTCCCACATTTCAGGAAAAGAAGTATTCAGGAAACTGGTATTGAATGATATTTACTGATTAAATGAAGAGGTGGCATTACAAAGAACATATTTCAAGTAAAATGAAGACAGATGGCAGGAAACAGTCGAGGCTCCCAGGGCAAGTTTCCTCTCTGATTACAACTAGATTCTCCCCCAGGACCAATTTAATCCAGGAGTCCCTTTGATTGCCAACACTGCCTCCCCATTCCTCTGGCTTAAGCCTTTTTCCATCCTGTCTGACCCAGGCTAGAGCCTTTGACTCAACCTTCAACTCTTCTCTTCCCATAATCCTCACCCTACAAAACCACTCATGGCTCAATGTCTGACTCAACCTAACCTCTGACCTTACCAGTGCTTCAGTGTCAAGGTCGCCCACCTCAGTTTGTAATGTCATCAGGGCGAGCTGGCAGGTTTCTCAGAGCTTAAGTTCCCCTACTCTCCCATACCCTGCAGCTGAGGTCTCAGGACCTCATACCTTCTTTTATTCACTGTCTACCCCCACCCCTCTTTGTTAGTCTGGGACCTCAGGTACCTACCTCATAGAAAGAAAATTATGAGGTGGGTGGGTAGGGTCACCCTAAACTTTAGGCCCCTCCCCACCCACCAGCATCAGCTCCATATATGGTGTTATTATTTATTCATTCTTGGGGTGCAATGGAAAGGACAGGATTTTGGAAATCCAGCAGACCCAGGTTTGCAGCTCAGCACTCTCAGTTCTTTGCTGAGTAACCTTGGGTAAGTCTCTTCCCTTCTTTGGGACTCAGTTTCCTCATCTATAAGACAGAAATGGAAGTCACTTTCTCATGAGGTTATTAGGAGTAAGAGAGCTACTACATACTCTGCACCTTTAGCCTCCATCTTAGGAGACAAAACTTAGGAGAATAAACTTCTATGGTCCTTTGTCCCATTCTAGCTATCTTTCTCTTCGTCTCTCCCTTCTTTATACCAAACATATCCAAATAGTTTTCTACTATGTACTTCACCACCTTCCATTCACTTATCCATTCTCTGCAGTCTGGCTTCACCCACACTCAAACATACACCAAGAAAGCTCTTCAAAAGGTCATCTTTGTGGTTAAATCCAGTGGATGTCTTGAAGATCTTTTCTTCCCTGACTTTTCTGGAATATCTATCCCTACAGACCACTCCTCCCTACAAACTCCTCCATCAGCTTCCTTGCCAGCACACTCTCCTGATTTTTCTCCCTTCCCATTCTCCCCTGAAATATTTGTGTTCTCTTCTCCATCCTCTTCTCTCCAGTCGCTCTCACCTTTATTCTGATTATTTTAAGCGTCTCTATCCGAGCCCCCAGCTCTCTCTTTAGCTCCAGGCATGTATCCACTGAGTTTCTTCAAGCACTTCAAAGACAGCAGTATCACATCACCACCACTACCACCATGACTAAACTTGATCCATATATCATTTCCTCACCATCTACCTGGTCAACCAAACCAAAAACCAAGACTCCTGTCAATGCTCTTGCCTCTTTATCCCACTCTCATAAAATCCCATCAAGTCCTGTGGATTTTACCTACTAAAGACTTCTCTAGACCATCTGTGCTCTTCAGGGACCATTATCATTGACTATGCTTCATCTAGGCCCCCACTGCCTTTTGCCTCAGCAGTTATAGTGGTCTCATAGGTAGTTTCTCTTTTCAATATTTTCTCCACATTGTTGCTAAAGTGGTAATTTAAAAATACATATCTGATCTCTACCAATCCTCTGTTTTAAATACCTTAATGGCTCCCCTTTCTTTCCAGCTACAGCCCAAATACTTTAGCCCAGCTCAGAGGTCCTTCATGAATAAGTCTTGGCCAATCTCTCCAGCCTCACTTCCTACTACTCCTTGACTTATATCCTGAGATCCAGTGACAAGAGACAAAAAGTGATGGCTCTCCATATACACCATGTTTCTTTCTGCCACATGCAACTCCTTCTGCCAAGTTAATTCCTGCAGAGTCTGTGTTATAGCACTATAGCAGTCATCACACTGTATTGTAACTTCTATATGGGTCTTTGTTTGCCCTAGTGCAGATAAAGAGGCCTTATGTGGTAGTGGCAAAACATGGGAGTTCTGCTTCTACCCCAGCTCTAGCATTTAGTAGCTGTGTGACCTGGGGCAGGTCACTTAATCTCTCTGTGCCCATTTCTTCATCTGTAAAGACAAAATAACAATAGTATCTGCCTTGGAGGGTTGTTAGGATTAAATGAGTTAGTACATAGTAAGTGCTTAGAATAGTGCCTGAAAGTAGTTCTCAGTAACTATTTTTACTATGATGATGATTGTTACTTATGTCTCCATTTTCTAAGGCGATTGCTCCCTACTTCTAGAACCTCAGAGCTGCAAGGGACCTTGTAGATCATTTAATTTAATTTTTTCAATTTACAGATGGGGAAACCAAGGTTCAGAGCAGAGCAGGGACTTTGGTAAGGTCACATGGTTGTTATTGTTAGTTGTCTCATTAACAAGAACTCAGAACACACTTATAATCCTGTGCTTTTCAAAGCAATCTCATGTAACAAAATAGGTAATATTATCCCCATTTTTTGGATGGAGGAAACTGAGTCCAGAGAGGGTAAGGGGTTTTCCATATACCTTACATCAAGGCAAAAGCAGAGTCAGAAATAGAATCCAGGTTTCTCTACTCCTCCTCCTGTTCTTTCTATTACAAGATGAAACACAAACACATACCCCCCTCCCTTGACTCCAGCAGAGTCACATTGCAGCTCCCAGGATCTTCAGCTTTTGAGTGTCATGCTGAATTCCAGGGTCTTAGGTAATGGAAGGTTCCTTTACAAATAATTTATTCTGATAACTGGTAGGAATTCCCTCCTTAATATTTTATTTTGGCGACTGGGATCTGGGCAGATAATTGGCAGGGAGTGGCAGAGGGAAATGCTGAAGTTCTTGCTAAGGTCATACCAAGAGCCCACAGCAGAGCTCATATAATGAGCCTCCAGAGGGAGACCAAGCCATGCTCTCCAGCTGGCTGTGGCACTGGAGTGAATCGTGCCTCCATTAGATAAGGACAAGGAAATCCAGCTAGCCTGTTGTCTTACCTCACTTTGCTGTAGTTTATTAATCAAAGAGTTACTATGTGCCTGTTATGTGCACGTAGCTCCTTCCTGATCCTAAAGATGTAGGAGTTTTAAACCTTTTTTTTGTGATATTGGTTCCTGTGACAAACTAGCGAAGTCTGTAAACACCTTTCAGAATGGTTTTTGCTACATAAAACACATAAAATTAAAGGAAACCAATTATATTAAAATGTGACTGTCAAAATATTTTTAAATGCATGATATAGTAAGAGATGTTCTTTAGTAACACATTAAATAAAAAGGTCTAGTAATAATTTCTAAGTGGTAATAAATGACATTTCAAGATCTCTGCCACAACTGTAATATGATATGAAATATCTGTGGTTTCTTCTGGTAACCAAATTACATGAACTGGTTATGCTACTGCCATTTGATACCTGCATTCATCCTTGAAGGAAATAGTAAATTTTAGTAAGAGGTTAGGGGGAAAAAAGGTAATTGTCTACTCATCCAAGTTTCTGGACCCCTTGAATTCTATCTAAGGCCCTCTTGGTGTCTGTGAATCCAGGTTAAGTACTCCTACAGGAAAGTGGTTGGTTTCCGTGCATCCTAGAGCATTCCTTCAGGCATTAGCAGAACGTTTTTAAGCCTCATCTTCCTTCTCCCACCCTTACGAGTTCTGCCCTTATGCCCTTAAACCCACTCTAAGGCACTCACACACACAGACTAGCCAACACCACACAGGGACACAAAGACAAATCTCCACACTTCCTGTAGTGTATAATCACAATTGCTCTCAAGAAGCAGGTCTGTTTAGACCCGAGGTCCTAGGCAGACATATCCTCTTGGGACACACAAGGCAGGGAGCTGGCATTATATCCCTCCTCCCTCCTCCTGGTGGGTTGCCCTAACGACCTTCCAAGCGCCTCCCCCAACTCCCACCACGTCCCAGACCCAGCGGAAACAGCCTACAACGGGTAGTGGGTGATCACAGGTCTGTGGGCCCGCAGTGGTCACTCTTCTCAAACCAGTCCTAGGCTCCAGGTACTCACCGGGCTTCAGCCTGAGGCCATGCTGCCCAGGGTCGCTGCCCCCCGCCCCTCTGTGAAACATTGGGGCCCTGGTGTCCCCTCCTTAGGGAGCCCCTACAGCCCCAACCTGGAGCAGCTGGGGCTCTCGGTTCCCACTGTTAACAATGCCGTTGAAAGACTAGGAGTCAGCCCCTAGTCTTGGTCCAAGGGGCTAATTTTAGGCTACCCTCCACCCCCTCTTCCCAGGCCGTGTTATCTTACCAGTGCCATTCTGGGAGCGATTTCAGTAAGAGGAGGGGCTCTCCCATGGGGAAGTCCTGGAAGGACTGACTGACAGATAGACAGGTGCCTGACGAGGCTAGGGTTCCTGCTCCCAGCCTATCCTCCTATATCCCTCCCTGCCACTCAAATGGGAGACAGGGTGAGGCCCCTGAGCTGCGGTTGTTCCCACACCTCCACCAGGGGGCACTGAGAAGGTCCAGCCTCAGCCTAGCACACTTTTTTTTTTCTCTTCTTCTTTTTTTTAATTATACTTTAAGTTTTAGGGTACATGTGCACAACGTGCAGGTTAGTTACATATGTATACATGTGCCATGTTGGTATGCTGCACCCAGTAACTCGTCATTTAACATTAGGTATATCTCCAAATGCTATCCCTCCCACCTCCCCCCACCCCACAACAGGCCCCGGTGTGTGATATTCCCCTTCCTGTGTCCATGTGTTCTCATTGTTCAATTCCCACCTATGAGTGAGAACATGCAGTGTTTGGTTTTTTGTCCTTGCGATAGTTTGCTGAGAATGATGGTTTCCAGCTTCATCCATGTCCCTACAAAGGACATGAACTCATCATTTTTTATGGCTGCATAGTATTCCATGGTGTATATGTGCCACATTTTCTTAATCCAGTCTATCATTGTTGGACATTTGGCTTGGTTCCAAGTCTTTGCTATTGTGAACAGTGCCGCAATAAACATACGTGTGCATGTGTCTTTACAGCTGCATGATTTATAATCCTTTGGGTATATACCCAGTAATGGGATTGCTGGGTCAAATGGTATTTCTAGTTCTATATCCCTGAGGAATCTCTTCTTTTTTCTCTTCTGAACTGAGCCTCTCTGCATATCCTCCAAGTCGTTGCCCCTCCCCTTCCCCCACTGCTCAGAGTGAGGAGGAAGGTAGGAAGGAGAAGCCTCCATAACAGAATGTGTTCTCACTCAGCTTTTCTATAGCTTAAGAAGGCCTTGGTCATTTATAAAGACCTTCCCAGTCCACTGACCCACCAGGCTCAGCCTGAAGAAAATGCCCACAACCTCCCACTCTCCTCACCCTAAAGCATCACCATTACTTTAATGTGTCCAGCACTGGGAACTTTGTCAAAAACTCAGCTCTCACTTTTTCTGCCCCAAAACAGCCCTCTAGGGATCTGAACCCAGTTATTATATCCTCCATGTCACCTTGTTTCAGGGAAAACAGCCCCAGCTCCTTCAACTATTTCTTTCAATCTGTTATCTATTTAGTTCCCTCCCCAGTCTTGTCTACCTCACTCATGAAGTGGTCAAGCAATCTGCTTGCACATTGATAGTGCCAGGGAGCTCACAGAAGACCAGATAACTCCTCTGGAAAATGTCGGAATGTCCTAGTGTGATCAGTGACTCTGAAGATCAGAAACATCAAAAAGCATACCAGTTTCAGCTTAGCTTGAGCCAGGGGACTTTGTCTGAGGCCTCATGCAAGCCCAATTAGCAGTCAACAAATAAGCTATTATGATGCTAAAGATGACAGAGTAAGGTGTTATTCTTGAAAAAAAGATTTGCAGGATTTTTTAATGTAAGTTTTTGTTGAGATAATTGTAATTCACATGTGGTTGTGGAATTAATACAGATTCCAAGTACACTTTACTGAGTTTCTCCCAATGCTAACATCCTGCAATACTATAGTACAATATCTCAAGCATGACATTGGCATTGATACAATCCACTTATCTTATTTAAATCTCCCCAGGTTTACTTGTACTTTTTTGTGTCTGTGTGCGTACATTTAATTCTATACAATTTTATTACATGTAGCTTGTGTATACCACCTTAGACAATATACAGAATAGTTCTATCCCAATTAGGATATTTCACATTGCCTTTTATAGCCATATCTACTTCCTTCCTACTTCCTTGCCATTCTTCCCACCTTGGTACCTAACCCCTGGAAACCTCTAATCTGTTCTTCATATCTATAATTTCAAAATTATATGAATGAAACCATACATGATATAAACATTTGGAATTAGGTTTTTCACTCAGCATGTCCTTGAAATTAATTCAAGTTGCTGTATGTATCAAGTTTGTTTATTTTTATTGCTAAATGTGATTTATAGTAGGTATGTAGCATAATTTGTTTAATTATTGACCGATTGAAGGACATGTGGGTTCTATTTACTATCTGTCTACTATGAATAAAGCTGCTATGAACATCTGTGTACAGGTCTTTATCATTGTCGTTTTATAGTAGAGTAGAGTGACTCCTTTAGCTTTACTATTTCATTTCAAGATTGTTTTAGCTATTTTAGTATCTGCACCTCTTTATATAAATTTTAGAACCAGCTTGTCTATGCCTACAAAAAACCTCTTTGAGATTTTGATAGAAATTGTGTTAAATCTATATATCAGTTTGGGGAGAATTGAGTGCTTTGTTATACTGAGTCTTCCAGTGTATGCACATGATATGTTTTTACATTTATTTAGGTCTTCTTTGATTTCTTTTATCAGCATTTCTGATTTTTCAGCATATGGATTGTATATTTTGTTAAGAATATACCTAAATATTTCAATTTCTGTGGTGCAAATGGCATTGGATTTTGATTTGGGTTTCCATGTATTTGGTTCTTCTTGTTCCATATGTTTGTTTCTTCTTAGAAATGCAATTGGTTCACATGCACATGTATGTTTATTGCAGCACTATTTGCAATAGAAAAGACATGGAACCAACACAGATGCCCATCAATGATAGACTGGATAAATAAAATGTGGTACATATACACCATGGAATACTATGCAGCCATAAAAAAGAGTGAGATCATGTCCTTTGCAGGGACATGGATGAAGCTCGAAGCCAAATCCTCAGCAAACTAACACAGGAGCAGAAAACCAAACACTGCAGATTCTCACTCATAAGTGGGAGTTAAACAGTGAGAACATATGGACACGGGGAGGGGGACAACACACACCGGGGCCTGCTGGGAGGTGGGGGGCAAGGGGAGGGAGAGAATGAGGACAAATATCTAATGCTTGTGGGGCTTCAAACCTAGATAATGGGTTGATAGGTGCAGCAAACCATCATGGCACATGTAACAAACCTGCATGTTCTGCACATGTATCCTGGAACTTAAAGTAAAATTAAATTAAATTTTAAAAAAAGAAATGCGATTTTTTTTGTGTGTGTTGATCTTGTATCCTAACTGAACTCCTTAGTCACAGGAAAGATTTTGTAGTTGTTGATTGTTTACTTTTGTTTTTGTTTTTTGGTAAGTTTATTGGGATTTTCTACATAGCCATTCATGCCATCTGCAAATGAGGGCAATTTTATTTTTCCTTTTCCAATCTGTATGCCTTATTTGTTTTATTTGCCTTAATACAATAGCCAGAACATACAAGACTATGTTGAATAAGAGCTGTGAGAGTGGACATGTGTGCCTTTTCCCAGTCTTAGAGAATTAGCATTCAGTCGTTCACAATTAGGTATGATGTTAATTGTACGTTTCAAAGATGCCCTTTATCAAGCTTATGAAATTCTCTTCATAGTTTTCTGAGTTTATCAGGAATGAATGTTAAATTTTGTTAAATGCTTTTTTCTCCATCAGCTGATGTGATCATTTCATTTTGCTTTCTTTAATCTCTTGACTGGTGGATTATGTTTGTTAGTTTCAAATGTTGAACCAGACTTGCATTCTTGGAATGATCCGCATTTGGTAATGACATATAACTCTTTTTTTATGCATTGTGGGATTCAGTTTGCTAATACTTTTGGTGAGGAATTTTGCATCTGACTTGATGAGAAATATTGGTTTGTAGTTTTCTTTTTTTGTTCTGTCTTTGGTTTTAGTATCAGAGTAATAATGACCTCATAAAATGAGTTGGGAAATGTTCTCTCCTTTTCTATTTCTGGAAGAAATTGTGTAAAATTGGTGTTAATTCTTCTTTACATTTTTGGTAGAATTGTCCAGTGAAACTGCCTGGACCCAGAGATTTCTTTTTCCGAAAACTTTAAATAATAAACTGCATTTCTTTAATGGGTATAGGATTATTCATATAACCTATTTCACCTCTTTTAAAGTTTTGATAGTTTGTGGTTTTTGAAAAATTGGTCGATTTTTTCTAAGTTGTTGAATTTATGATGGTAAAGTTATTCCTAGTATTCTTATTTGTAATTATTTTATTATGATTATATATATATACATATATACATACATATATATACACACACACATACATACATACACACAGACATATATATTACCGATTTAACCATTTATAAGTGTACAATTCAGTGACACTAACTACATTCACGGTGTTGTGCAAACACCATCATTATCCGTTTCCAGAGTTTTTTTCTAATCATCTCAAACAGAAACTTTGTACCCATTAAATAAAAATTCCCCATTCCCCCCTCCTTTCAGCATCTTATAAACTTCTGTCTCTATGAATTTGCCTATTCTAGGTACTTCATGTGAGTGGAATAATACAATAATTTGGTTGTGTGTGTGTGTGTGTGTGTAGCTTATTTCACATAGAATAATGCTTACAAGGTTCGTCCATGCTGCAGCCTATATCAGAACTTCATTCATTTTTAAGGCTGAATAGCGTTCCATTTTATGTATGTACCATATTTTGTTTATCCATTAATCCTTTGATGGACGCTCAGATTGTTTTTTCTTTTGGGCTATTATGAATGCTACTATGAACATTCACGTGTAAGTTTTTGTATGAACTTGTCTTCATACATTTCTCTTGTGTGTATACCTAGGAGTAGAACTGCAGGGTTATATAGTAGCTCTATAATTTTTTGAGGAAAAGAGACACACTGTTTTTCCATTACAGGTGCACCATTTTATATTCCCACCAGCAATCTATGAGAGTTCCAATTTCTTCATATCCTAGCCAATATTTGTCATTTTCCTTGTTTTTGATTATAGCCATCCCAGTAGGTGTGAGGTGGAATCTTGTGGTTTTGGTTTTCATTTCTCTAATTACTAACGATGTTGGCCTCTTTTAGTGTGCTTATTGGTCATTTATACATCTTCTTTGGAAATATGTCTATTCAAGTACTTTGCCTTTTTTTAAATTTTAGAACATACTCATGTTTATTAGCCGGTTTATACTTGAGAAAGCAAAGGCAGGTGCACAAAGAGCTGTTTGACAAAGTCTCAGATATCAAAAAATCATAGTATTTATCTGTCTGCCCTACTCAGAGGGCACTTACATCCACTTCTAGGTGACTGTCTTCTGGAATGCAACCATTTGGTTTATGACATTGCACTGTTGTTGTATTGCACACAGAGTGCAGGCCTGTGTGCATCTAGTATCAAAGAAGTGGTCCATTAAACACCAAAAGCACTAGTTCTAAATGTCAAACTTGAATGTTAGTAACTAGCAAATACTAATTACGTAATAGAATGGTCAGAAAAACAACAAGCTTTGAATACTTTGTAAACTACAGGCTCTTATAAAATATAGGCTCTTATGAGCTGCTTCCAACTTATTTCCTTCCTTTGCCAAAGCCTGTGCATTCATGCCAAATCAAGTACCTATAACACAACACTTATTGTGGTAAAAACAGATAACATAAAATTTACCATTTCAACCATTTTAAAGTATACAGTTCAGTAGTGTAAAGTATATTTACATGTTTGTGCAACAGATCTCCAGAACTTTTTCCCACTTGCAAAATTGAAACTCTGTATTCATTAAACAACTCTCCAACTCTCCTTTCCCCTAACCCCCGGAAAGCACTATTTTACTTTTTATTTCTATGAATTTGACTACTGTAAATATGTAATATAAGTGCAACCACGTGATATTTGTCTTTTCGTGACTGACTTATTTCACTTAGCAGATGTCCTCAAGGTTCATCAAAGTTTTCATTAGTAGTATGTATTAGTCCGTTCTCACATTGCTATAAAGAACTATGTGAGACTGGGTAATTTATAAAGAAAAAAGGTTTAATTGGCTCACAGTTCCACAGACTGTACAGGAAGCATGGTTGGGGAGGCCTCAGCAAGCTTACAATCATGTCAGAAGGCAAAAAGGAAGGAGTCACATCTTACATGTCCAGAGCATCAGGAAGAGAACAAAAGGGTAGGTGGTACACACTTTTAAACAACAAGATCTCATGAGAACTCACTCACTGTCATGGGAACAGAAAAAGGGAAATCTGCCCCATGATCCAATCACTTCCCACTAGGCCCCTCCTCCAACACTGGTGTATTAGTCAGGGTTATCTAGAGGGACAGAAGTAATTGAATATATAGAGAGAACTATATATATAGAACATATATATATATACACACATATATATGGAGAGAGAGAGAGAGATTATTATTAAGTATTAACTCACACAATCACAAGATTCACACAATAGGCTGTCTGCAGGTTAAGGAGCAAGGAAAGCCAGTCTGAGTTCCAAAACTGAAGAACTTGGAGTCTGATGTTTGAGGGCAGAAAACATCCAGCTTGGGAGGAAGATGTAGGCTGAGAAGCTAGGCCAGTTTCACATTTTCACGTTTTTCTGCCTGTTTTATATTTGCTGGCAGCTGATTAGATTGTGCCCACCAGATTAAGGGTAGGTCTGCCTTCCCCAGCCCACTGACTCAAATGTTAATCTCCTTTGTCAACACCCTCACACACACACCCAGGATCAATACTTTGAGTCCTTCAACCCAATCAAGTTGACACTCAGTATTAACCATCACAACTGGGGATTACAATTCAACATAAGATTTGGGTGGCGACAAAAATCCAAACCATATCATAGTATGTTACAGAATTTTCTTCCTTTTTAAAGATGAATAATATTCCATTGTATGTATATATCACATTTTGTTCATTCATCCATCACTGGATGCTTGGGTTGCTCCCACCTTTGGCTTTTGTTAATAATGATGCTACGAACGTTGGTCTACAAGCATCTATTTGAGCTCCTGCTTTCATTCAATTCTCTTTGGTATGTACCCAGAAGTGGGATTGCTGGATCATGTGGAAGCCCTATTTTTAAGTTTTTAGGAACTGCCATATTGTTTTCCATATCGGCTGCACCATTTTAAAATCCCATCAACAATCCACAAGGGTTCAGATTTCTCTACATCTTCGCCAACATTTGTTATATTCTGATTTTTATTTTATAGTAGCCATTCTAATGGGTGTAAGATAATATTTCATTGTGGGTTCAATCTGTATTTCCCTAATGATTAATGATATTGAGCATTTTTTCATGTGCTTTTTTGTCATTTGTATATTACCTTTGGAGAAATGTCTATTCAAGTTCTTTGCACATTTTAAATTTATTATTTGGTTTGATTCATTGTTGTTTTGTTGTAGGAGTTCTTTATTATTCTGGGTATTAACCCTTTATCAGATATATAATTTGTAAATGTTTTCTACCATTCCATAAGTTGCCTTTTCACTCTGTTGATATTAATTTTTGATGCACAAAAGTTTTTAAGTTTGATGTATTACCATTTGTCAATTTTTGCTTCTGTTGCCTGTGCATTTCATGTCATAGCCATGAAATCACTTCCAAATCCCATGTCACGAAGATTTGGTCTATGTTTTCTTCTAGGAGTTTTATATTTTGGGGTCTTACATTTAGGTCTTTAATCCATTTTGAGTTATTTTTTGTATATGATATAAGATAAGGGTTCTTTTGTATGTGAATGTCTATCAGGGGAAACCAGCCCCCAATATTTCAACATAAGTTCTTTTCTATTTTGCCTAAGTGTCAGCTGGTCTGAGAAATAAAGGGAAAGAGTACAAAAGAGAGAAATTTTAAAGCTGGGTGTCTGGGGGCGATATCACATGTTGGCAGGTTCCATGATGCCCCCTGAGCTGCAAAACCAGCAAGTTTTTATTAGCGATTTTCAAAGGGGAGGGAGTGTACGAACAGGGTGTGGGTCACAGAGATCACATGCTTCATAGGGCAACTAAAGATCATAAGGCAGAAGGTCAGGGCGAGATCACAAGGTCAGGGTGAAACTAGAATTACTAATGAAGTTCCGTGTCCCGCTGTGCATGCATTGTCATTGATAAACATCTTAACAGGGTTCAAGAGCAGAGAACCAGTCTGACTAGAATTCGCCAGGCTGGAATTTCCTAATCCTAGCAAGCCTGGGGGCGCTGCAGGAGGCCAGGGCGTGTTTCATGCCTTATCGGCGACTGCATAAGGCAGACACCCCTACAGCAGCCATTTTAGAGGCCTCCTCCTGGGAATGCATTCTTTTCCCAGGGCTGTTAATTATTAATATTCCTTACTGGGGAAATAATTCAGCGATATTTCTCTTACTCGTTTTTGGCAATAAGAGAAATATGGCTCTGTCCTGCTCGGCTCCAGGCAGTCAGACCCAATGGTTATCTCCCTTGTTCCCTGAACATCGCTGTTATCCTGTTCTTTTTTCAAGGTGCCCAGATTTCAGACTGTTCAAACACACATGCTTTATGAACAATTTGTGCAGTTAATGCAATCATCACAGGGTCCTGAGGAAACATACATCCTCAGTTTATGAAGATGATGGGATTAAGAGATTTAAGTAAAGACAGGCAAAGGAAATTATAAGAGTATTGATTGGGGAAGTGATAAATGTCTATGAAGTCCTCACAATTTATGTTCTTCTGTCACGGCTTCAGCAGGTCCCTCCGTTCTGGGTCCCTGACTTCCTACAACAAATATCCAGTTTTGCCAGAATCATTTTTTGAAAAGACTCTCCTTTTCCCCACTGAGTGGCCTTAGCATTTGTGGAAGATAATTTAACCATATATGTGAGGATTTATTTCTGGTATTTCTATTTTGTTTCATTGGTCTGCATGTCTGTTTTTATGCTAGTACTACATTGTTTTAATGCTAGTACTACATTGTTTTAATTACTATAGCTCTGTCTCGGACTTCCAGTACTGTTTTGAATAGAAATGGTGAGAATGAATATCTTTGTCTTATTCCTGACCTTACATGAAATGCTTTCAATCTTTAATCATTGAGTATGATGTTAGCTGTGTACTTTTCCCATTTTTAAATTAGGTTTTTGTCTATTTGTTGTCGAGTTTAGGAGTTCATATATCTGAGACAGTAGACCCTTATTAGATAAAAGTTGTCAAATATTTCCCACCATTTTGTGGGTTGTCTTTTCACTTAATTTGGTTCTCTTTCTACACTGCCATCCCAAGTTTCCATATCTGAGAATGTTTTTATCATTTCCTTGCTGGAATTACAGTGTTATCTCAAGTGTGGTTATTTGTTACTAAGGTCTTTCTTTGTGAGTGAAAAGAGCATGAGACACATCTAGTCAGCCATCTTGATAATGTCTCTTTTTCACTTTCTTAATAATGAGCTTTGATACATAAAAGTATTTAATTTTAATGAAGTTCAATTTATCTATTTACTGCTTTGTGGTTTGTGCTTCTTGTGTCCTCTACAAATGCATTGCTAAACCCAAGTACATGAAGATTTATATCTTTTTTTAACAATAGTTTCACAATTTTATCTATTATATCTGGGTCGTTGATCCATTTGAGTTAATTTTTGTATATGTTGTGGGGTAAAGATCCAACTTCGTTATTTTGCATATGCGAATTCAGTTTTTCTAGCATCATTTTTGAAGAGTTTTTTTTTTTTTTTTTTCACTCACTGAATATACCCGGAAGCTTTGTCAAAAAAAAAAAAAAAAAAAAAAAAAAAAAGGCCATAGGTGTGTTGGTTTGTTAGGACTCTCAGTTCTATGTCACTGGTCCATATGTCTATCACTATGTGAAAATCACACTTTTAAAAAATTTATACAAATTTATAGGGTACATGTGAAATTTTGTTACATATATACTGTGTGGTGATCAATTCAGGGTGTTTAGGGTTTCCATCAAGTGAGTATAATACAGTTTTGTTAACTGTACTCACCCTACTCTGCTATCAAATATTGGATATATTTCTTCAATCTAACTGTATGTTTGTACTCATTAACCCACTTCTCTTCAACCTCCTCAATTCTCCCATTCACCCTTCCCAGATATAGTTTGGATATTTGTCCCTTCCAATCTCAAGTTGAAATTTGATCTCCAGTGTTGGAGGAGGTTCCTCATGGGAGGTGTTTGAGTTATGGGGATGGAACCTTCATGAATGGCTTTGTTCCATCCCCACGGTAATGCCTGAGTTGTTACTCTATCAGTTCATGGGAGATCTGGTTGTTTAAAAGAGTATGACACTGTTCCCCACCCTCTCTTTCTTCCTCATCCCTGATCATGTGTTGCCTGCTCTGCTTCACCTTGCATCATGATTGGAAACTCCCTGAAACTTTCACTAGAAGCAGATGTTAGTGCCATGCTTTTTGTACAGCTTGCAGAACCAGGAACCCAATAAACCTACTTTTTAAAATAAATTACCTAGCCTCAGGTATAGTAATGCGAATGGACTAAGGCATCAGTATCTGTTATCTATCTTTTCACTCTCTACTTCCATGTAATCAAACTTTTTAGCTCCCACATATGAGTGAGAACATGTGATATTTGTATTTTTGTACCTGGCTTATTTCTTTTAAGATAATGACTGCTAGTTCCATCCATGCTTTGCTGCAAATGATATGACTTCATTCTCTCATATAGCTAAATAGTATTCCATTATGTACACATACCACATTTTCTTTATCCATTCATCCATTGATGGACATATTGATGGAGTGCAAGTATTATTTGATATATTTCTTTCCCTTTGAATAGATACACAGTAGTGGGATTGAATGGTAATTTTACTTTTATTTTTTGAGATGTCTCTCTACTTCTTTCCACAGCAGCTGTACTAATTTACATTCCCACCGACAGTGTATAAGAGTTCTGTTTTCTCTGCATCCTTGACAGCATATGATTTTTTTGTATTTTTAATAATAGCCATTCTGACTGGGGTAAAATAATATCTTATTGTGGTTTTGATTTGCATTTCTCTAATGATTAGTGATGTTGAGAATTTTTTATATACCTGTTGGATATATACCTGTTTATATATTCTTTTAAGAAATGTCTATTCATGTTCTTTGCCCAGTTTTATTCTGCATGTGGCTTTGCAATTTTTCTAGCAACTTTTATTAACGAGGGTGTCTTTCCCTCAGTGTAAGTTCTTGTTTACTTGGTTGAAGATCAGTTGGCTGCAAATATGTGGTTTTATTTCTGGGTTCTCTATTCTGTTCCATTGGTCTATGTGACTGTTTTTAAACCAATACCATGCTGTTTTGGTTACCATAGCTGTGTAATATATTTTCAAGTTTAGTAGTGTGATACCTCCTGCTTTGTTATTTTTGCACATGATTGCTTTGGCTATTTGGGCCCTTTTTTGCTGCTATAAGAATATTGGGATTGATTTTTTTCCATTTCTGTGAAGAATGTCATTGATATTTTGATAGGGACTATATTGAATCTGTAGATTGCTTTGGGTAGTATAATTATTTTAACAATATTTACTCTTATTCATGAGCATGGGATGATCTTTTCACTAGTTGGTGTCCTCTTCCGTTTTGCTTCATTGGTATTTTGTAGTTTCCTTGAAGAGGTCCTTTACCTCCTTGGTTACATTTATTCCTAGGTATTTTTTTGTAGCTAGTATAAATAGGATTTTCTTCTTGATTTATTTTTTCAGCTAATTCATAATAGGTATATAGATACACTGCTGATTTTTGTATGTTGATTTTGTATTCTGCAACTTTACTGAGTTTATCAGTTCTAAGAATTCTTTGGTAAACTCTTTAAGGTTTTCTAAATATAAAGTCATGTCATCTGAAAAGAGGAAATTTTTGACTTCATCTTTTCCAGTTCAAATGCCTTTTATTTCTTTCTCTTGCCTCATTGCTCTGCCTAGAATTTCCAGTGCTATGTTAAGTGAGAGCAGTAAAAGTTGGTATCCTTGTATTATTCTAGTTTTTATAGGAAATATTTTTAGCTTTTCCCCATCTGGTGTGATGTTAGCTGTGGATTTTTCATATATGCCTTCATTATGTTAGGGTATGCTCCTGCTATGCCTACATTGTTGAGAGTTTTTATCATGTAGGAATGATGAATTTTATCAAATGCTTTTTTCTGTACCTGATGAGATAATCATATGGCTTTTGTTCTTAATTGTGTTGATGTGTTTTATCATGTTTACTGATTTGTGTATGTTGAACCATCCTTTCATCCCTGGATTAAATCCCAATTGATAATGATGTATTATCTTTTTCTTGTCCTGTTGGATTCAGTTTGCTCTTTTGTTGAGAATTTTTCCAGCTATGTTCATCAGGAATATTGGCCTATAGTTTTCTTTTTCTGTTGTATCTTTATCTGGTTTTGGTATCAAGGTAATGCTGGCCCTGTAGAATGAGTTAGGGAGAATGTCCTCTTCAACAACCTTTGCAACAGTTTGAAGAAAACTGGTGTTAGTTTTTCTTTATATGTTTGGTAGAAATAGGCAGTGAAGCCACCCAGTACTGGGTTTTCTTTGTTGGGAGACTTTTAGTTACTGAATAAATCTGGTTACTCATTATTGGTCTGTTCAGGTTTTCTATTTCTTCATGATTCAGTCTTGGTAGGTTGTATGTGGCTAGGACTTCATCCATTGCTTTTAGGTTATCCAATTTTTGGCATATAATTATTCATAATAGTCTCTTATAATCTTGTTTTATATGTGATACTAATGTCTTCTCTTTCATTTATGATTATTTTAACTTTTATTTTAGGTTCAGGGGTACATGGGCAGGTTTGTGATTAGCAATGTTGAGCACTTTTTCATAAGCTTATTGGCTGTGTGTATATCTTTTTTTGAAAAGTGCCCATGACCTTTGCTACTTTTTAATGTTTTTTTTAACTTGTAAATTTGTTTAAGTTTCTTGTAGATTCTGGATATTAGACCTTAGTTAGATGCATAGTTTGCAAATATTTTCTCCCATTCTGCAGGTTGTCAATTTACTATGTTGATAGTTTCTTTAGCTGGGCAGAAGCTCTTTAGTTAGATCCCATTTGTCAATTTTTGTTTTTGTTGCTATTGCTTTTGGCATGTTCATCATGAATTCTTTACAAGACCTTATGTCCAGAATGTTATTTCCTAGGTTGTCTTCCAAGATTTTTATAGTCTTAAGTTTTATATGTAAGTGTTTAATCCATTTTGAGTTGATTTTTGTATATGGTGTATGGAAGGCATCCCGTTGCAGTCTTCTGCATATGGCCGGCCAGTTATCCTAGCACTGTTTGTTGAACAGGAACTCCTTTTCCCATTACCTGTTTTTGTCAACTTTGCCGAAGATTATATGGTTGTAGGTCTGCAGCATTATTTTGGGGTTCTCTATTCTGTTCCAGTTTTCCATGTCTGTTTTGTTTTTTCTAATATGCTGTTTTGTGTTTTGGTTAGTGTAGCCTTGTAGTATAGTTTGAAATTGGGTAACGTGATACCTCCAGCTTTGGTTTTGTTTGTTGTTGTTGTTTTGTTTGTTTGTTTTTGCTTAGGATTGCCTTAGGTATTTGGGCTCTCTTTTGGTATAAACTTCAAAATAGTTTTTCTAATTCTGTGAAGAATTTCGTTGGTAGTTTGATAGAAATAGCATTGAATCTGCAAATTGCTTTGGGAAGTATGGACATTTTAAAGATATTGACTCATCCTGTCTGTGAACATGGATGGAATGTTTTTCCATTTGTTTGTCTCATCTCTGATTTCTTTGAGCAGTGTTTTATAATTATCATTGTATAGTTCTTTCACCTCCCTGGTTAGCTGTATTCCAAGATATTTTATTCTTTTTGTGGCTATTGTGAATGAGATTGCATTCTTGATTTGGCTCTCAGCTTGGATGTTGTTGGTGTATAGGAATGCTACTTATTTTTCTATGTTAATTTTGTATCCTGAAACTTTGCTGAAATTGTATATCAGATCAAGTTGTTTGTCAGCTTAAGCAGCTTTTGGGCAGAGACTATGGGATAGCATTATATCTAGCATTATATTCTAGGTATAGCATTATATTATCTGCAAACAGAGATTGTTTGATTTCCTCTCTATTTGGATGCCTTTTATTCCTTTCTCTTGCCTGATTTCTCTGTCTAGTACTTCCAGTACTATGTTGAATAGGAATGGTGATAGTGGACATCCTTGTCTTGTTCCAGTTCTCAAGTGGAATTATTCCAAGTTCTGCCCATTCAGTATGATTTTGGCTACTGCTATGTCATAGATGGCTTTTATTGATTTGAGGTATGTTCCTTGAATGCCTACTTCCTTGGGGTTTTTAACATGAAATCATACTGCATTTTATCAAAAGTCTTTTCTTCATTTAGTGAGATAATTATGTGGCTTTAAAAATAGATCTATTTATGTAATTAGTCACATTTATTCATTTGTATATCTTGAATCAACCTTGGATCTCAGGGATAGAGCCTACTTGATTGTGGTAGATTACCTTTTTGATGTGCTCCTTGATTCAGTTTGGTAGTATTTTGTTGAGGATTTTTGCATATATGTTCATCAAGGACATTGGCCTAAAGTTTTTTTTGTTGTTGTTGTTGTTGTGTCTCTGCCAGGTTTTGCAGTCAGAATAATGCTGGCTTCAAAGAATGAGTTAGGAAGGAATCACACTTCCTCAACTTTTTGGAACAGTTTCAGTAAGAATGCTGGTACCAGCTCTTCTTTATACACTTGGTAGAATACAGCTGCGAATCTGCCTGGTCCTGGATGGCAGGCTTTTTATTACTGATTCAGTTTTAGAATCCATTATTGGCCTGTTCAGGGATTCAATTTCTTCACGGTTCAATCTTGAGAAGCTGTATTTTTTTCAGACATTTATCCATTTTGTCTAGGTTTTCTAGTTTGTTTACATAGAGGTGTTTGTGGCAGCCTTTGAGGATTTTTGTATTTCTCTGGGGTTGGTGGTAATGTGCCCTTTGTCATTTCTGATTATGTTTATTTGTCTAGTTATCAGTCCATCAATCTTATTTATTCTTTTAATGAACCAATTCATAGATTCGTTGATTTTTTTTTTTTTTTTTTTTTGCATCTCAGTATCCTTCCCTTCTGCTCTGATTTTGGCTATTTCTTATCTTCTTCTATCTTTGGATTTAGCTTGTTTTTGTAGTTTCTCGAGGTGTGATGTTGGGTTGTTAATTTGAGATGTTTCTACCTTTTTCATGTGGGTGTTTAGTGCTATAAACTTCCTTCTTAACACTGCTTTAGCTGTGTCCCCAAATTGAACAAAACTAAAGAAGTGTTAAGAAGGAATGTTGTATCTTTGTTCTTAGCGGTTTCAAAGAAGTTGTTAATTTCTGCCCTAATTTCATTATTTACCCAAAAGTCATTCAGGAGCAGGTTGGTTAATTTCCATGTAATTGTATAGTTTTGAGTGATTTTCTTAGTATTGGTTTCTATTTTTATTGTGCTGTGGTCCAAGAGTGTGTTTGGTAAGATACTGGGGTTTTTTGAATTTGCTGAGGATTGTTTTATGGCTGATTGTGTGGTTGACTTTAGAGTATGTGCCATGTGCTTCTGAGAAGAACGTATATTCTGTTGTTTTTTGGGGAAGATTTCTGTAGATGTCTGTTAGGCCCATTTGGTCAAGCGTCGAGTTCAGGTCACAAATATCTTTGTTAATTTTCTGCCTTGATGACCTGTCTAATATTGTCAGTGGGTTGTTGAAGTCTCCTACTATTATTGTGTGGTTATCTAAGTCTCTTCATAGGTCTCTAAGAACTTGCTTTATGAATCTGGGTGCTCCTGTGTTGGGTGTGTATATATTTATGAAGGGTGGGTCTTCTTGTTAAATTGAACCCTTTACCATTATGTAATGCCCTTCTTTTTTTTTTTTTACCATTGTTGGTTTAAGTCTGTTTTGACTAAAAGTAGAATAGCAACCCCTACTTCTTTCTGTTTTCTTAGTAGATTTTTCTTCATCCCTTTACTTTGAGCCTATGGGTGTCATTGCAGGTGGATGGGTGTCTTGAAGACAGCATACTGTTGGTCTTGCCTTCTTTATCCAACTTGTCACTCTGTGCCTTTTAATTAAAGCACTTATCCTGTTTACATTCAACGTTAATATTGATATGTGTGGATTTGGTCCTGCCATCAAGTTGTTAGCTGGTTATTATACAGACTTGATTGTGTGGTCACTTCTTAGTGTCATAGACCAAGTACATGGTCTATGCATTTAAGTGTGTTTTTGTGGTGGCTGGTAACAGTCTTACCTTTCCATATTTAGTACTCCCTTCAGGGCCTCTTGTAAGGCAAGTCTGGAGCTAACAAATTCCCATAGAATTTGCTTGTCTGAGAAGGATCCTATTTCTCCTTTGCTTATGAAGCTTAGTATGGCTGGATACGATATTCTTGATTGAAATTTCTTTTCATTAAAGATGCTGTATATAGGCACTAATTCTCTTCTGACTTATAGGGTTTTTGCTGAAATGTCCTTTGTTTTCCTAACGGGGTTCCCTTTGTAAGTGACCTGTCCCTTCTCTTTGGATGCCTTTAATATGTTTTCTTTAATTTTGACCTTGGAAAATCTATGTGTCTTGGGGATGGTCATCTTGTATAGTATCTTGAAGGGCTCTCTGCATTTTCTGAATTTGAATGTTGGCCTCTGTAGCAATGTTGGGTAAATTTTCTTGAATGATATCCTTAAATGTGTTGCCCACATTGCTTGCTATTTCTTCCTCTCTCCCAGGGACACCAATGATTCATAGATTTGGTGTCTACATAATACCATATTTCTCAGAGCTTTCGTTCATTCTTGTGTTTACTTTTTATTGTGGTGGTTGTTGTCTGAGTTATTTTGTAGAACCAGTCTTCAAGCTCTGAGATTTGTTCCTCAGCTTGATCTGTTCTTGCTGTTAATACTTGCAATTGTATTCTGAAATTCTTGGAGTTTTTCAGCTCTATCAGATCAATTTCGTTGTTTCTTAAAATGGCCATTTTGTTTTTTATCTCCTGTATCATTTTATTGTATTCCTTAGATTCCTTGAATTGGGGTTCCACTTTATTCTGAATGTTGATGATCTTCATTCCTCTCCATATTCTGAATTCTATTTTTGTCATTTCAGCCTTGTTAGGAACCACTGCTGTGGAACTGGTGCAGTCATTTGGAGGTAAGACACTCTGGGTTTTTGAGTTGCCACAGTTTTTGCACTGGTTATTTATTATCTGTGTAGACTAATGTTTTTTTGATCTTTGAAGCTGCTGTCCTTTTGGTGTTTTTGCTGTTATCTTCTTTGATGCCCTTGAGAGTTTGATTGTGGTATAAGGTCGGTTTGACTGTCTTCATTTCTGGAAGATTTTCTGGGGCTCAGGCTCAGCTCAGCACTCCTGATTTGCATGCTCTGACTCTGAGGGGCAGGTACCAGGCTCCTGGCTTTCTTCTCCAGCTCCTTGCAGTTAGAAGCCTGCTGTGCTGGAGGGGCTGAGGTGTTCCCACCCCAATGGCCACAACACTCTAAAGGCTGGTGCCAACCAAACCACTTCATTGGAGCAGTGACAGCACAAGCTGTGGCTGCTTGAATGTGCCAGCAGCTGTGGCAGCATGGTGGAGTGCATGTACATTGGCTGGGGTGGGATGCTGGCAGAAGCGAGGTTGAAGCATTCCTGTGCATACTCCTGCTGGCAGTGGGCCACAGGCAGGGGAAAGGTTGCCAGTGCCTGTGCTTGCACTTATGCTGGTGGCAGTGGCAGTGGGGCACTGGTGGATGTGGGGCTGCTGGCCTCCATGTGTACATTTGCACTGTTGGCAGTGTCAGGGTATGGGGCTGCCAGCATTCAGCACTTATTCATACCAGCTGTGGTGGCAGCATGGGAGAGTTGTGATCGCCAGTGTGTGTGCACATTCACATGAAATTGTTGCACAGCTGAATGCTGAAACATTAGTGGTGGTGGTGGGGCAATGGGTTGCACTCACACTGGCAGCAGTGGTGGGGTGCATGCACACTTCCACACTGGCAGAGGAAAGGAGGTGACATCCACTTGCACATATGTGCCAGCAAAGCAGTTGCAGGGTGGCCATGAGCGAGAGTGTGCTGGCAAAGTGGTGTGGGGAAGGCTGTAATGGGGAGGGTGTGTGGGGGGGCTGGTGTACTCTGTCAGTGGATGCTCTGCTGGGGCCCTCTCGTGGTGAGGCACGGTCTGCTGGTGAAGGAGATATAATGAGGGTCCCCAGGAAGCACCCTGGTTGGGCATCCAAGGCTGCACTGCCAGCAGGCGCAGTCAGCCTAGGGTCCTGGGAGACGGCAACAGACAGGTGGGCACTCAGATTGAACTGGCCTCATTCCACAAGCAAGATAGCCCTGTTCTGTCCAGGTCTGACATTGATCCTATGGCCAAAGTATCCTAGAAAAGCATGGGAAGCCTTGGAGGATGGGCATCCCTGGCATTGCTCCCATGCAGATATTCCCACACCAAATCCTTTGGGCTCTGTGCAAGCTGGAGACCAGGTCCTAGCACCTGTCTAAGAAGTACTCCCTGCCAGCTCAAGTGTCCATGGGGGTCATGGCATTTCCTGCTGCCCAGATTTCAGAGGTCCATGACAGGAGCAGGCTGCTTCTTGCCTGTTCCCCCCATTGCTCATCCCCATAAGGAATGAGTCCCAGTGCTTTGTATTCCCTTGCAGGGTTTCCAGATACCCCCCTCCCCTACCCGTTCAGCCCAGCATCTACTCCTTCCCTCCATCTACTCTTAATGCCTTCCCTCTGAAGATCTGCTTGGAATTTGCCAGTCTTCCTGATGTTCCAGTCTCTCAGTGGTAGAGGTTCCTACTGGCTGTGTCTAGTTGGCCATCTTTGGCCTATCACTGTCAATCTTGAAGGACAGTTTTGCCAGATATAGAATTCTCAATTTTCAGGGTACTTTTTTTTCTTTCAGCACTTTAAATGTATGAATTTTCTGTCTTCTGGTCTTGAAGGTTTCTGCTGAGAAACAAACTGATGATCTTATTGAGAATACCTTGTATGTGATGAATTGCTTTTCTCTTCCTCTTTTCAAGATTTTTCTCATCCAACAATTTGATAATAATGTCATTGTCTTGGTGTGAGTCTCTTTGGCTAAATCCTACTTGGAGTTTGTTGAACTTCTTATATTTACATATTCATTTCTTTCCTCAAATTTGGGAGGGCTTTGGACATTATTTCTTCAAATAATCTCCTTGACCCTTTTCCTTTCTCTTCTTCTGGAAATTTTATAAGGTGTTTTATTTATTTATTTACTTTTGTCTCCTTCATGGTGTCTCATTAATCCATTAGACTCTGTTCACTTTTCTTCATTCTTTTAAAATTTTTGCTCCTCAGATTTGACAACTTTAAATGACCTGTCTCCAAGTTCTCTGATTCTTTCTTCTGTCTATTAGAGTCTGATGTTGAACCACTCTAGCAAGTATTTCAATGCAGTTTTTGTATTTTTTAGCCCACAATTAAAAAAAATAATTTCTACCTTTCAGTGATTTTTAAAATTTTGCTCACATACTGTTTTCTTTTTTTTTTAAAAAATTTATTATTATTATACTTTAAGTTTTAGGGTACATGTGCACAATGTGCAGGTTTGTTACATATGTATACATGTGCCATGTTGGTGTGCTGCACCCATTAACTCGTCATTTAGCATTAGGTATATCTCCTAATGCTATCCCTCTGCCCCCCGTCCCACCCCACAACAGTCCCCGGAGTGTGATGTTCCCCTTCCTGTGTCCATGTGTTCTCATTGTTCAATTCCCACCTATGAGTGAGAACATGCGGTGTTTGGTTTTTTGTCCTGGCGATAGTTTGCTGAGAATGAGTTCTTTTCACATATTTAAGGAAGTGTGTTAAAGTCTTTATCTAGTACATTTGATGCCTAATGTCTCTTTTTGGATGATTTCTGTAGATTTACTTTGTTTCTATAAATAGACTATGCTTTTGTGTTTTTTTCTATGACTTGCTATATATTTTTCGAAAATTAGGCATTTGAAAAAAAAAAATCCCAGCCACTTTTTCCAGTCTTTGCAGAATGGCTCCTTGCAGGGATAGGCTTTTATTACTTAGCAGGGTACATTTTTGTCCTTGGGATTGGCCCAGGCAATCCCAGCCTTTGCAGGCCTTTTCTCAGCCTGTATTTCCCCTGAGCTCTTTTTCTCCAATTTCTCCACATATAATCAAATTTTATGTGTCTTAGTTTCCCTACGAGTCTCACTGCTGCTTCTTTTTGGGGACATGGCAGTTAAATTGTATTCCCCTACCAATAATCTCCTGCCCTTGGGGTCTGTGGGTCTATAGTCCCCCTGCGGTTTTCATGAGCTGTACTCACTGCTTCTCGTGACTTTTCTTAGCTTGAGATCTGGGCCGTATCAATTTTGGCCATCTAAGCTCCATTTTAGGTGACAGAAATCAATCCGTCAGGTTGCCCTCAGACAGGTTAGAACATGGAAAATTAGGTCTACTCTTCTCTCTCTGGTTTGAAGGAGAGCTGGGGACTGAGCCACCTCTTCCCCAAAAGCATGTAACACCAGCAAGGTGTGGGTCAAAGGCAAGTAACAATGTCATGAAATTTCCTAGCTTTTTGAATGTGACTTTTTCTTCATTGGGCATTTGCTTGGTTTCTATTGATCTCTGACTGATTTCCAGAACTCCTATAGAGTTATATAGTTTTTAGTAGTTTCTTTTTAATGTGTTTTATAGGGGAAAGATGGCTTGAATCTTCCTAGCTCACCATTCTTCTTTAAGTTTTTAACTTTTGAAGGATAATTTCACTGGACACAAATTTCTAGATTGGGGCTTTTCTACCTTTGATGCTTTAAATTTTTGCTTCACTACCTTCCTTCTGGCATGGCTCTGAGAAGTCCAATGTAATTCTTATCCTTGCTACTCTAAATTTAAGTTTTCTTCCCCCTCTAAAGCTCCTTTCAAGATTTTTTCTTTGTCTTTGATTTTCTGCAGTTTGAATATGATATGCCTAGGTATGGAGTTTTGGGTATTTATTCTTCTTGGAGTTCTTTGAGCTTCCTAGATCTGTGGTTTGGTGTCTATAATTACCTTTGGGAAATTCTCAGTCATTATTGCTTCAAATTTTTCTTCTCTTCATTTTTCTCTTTCTCCTTCTTCTGGTATTGTCATTACATCTTTATGTAATGTTATGCTACACTACATAAAGTTATGTTACACCTTTTCTAATTGTCCCACATTTCTTGGATATTGTTATGTCTTTCCATTTTTTTTCTTGTTGCATTTCAGCTTAGGAGGGTTCTATTAACATTTCTTTAAACTCACGGATTTTCTTTTTCCTTGGCCATGCTCAGCCTAATAGTCTATTGGTGAGCCCATCAAAGCCATTCTTCATTTCTATTACATTTGATTTGTAGCATTTAGTTTTCATTCTTTTTTTTATTATTATACTTTAAGTTTTAGGGTACATGTGCACAATATGCAGGTTAGTTACATATGTATACATGTGACATGCTGGTGCGCTGCACCCACTAACTCATCATCTAGCATTAGGTGTATCTCCCAATGCTATCCCTCCCCTCTGCCCCCACCCCACAACAGTCCCCAGAGTGTGATGTTCCCCTTCCTGTGTCCATGTTTTCTCATTGTTCAATTCCCACCTATGAGTAAGAATATGCGGTGTTTGGTTTTTTGTTCTTGCGATAGTTTACTGAGAATGATGATTTCCAATTTCATCCATGTCCCTACAAAGGACATGAACTCATCATTTTTTATGGCTGAATAGTATTCCAGGGTGTATATGTGCCACATTTTCTTAATCCAGTCTATCATTGTTGGACATTTGGCTTGGTTCCAAGTCTTTGCTATTGTGAATAGTGCCACAATAAACATACGTGTGCATGTGTCTTCATAGCGGCATGATTTATAGTCCTTTGGGTCTATACCCAGTAATGGGATGGCTGGGTCAAATGGTATTTCTAGTTCTAGATCCCTGAGGAATCACCACACTGACTTCCACAATGGTTGAACTAGTTTACAGTCCCACCAACAGTGTAAAAGTGTTCCGATTTCTCCACATCCTCTCCAGCATGTGTTGTTTCCTGACTTTTTAATGATCGCCATTCTAACTGGTGTGAGATGATATCTCATTGTGGTTTTGATTTGCATTTCTCTGATGGCCAGTGATGGTGAGCATTTTTTCATGTGTTTTTTGGCTGCATAAATGTCTTCTTTTGAGAAGTGTCTGCTCATGTCCTTTGCCCACTTTTTGATGGGGTTGTTTGTTTTTTTCTTGTAAATTTGTTTGAGTTCATTGTAGATTCTGGATATTAGCCCTTTGTCAGATGAGTAGGTTGCGAAAATTTTCTCCCATTTTGTGGGTTGCCTGTTCACTCTGATGGTAGTTTCTTTTGCTGTGCAGAAGCTCTTTAGTTTAATTAGATCTCATTTGTCAATTTTGGCTTTTGTTGCCATTGCTTTTGGTGTTTTAGACATGAAGTCCTTGCCCATGCCTGTGTCCTGAATGGTAATGCCTAGGTTTTCTTCTAGGGTTTTTATGGTTTTAGGTCTAACGTTTAAGTCTTTAATCCATCTTGAATTGATTTTTGTATAAGGTGTAAGGAAGGGATCCAGTTTCAGCTTTCTACATATGGCTAGCCAGTTTTCCCAGCACCATTTATTAAATAGGGAATCCTTTCCCCATTGCTTGTTTTTGTCAGGTTTGTCAAAGATCAGATAGTTGTAGATATGCGGCATTATTTCTGAGGGCTCTGTTCTGTTCCATTGATCTATATCTCTGTTTTGGTACCAGCACCATGCTGTTTTGGTTACTGTAGCCTTGTGGTATAGTTTGAAGTCAGGTAGCATGATGCCTCCAGCTTTGTTCTTTTGGCTTAGGATTGACTTGGAGATGCGGGCTCTTTTTTGGTTCCATATGAACTTGAAAATAGTTTTTTCCAATTCTGTGAAGAAAGTCATTGGTAGCTTGATGGGAATGGCATTGAATCTATAAATTACCTTGGGCAGTATGGCCATTTTCACGATATTGATTCTTCCTACCCATGAGCATGGAATGTTCTTCCATTTGTTTGTATCCTCTTTTATTTCATTGAGCAGTGGTTTGTAGTTCTCCTTGAAGAGGTACTTCACATTCGTTTTCATTCTTATGTTCTTGCACACTGTCCATTTTCTTCTTTGGTCCCCTAAGTATATTAATCATAATTCTTCTAAATTCTTTCAGATATATTACCCTGTTATTATGCAGGAGCCTAACTGATGTGGTGGTAAGATATGGAGGGAATGGAGATGTTCTATTGTCCCATGATTGGGTCACAGTGTTTTAGTGGGCTTATGCCCCAGGGCTGTGAATTTCAGGAATGTTTTTTATACTTCTCCACCTGCTGTGTTGAGACAGAAAGGCTAAGTATTTTCCTCCCCCACATGTGGAAGGCTAGAGAGGACTGGAGGTGGGTATTACTCTTCTCCCAGTTCAATTAGACTGTGGCAAAACTCAAGCCAGTTACGTTCCAGTGAAGTAGTTTGATGTCAGGCCTTCTTAAGAACAGAAACCTTGGTGTATTTCAAAATGGTTACTTTCAAAATGGAATTTTCTTTTCCACTGTGAGAATCTGGTAGTGCTCTTGGTGAAGATGCTCACAAAACAATGGAGTCATCCCTAAGATGGTCTCCTGGAGGGTTTCTTTGTTTTTTGCTGTTGTTGTTTTAATTCTTAAATTTGTCCACACTGAGCCTCCAATAATTGTTCAATTTAAGTTTTCCATACTCTTGTACTGATTCCTGTTGGAGCGTTCTGCTCATGGATTTCTGCTCTGTTTGGTAAATTGTGGTTCTTCTGTATTTACCTGTCTGTCTCTAATTTTGAGGGTAGCAGTTTGTCCTGTGAACTCTGACAGATTTAAGAAAAGTTGTTAATTTTTAGACTGTTAGCTCTTTTCTTGTTATTTGGATGGGAGTGATGAGTTCCAAGCTCTTTACATGCTAGACTGGACAGAGGAAGGTTTATGGTGTGTTTTTAAATTTTCTTTGAGACTTCCTATTTGTCCCATGGACTATTTAGAAACATGTTGTCAAAGTGTCCAGAGAGTTTTATTACTATCTTTTCATTTTTAATTTCTAGTTGTTTTACATTGTGGTCATAATGCACAGTCTGTAATGATTACACTTACTTTCGATTTGTTGAGGCTTGTTTTAGGGCCAGGATATGGTCTTTTTTTCTTTGTATATGCTCTATCTGAGCTTGAATATCTATGCTGCTGCTGAGTGTAGTACTCAATATATGTCAATTAGATTGTGTTGGGTGACTGTATTTTTCACTTCTATATTCTTTAAGAGACAGGGTCTCTGTCACTCAGCCTGGAAGGCACTGGTATGATCACAGTTCACTGCAGCCTCAAACTCCTGGACTCATGTGATCCTCCCACCTCAGCCGCCCAACTAGCTGGAACTACAGGCATGTGCCACCATACCCAGCAAATTTTGTTACTTTTTGTAGACAGGGTCTTGCTATATTGCCCAGACTGGTCTCAAACTCCTGGCTCCTGGCCACAGACAATCCTTTTGCCTTGACCTCTCAAAGTGCTGGGATCACAGGTGTGAGCCAGCATGCCTGGCCTTTCAGTTCTATATTCTTGATGATTTTCTACCTAATAGTTTTATAAGCTGGTGAGAGGTGAATGTTGGAGTCCCCAAATATAATTGTGGGTTTCTCTCTCTCATTTCACTAGTTTTTCTTTTATGTATTTTGAGATTCTGGTTTGTACACATTTAAGATTATTATGCCACTCTGATAGAGTGATCCTATAATCATTATGTTATATCCCTCTAATAACTTTTTTGCTCTAAAGTATATTTTATTAGATATTAATATAGGCAATGTTTTCCCACTCTTAATTTTGATCTACCTATGTTGTTAAATTTGAAATGATTTCTATGCATCTGTCTTTTGATTGGTGTATTTAGACCATATACATTTAAGGTAGTTGTTGGTATTTTAGCACTTAAGTCAGACATTTTAGTATTTGTTTTCTATTTATTTCCTTTGGTTCTTGTTCTCAATGTCCTGTGCGTTACTTGAACATTTGAAGGATTTCATTTAGATTTATTTATAGTGCTTCTGAATATATGTCTTTGTATAGTTTTGTAGTGGCTACTCAGGGTATTAAAACATATCTGTGTGACTTAGCCTCTGAGTATTAACGATTTACCACTCTGTGAAGTGTGGAAACCTTACATCCATTTAGGTCCCTTTATTTATTCACTTTTAAAATGCCATTGTCTTGCATACCAGATGGTGTTACAATTTAATAATCAAGTTTGATCTATAAAACTTAGGAGAATAAGTCATTGTACATACCCATATTTCTTCTCTATTGTTCCTCTTCTTTCCTGATACTTTATTTTTTCTTCTTTCATTATTTCCTTTCTGTTTGAAGAATTTCATTTAGCCAATCTCTAAGAGTAGGTCTGCAAGCAACAAATTCTTTTAGTTTTCCTTCAACTGAGGATATCTTTATTTCCCATTTATTCCTGAAAGACAGTTTAACTGATAATGCAATTTGAAGCTGATAGTTTTTTGTTTGTTTCCTGTCAGCAGTTAAAAACTTTTGTCCCATTTTTTTTTTTTCTGGCTTTCAGTTCCACATGAGAAATCCATTTTCATTTGATATTCTCCTGTCAATAATACATCATCTTTCTCTGGGTGTTTTCAATAATTTTCTTTCTTTTTAGTTGTCAGAAGTTTAATTATCGTGTATCCTGGTGTGAGTCTTTTGGTGGTTTGCTCCCTTTAGGGTTTGCTCAGCTTCTTGAATCTATAGGTTTGTATCTTTCACTAAATTTGGAAATTTTTCGGCCATTATTTCTTCAAAGACTCTTTCAGCCCTGCTCTCTTCCTCCTTTCTTGAACTCCAAATATATGAATGGTTTTTAAATTTAAATTTAATTATTTTTTGATTACACAAGACCCTGATGCTTGATTTTTTTTTTTTGTTTTCTCCTTTTATAAGACTGGGTAAATTCCATTTATATATCCTCAAGTTCACTGATTCTCTTATCTGTTATCTTATCTGTTATCACCATTCTACTAGGAGCTCATCCAGTGAGTTTTTTGTTTCTCTTCTGTTATTGTTACTGGTGGAGGAGATCCAAGTTATCCCAAGTTACCAGTGGCATATTCGAATGGGTCTGCAGCAACTTCAGTCTTCCTCAGTAGAAAGAATTTGACTGAGGGGGCATAAAGCAGAAGCAGAGACCAAGGCAAGTTTCAGAGCAGGAGTGGAAGTTTATTTAAGAAGCTTTAGAACAGTAAGGAAAAAAAGGAAAGGAAAGAAGGAAAGTACAACTTAGAAGAGAGCCAAGTTGGTGACTTGAGCAACCAAGTGCACAGCTTGACCTCTTGACTTGGGGCTTTATATGCTGGCATACTTCCAGGATTTTATTGGGAAGCTGCTGATCAGTTTTAGGTGTTTTCTAGCTATTAGGAGAGTGCCTTTCCCTGGCACCGGCTGTGAACAATTATTACTTTAGAGAAACTGTTAACCACTTGACCATCAGCTGAAGGTCACCCAACACTCCTGGTGTGTGTGGGGGGGAGCCCTGTCCTGCCCTGCTCATACCTGATTAGTTACCTACTGTAACATTATTGCATCTTTCACTTGTACTATTTCCATTTCATTTGGTTCTTTTTTTTTTTTTTTTTTGAGTCAAGGCCTCACTCTGTCACCCAGGCTGGAGTGTAGTGGTGCGATCACAGCTCACTGTAGCCTCAACCTCCTCAGCTCAAGTGATCCTCCCACCACAGCTTCCCGAGTAGCTAGGACTACAGGCTCACACCAACATGCCCAGTTAATTTTTGTATTTTCTGTAGAGAAGGGGGGTTTCACCATGTTGCCCAGGCTGGTCTCAAACTCCTGGGCTCAAGCAATCAGGGGACCATGCCCCACTTTCATTTGGTTCTCTTTTTTTTTTCTTTTGATGGAGTCTCGTTCTGTCACCCAGGCTGGAGAGCACTGGCATGATCTTGGGTCACTGCAACATCTGCCTCTTGGGTTCAAGCAAATCTCCTGTCTCAGCCTCCTGAGTAGCTGGGACTACAGGCGCACACCACCACACCCGGCTAATTTTTGTACTTTTAGTAGAGATGGGGTTTCACCAAATTGGTCAGGCTGGTCTCTAACTCCTGACCTCAGGTGATCCACCTACCTTGGCCTCCCAAAGTGCTGAGATTACAGGTGTGAGCCACCGTGCCCATCCTCATTTGGTTCTGTTTAAAAATAACTTTTATTTCTTTGCTGAAATTTTCCATTTTTTCATTTGTTTCAAAGGATTTTTTATTCCTTTTTGAATCTTTTTATGATGGCAGTTTTAAAATCCTAGTAATTCCAACATCTGATTTATCTCAGTGTTAACGTTACTCGATTGTCTTTTCTTACTTAAATTGTGAGTTTTCTATTATATCCTGGACATTTTGTCTATTCTGTTAGGAGTCTCTATTTAAACTTTCTATTTTAGCAGGCAGTCATCTTGTCTAGCCGTAGCATGCAGATCCTCTCCTACTTTTGTCAGCTATCATTCCAGGGAAGTTGTTTTTGAAAGCTTTTTGGTGCTGTTTTGGTCTGATTGGTTTGTCTGTTGCCACTGGGGTTCCTCCTGTTTTCTGCTTGTGCTGCCTGAGGGGAGCAGAAATGGTTTCCCTAGGCCTGTTGCCCAATGTCTCTCAGTTGGGCATAGAACTTTCAGACTTGCAGTGACAAAGAGGCTTCCCTGCCTAGTCCCTTGTTTTGACAGGGTCCGCATCTGGCTGTGGAGATGAAGTGGTCGTCCTGGGATAAGCACTTGTGGCAGGGCCTCTTTTGCTGATGTCTCCTGGTTGCCCATGTCTCTGAGTAGGAAAGGGTAGAGATGGAGAGCCCTTCGCCTGGCTGCTTATTGTTAGTGGGGAATGCGGGAGTTCTTGATGTCTTGATTAATCTCCCTTGATGATGCTGTCAGGCTCACCTCTTGTTGGAGGGAATCCTGCTTGATCTAGGGGAAGAATAAGCCTACCTGGGCTGCCTTCTTTTGTTAGGCTGGGGGTCAAGAAATACCCAGCCTGGACTGCCACCTTGTTGGGTGACAGGACATAAAACATCTTGCTGCTGTGTTGTTACTCCAGCCCTGGGATCCCAAAACAGCTCTCCTTCATACCACCTTTCAGAGTTCTCCTTTGGTTGCCACTTATGTTATTTCCAGGCCTTATGGTTGTACTTAGTGGGAAGGAATAGTGAGAAATGAATCTACACTGTCTTGTCTGGACTGGAAGTCCAATCAATCAATAGGGTTTTAGAGTATGAAATTCTCAAGATAGACAATATTTTAGTCAGTCTTGTGTTTCAGTAGCCTACATACTAGCTTGGTGACTTTGAACAGGACTTCAGTTATTTCATCCACACAACATATATTTAAAGCTCCCAGCCCAAGACCTGGCACAGATGAACCACTCAATAGGTATTCAGTCTTTTCCTAGAAATCACCTAGTTCAAACCACCTGTCTTAAATATAAGGTAACAGAGGCCTAGAGAAACAAGGTAGCTTTTCAATTGTGCTGTGCCTTGCGTATATACCCAAGTAGCATTTTCCTCCCAAAGGCCAAAAGCATACTCCATTAATTCTTGATTTTGTTCCTTACTTCTATATGTAGTTCTAGTTCAGTTGGACAGGATTTGAAGATTGAAACTAATAATACCAATTTATATTTGAAAAGTACTTCCAAATTTCCAAAATTGCAATTTCCCTTGGTTGTCACAATCACAGCATGAGACTGGCAGGGTAGAGATTATTCCTGTTTTGCAAATAAGGAAGCACAGTAAGTCAGGGGGCTGACTAATCCAGAAGTGCTTTCTCATTTAGGGGCTTCCTTTGACACCCTCTCTCCTGTGAAACTAGGCCTTTACTGAATGACAGGAGGCTGTGAACATAGTTGATTTCAGAGTGCCCAGCTTGCCACACCCTCAGCCACAGCTAACACAGTGCATTACCTTGGGACTGCAGAGTGAATAAATTCCAAGATCAGGCTTATGTTCTGTACAAAGTACCATGAAAATTTAGAGCTCAAATTACCCTTAGGGTTTGATATGGTTTGGATCTGCGTTCTCACCCAAATCTCATGTTCAATTGTAATCCCCGGTGTTGGAGGTGGGGATCCTTCATTAATGGTTTAGCATCATCCACTTGGTGTTGTTCTCCTGATAGTGAGTTCTTGTGAGATCTGGTTGTTTAAAAGTGTGTAGCACCTCCCTCTTCACTCTCCTGCTCCTGCTCCAGCCATGTGAGATGCCTCACTCCCACTTTGCCTTATGCCCTGATTGTAAGTTTTCCCGAGGCCTCCTCAGAAGCCAAGCAGATGCCAGCACCATGCTTCCTGGACAGCCTGCGGAACTGTGAGCCAATTAAACCTCTTTTCTTGATAAATTACTCACTCTCAGGTATTTCTTTATAGCAATGGGAGAAAGGACTAATACAGAGTTTGTTGGTTAAAAAAAAATCCTACCAGAATAGATGAAATTGCCCATCTGTATAGGTCACCTCAGGGAAGGCGGTTACCTCAAATTAGAAAGCAGGTTGCTGAATTCTAACCAATGAAAATAGGGTATAGCTCAGAAAGGCAAGATTGAAATTTGATATAGAAGAAGGCTGTAGCGTGTTTAACAATAGGAGGGTGGTTGAATAAACTATAGCTCATATAGTGAGATACTATGTGGCCATTAAAATAGCAAAATAAACCTATATTTATAGAAATGGAAAGATGTTCAAAATTGAGACTATTACATAAGAGTGAACAGTACAGTCCTATTTTGTTCTCTGCATGTAGATTTCTCCCTGCATAGAAAAATTATGATGTCTTCTTTTTTGGTTCTCGATATTTTAAAAACATTCTATAATGAACAAAGATTTATTGGTTAATTTAGCATAATATATTATATTATAATCTGACTGTCTAAAGACAATATGTCAAGAGTAGGAAGGGGCTGAATAGAGTTGAAAAAAGAAGCATAAGAGTGAGAACTTGTCAGCGTAATCAGCAGCATCAGGGCTGAAAGTAGGAGGAGGCTGACTAATGCATTTTGACTGTTTTTATGTGCCAGGGACTTTACCAGGTAGTACTTTACATGTTAGCTCTGTTAACTTGCACAACGACTGTGTGTGGTAGGTACAATTATCATTCCCATTTTATAGATAAGACGTCTAAGGCTGAGAGAGAGAAAATGACTTGCCCAAAACCACTGGGCCAGTGAATGGCAGAGCCAGGACTAGAACGCAGGTCTCTCTGTGTTCTACCCACTAGAGGCCCAGATCACATAGTCCCCAGAGAGGGAAGCTCTTTTGAGGCCTGGAGGAAATAACCCCCAAGTTCATGAGTGAGAATTCTTGCTGGGAGAGGGGGCAGTGGGGGCAGGAGAGAAGGCCCTGAAAGAGGATGAAGAGCTTGGTCTGTAAACAGGTCTGTCCCCAATGTGAATGAACAAACTGGTATACTGTCAGCGCTCTTTTGTGAGTTAAGTTGGTGTCAGTCTTGCCCTCACAGCTGGTCACTGACAGTGCTCTTCAGAACCAGGTGCCCTGATACCTTTCTTGTCTTATTTTAACATCAACAGAGAGTATTTTAACCTACCTGCAGATCCTGTCTTTGTAAGGTGGTTCATCTGTTGAGGCTAGGTCAGCGTACCATTTTTGGAGGTATGCCATCTTTTCTTTTATTTGTAGCTAATACACAGTAACCTCACACATGCAAAAGACTGAAGGTTTTTAATTTTGGATAAAAAACATGGTATCATCCAAACATTTGCAAATTGTAACACAACTGCAGTAGAGGGTCAATGATCTCTGTGGCACTGGACAAAACTGGCAGTGAACATTGTCACTGGGTCACACATCCATACCGCAGTGGTGTAACAGGCTCAAGAAAACACATGACAGGGAATTAAAGTCAATCATTCACACTGTTGTACCTTGGCAAGTTCAGACTTGAGCTGCTGTGACAGTGTCAGTCTGTAAACCTGGAGCTAATAAAAAGTCAGGTTCTCAAAGAACCTATATGGTTCAATTCTGAATTATACATCAGTTGCATGATCTTCATGCAGGTATGTGGCTGACATTAACATATTACAGATAACACTGGTCATATACTTGAATCTTACTTTTAAAGCTGCCTGATAATATATCCCAGAGAAAAGGCCAATTGCTTCACTTTGGTTTGTATCTCTGGCTTGGCATGTCCCAAAGTACTCATTAAACTTAGCTAGACAATATCAAAGTAAGAGGCTTAGCACTAAAAGAGTTTCTAATTTCTGGGACAAATCTTCTTCATCTGAATGCCCAAATAACCTATGAGACCAGATGCTACTAAAGTTCTAGTAAACACACACACATACACACATACACACACATACAAAGACACACACACACACACACACACACACACAAATAGCTATACTATGAGTAATATTCCAAAAGGACTGAACTTGTTAGCTGTTCCTAAGCCAGAGGCATTGTCAAACTATAATATACAACATGCTCTGCTTCAGAAACAGAATATGTGCTCTGCATTCTCATTGGCATTCACAAAATGAAGACACCACCCTGTCTGCAAATGCAAGTGAAGTGGAGACTTGGCGGCACTTTATGTGAACTGGTATGGCCAAATGCATGTGAATTGGGACCAGAGGACATGGGTCTTTGAACACTGATTATCTATGACTTTGGTGTATGTTTCTCACCTGACAGGTGAGAAATCCAGTGTTGCTTCAGCAAAAGAAGCAAAAGAGAGATAAGGACTGATCTGCCTCAGGGATATATTAAGGGGAGAGAATACCACCCGTCATCCTTCACTCTCTAAAAGAAGAGAAAACCCAGGACTACATATCACAACAGAGAAAAATGTTGACAAAGAAAATACACAACTTACAGCATTCTTAAGGAAACAGTTTCTACCAGTGTAAAAGCCTTAAAAAAGAAAATATATTAGTCCCAGTACCACTTGGAAAAGACTTTTGGACCTTATTGTGAACAATTTAATCTCAAGGAGCACATGAAATTTTAAACAACCGGAATGCTGGTAATCATGGATAGGTATATACTTTTTTTGTTGAACTGGCCAGGTATATTTCTGTATTACTCTCTTCCTCCGACCCTTCCCACCTCCTTCTCCACAACTGGGATTCTGTAAAGGCTGGTGTAGAGCCCTCTAAAAAGTTAAGAGTACAAAGCCATGAAAATGGTTGAAGGGTTAATAAAGCTTTGGAAGAGAAAAAAGCTTTTAGGTTACCCCCAATGCTTTAAAAAGCACCAAGAGACAGGACACCAGACTTAATATGGAAGCCACTGGTTTCACACATGCCAACTTCCAAGCATATTTTTGTTCAGCTCCTGCAAGACCCATGGGTCTAAATGAGACAGCTGCTTTTTTATTTTTGCTTTTTTGTAATACGTTCTTTATTATTATTATTATTATTATTTAAGTTTTAGGGTACATGTGCACAACGTGCAGGTTTGTTACATATGTATATATATGCCATGTTGGTGTGCTGCACCCATTAACTTGTCATTTAACATTAGGTATATCTACTAATGCTATCCCTCCCCCTTCCCGACCCCACAACAGGCCCCGGTGTGTGATGTTCCCCTTCCTGTGTCCATGTGTTCTCATTGTTCAATTTCGAACTATGAGTGAGAACATGTGATGTTTGGTTTTTTGTCCTTGCAATAGTTTACTGAGAATGATGGTTTCCAGCTTCCTCCATGTCCCTACAAAGGACATGAACTCATCATTTTTTATGGCTGCATAGTATTCCATGGTGTATATGTGCCACATTTTCTTAATCCAGTCTATCATTGTTGGACATTTGGCTTGGTTCCAAGTCTTTGCTATTGTGAATAGTGCCATGATAAACATACGTGTGCATGGAGACAGCTGCTTTCAAAGCACACTTCTCTTTTGTGAAAACAGTCACAAATCGCAGAGAATGTAACATGCTTTTACTTGCATTGACATGTAAAGGAGACATGGGCTGCCAAGACTGGTGACAATACTAGTACTTCCTATTTAAGGGGAAGGCAAAGACTGTCAGTATCACAGCCAGGGAATCAGAGAAGACATGTTTTATAGGGCTTGAAAAGTAAGTTTTTTGTTTTTGTTTTTTGCTTTGGAAAAGTTTCTATGCCACCACCAAATACTTTGAAATCACAACTGCTTTTAAAAGGACAAGAAAACAAGAGTCCGTTATGACCTCACATCTTTCCATTTGTCTGTTTTTGCCTGACAGCTCAACCATTTCTTCACAGTATATTTAAAAAAAAAAAAAAGGAATAACATGTAAGGCTTAAGCCTTGTCTTTCTATTTGTTTTTAAATGTGTACATAAAAAGGCAGGTTTAGATTTGGCACTTAGAATAAAGCAACCAGATTTGGTTGGAATCATATCTGTCTGTATCATACAAAGAATTCTCAGAGTGAGACGCCTAAAGGTGGGGTAAAGATTTGGTTTAGATATCACTAAATCATACACATTGGAAATTAATAAAGTGAGAATTATCTTCCTAGGTATAAACCAATCTGGACTACAGTAAACCCCTTTTGAGAAGGATATTTTAACATAAAGGTAATTTACATTACCCTACACAATTGTTTAGAAAAAGGACACTTAATGAAATACTCTCATAGAAAGATTTCCCAATAGTATATCAAAGCCTAATTACCATCAAGAAGAGTTGGGTGTTTAATAAAAGCCAGTATGTAACAAAGAACTGACATGATCATCTTTAGTTATTAAACTTCTCTTTCTACCAAATTAAGACCAAGCTTAAATAGTTACCAATTAGGTTTGAAAAGCACCTCTTAAAAAGACTTGGATTCCTTTTGGCTGGAAGTGTTCTGAGAAAGGTCTCACTTCCAGTGAAGTGTGAGGGGTATCTTAGACAAAAGGTGTTTCATGCATGTTGGCAGGCAATGACAACTGACTTGCTGGTAATTGAACATAATTTCTAAGGGTACTTTCCAAAGATACACATGTCTAATATATGCACCATAAGCTTTAGATTCTTGTAGTTAGTTCTATATAGAGTTTCAGGTTTTCTTTCATAAAGCAAACCTTATTCGTGAATTTATTCTTTAAAACGTCAAACTGTTAGCTGTTATTTGTTACTTAAAATTGTTTTATTTATTACTGTGATAAATCTGTCATTCCATAAACTAAGTAAATAATTAATGAATTTTTAAAACGGTGGCCACAGTAGAATCTGAGCATGGTCACAAGCACAGGAACAGAGCCTGCCTCATGCATAGAAAAGATAAGCAGTAGCCCCAGGCCTGTGAAACTTGTGTAGAAAGTAGGCAGAGGTCAGATTAGTGGATGACAGTGGCAGGTGGTTAAATGCCTTCCTATTTAAGTAGAGTAGTCACATGAGAATGGAATTTCTGCTTGGGGAACTGGAAAGGTAGGACAGTGGGTGAAGGGAGTCACATTTCTTTCACAGGATAGGTGCTATATCAGAGTATGAAGTGAAAGCCATTAATAGATCATCTTTTCTAGTATTCCTGGCAACTTGCCTTAAAGAGTCTCCTCACTATTGCTGGGCTCCTACCTATAGATAGCTAATCTGCTTTTAATAGTGTGTAAATACCTGGATTCCATCTTTTTCTTCTCTCAGATTTTTAAATTCAACTGTAAAACTAAAAGGTGTTTGGTGTTGAGAATAAATAGTTGATTTTCATGCAGTTTATTTTTTAAGTTCTGTATATTTTATACGTAAGCAATAATGTAGCATGTTGGGGAATAAAAATATCAAAGACCAAACAAATTGACCTCACAGATTTTGAGACTGAGATTGATCCCATGGCCTTAGATAATTAACAAAATAATCCAGTCTTTTAAAAATGTTGTTTTCGCTTTTGGAAATACCAGGGTTGTGGTTTACTACTTCTTAGTTTAGAATTATATTGAAAAGACCTTCCTTTCACTATTGACTAATTTTGTTTTTGATCTAAGACATAAGATTAGGTACTGTGTACTGTCCCTGTACAGACCTTTAGGAATAAATCAAGACTCTTTAGTTTTTTATAGAATTTGCAAAAACTACTACGTCTTGCCATTTACCTTTTTACTTTCAGCTTCCCTGAAAACTAAACACACTCTATCCAGAACATCACGCTAGTTAATAAACTGCAAAATACAGATTGAGATATGGGAGAAAGATCTGGGAGCAAGATCCAGAATGGCTCACTGGAGGCAGATTGGTACCATCATCCTTTTTGGCAACTTCCTTCACAAAGCCAGGAGTAGATGTAGCCTCCAGATTAAAATGGTGTGCACAAACCCCATTTTTTTCCCCAAAAGAAGTCAAATGACAACTGGCAACATCTGATAATTTAGGTTATATAAAGCAAGGACTAAAGCATGGAAAGAGGAGGACCAGAGAGATTAAAAAAAAAGGAAATCGTCTTGATGCTTTAAAATTATAAGATCAAGGCAGCTATCAAGAATATGTAAGTAAAATATGGCCCTTATTTATTAATGGGAAAGACCCAAATAAATTAGGAGTTATTCAAAAACAAAAAATTTACCAAGAGGAAGTAAATAGAAAAATGACTCCTGCTTACATATAAAAAAAGACAACCAAAATGATTTAGAGTTCTTCCACTAAAGAGGATGTTTTGGGTCTACAGTTTACAGCTAGAGATAAGAAATCAAGGAGCTATCCTGGCACTCCTCTCCTATATTTAAATTAAACCCTTAAAAGGCACCTCTTTCTTTCAAAGGAAAGCACCTAATGAGGTAATCCTTTAGAGATTTCTATGTGCACAACTGGATGTGATAATCAAGGGATGCCTCTTTAAGTCATCTAATGTTTTAGCTTAAGCCAAATATAGAGTATTTGGAACAGATTTTGGGTGAAGACCTGGATTCTGTTGGCATTAAGAGTTCTGGAATTGCTGAGAATATACAGAGCATGACCCAAACTGACTGAGGCCTATCCTACTCTCAGTATGTGGAAGTAGCAAAATCATGACTGAATATCCAATAGGACAGATGAAAAACCCATCAAGTGTATCAACCCCTAGGAGAAAAACTGGTGTTTAAATAAAAATACATCCTTTTCCCCAGAAGTATCTGGATCTGCTTATCAGAATGGACTTTTTTCAAAACTGTACATTAGCACAAGGTGATAAACCTACTAGATTTAAAAGTAGTGCCAATTGTGTCTAAAAAATCTACAAACCTCATGTGATATCTAGATAAGCAAAACCACTTGTCTTCATAAAAAGAAGACCTAAAAAGGGTCCTATTTTGCACAAACCCAGATGGGCACACAGACCATGTCTCAGTCTGAGTCTGAAGCACTGAGATTTTCAGTTACTTCCTGAACTGATGCAATTAATGTTACTAATTCAAACCCCATTAATTTGAAATTTATAATTTTAGACTGTAGTGGATTCAAGTTTACCTATGGGCTATCTATGAAAAAAGGAATTGGCTAAGTATTATAACAAGACCTAGCTGGGGTGTGGGTTGGGGAAAGCAAGTGTTGTAACTTAAGAAAACTTTCCTTACATGTTTCAAACCACCAAGCACCCATGCACTCATGCTAACAATTAAGCATCATTTTGATTTCCTTCTCAGGAAAATATTGTATGTCTCCATTGGCAATAATGTTAGCTAACATCCCATGACTAAGCATACCTGAAAGTAAAATTTTCTTTTAATTTATTCTGCAATTCACAGTTACCTGCTGTATACCATCTCTCCATACCCTCAAAAGGGTCATTATTGACCATTGTGACAATATTTCCACTTCACTTTCACATTACAGCAGTGAGGATAGAAAATAGGGCAGGTCGATCATTAAGGAAAACAGACAGTAGAACCAGCTTAATATGTGTCTCAGCTGAGAGGCAACATTTCTACAGTTAAATCCCATTTTAGAACAATAACATATTATTTCTCTTGCCTACACTCTGTACTGCTTAATATGAACATATTGGTCACTTAATCAGTAAAGTAATTCCCTTCCAGACTTAAGTGGGGAGAGGGGTGCCCTGGCTTCACCCACTTAAACCAATTGGAAAAGCAGCATAGCCCTCTCTGGGACAAGAATCATTGTAGCTGCTGTAGGTATACCTAGCATGGAAGATGAGTAACTAACTCACTGATGCTTGGAGTAGTCTGCCTCCTTGGTGCTGGCCTTGGAGATGCCTGTGTCCCCCAAGATGCCCATGTCCCCAGAGAAACCCCTGGCCTCAGAAATACCCAAGTTTCCAGAGATGCCAGTGGCCTCAGAGATGTCCATGGCCCCACAGATTCCTAAGTCTTCGGAGAAGCCCGTAGCCTCAAAGGTGCTCATGTCTCCAGAGATGCCCATGGCCTCAGAGATGCCTGTCCCTCCAGAGATGCCCACATCCCCAGAGATATTTATGGCCCTAAGGCTGCCCACAATCTCACAACAGTTATGGTGGAGGTCTGCACACTGGCTTTTTACTTGATCCATCTGAGCTCGGAGGCCTCCTTCCCTGGATAGGGTGCCATTCTCCATCAGGGTATTCAGGTCTCCATTGATACCCATAAAGCCAAGAGGATTGGTCAAAGGACTTCCCAGATGCTGGGATAATATGTTTCCTAATTGAGAGCAGGTACAGATCTCTTCTGGTGGCTCATCACGGACTTTTAGTTTCTGCCTCAGGAGCAAGAAAGGGTTGAGAAGAATTAGAAACAGGAGAAAAACTAGGCAAACATTACCTTGATCTGCAGAGATCCTATTGCTGTCACTTATAATGGTAGCAAATGACCTTTTGCTCACCCCTCCCCCACAACATCTTTCCCTCATCACATGCCATAGTACTTTAGAAGCCCTAACATTGAAGAATCTCAAAGGTCTTATATCTATAAAAGTCCTCTTTTATGATAAGTGCAATTTTGTTCATGAGATGGGGAGAGGGCAGGGGAAAACATCACTAATATTTATTGAATACCTCTATGTGCTAGGCACTTTACACAGAGTATTTCCTTTTATCCTTATAATAAACCTATTAGTTTAGGTATTAGCTATATTTTACAGATGAAGAAACTGAGGCTCAGAGAAGTTAAGTAAGTCACCCAAATTCGCACATGTACAAAGTAAAGAACTGGGATCTGACCCTGCATCTGCCTGATGCCAAAGTCTATGACCTGTCGTCTACATCATGCTACCTCTAACAGATATTTTCACTTTCAGAGATAATATAATGATTCACTGATACTTCACAACAGTGATTCTTTGGGGTCATACGTCCCCATTGAAAATCTGATGAAAATTATGGACCTTCTCTTCAGAAAAATGCATACATTTTTCTGAAGGTGGTGGGGGGAGTCTTTTAAACTTTTCATGTTTTACCTTGTTGTATTCTGTATTTTCTAACTTAACACTTATATTGTCTTTAAAAAAAAGTCAACAGGGTTGTCTGGGTGATATTATCAGCAGCTTTGTTTTTCTGCTCTGTATTAAAAAAAGAAAGTTAATAACACACATATATAAAAACACATACACACTTCAAAAGGAAGTCTTTCTAGAGTGATCTGAGTATATGTGAAATGAATCTGATTCTCTCTCAAGAGTCAGGCAGGGATAAGTGAGAGGGCTGGGTCAATAATAGGGCACCTTTCCTGGCCTTGTGGAAGAATCTGCTAGTAGCTAAAAGAGGAGCCGTTAAGAAGAAGTTTCTCTACTACATCTAATCTACTTAGGACTGGGCCTTCTCGGGGATGCATGTTTCCTACGATTTTAACTTATGCTTTAGTTTGCCCCCCTCCACCTTTTAAAAAAATGGAACCAAGTAACTGGCTGTTGCCTCCCAAGAGGACATTAAAAAGTTTGGGATCTGATGTAATCACAACACATTTATTTTCACAATAAAATGACATTTGTTTACTTACAGGGAGCAGAAAAGCTATGCCTTATCTGGCTTAAAGTGGGTTCACACCCAGTTCCTAAATAGCACACCATTTCCAATAATTCTTTTCTAAGAGGTACCTTTCCCCTGTCCTTCAAACAAACCCTTAGGGATTCCTACATTTCATAAGCAGCTCAGTTTATGAAATCAACAAGAAATACTTTTTGACTTCTGTAACGTGTAATTAAAAAACAAGTGTCCAACATGGTCACTCAATAAGCAGAGTTTGCAGTTTACGTGGGAAGGAAATAAGAATCTTCTTTTATAAGATTTTCCTAATTGAAAAACAGCAATTGCACTGTTCTTATCAGTATACCCAAGATGTTATACTTATTCTCTTGATGGATAACAAATGCTATGTGATTTCCCTAGTCATTCCCTCTTGTTCCTCCTATTCATTCCATCCAGATCCAAAAAGAGATAAAGGGAACAAATTCACTTGTTTATCTAGTTGAGTGACATATTTAACACATTTTGGGAAGTAAGAAAAGGAGTTATGCTCAAAGGTTTGTAGACATGGGACACATGAAAAGCCAAAGAGTATAAAAAAGCCAGCCAGTCAGCTTTCCACAAGTATAAATTCAACTCCAAGCAGGCTGGACCTACCCAGAAGGGGCAAGAAGATCTCTCTTTGGGACTTTTCTCCTCACCTTTTCTAGTTCATGCACATCTGTCTCCAGCATTGCTCTCTGTTTCTTAATTTCCAGGAGGCTCTCTAGCATACTCTGCTTGGGCTGCAGCCCTTTGTCAAAGCGGTTATACATCCCACACCAGAACCTCAAATAGACAAAAATGGGGGGAAAAGTGGGTTAGTTTAGCTGGAGTAATTGATTACCGATGTTTTCCTTGTGCCAAGAAAATATTGGCTTAGTAGGTGGGAAAATCTCATGAGTACTGTAATTTGATGACATTAAAAAGCCTGGACATGCTCATAATTGGGAAGAGTAAAGATACCAGCAGAAAAATCTCAGCTGAAGGAGACATTTTAGACTTGAGCAAACTTGAGGTTCTTTTAAACAATCAAATTATGATTTTACTTTGAGATAATTATAGACTCATATGTAGTTTTATGAAATAATAAGGGAGAGGAGTGACATCAGCAAGATGGCAGAATAGGAAGCCCTGGACTCTCCTTCCCCCAATGGATACACTGATTTAATTGCAACACAAGGATCAATTCCTTTTATGAGAAATCCAGCAACTTATGGAGCGGCTTCTGTACCCTGGATAAGTATGAAACCAACCAGATTGTAAACAAAACATCTGTAGAAAAAGCAGAAACATCCACTCATCATAATCCCAACTCCCAGCACAGTGCCATAGGATCAGGAGGAAACCCCCATTCCCAGCTTCTACCTCAGAATGGAAGAAGTTGGACTGCACACCTAACATCCCAACTTCTCCAGGTGCCACCTGAAAGACTGGCTTCTTTCTCACCTGTTTCAAAGAGTTGAAAGGGTCTGGCATGTGATAGTATCCTGAGGGCTACAGAGAAGAAAGTGGCAGTTTCAACTAGCATGTAGGCATGTACCACAGCTCCTGTACCTGGCTCAACACAGGGTAGGGGGAAAATCCCAGTTCCCAGCTTCTCCCTGGGAAGGGAAAAGAGTTGGAACATGCACACAGCATTCTAAATTCTCCAGGAGCTACCAAGGGAATGGCTTTTGTGCCACCTGTCTAGGAACACTGATGAAACTGGACATACTCTGGATGCCTGGGGGACACTAATAACAAAGACAGCAGTTTAAACTAGGACAATGGGTTGAAAGGCCCACAGAAGCTCTGGCTTGGTTGGCTGGTGAATGTCTTCTCCTGTACAAGGCCAATCCATATGACTGGGGGTGAGAGTGGATTCTTCTGATGTGCAGAAAAAGGGTAACACAATCTGAACAAAGAAACAAGCTAAAACTCCAGAAACTGACTCTAATGAAAATATATGAATTACCCGACATAGAATTAGAAATATCCATCATGGAAAATCTCAAGCAGCTCAGGAGAACAATCCATGAACAAAATGAAAATTTCAACAAAGAGACAGAAAATGTAAAAGAACAGGCAGATGTCTTAAAGCTGAAGAATACAATAACTGAAGAATCCAATAGAGGAGTTCAACGACAGACTAGAGCAAGCAGAAAAAAGACTAAGCAGACTCAAACACAGATTATTTGTCATTATCCAGTCAGAGGGACACAAAGAAAAAAGAATAAAAAAATAAAATAGCTTAAAGGACCTATGGGACACCATTAATTAGCAGACCAATATATGCATTATGGGAGTCCCAAGAGAATATAGGAAGGACTAGAAATCTTATTTAAAGAAGTAATGACTGAAAACCCCCTAAATCTGAGGAAGGAAATGGACATCTAGATCTAGGAGGCCAAAATGACCCAAACACGATGAATCTAAAGAAATCCACACTAAGACATATGATAATAAAATTGTCAAAAGTCAAAGACAGAGAGAATTTTGAAAGCAGTAAGATAAAACCAACTTGTCATATGCAGGAAAATCCATTAGGACCATCAGCAGACATCTCAGCAAAAAAAAACTTTCAGGAGAGAAGAGAGTAGAGAGTGGGATAATATATTCAAAGCACTGAAGGAAAACTAAAACTATGAACCAATAATGATATATGTAGCAAAACTGTTCTTCAAAAACGAAAGAGAGATCAAGACTTTCCCAGACAAACAAAAGCTAAGGGAGTTCATTACCAACAGACCTGCCTTACAGGAAATCTAAAGGGAAGTCTTCTCCTTAGATTGAAAGGGAAATGAAAATGAAAATGAAAGAATGCTAAATAGCAACACAGTAGCATAAAAAAGTATAAAAGTTGTTGGTGAAGGTAAGTATATAAACTAATAAAGAATACTATATTACTGTAATGGTTGTGGGTAAATCACTTTTAATTGTAGTATAAAGTTTAAAAAAGTATTACAATAATTATAAAGTATGCTAATGAATATACAATATAAATAAATGTAAACTTTGACATGAATAACATAGAGAAGAAGAAAATGTGTAATGTGTGCATAATTGAAGTTAAGTTGTTACATGCTTAAGACAAGAGTGTTAGACTGTTAGACATTTTATGTAAGCCCCATGGTAGTTACAAAGGAAATACCTACAGAAGTTAAAAAAAAAAAAGAAAGAAGTGAAAGGAATCAAAGCATACTAATATAAAAACTAAACAAACAAACAAACAAAAAAACAAAACATAAAGGAAGAAAGCAAGAAATGAAAAGAACAACAACAACAAAATCCCTACAAGGCAAACAGAAAACAATGAACAAAATGGCAACAGTAAATCCTCCCCTATCAATAATTACTTGAAATATATACATGGATTAAACTCCCCAATAAAAATACACAGAATGACTGAATAGTTTAAGAAAAACATCCTATTATATGCTGTCTATAAGAGACTCACTTTAGATTTAAGGGCACACATAGGCTGAAAGTGAAGGGATAAAAAAAGATATTCCATGCAAATCGTAACTTAAAAAAAGCAGGTGTGGCAATAGTAATATCAGACAAAATGAACTGTAAGTCAAAAAATGTCACGGAGACAATGAAGAATTTTATATAATGACGAAAGGATCAATACACCAGGAAAATATAACAATTATAAATGTATATGCATTCAACATCAGAATACCTAAATATGTAAAGCAAACACTGATGGAACTGAAGGGAGAAACAGACAGAAATACAGTAATAGATTACTTCGATACTCTACTTTCAATTATGGATAGAACAATCAGAGAGGAAAATCAAAAAACAAATAGCAGACTTGAACAAGTCTGTGGACCAAATGGACCTAACAGATATACAGAATATTCAACCCAATAACAGTACAATACACATTCTTTTCAAAAGCACATGTAACATTCTCCAAGATAGATCACATGTTAGGTCATAAAAGAGAGCTTATCAAATTTAAGAAGATTAAAATCATACCAAGTATTTTCTTCTGTTCACAATGGAATGAAACTAGAAATCAATAGCATAAAGGAAACTTGTAAAGTTAAAACATATATGGAAATTAAAAACTTAAACACTCTTAAACAACCAATGGGTCAAAGAAGAAATCAAAAGGGAAATTGGAAAGTATCTTGAAACAAACAAAACCACAACATACCAAAACATGTAGGATGCAGCAAAGGCAGTATTAAGAAGGAAATTTATTAGCACAGCTATTACAGAAAATGGTACAGAGATTCGACAAAAATTAAAAATAGAACTACCATATGATCCAGCAATCCCACTTCTGGGTAGAGGAACTGAAATCAGTATTTTGAAGAAATATCTGCACTCTCATGTTCATTCTGGCATTATTCACAAGAGTCAAGATATGGACTCAACCTAAGAGTCCATCAATAGATGACTGAATAAAGAAAATGTGATATATACATACATAATGGAATACTATTCTACCTTAAAGAAGAAATAAATGCTGTCATTTGTGACAACGTAGAAGGAACCGGAGGATACTATGTAAGTGAAATAAGCCAGACACAGAAAGACAAAAACTATATCTTCTCACTTATACGTGGAATCTAAAACAATCAAACTCATGGAAACAGAGAGTAAAATTGTGGTTATCAGAGGCTGAGATAGGAGAGAATGGGGAGATGTTGGCCAAAGGGTAGAAAGATACAGTTAGATAAAAGGAATGACTTTTTGAGGTCTTCTGCCCAGCATGGTGACCATGGTTGACAATAATGTATTGCATATTTCAAAACTGAAGAGAAGAGAGTAAATTTCAAGTGTCTCACCACAAAAATGATGTCTAAATGAGGTGATGGATATGTTAATTAGCTTGATTTAATCATTCCATATTTTATTCATATATCAAAACATCACATTGTACCCCTGAAATATATACAATTATGACTGGCCAATTAAAAATGTTAATAAAAAAGAGAAATTTATAGTGATAAATTATAGTGATAATTTATAGTGATACTAAAAAAGAAGAAAGATCTAAAATCAAAAACCTAACTTTATATCTCAGGAACTAGGAAAAGAACAAACTAGCCCAAAGGTAGTGGAGGAAGGAATAATAAAGGTTAGAGAAGAAATAAATGAAATAGTGAATATAAAATCAAAGAAACTAAGAGGTGGGGCCAGGTGCAGTGGCTCACGTCTATAATCCCAGCACCTTGGGAGGCCAAGGCAGGAGAACTGTTTGAGGCCAGGAGTTCGAGACCAGCCTGGACTACATAGAGAGACCCCCATCGCTAAAAAAAACATTTAGAAAATAGCACATGCTTGTAGTCCCAGCTACTTGGGAGCTAGGTTTGGAGGACTGCTTGAGCCTCGTCCAGTCTGCAGCCAGGCCAACAGAGTAAGTCTCTGTCAAAAAAAAAAAAAAAAAAAAAAAAAAAAAAACAAGAAAGAAACTAAGAAGTGTTTATTTTTTGGAAAAAAAAATTTCCAAAACTGATAAAACTTTAGCTAGACCAAGAAATAAAAAGAGAAGACTTGAATAAATAAAATCAGAAACAAAAAAGGAGACATTACAACCGATGCAACAAAAATAAAAAAGATCATAAGGACAACAATGTACCAATAAATTGGATAACCTAGAATAAATGGATAAATCCCCAGAAACACACAACCTACCAAGACTAAATCACAAAGAAAAACTGAACAGACTAATATTAAGTAGAGAAATTGAATCAGGAATCAAAAATCTCCCAGCAAAGAAAAGCCCAGGGCTAGAGGCTTCACTGAAGAATTCTCCCAAATATTTAAAGAATTAATGCTTTTCAAATTGTGTCTATTTGATTCTTCTCTCTTTTCTTCTTTATTAGTCTGGCTAGTGGTCTATCTATTTTGTTGATCTTTTGAAAAAAACAGCTCCTGGACTCATTAATTTTTTGAAGGGTTTTTCATGTCTCTATCTCCTTCAGTTCTGATCTGATCTTAGTCACTTCTGGTCTTCTGCTAGAATTTGTTTGCTCTTGCTTCTCTAGTTCTAGATGTTAGGGTGTTGATCTAGTTCCAGATCTAGATTCTAGTTCTAGATGTTAGGGTGCGGATCTTAGATCTTTCCTGCTTTCCCCTGTGGGCATTTGGTACTATAAATTTCCCTCTAAACGCTGTGTCTTTGTTCTCATTGGTTTCAAAGAACTTATTTATCTCTGCCTTAATTTCAATAATTACCCAGTAGTCATTCAGGATCATTAATTACCCAGTAGTCATTCAGGAGCAGGTTGTGCAGTTTCCATGTAGTTGTGCAGTTTTGAGTGAGTTTCTTAATCCTGAGTTCTAAATTGATTGCACTGTGGTCTGAGACACTGTTTGTTATGATTTCCATTCTTTTGTATTTGCTGAGGAGTGTTTTACTTCCAATTATGTGATCAATTTTAGAATAAGTGCAATGTCGTGCTGAGAAGAATGTATATTCTGTTGATTTGGGTTGGAGAGTTCTGTAGATGTCTATTAGGTAGGCTTGGTCTAGAGCTGAGTTCAAGTCTCATTTATCTAATATTGACAGCAGGGTATTAAAGTCTCCTACTATTATTCTGTGGGAGTCTAAGTCTCTTTGTAGGTCTCTAAGAACTTGCTTTATGAATTTAGGTGTTCCTGTATTGGGTGCATATATATTTAGGATAGTTAACTCTTCTTGTTGTATTGATCCCTTTACCATTATGTAATGCCCTTCTTTGTCTTTTTTGACCTTTGTTGGTTTAAAGTCTGTTTTAAGACTAGGATTGCAACCCCTGCTTTTTTTTTGCTTTCCATTTGCTGGGTATATATTCCTCCATCCCTTTATTTTGAGCCTATGTGTGTCTTTGCATGTGAGATGGGTCTCCTGAATACAGCACACCAATGGGTCTTGACTCTATCCAATTTGCCAGTCTGTGTCTTTTAATTGGGGCATTTAGCCCATTTACATTTAAGGTTAATATTGTTATGCGTGAATTTGATCCTGTCATTATGATGCTAGCTGGTTATTTTGCCTGTCAGTTGATGCGATTTCTTCATAGTGCTGATGGTCTTTACAATTTGGTATGTTTCTGCAGCAGCTGGTACCAGTTGTTGCTTTCCATGTTTAGTGCTTCCTTCAGGAGCTCTTGTAAGGCAGGCCTGGTGGTGACAAAATCTCTCAGCATTTGCTTGTCTGTAAAGGATTTTATTTCTCCTTCACTTATGAAGCTTAGTTTGGCTGGATATGAGATTCTGGGTTGAAAATTCTTTAAGAATGTTGAATATTGGCCCCCACTCTCTTCTGGTTTGTAGGGTTTCTGCAGAGAGATCTGCTGTTAGTCTGATGGGCTTCCCTTTGTGGGTAACCCAACCTTTCTCTCCCTTATCATTTTTTCCTTCATTTCAACCTTGGTGAATCTGATGATTATGTGTCTTGGTGTTGTTCTTGAGGAGTATCTTTGTGGTGTTCTCTTATTTCCTGAATTTGAATGTCGGTCTGTCTTGCTAGGTTGGGGAAGTTCTCCTGGATAATATCCTGGAGTGTTTTCCAACTTGGTTCCATTCTCCTCATCACTTTCAGGTACACCAATCAAATGTAGGTTTGGTCCTTTCACATAGTCCCATATTTCTTGGAGGCTTTGTTCGTTTCTTTTCATTCTTTTTTCTTTAATCTTGTCTTCATGCTATATTTCATTAAGTTGATCTTCAATCTCTGATATCTTTTCTTCTGCTTGGTCAATTTGGCTATTGATACTTGTGTATGCTTCACAAAGTTCTCGTGCTGTGTTTTTCAGCTCTATCAGGTCATTTATGTTCTTCTCTAAACTGGTTATTCTAGTTAGCAGTTCCTCTAACTTTTTTTCAATGTTCTTAGCTTCCTTGAATTGAGTTAGAAAATGCTCCTTTAGCTCGGAAGAGTTTGTTATTACCCACCTTCTGAAGCCTACTTTTGTCAATTCGTCAAACTCATTCTCCCTCCAGTTTTATTCCCTTGCTGGTAAGGAGTTGTGATCCTTTGGAGGAAAAGAGGCGTTCTGGCTTATGGAATTCTCAGCCTTTTTGCACTGGTTTTTCCTCATTTTTGTGGATTTATCTACCTTTGGTCTTTGTAGCTGGTGAGGTTCAGATGGGGTTTCTGTGTGGATGTCCTTTTTGTTGATGTTGATGCTATTTATTTTGCTGTTTTTTTTTTTTTTTGAGATGGAGTGTCACTTTGTCCTCCAGGCTGGAGTACAATGGTGAGATCTCAGCTCACTGCAACCTCCGCCTCCCAGGTTCAAGTGATTCCCCTGCCTCAGCCTCCTGAGGAGCTGGGACTACAGGTGGGCGCCACCATGCTCAACTCATTTTTTGTATTTTAGTAGTACACCATGTTTATCAGGCTGGTCTCGAACTCCTGACCTTGTGATCTGCCCGCCTCGGCCTTCCAAAGTACTGGGATTACAGGCATGAGCCACCATGCCCGGCCAATGTTGATGCTACTTCTTTCTGTTTGTTAGTTTTCCTTCTAAAAGTCAGGCCCCTCTGTTGCAGGTCTGCTGGAGTTTGCTGGATGCCCACTCCAGACCCTATTTGCCTGGTTATCACCAGTGGAGGCTGCAGAATAGCAAAGATTGCTGCCTGTTCCTTCCTCTGGAAGCTTCATCCCAGAGGGGCACCTGCCAGATGCCAGCCAGAGCTCTCCTGTATGAGGTGTCTGTCGACTCCTGCTGGGAGGTATCTCCTAGTCAGGAGGCATGGGGGTCAGGGACCCACCTGAGGAAGCAGTCTGCCCCTTAGCAGAGCTCAAGCGCTGTGCTGGGAGATCCACTGCTCTCTTCAGAGCTGGCAGGCAGGAACACTTAAGTCTGATGAAGCTGTGCCCAAAGCCACCCCTTCCCCCTAACACTTCTCAAATTATTTCAAGAAATGAAAAAGGAGGGCATGCTTCCAAACTCATTTCATGTTAGCCAGAGTTACCCTTATACCAAGGAAAATTATAGGCTAATATTGCTGATATTGAATATAGATGCAAAAATCTTCATGAAAATACTAAACATCATACTCAATGTTGAAAGACTGAAAGCTTTACCTTTAAGATTGGGAATAAGACAAGAAAGCCTGCTTTCACTAAACTTAAGCATGCAGGTAAGAGGCTTATACACAATAAACTACAAAATATTGTTGAAAGAAATTAAAGATGACACAAATGAATGGAAAGACATTTCCTGTTCATGAATTGAAAGACTTAATATTGTTACGATGTCAATACTACCCAAAGTGATTTACAGATTTAATGCAGTTTCCATCAAAATCACAACGGTGTTTTTTTACAGAAATGGAAAAAATACATCCTAAAATTCATATGGAATTGCAAGGGACCCTGAATAGCAAAAACAATCTTGAAAAATAAGACAAAGTTGGAGGTCACACACTTCTTGACTTCAAAAGATATTATTAAGCTACAGTAATCAGTACAATATTGTACTGGCATGAATACACACATATAGACCAATGGAATAGAACGGAGAACCCAGAAATAAACCATTGAATATACAATTAAGTGATTTTTGATAACAGTGCCAAGATAATTCAATGCAGAAAGGACAGTCTTTCAAACAAATGGGTGCTGGGAAAACTTTATATCCACATGCAAAAGAATGAAATTGAAATGAATAAATTCCTGGACACATACACCCTCCCAAGACTAAACCAGGAAGAAGTCGAGTTATTGAATAGACAAATAACAAGTTCTGAAATTGCAGCTGTAATAAATAGCCTACCAACTAAAAAAAGCCCAGGACCAGATGAATTCACAGCCAAATTCTGCTAGAGGTACAAAGAGGAAATGGTACCATTCCTTCTGAAACTATTCCAAACAATTGAAAAGGAACGACTTCTCCTTAACTCACTTTATGAGGCCAGCATCATCCTGATACCAAAACCTGGCAGAGACACAATAAAGAAAGAAAACTTCAGGCCAATATCCCTGATGAACATTGATGCAAAAATCCTCAATAAAATACTGGCAAACTGAATCCAGTAGCACATCAAAAAGATTATCCACCACAATCAAGTCGGCTTCATCTCTGGGAGGCAAGGCTGGTTCAACATACAGAAATCAATAAACATAATTCATCACATAAACAGAACCAATGACAAAAACCACATAATTATCTCAATAGATGCAGAAAAGGCCTTCGATAAAATTCAATGTCCTTCATGTTAAAAACTCTCAATAAACTAGGTACTGACAGAACATATCTCAAAATAATAGGAGTTATTTATGACAAACCCACAGCCAATATCATACTGAATGGGCAAAAGCTGGAAGCATTCCCTTTGAATATAGGCACAAGACAAGGATGTCCTCTCTAACTACTCCTGTTCAACATAGTACTGGAAGTTCCAGCCAGGGCAATCAGTCAAGAGAATGAAATAAAGGGTATTCAAATAGGAAGAGAGGAAGTCAAATTGTCTCTGTTTGCTGACGACATGATCCTATATCCAGAAAACATTATTGTCTCAGTTCAAAAGCTCCTTAAGCTGATAAGCAACTTCAGCAAAGTCTCAGGATACAAAATCAATGTGCAAAAATCTCAAGCATTGCTATACCACCCCCAACAGACAAGCAGAGAGTCAAATCATGAATGAACTTCCATTCACAATTGCTACAAAGAGAATACAATTCGTAGGAATACAGCTAACAAGGGATGTGAAGGACCTCTTCAAGGAGAACTATAAACCACTGCTCAAGGAAATGAAAGAGGACACAAACAAATGGAAAAACATTGCATCCTCATGGATAGGAAGAATCAGTATCATGAAAATGGCCATACTGCCCAAGGTAATTTAGAGATTCAATGCTCTTCCCATCAAACTACTATTGACATTTTTCATAGAATTAGAAATAACTACTTAAAAATTAATATGAAATCAAAAAACAGCTCATATATCCAAGACAATCCCAAGCAAAAAGAACACAGCTAGAGGTATCACACTACTTGACTTCAAACTATACTACAAGGCTATACAGTAACCAAAACAGCATGGTATTGGTCCCAAAACAGACACATAGACCAATGAAACAGAATAGAGATCTCAGAAAAAAACACCACACATCTACTACCATCTGATGTTCAACAAACCTGACAACAACAAGTAATGGAGAAAGGATTCCCTATTTAATAAAAGGTGCTGGGAAAACTGGCTAGCCATTTGCAGAAAACTGAAACTGGACCCCTTCCTTATACCTTATACAAAAATTAACTCAAGATGGATTAAATACTTAAATACAAAACCCAAAACCATAAAAACCATAGAAGAAAATCTAGGCAATACCATTCAGAAAATAGGCATGGGCAAAGATTTTATGATGAAATTGCCAAAAGCAGTTGCAACAAAAGCTAAAATTGACAAATGGGATCTAATTAAACCAAAGAGCTTCCGAATAGCAAAAGAAACTATCATCAGAGTGAACAGACAACCTATAAAATGGGAGAAAATTTTTGCAATCTACCCATATGACAAAGTTCTAATATCCAGAATTTACAAGGAACTTAAACAAATTTACAAGGAACTTAAACAAATTTACAAGGAAAAAAACAACCCCATCAAAAAGAGGGCAAAGGACATGAACAGATACTTCTAAAAAAAAAAAAGATATTTATGCGGCCAACAAACATATGAAAGAAAGCTCAACTTCACTGATCATTAGAGAAACACAAATCAAAACCACCTGATACTATCTCACGCCAGTCAGAATGGCGATTATTAAAAAGTCAAGAAACAACAGATGCTGGCAAGGCTGGGGAGAAATAGGAACACTTTTACACTGTTGCTGGGAATGTAAATCAGTTCAACCACTGTGGAAGACAGGGTGGAGATTCCTCAATGATCTAGAGCCAGAAATACCATTTGACCCAGCAATGCCATTACTGGGTATATACCCAAAAGAATATAAATAATTATATTATAAAGATATAAGCACACGTATGTTTATTGCAGCAGTATTCACAATAGCTAAGACTTGGAACCACATGTGGACACAGGGAGGGGAACAACACACACTGAGGCCTGTCAGAAGGGGTGGGGGTAGGGAGAGCATCATGTGGGGCTTAATACCTAGATGACAGGTTGATAGGTGCAGCAAACCACCATGGCACACGTTTACCTATGTAACAAACCTGCACATTCTGTACATGTATCCTGCAACCTAAAATAAAATAAAATTAGAAAAAAAGAGACAAAAAAAAGAATAAAGTTGGACTCTTACTTTACACCATAAACAAAAATTAACTCAAAGTGTATAAAAGACCTAAAGGTAAGGGTGAAAATTGTAAAATTATTGACAGTGAACACAGGATAAAACATCATGATACTGAATTCAGCAATCTTATATCACAGATATAAGACCAAAAGAATAAAAATGGATAAATAGGGCTACATCAAAATTAAACTTTTGTGTATCAAAATACACTATCAGAAGAGTGAAAAGGCAACCTGCAGAATGGGAGAAAATATTTGCAAATCATATATCTAGTAAGGAGTTAATATCCAGAAGGGGAGAGCCCCAAGATGGCCAAATAGGAACAGCTCCAGTCTACAGCTCCCAGCGTGAGTGATGCAGAAGACGGGTGATTTCTGTATTTCCAACTGAGGTATGGGGTTCATCTCACTAGGGCTTGTTGGACAGTGGGGGCAGGACAGTGGGTGCAGCCCACCGACTGTGAGCTGAAACAGGGCGAGGCATTGCCTCACCCAGGAAGCGCAAGGGGTCAGGGAATTCCCTTTCATAGCCAAGCAAAGCTGTGACAGATGGCACCTGGAATTTTGGGTCACTCCCACCCTAATACTGTGCTTTTCCAATGGTCACAGCAGACGGCACACCAGGAGATTATATCCGGCACCTGGCTCAGAGGGTCCCACGCCCAAAGAGCCTCGCTCATTGCTAGCACAGCAGTCTGAGATGGAACTGCAAGGCAGCAGTGAGGCTAGGGGAGGGGTGCCCGCCATTGCTGAGGCTTCAGTAAGTAAACAAAGCAGCCTGGAAGCTCGAAATGGGTGGAGCGCACTGCAGCTCAAGGAGGCCTGCCTGCATCTGTACACTCCACCTCTGGGGGCAGGGTATAGCTGAACAAAAGGCAGCAGAAATCTCTGCAGATTTAAATGTCTCTGTCTGACAGCTTGGAAGACAGTAGTGGTTCTCCCAGCACGGAGTTTGAGATCTGAGAATGGACAGACTGCCTACTCAAGTGGGTCCCTGATCCCAGAATAGCCTAGCTGGGAGACACCCCCCAGTAGGGGCAGACTGACACCTCACACAGCTGGGTACCCCTCTGAGATGAAACCTCCAGAGGAACGATCATACAGCAACATTTGCTGTTGAGCAATATTCGCTGTTCTGCAGCCTCTGCTGCTGATACCCAGGCAAACAGGGTCTGGAGTGGACCTCCAGCAAACTCCAACAGACTTGCAGCTCATGGTCCTGACTGTTAAAAGGAAAACTAACAAACAGAAAGGACATCCACAACAAAACCCCATCTGTATGTCTCCATCATCAAAGACCAAAGGTAGATAAAACCACAAAGATGGGGAAAAAACAGAAGAGAAAAACTGAAAATTCTAAAAATCAGAGCGCCTCTCCTTCTCCAAAGGAACGCAGCTCCTCACCAGCAATGGAACAAAGCTGGATGGAGAACGACTTTGACGAGTTGAGAGAAGAAGGCTTCAGATGATCAAACTACTACGAGCTAAAGGAGGAAGTTCAAACCCATGGCAAAGACGTTAAAAACATTGAAAACAAATTAGATGAATGGCTAACTAGAATAACCAATGCAGAGAAGTCCTTAAATGACCAGATGGAGCCGAAAACCATGGCACGAGAACTATGTGACGTATGCACAAGCTTCAGTAGATGATTCGATCAATTGGAAGAAAGGGTATCAGTGATTGAAGACCACATGAATGAAATGAAGTGAGAGAGAAGAGAAGTTTAGAGAAAAAAGAATAAAAAGAAATGAATAAAGCCTCTAAAAAATATGGGACTATGTGAAAAGACCAAATCTATGTCTGATTGATGTACCTGACAGTGACGGGGAGAATGGAACCAAGTTGGAAAACACTCTGCAGGATATTATCCAGGAGAACTTCCGCAATCCAGCAAGGCAGGCCAACATTCAAATTCTGGAAATACAGAGAACACAACAAAGATACTCTTCGAGAAGAGCAACTCCAAGACACATAATTGTCAGATTCACCAAAGTTGAAATGAAGGAAAAAATGTTAAGGTCAGCCAGAGAGAAAGGTCGCATTACCCACAAAGGGAACCCCATCACACTAACAGAGAATCTCTCAGCAGAAACTCTACAAGCCAGAAGAGAGTGGGGGCCAATATTCAACATTCTTAAAGAAAAGAATTTTAAACCCAGAATTGCATATCCAGCCAAACTAAGCTTCATAAGTGAAGGAGAAATAAAATCCTTTACAGACAAGCAAATGCTGAGAGATTTTGTCACCACCAGGCCTGCCCTACAAGAGCTCCTGAAGGAAGCATTAAACATGGAAAGGAACAGCCATTACCAGCCACTGCAAAAACAGGCTAAATTGTAAAGACCATCGAAGCTAGGAAGAAACTGAATCAACTAATGAGCAAAATAACCAGCTAACATCATAACGACAGGATCAAATTCACACATAGCAATATTAACCTTAAATGTAAATGGGCTAAATGCTCCAATTAAGACACAGACTGGCAAATTGGATAAAGAGTCAAGACCCATTAGTGTGCTGTATTCAGGAAACCCATCTCATGTGCAGAGACACACATAGGCTCAAAATAAAGGGATGGAGGAAGATCTACCAAGCAAATGGAAAACAAAAAAGGTCAGGGTTTGCAATCCTAGTCTCTGATAAAACAGACTTTAAACCAACAAAGATCAAAAGAGACAAAGAAGGCCATTACATAATGGTAAAGGGATCAATTCAACAAGAAGAGCTAACTATCCTAAATATATATGCACCCAATACAGAAGCACCCAGATTCATAAAGCAAGTCCTTAGAGACCTATAAAGAGACTTAGACTCCCACACAATAATAATGGGAGACTTTAACACCCCACTGTCAACATTAGACAGATCAACGAGACAGAAAGTTCACAAGGATATCCAGGAACTGAATTCAGCTCTGCACCAAGCAGACCTAATAGACATCTACAGAACACTCCACCCCAAATCAACAGAATATACATTCTTCTCAGCACCACACCACACCTATTCCAAAACTGACCACATAGTTGGAAGTAAAACACTCCTCAGCAAATGTAAAAGAACAGAAATTATAAAAAATTTTGTCTCTCAGACCACAGTCCAATCAAACTAGAACTCAGGATTAAGAAACTTACTCAAAACTGCTCAACTACATGGAAACTGAACAAGCTGCTCCTGAATGACTACTGGGTACATAACGAAATGAAGGCAGAAGTGAAGATGTTCTTTGAAACCAACGAGAACAAAGACACAACATACCAGAATCTCTGGGACACATTCAAAGCAGTGTGTAGAGGGAAATTTATAGCACTAAATGCCCACAAGAGAAAGCAGAAAAGATCTAAAATTGACACCCTAACATCACAATTAAAAGAACTAGAGAAACAAGAACAAACACACTCAAAAGCTAGCAGAAGGCAAGAAATAACTAAGATCAGAGCAGAACTGAAGGACACAGAGACACAAAAAACTCTTCAAAAAATCAATGAATCCAGGAACTGAGTTTTTGAAAAGATCAACAAAACTGATAGACCGCTAGCAAGACTAATAAAGAATAAAAGAGAGAAGAATCAAATAGATGCAATAAAAAATGATAAAGGGGATGTCACCACTGATCCCACAGAAATACAAACTACCATCAGAGAATACTATAAACAACTCTACGCAAATAAACTAGAAAATCTAGAAGAAATGGATAAATTCCTTGACACATACACCCTCCCAAGAGCAAATCAGGAAGATGTTGACCAATAACAGACTCTGAAATTGAGGCAATAATTAATAGCTTACCAACCAAAAAAGTCCACGACCAGAAGGATTCACAGCCAAATTCTACCAGAGGTACAAGGAGGAGCTGGTACCATTCCTTCTGAAACTATTCCAATCAACAGAAAAAGAGGGAATGCTCCCTAACTCATTTCATGAGGCCAGCATCATCCTGATATCAAAGCCTGGCAGAGACACAACAAAAGAAGATAATTTTAGACCAATATCCCTGATGAACATTGATGCAAAAATCCTCAATAAAATACTGGCAAACTGAATCCAGCAGCACATCAAAAAGCTTATCCACCATGATCAAGTGGGCTTTATCCCTGGGATGCAAGGCTGGTTCAATGTACGCAAATCAATAAACGTAATCTAGCATATAAACAGAACCAAAGACAAAAACCACATGATTATCTCAATAGATGCAGAAAAGGCCTTTGACAAAATTCAACAGCCCTTCATGCTAAAAACTCTCAATTAATTAGGTATTGATGGGATATATCTCAAAATAATAAGAGCTATTTATGACAAACCTACAGCCAATATCATACCGAATGGGCAAAAACTGGAAGCATTCCCTTTGAAAACTGGCAACAGACAGGGATGCCCTCTCTCACCACTCCTATTCAACATAGTGTTGGAAGTTCTGGCCAGGGCAATCAGGCAGGAGAAAGAAAAAAAGGGTATTCAATTAGGAAAAGAGGAAGTAAAATTGTCCCTGTTTCCAGATGACATGATCGTATATCTAGAAAACCCCATTGTCTCAGCCCAAAATCTCCTTAAGCTGATAAGCAACTTCAGCAAAATCTCAGGATACAAAATCAATGTGCAAAAATCACAAGCATTCTTATACCCAATAACAGACAAACAGAGAGCCAAATCATGAGTGAACTCCCATTCACAATTGCTTCAAAGAGAATAAAATACCTAGGAATCCAACTTACAAGGGATGTGAAGGACCTCTTCAAGGAGAACTACAAACCACTGCTCAACGAAATAAAAGAGGATACAAACAAATGGAAGAACATTCCATGCTCATGGATAGGAAGACTCAATATCATGAAAATGGCCATACTGCCTAAGGTAATTTATAGATTCAATGCCATCCCCATCAAGCTACCAATGACTTTCTTCACGGAATTGGAAAAAACTACTTTAAAGTTCATATGGAACCAAAAAAAGAGCCCGCATTGCCAAGTCAATCCTAAGCCAAAAGAGCAAAGCTGGAGGCATCATGCTACCTGACTTCAAACTGTACTACAAGGCTACAGTAACCAAAACAGCATGGTACTGCTACCAAAACAGAGATATAGACCAATGGAACAGAACAGAGCCCTCAGAAATAATACCACACATCTACAGCTATCTGATCTTTGACAAACCTGAGAAAAACAAGCAATGGGGAAAGGATTCCCTACTTAATAAATGGTGCTGGGAAAACTGGCTAGCCATATGTAGAAAGCTGAAACTGGATCCCTTCCTTACATCTTATACAAAAATTAATTCAAGATGGATTAAAGACTTACATGTTAGACCTAAAACCATAAAAACCCTAGAAGAAAACCTAGACAATACCTTTCAGGACATAGGCATGGGCAAGGACTTGATGTCTAAAACACCAAAAGCAATGTCAACAAAAGCCAAAATTGACAAATGGGATCTAATTAAACTAAAGAGCTGCTACACAGCAAAAAAAAAAAAAAAAAACCTACCATAAGAGTGAACAGGAAACCTACAGAATGGGAGAAAATTTTTGCAATCTACTCCTCTGACAAACGGCTAACATCCAGAATCTAAAAGAACTCAAAAAAATTTACAAGAAAAAACGAACAACCCCATCAAAAACTGGGTAAAGGATCTGAACAGACACTTCTCAGAAGAAGACATTTATGCAGCCAACAGCTGCATTTATGAGCCATGAAACAATGCTCATCATCACTGGCCATCAGAGAAATGCAAATCAAAACCACAATGAGATACCATCTCACACCAGTTACAATGGCGATCATTAAAAAGTCAGGAAACAACACGTGCTGGAGAGGATGTGGAGAAATAGGAACACTTTTACTCTGTTGGTGGGACTGTAAACTAGTTCAACCATTGTGGAAGACAGTGTGGCGATTCCTCAGGGATCTAGAACTAGAAATACCATTTGACCCAGCGATCCCATTACTGGGTATATACCCAAAGGAATATAAATCATGCTGCTATAAAGACACATGCAGACATATGTTTATTGCGTCACTACTCACAATAGCAAAGACTTGGAACCAACCCAAATGTCCAACAATGATAGATTGGATTTAGAAAATGTGGCACATATACACCATGGAATACTATGCAGCCATAAAAAATGATGAGTTCATGTCCTTTGCAGGGACATGGATGAAGCTGGAAACCATCATTCTCAGCAAACTATCGCAAGGACAAAAAACCAAACACCGCATGTTGTCACTCATAGGTGGGAAATGAACAATGAGAACACTTGGACACAGGGTGAGGAACATCACACACCGGGGCCTGTTGTAGGGTGGGGGCAGGGGGGAGGGATAGCATTAGGAGATATATCTAATATAAATGAAGAGTTAATGGTTGCAGCTCACCAATATGCCACATGTATACATATGTAACAAACATGCATGTTGTGCACATGTACCCTAGAATTTAAAGTATAATAAAAAAATATATATAAATATCCAGAATACATTAAAAACTCCTACAACAACAACAACAACAATGAAAAACAATTATAAAGTGTGCAAAGGACTTTGTCATTTCTCCAAAGAAATTAAAATGGACAAGACACACATTAAAAAGATGTTCAACAACACTAATAGAGAAATGAAAATCAAAACCACAATGATATATCACCTCACACCCATAAGAATGGCTACTATCCCAATAAAAGGAACAAAGAACAAAGAATAACAAGTTTTGGTGAGGATGTGGAAAAATTGGAAACCTTGTCCACTGCTGTTGGGAATATAAAATGATGCAGCCATTATTTAAAACACTATGGTGCTTCCTCAACAACGTAAAAACAGATTTAACATATAATCCAGAAATTCCACTTCCAGATACGTATCAAAAGAATAGGAGCCTGAACAACATAGCAAGACCCTGTCTCTACAAAAATAAAATAATTAGCTGGGCGTGGTGGCACATGTATGTAGTCCTAGCTACTTGGGAGGCTGAGGTGGGAGGATCACTTGAGCCCAGGAATTAGGGATTACAATATGCTATAACTGTGCCACTGCATTCCAGCCTGGGTGACAGAGTGAGACTCCATCGCAAAAAAAAAAAAAAAAATTAAGTTGGGAGCAAGGACTCAAAAATATACTTTTACAAAAATGTTCCATTCAGTATTATTCACAAAAGCCAAAAGGAGGAAGCAACCCAACGTCCACTGCCAGATGATAAAAACAATATGGTATATACAACCAATTAAATATTACTCAGCCTTAAAGAGGAAGGAAATTGTGACACATGCTACAATATGGATGACTTTTGGGGACACTATGCTAAGTAAAATAAGCCAGATACAAAAGGAAAAACATTGTACGATTCCTCTTATATGAGGTACCTGGTCAAGTCATGTTTAGAGATAGAAAGTAGATTGGTGGTTGTCAGGGGTAGGTGGCATGATTTATTTAATGGTTAGGGTTTCAGTTGAAATGATTTGTTTAATGGGTAGGGTTTCAGATGAAAAAGTTCTAAAGATTGACCTAACACTACTGAATTAAAACCTAAAAATGGAAGTAATCTAAAACCTAAAAAAGTGGACTAACGCCTAAAAATGGTCAAGAAGGTAATGGACCTTCTTGGAACTAACCTAAAACCTAAAAAAGTGAACTAACACCTAAAAATGGTAAAAAAGGTAAATTTTAAGTGCATTTTACTACACTTAAAAGTAAATTACTAGTAGGACAAAGAGCACTAAACTGGGAGTCGTGGGACACAAGACCAAGCCCCTGATCACCTTATGAACCAGAGGATCTTGCACATGCTGTTTAGTTTTTTATTTTATCTTATTTTTTACTTATAACATTTATTACCATCTCTGACCAGATGCACATTAAACATTTTGTATATAAAAAAAAAAAAAGAAATAATAGCGTTCCCATGGACTCTTTACCCAGTTTCCCCAGTGGGTAACTGCAGTACAATATCACAACCAGGATACTGAAACTGATAGTCAAGATACCAACAATTCCACTAGGCAAACTCCTGCTCTCCTTTAGTAGCCACACCCACCTCCCCCTCATACCCACCACCTCCTCGGAGTGTGGACTCTGTCCTTAGCCCTTCATAACCATTAATCTGTTCTCTATTTCTTTAATTTTGTCACGAAATTTATGTAAATGAAACCATACAGTACATAGCATTTTGAAATTGGCATTTTTCATTTAACATATTCTCTGCAAGGTGTTGCATATATTTAGTTTGTTCTTTATTGCTGAGCAGTATTCCATGGTACAGATGGACCACAGTTTGTTTAACCCTTTACCTGTTGAAGGACATCTGGGTTGTTTTCAGTTTTTGACTATATGAATAAAAATGCTATAAGTATTCATGTAGAGGTTTTCATATAAACAGAAAGTTTGATTTTTTTCTGGCATATATGGCCAAGAGTACAATTTGTACAATTGTTGGGGCATATGGCATTTGCATATTCAATTTTTTAGAAAACTGACAAACTGTTTTTCAAAGTGGCTCCATACTATTTCATATTTCTATTACATAAATGAGCCAAAGGTAGCCTCTGCATATGGACCTTATGTTATTTTTTCTTAGCAGGCTGGGAACTCATTCACTCAAAAGCCTGCTAGTACCAAACTCAAATTTTTACACATCCAATTGTTTTAAATAGCCAAACTACGCATATTTTTAACCCTTTAGAGCCTGCCTGTCTTGCATACCCCACAAAACTGCCCCCAACATCTGCTAACCAAAGATAAGATTAACTCCAGAGTAATAAAGACCCCACATCACTGCTGCCCTTCAGAACCCTCTGACCCAGCAACTTCCTGACATGCTGCCTAGTCATCTAAACACGTAAGCCCCTCTGATATTCCTCTTTCTTGAAGAGAAGTTTCCTTGCCTTCCTCCCCTTCTGCGTGCTGGCCTCTACACTCATGCTAACCTGTCAAAGTGTTGCCTGCTGAACACCCCACACACCCCTCAAAAAGCTTGTTGTGTGCTACTGTGGTCATATCTTTTCCTTCTTTCCTTGATCAGTCCTGAAATCCCTCAACTCATTACAAGTGGCAACAAGGATGGAATTTTGGTGATGACCAGGAAATCAATATGGGACCTACCAAGTCAATAGGAGGATTAACTGTCAAAACAACCCTGGACGACCTTAGTGTTTGGGACTCAGAATTTGGAACACGTTCGCATAACTTTGGCATGGCATTCTTCTGTACTGAATTACACTCTATATTTTCTATGGTCTCCCCCATGCCTCATGAGCCTGGACAAGTGGTAGTGCCAGTATTTGAGTAAATCCTCGCCATCAGAACTGACTTTTGAGAGAGAGGCACCAAGCTGCCCAGGGAAGGTCAGCCTGATCACCTGGGTCTCCCACTAGAAAGTCACTAGGTAGGCACTTGTGGGCCTGAATAGAAAAAGGGAAAGTACATACCTCTGGACCACATGTGGGTTACCCCAGATCCCATAATGGGCTATAGTAGGAGAGTTCCCCATGTCCAGACTGGTGATATGTGATGAGAATACTCTGAGATGAGAGAATATCCTTGTCCTTGGACACTGCTATGGCAGGCAAACAAGCTGATAAGGCAGAGATGTCAGTCCGATGCTGGTCTCCTAAGCACAATTGGGAGACACTTGCAAGCAGCTAGTAGTCCTCTGCTATCATGACAATTATGCTTTAGATACTCTCATTCTAGTCCTTTGTTGGAAGTATGTTGAGCTCTCCATCTTTTGGCTGAGCCGACTAAAGCATTATTTCAAGTGACTAAATCAAGGAAAGTTACATTCCAGGACACCAAAGGAAGTGGCTATCCTACTCAAGGGATGCTCCAAACCATAAAGTAGGTGCATGTTGGACCTCGCTGTTGGTTGCTTTTCACCAGGGTTTGCACAGAGAGGAGGTAGAAACTCAAACTCCTGCAGGAGATGAATCGGAAGGGAAGATCCTGGGGAAGAGAACTGGTGACCTCTAAAGAAGAAAGCAGCAGCATGGTGTCATCATGCTAGGGACTAGGATCATTTACCCTCTGCTTTGCCAGTAACCACTGGCAAAGTCATAAAGACAGAAAAACAAAAGAAGAGGGCCACTTCTCTTTTGGAGCAGAAAATGCATCATCTTTCTTGCCCTTATGTCCAGTCTCTCCGTAAGGACCTGACCCAGGAACTGAATGAATAAGGGACTGCCTGACTATATATACAGAATGTATCTGTCAGGGAGCAAACTCCACCTAATAGGGGAATTAAACAATTGGCTGCCATAGTACAAGATGGAAAAAAATGGTGTCACTGCCAAAGTATCCCGCATAATAAGCATGGAAGGTAGGAGTGACCCTCAAAAGAGGCTTTGTGCCTCAGTCCACATATACCTTGTTGATGTGGATTTTTACGGCTTGGCTTGGTGGGCTTTCCATCCTATATTAGGCCTTATAAAGGCCTGGGAAGACTGTCAATGGAAAATGTTAACCAAGGTCAAAGATCTCCTACATCAGCTGGGGATGCTGAAGTGGGTTTATCAGGCAACAGATGACCTGCAGCATGATGACTTGGCAAGTCCAGAGGAAACGGAATTCAATCCCTTGTCTAACGACTTATTTCTCAGGAGGGCGCCTGACAAGTGTAAGTCCTCTTTTTGGGCAATAATGGCTAATGCTAAAACAACTGAAGAGTTCATAGCTTCACTGGATTTAGTAGAAATACATGAAAGACAAACTCAAGTGTTGCCTGTTAATTCTATGACTATAACCCCATCTAGCCTAAATCAAAATTACTATCAACAGTTATGCTGCACCCTTCTAGACCAAGCAAACCACGTAAAGCCAGGTCCGTGGTTTAGCTTGAACCCTGAGTAAACAAAAGGGGTTACATTGGACCCTAAGGGACAAAGGGGCCCAAATTGGATGTTCTCTCATACATTGGTGAAGCAAGTATTAACATTTACTAGGGTTAGATTACAATCTGCAGCAGGTATTCAAAGTCAGCCTCACTTGGGAAGCCTGCTCCTGATCTCCTCCAGTGGCAGGGACCCACCCCCACATAGGGATCTGGTGGTTGCAGAAGGTGGCTACTTCCAGTAGACAATCACCCTTTTACCATATTAACTGTAGTTTGGCTCTACAACATTGGCTGGCTTTGTTGGACATGGGTGCCCAAATCTCCCTAATCCTAAGAATCACTCATGCTCTAAAGGAATCCCCTCACCCCTCACCCTGTCCAGGAGGATGATTATGTAAAGGAGCAATTACTTACTTAACTATTAAAATTGATCCAGTTCTGCTAAAAGATGCTTTGATTCTGGTTGTACCCCTGAGACTATCCCCTTTCCTTATTTGAATGGACTTCTTCAATCAGCTAGTAACTCCATAGAACCTAATGCTTTTATGGTATTGGTGGGCACTACCTGGTGGGAACCAGTTAACTTTCCCCTACCAGGGCAGGTGGTAAATACGGCACAGTACAAGCTAAGGCAAGACCCTGAAGGATTATAGGCTATCATAGCTTATTTAAATAACGTGTACTGATTCTTACCATCTCACCTGTCAATCCTCTGGTATAGCCTATGTGTAAAGCCACTATTAATAAATGGAGAGAGTTAAATAAGAGCACCTTTTTATTGGAGCACTTCTACTAGATATCATCACCTTAATGGATGACATTCAAAACAACATAGATAAATGGCATGGAGTTATAGACTTGCCTAACATGCTCCAATTGGGAAATATTTTGTAGGAGAGTTAATCACAATTTGCCTTCACTTTTGAGGGTGAAGAGTATATTTTTTCCCAGCCACCTATGGGATACTCAAATAGCCCTGTGATCGAACTTGTGCAGATATGACCTAGATGCCTGCCCCATTATTTCCACCAGAAATTCAGCTTTGGCATTATATTGATAAAATCCTCCTTACTAAATCTTACCAAGATTCTGTCTCTGAGGCTATCACAACTGTGAGAAAACACTTCAATGAGAGGGGATGGTATCTTAGTCCACTTAGGCTGCTATAACAGAATACCATAAATTGGGTGGCTTATAAACAATAGATATTTATTCCTCACAGTCATGGAGGCTAGGAAGTGCAAGATCAAGATGCCAGCAGATTTGGCATCTGGTGAAGGTCCTCTTACTACTTCATAGATGGCTGTCTTTTTGCTGTGTCCTCACATGACAGAAGGAGAAAACAATGTCTCTGGGGTCTCATTTATAAGGGAACTAATCCCATTCATGAGGGCTTCGCCTTCTCTTAATGCCTAGGCCTCAACTCCTAATACCATCACATTGGGAGTTAGGATTTCAACATATGAATTTGGGAGAACATAAATATCGCCTATAGCAGATGGGCAACTGCCCCACATAAGGTACAAGACCTCTCTATTAAATCTTGGGGTTACCTTTGGAACTCAGAAGGATGAACTATTCTCAGTCTGGTAAGACAAGCTCCTAGTGCTCCAACCTCCCACACTGGTAAAGAAGATCCAACATTTGATAGGAATGTTTATATTCTGGCTCCAACACACTCCTCACCTCCAATATTTGCTACTGAGTCACCTGTAAGTCTCACTTTTCAGTGAGAACCTGAGCAACGAGGTACTAGATAAACTAAAGGAAGCTATTACTTTGGCTCTCCCGTTAGTGCACCTGAATAAAACTTAAAATGAGATGTTTCTGACACACACACACACACACACACACACACACAAAATTGTTTCCTAGACTCTCTTGAGGTAAACCTAAATGCAAGAACTAAAACTGTAAAATTCTTTTTTTCTCTCACAAGATTTACAAGACTAAAACTGTAAAATTCTTAGAAGAGAACATAGGGGGAAATCTTCATGACATGGAATTTGGCAATGATTTCCTCAACATGACACTAAAAGCACAGGCAACAAAGAATAAATTGATAAACTGTACTTTATCAAAATTTTGTGCATCAAAAGATACTATCAAGAGAATAAAAAGGTAACCAGAGAATGGGAGAAAATATTTGCAGATCATATATATGGTAAGGGATTGATATAAAGAATATATAGAGAATTCCTAAAACTCAACCACAAAAAACAACCCAATTCAAAAATGGGCAATGGACTTGAATAGATATTTCTCCAAAGAAGATATACAAATGGACAATAAGCACATGAAAATATGCTCAATGCCACTAGTCATAAGGAAAATGCAAATCGAAACCACGAGATACTACTTCATACCCACTAGGATGGATACTATCCAAAAAACAAAAGGAAAAATGCAATTATTGGTGAGGATACAGAAAAAATAGAGTCCTTGTGCATTGCTGATGGGAATGTAAAATGGCACAGCCACTGTGGAAAACAACTTGGAAGTCGTTTAAAAAGTTAAATATAAAATTACCATATGATCCAACAATCCACTTTTAGGTATATACCCCAAAGAACTCGAAGCAGGAAATCAAACAGACAGTTGAATACCAATATTCATAGACAAATTATTAACCAAAGCTAAAAGGTGGAAGCAACCCAGATGTCCATCAATGGATGACTAAACAAAATGTGCTATATCCATACAATAGAATATTTTTCAGCCTCAAAAAGGAATGAAGTTCTGATACATGCTGCAACATGGATGGACCCTGAAAACACCATGCTAAGTGACATAAGCCAGACACAAACACATACAAAAACAAATATTATATGACTTCACTTACATGAGCTACCTAGAATAGGTAAATTCATAAAGACCAGAAAGTAGAATAGAGGGTTGCCAGGGGCTGCTGGGAGGGGAAAATGGAGAGTTATTTTGTTATGCTATGGAGTTTCTGTTTGGGATGATGAAAGAGTTCTAGAAATGGATAATGATGGTAGATGCACAACTTCTGATTGCTGATTACACTGTACACTTAAAATGATTAAAATGGTAAATTTTATGTTATGTATATTTTACAAAAACCAAAACAAGCAAAAAATACCATGGGGCCAGAGGATGGACTGTTATATAAATGAACCACAGATAGCCTCTGTATATGGACCCTATGCTGTTTACTTCTTCATTACAGGTTAGGAACCCATTAGCTGAAAAGCTTGATAGTACCAATCTGAAAATGTTACACAGCCAATTGTTTTAAATATAGCCCACATGAGTATATTTTTAGGCATTAGGGCCTGCCTGCTTTACATACACTGCAAAACTTCACAAAATATCTACTACCCATAGACAAGAAAAACTGTAGGGCAATAAAGACCCCAAGCTGCTGCTGGTCTTCAGAGTTCCCTGACCCACAGACTCCCTGCTGTGCTGCCTAGCAACATCATATATTAATAGACATGTCAGCTCCGTCTCCTTCATGAGTTCCTTAGCCCTCCTCCCCTTATGGGTTGTGCCCTCAGGCCTATACCAGAGAGTCTGGATGGCCTCGTGCTGTGAAGGATTTTCCCAGGTGCAAATCTGTCAAAGGATCACTTAAAGTTTGCTGTGCGTTAACGCCATCTCGTGATTCTTATCAGATGTAAAATCCTTCAAAGTCACTATAATCCCCACCAGGAAGGCAGGAAAAATTCAGCTTTTCAGTATCTTTGACAGCACTTTGTATTGTAACCATTTTTTTTTTATTTTAGCCATTCTGATAAATGTGTAGTAGTATCTGATTGAGCATTTGCATTTACCAAATTGGCTAATGATGTTGAACATTTATCTTTTTTTTCTTTTAAGTTTTAATGTTTATTTCTCCAAGACAGCCTAGCTTGTACTCTATTTGGATAAATTTCATAAGCTAGTTTTCTGCTGTTACTAGTTTTAAACTTTATATTTCTGATGACAAGACACGCTGCAAAAATACTCTAGTTCAACAGAGTTATGTTCACAAAACAATTTTTATCCATTCTACACTGTTTCAGAATTACTAGTTGATTTTTAAACACAAAGTAGATATAGAGGCTAATGGTGGTTAACGTGATATATTTCTTATAGCAAACTGTGGTTCACACAATACTTGTGCTCAAAGGGGAAGGCACATGATTTCCTAAAATGAGCCACCTTATAAAGAGTTCTTACTGTATAAATTACATCACATTTACTGTACATAACCTCAAAACTGAGGTATTATTCAATTTATAAAAACTACTTTATCAGTCTTTATGAAGCAGTACATATGTGCCAAATTCCATTTTAGAAGTTTCCACATCATTTTCATATAAAACAAAGTTTGAAAACAAGTAACATTTAAATACAGCATGGTATTCTAACACAACTGAAACTTTTTTCTTCTTCTTCTCTACAGGACCCAACAAAATCTGAAAATGAACTATGCTGTAAATTTGCCTCATGCAAAGATCTTTATGTTCTCTCTGAAAGTGAAAAGCATGGCCTTTTAAGCACATTTTACTGTTTTATACTATTATGGCAACTTGTGTACTGCAGCACAGTCTGTTTTGAGAAAAAGTTATGATTTTTTTCATGCAAAAATCTACACAAATTAGCTTTGATAAGGAAAGACATTCATAGCATCAAACATTCATTCAGTGCAAATGCACAAGGAAACCTTCCTGAAATGTTTTCTGACTTGAGAGTCAACTAAAAAGAAAGCCATACTAGGTAAATAAAAACTTACAGGGGCGGGGAGGAAAAGGGGTAAGGGGAAATAGAAAACATAAGTTGCAGAGTAAACAAATGTCTGCTGCTGATCCAGTATTTGTTTTTATGTCCAGTGTACATTAACACTCAGGATCTCATTTTGATGATTTACTAGGCTATCAGCCACCTGAAGGCAAATCAAGCTTGCATGTGTTCACATACAGCACCACTACCACACTCCTGTACATAGTCACTCCAGGACTAGGAGTCTAATTCATGAATGAGAGCCCTAGATTTTAAAGATGATACTGACTGTCCATCACTGAGCCAGACATTCATTCAACATTTTCCATTTGGACACTGCTTCATAGCAAGGCCTAGGCTCATTTTCCTTTTACTTATGTGGGCATCCAATTCTCTTTTACGCTTACAAGCCTTGAAGATAATAGTACTACACTTTCCCCTCAGTTTATATAGAGTAAGTCAATGTTCTTTCTCAGGCACTGAAGATCTGTGACCTGTAGCCCTTTTTACTATGAACAGCCTAAATAAGCATTCATGTAAAGTTTTCATTACATTTTGCCACTCATTCTCACTCATACCCATTCACCATCTTGACCACATTTGGGCATTTTCTGTGATTCCAAATGAAATCTTCACATTTTCTTTCCCAATTTAATGCAGAAGCAGATCCCATGAGCTAAGCTTGATGGATCAAACCTTCATATATATATATATACACATACATACATATATATATACACATATACACACATATATGTATATACATATATATATATATATACGTATGTATGTATGTATATAAATTGTACCTAACTTCCACAATACTGTTCTAAAACTGGAACTGTTCTATTGGTATACTGGCAGATAAATTGAAACCAAATGTTCCACCTTGAATTGCCTCTGGATCAAGGCTAAGATCTTCATCAATATCATTTGAAGAGAACTGAGCAATCATCTCATAGGCTAATTTGTAGATGTCTCCATTTTTATGATTTTGAAGTTGTTCAATTTTCTCCAGTCCTCCACATTTTTCTATAAGATTGGCTATGGATTCTGCGTCATTTTTAGCCATTTTTAATATATTACTTAATTCATCCAGTACTACTTGTACAACTTGTGCATCTTTTACAGTCAGCTTCTGAGTGCCAATATCCCCCTTATCCAAAAGGTTTATTATTCTTGGTACAATATTGGCATCAATTACTGCCTGTATCTGCAGCTGATTAGCTGCAGTGATGTTACAGAGAAACCATACTGCCTCTTTATTAATTTTCTCTTTGGGATGTGTCAGGATTGCCCGCAAGTATGAAAGAGCATCATAATTCACAACTACTTCTGTTTGCTCTTCAATTCCAGTAGCCATGTTGCTCACAGCTTGAGGTGCAGCAGTCTGAACCACCCGGCGGCTGAGCAGAGGAACCTAATAAGGAACTATTCCAGAGTCTATTACCATCTGTATTTGTTCATTGCCAGCACCAGTAAGGTAAGAGAGGGCCCAGTCTGTATCTACTAATATATTTACAAATGTATGATGAATTAGAACACAAAGAGCTGAAAGCATTTCCTGTATGGTTTCCATTGGTGGTGGTGGGTCTTTGTGGTGACATAAATTGGCCATAACCCAGGCTGGGCATGGTGGCTCACACTTGGAATGCTAGCACTTTGGGAGGCTGAGGCAGGAGGATTCTTGAGTCCAGGAGTTAGAGACCAGCCTAGGCAACATGGTGAGACCCTGTCTCTACAAACAATTTAAACATTTAGCTGGGTGTGGTGGCACGCACTTGTGGTTCCAGCTACTCGGGAGGCTAAGGCAGGATGATTTCTTGAGCTCCAGAGGTTGAGGGTGCAGTTAGCTGTGTTTGCGCCACTGCATTCCAGCCTGGGTGAGCCCCTATCACAGAAAAAAAAATGTTTTGAAGTAAAATAAAGGTTTCACAACTCCAAGACTTATGACATAATCTCTACATCGGGAGAACCATCACCTATGATAGTTCTCAATGCCCACACTGCTTGCTCACAAACATTCTGATGAAGTGAATGGAGGAGCCTCAGGAAATGTGGCACAGCATTGGACTGAACTACTGTTTGAGCTTGTTCAGAGGTTCTAGATGCAGTGTTTGTCAAAGCCCATGCAGCTTCTAACTGTAAAGCATTGTCATCTCTTTCAAGACAATAGACTAGAACAGGCAGTATTCCAGATTTTATTTTTATAAATTGGTAGACTTCAATCACTGGACAAAGCTTCCTAGCAGCCCGAACTGCATTTAATTGAATTTCTTAGTTATCACTTGAAGCATTTTGAATAATAGCTACTAGAGAGGTATTTTACACTCCATAATCATCATTTGTATCATTCTTCACAGGTATCTTCATTCAGTACGTTCCTTCTCTTTAAGAGATGTTCATCTCTTTTATTCTTCCTTAATTCAACTACAACTTCATTTTGCTGTCTTCTCATAATCCCCAAGTTGTGGACTTTGTTCTCAAAATTCTTGAGCCATTGGCTGTCTAGTTTTTCATTGTCCACTATGAACGAGCTGATGACTCCTTCCCCTACCCAGACCCCACAGGATCTGCCCCAACCACCATGCCACACCGACACTCCCAGGAACCAGGCTGCCTGCGCTGCTATGCCGGCTGTGCCACTGCTTCCTTCCTCCTCCTCAACTGCCTCAGCTGAGGCCTTCTCCTCTCCCTGTACAACTCCCTTCCTCAACCCCAGCATGAGAGCAGATCAGGTGGAGACAACTACGGGAGCGGAATGGCAGCAACGGTGGTGGAATGTAATGCATGCTGAGAGTGAGATGGCCTCAATCTCTGCACACCTTTTCATGTGCTTATTTTCCATCTGTTATATTTTCTTCAGTGAAATGTTTATGTCTTTTGCCTATTTTTAACTAGGCTTGTTTTTACTATTACGTGTTAAGAGTTCTTGATATATTCTAGATACTAGTTTGTTACTGGATATGTTATTTGTAGTATTTTCTCCCAGTCTGTAGCTCTGTAGCTTCTGTAGAGGAAAAGTTTTTAATTTTATTGAGGTCTAATATATCAACTTTTCCTTTTATGAATCATACTTTTAGTATCAAGTGACTTACCTGAAATTTTTCTAAGTTTTCTTCTAAAAGATTTATAGTTTGAGCATTTTACATTTAAATTTATGATCCATTTTGTATAAAGTATGAGGTGTAGGTGAAGGTTAATTTTGAGCGGAGAGGGCAATGGATTGCTCAGCATCATTTGTTGAAAAGACTATCCTTCCCCCATTTAATTACTTCTGTAATAATTTAGGCGTATCTGTGCAGGTCGGCTTTTGGGTTCTCTATTCTCTTCTATTGAGTTTTATATCTATCCCTCTACCACTGCCGCACAGACTTGATTACCATAGCCATATAAATGTCTTGAAATTGAGTATAATGGTTCCTCCCACCTTATACTTCTTTGTCAAATTGTCTTAGCTATTCTACCTCCGCTGACTTTACATACACATTTTAGAATAATGTTGACTACATCTCCAAAAAAAATCTGCCTGCGATTTTCATAGGAAATGTATTGTAATTGCATACCAATTTGGGAAGGGCTGACATTTTTACTGTGTTGATTTTGACAATCCACGAACATGCAATGTGCCTCTCCATTCATTTAGATCTTTAATTTCTCCATCAGCATTTTCTAGTTGTGAGCAGATCTTATACATGTTTTGCTACATTTGCATTTACGTATTTATTTGAATGATTGTGAATGATATATTTTTTATTTCAATATCTGTATGTTCATTGCTAGTATATGAAGCACAAGTGATTTATGTATGTTGATATTGTGTCCTATGATTGTGTTGAAGTCACCTATGTTGATGGGTGCAGCACACCAACATGGCACATGTATACATATGTAACAAACCTGCACATTGTGCACATGTGCCCTAAAACTTAAAGTATAATAATAATAATAATAATAATAATAATAATAAAAAGAGAATTAGCTAAGAATTCAAAAAAACTTTTGACGAGGCATAATACTTTTTTTTTTAATTTTATTTTTTGAGACAGAGTCTCACGCCATTCTCCTGTCTCAGCCTCCAGAGCAGCTGGGACTACAGGTGCCCACCACCGTGGCTAATTTTTTTTTTTTTTTTTGTATTTTTAGTAGAGACAGGGTTTCACTGTGTTAGCCAGGAGGGTCTCGATCTCCTGACCTCGTGATCCACTGGACTTGGCCTCCCAAAGTGCTGGGATTACAGGCATGAGCCACTGTGCCCAGCTGACAGGGCATAATACTTTTTATGATTTCTTTATTTTTTAGTTTTTTGGCTTTCCTATTTATAATTCAGAATATAGTATCATCTATTATAGTTATACCTATATTTTTCTGACAATATTTCCTAATTTTTTATTTTCCAATTTTATAAACAATATTTTCATTTGATTCCAGTCTATAAACTATTTCTACATAATGATTAATAATACCATTTCTATAAACGTCATGTGCTGTATACGTGGCATGGCGTATACAGATAGTTTTGTGTTTTATGTTTTGTTATATAACCTATATTGAGTTAAATTTTGTGGAGTGTGTAAGCTCTGTGTCTAGATTCAATTTTTTCTTTTTTAATATGTGGATGTTGAGTTGTTCTGGCACCATTGGTTAAAAAGACTTTCCTTTCTCTGTTGAATTGTCTTTGTTCCTTTGTCAAAGCTGAGTTGATTATATTTCTGTGGGTCAATTTCTGGGCTCTCCATTCTGTTCCATTGATCTATTTGTACTTGTTGTTTGTTTGTTTCCAATAACACCCTGTCTTAATTATTGTAGCTTTGCAGTAAGTGTTAAAGTCAGGTAGTTTCAGTTCTCCAACTTTGTTATTCTGATTCAATATTGTGTTGGCTATTCTGAGTCTTTGGTGTCTCTATATAAACTTTACAATCAGCCTGTCAGTATTCACAAAGTAACTTGCTAAGATTTTGATTGAGATTTTATTGGATCTATAAAGTTGGGAAGAACTGACAGATTGGCAATATTGAATCTTTCTATCCATGAGCATAGAATATCTCTTCATTTATTTAGTTCTTTGATTTATTTCATCAGATTTTTATAGTTTTCCTTGTGTTGATCTTGCATATATTTCGTTAGATTTATAGCTAAGTATGTCATTTTTTGTGTGCTAATGTAAATGGTATTGTGTTTTTAATCTGAAATTCCACTTGTTCATTGCTAGTATGTTGGAAAGCAATTGATTTGTGTATATTATATTAAACTTGTAAATGCAAAAAAAAGAGTTGTTCTCTGGTTTTCTAGATTCGTTGGGATTTTTTCTACATAAACAATCATGTCATCTGCAAATAGAGACAGTTTTATTTCTTCCTTTCCAATCTGTAGGTCTTTCATTTATTTTTCTTGCCTTAATTCTATGGCTAGGACTTCCAATACTAGTTAAGATTTTGAAGTCACAAATTATGAATTAAATTACTGTCAAACCTTGGAGATAATATAGGTTCAGTTCCAGGCCACTGCAATAAAGCAATTGTCACAGTAAAGTGAGTATCACAATAAAGCCAGTCACACAATTTTTTGGCATGTGATTATGTTTACAATATACTGTAGTCTATTAAGTATGCAACAACATTACATCTAAAAACTGTATATATCTTAATTAAAAATACTTTATTACTAAAAAATGCCAGCAATCGTTTGAGCTTTCAGCAGGTAGTAATCTTTTTGCTGGTGGGAAGTCTTGCCTCGATGTTGATGGCTGCTGACTGCTCAGGGTACTGGTGGTTGAAGGTTGGAGTGGCTGTGGTAATGTCTTAAAATATGACAACAATGAAGTGTGCCACATCGATGTACTCATCCTTTCATGAAAGATTCCTCTGTAGCATGTGATGCTATTTCAGGCATTTTACCCACAGCAGAACTTCCTTGAAAACTGGAGACGATCCTCTGAAACCGTGACACTGCTTTTTCAACTAAGTTTATATAATATTATAAATCCTTTGCTATCATTTCAACAATGTTCACAGCATCTTTACTAGCAGTAAATTCCATCAAATAAATCACTTTCTTTGCTCATCCATAAGAAGCAACTCCTCATCCATTCAAGTTTTATCATGAGATTGCAGCAATTCAGTCACATCTTCAGGAACCACTTCTATTTATATTTCTCTTGGTATTTCACCATATCTGCCGTTATATCCTCCACTGAAGTCTTGAACTCATCAAAATCATCCATGAGAGTTGGCATCAACTCTTTCTAAACTTCTGTTAATGTTGATATTCTGACTTCCTCCCATAAATCATGAATATTCTTTTTTTTAGAAAAATTATACTTTAAGTTTTAGGGTACAAGTGCACAATGTGCAGGTTTGATACATAGGTATACATGTGTCATGTTGGTTTGCTGCACCCATCAACTCGTCATTTACATAAGGTATTTCTCCTAATGCTATCCATCCCCTAGCCCCTCACCCCCCAACAGGCCCCAGTGTGTGATGTTCCTTACCCTGTGTCCAAGTGTTCTCATTGTTCAATTCCCACCTATGAGTGACAACATGCGGTATTTGGTTTTCTGTCTTTGTGATAGTTTGCTGAGAACGATGGTTTCCAGCTTCATCCATGTCCCTGCAAAGGACATAAACTCATCCTTTATTATGGCTGCATAGTATTCCATGGTGTATATGTGCCACATTTCCTTAATCCAGTCTATCATTGATAAACATTTGGGCTGGTTCCAAGTCTTTGCTATTGTGAATAGTGCCACAATATACATACATGTGCATGTGTCTTTATAGTAGCATGATTTATAATCCTTTTTTTTTTTTTAATTTTTTTTTATTGATAATTCTTGGGTGTTTCTCACAGAGGGGGATTTGGCAGGGTCATGGGACAATAGTGGAGGGAAGGTCAGCAGATAAACAAGTGAACAAAGGTCTCTGGTTTTCCTAGGCAGAGGACCCTGCGGCCTTCCGCAGTGTTTGTGTCCCTGGTTACTTGAGATTAGGGAGTGGTGATGACTCTTAACGAGCATGCTGCCTTCAAGCACCTGTTTAACAAAGCACATCTTGCACCGCCCTTAATCCATTTAACCCTGAGTGGACACAGCACATGTTTCAGAGAGCACAGGGTTGGGGGTAAGGTCACAGATCAACAGGATCCCATGGCAGAAGAATTTTTCTTAGTACAGAACAAAATGAAAAGTCTCCCATGTCTACTTCTTTCTACACAGACACGGCAACCATCCGATTTCTCAATCTTTTCCCCACCTTTCCCGCCTTTCTATTCCACAAAGCCGCCACTGTCATCCTGGCCCGTTCTCAATGAGCTGTTGGGCACACCTCCCAGATGGGGTGGTGGCCGGGCAGAGGGGCTCCTCACTTCCCAGAAGGGGCGGCCGGGCAGAGGCGCCCCTCACCTCCCGGACGGGGTGGCTGGCCGGGCGGGGGGCTGACCCCCCCACCTCCCTCCCGGACAGGGCGGCTGGCCGGGCAGAGGGGCTACTCACTTCCCAGTAGGGGCGGCCGGGCAGAGGGGCCCCTCACCTCCCAGACGGGGCGGCTGGCCGGGCGGGGGGCTGACCCCCCACCTCCCTCCCGGACAGGGCGGCTGGCCGGGCGGGGGGGCTGATCCCCCCACCTCCCTCCCGGACGGGGTGGCTGGCCGGGCAGAGGGGCTCCTCACTTCCCAGTAGGGGCGGCCGGGCAGAGGCGCCCCTCACCTCCCAGACGGGGCGGCTGGCCGGGCGGAGGGCTGACCCCCCACCTCCCTCCCGGACGGGGTGGCTGGCCGGGCAGAGGGGCTCCTCACTTCCCAGTAGGGGCGGCCGGGCAGAGGCGCCCCTCACCTCCCAGACGGGGCGGCTGGCCGGGCGGGGGGCTGACCCCCCCACCTCCCTCCCAGACGGGGCGGCTGGCCGGGCGGGGGGCTGACACCCCACCTCCCTCACGGACGGGGCGGCTGGCCGGGCAGAGGGGCTCCTCACTTCCCAGTAGGGGCGGCCGGGCAGAGGGGCCCCTCACCTCCCAGACGGGGCGGCTGGCCGGGCGGGGGGCTGACCCCCCCACCTCCCTCCTGGACAGCGCGGCTGGCCGGGTGGGGGGGCTGATCCCCCCACCTCCCTCCCGGACGGGGCGGCTGGCCGGGCAGAGGGGCTCCTCACTTCCCAGTAGGGGCGGCCGGGCAGAGGCGCCCCTCACCTCCCGGACAGGGCGGCTGGCCGGGCGGCTGGCCGGGCGGGGGGCTGACCCCCCCACCTCCCTCCTGGACGGGGCGGCTGGCCGGGCAGGGGGGCTGACCCCCCTACCCCCCTCCCGGACGGGGTGGCTGGACGGGCAGAGGGGCTCCTCACTTCCCAGTAGGGGCGGCCGGGCAGAGGCGCCCCTCACCTCCCGGACGGGGCAGCTGGCCGGGCGGGGGGCTGACCCCCCCACCTCCCTCCCGGATGGGGTGGCTGCCGGGCGGAGACGCTCCTCACTTCCCAGATGAGGTGGCTGCCCGGCGGAGAGGCTCCTCACTTCTCAGACGGGGCGGCTGCCGGGCAGAGGGGCTCCTCACTTCTCAGACGGGGTGGTTGCCAGGCAGAGGGTCTCCTCACTTCTCAGACAGGGTGGCCGGGCAGAGACGCTCCTCACCTCCCAGACGGGGTCGCGGCCGGGCAGAGGCGCTCCTCACATCCCAGATGGGGCGGCGGGGCAGAGGCGCTCCCATCTCAGACGATGGGCGGCCGGGCAGAGACGCTCCTCACTTCCTAGATGTGATGGCGGCCGGGAAGAGGCGCTCCTCACTTCCTAGATGGGATGGCGGCCGGGCGGAGACGCTCCTCACTTTCCAGACTGGGCAGCCAGGCAGAGGGGCTCCTCACATCCCAGACAATGGGCGGCCAGGCAGAGACACTCCTCACTTCCCAGATGGGGTGGCGGCCGGGCAGATGCTGCAATCTCGGCACTTTGGGAGGCCAAGGCAGGCGGCTGGGAGGTGGAGGTTGTAGCGAGCCGAGATCACGCCACTGCACTCCAGCCTGGGCACCATTGAGCACTGAGTGAACGAGACTCCGTCTGCAATCCCGGCACCTCGGGAGGCCGAGGCTGGCGGATCACTCGCGGTTAGGGGCTGGAGACCGGCCCGGCCAACACAGCGAAACCCCATCTCCACCAAAACCAGTCAGGCATGGTGGCGCGTGCCTGCACTCGCAGGCACTTGTTAGGCTGAGGCAGGAGAGTCAGGCAGGGAGGTTGCAGTGAGCTGAGATGGCAGCAGTACAGTCCAGCTTCGGCTCCGCATGAGAGGGAGACCGTGGGGAGAGGGAGAGGGAGAGGGAGAGGGAGAGGGACATAATCCTTTCGGTATATACCCAGTAATGGGATTGCTGGGTCAAATGGTATTTCTAGTTCTAGATCCTTGAGGAATCACCGCACTGTCTTCCACAATGGTTGAACCAATTTACACTCCCACCAACAGTGTAAAAGCATTCCTATTTCTCAACATCCTCCCCAGCATCTGTTGTATCCTGACTTTTTAATGTTCGCCATTCTAATTGGTGTGAGATGGTATCTCACTGTGGTTTTGATTTGCATTTCTCTGATGACCAGTGATGACGAGCATTTTTTCATGTCTGTTGGCTGCATAAATGTCTTCTTTTGAGAAGTGTCTGTTCACATGCTTTGCCCACTTTTTGATGGGATTGTTTTTTTCTTGTAAATTTGTTTAAATTATTTGTAGATTCTGGATATTAGCCCTTTGTCAGATGGGTAGATTGCAAAAATTTTCTCCCATTCTGTAGGTTGCCTGTTCACTCTGATGATAGTTTCTTTTGCAGTGCAGAAGCCCTTTAGTTTAATTAGATCCCATTTGTCTATTTTGGCTTTTATTGCCATTGCTTTTGGTGTTTTAGTCATGAAGTCCTTGCCTATGCCTATGTCCTGAATAGTATTGCCTAGGTTTTCTTCTAGGGTTTTTATGGTTTTAGGTCTAACATTTAAGTCTTTAATCCATCTGGAATTAATTTTTGTATAAGGTGTAAGGAAGGGATCCAGTTTCAGCTTTCTACATATGGCTAGCCAGTTTTCCCAGCACCATTTATTAAATAGGGAATCCTTTCCCCATTGCTTTTTTTTTTTTTTTTTGGCAGGTTTGTCAAAGATCAGATGGTTCTAGATGTGTGGTGTTATTTCTGAGGGCTCAGTTCGGTTCCATTGGTTTATATATCTGCTTTGGTACCAGCACGATGCTGTTTTGGTTACTGTAGCCTTGTAGAATAGTTTGAAGTCAGGTAGCGTGATGCCTCCAGCTTTGTTCTTTTTGCTTAGGATTGTCTTGGCAATGCAGGCTCTTTTTTGGTTCCATATGAACTTTAAAGTAGTTTTTTTTCCAATTCTGTGAAGGAAGTCATTGGTAGCCTGATGGGGATAGCATTGAATCTATAAATTACCTTGGGCAGTATGGCCATTTTCACTATATTGATTCTTCCTACCCATGAGCATGGAATGTTATTTCATTTGTTTGTTCCTCTTTTATTTCGTTGAGCAGTGGTTTTTAGTTGTTCTTGAAGAGGTCCTTCACATCCCTTGTAAGCTGGATTCCTAGGTATTTTATTCTCTTTGTAGCAATTCTGAATGGGAATTCACTCATGATTTGGCTCTCTGTTTGTTTGTTATTGGTGTATAGGAATCCTTGTGATTTCTGCACATTGATTTTGCATCCTGAGACTTTGCTGAAGTTGCTTATCAGCTTAAGGAGCATTCCCTTTGAAAACCGGCACAAGACATGGATGCCCTCTCTCACCACTCCCATTCAACATAGTGTTGGAAGTTCTGGCCAGGGCAATCAGGCAAGAGAAAGAAATAAAGGATATTCAATTAGGAAAAGAGGAAGTCAAATTGTCCCTGTTTGCACATGACATGATTGTATATTTAGAAAACCCCATTGTCTCAGCCCAAAATCATGAATATTCTTAATGGCATCTAAAATAGTGAATCGTTCCCAGAAATTTATTTACTTGGCCCATGTCCATTGGAGCAATTACAATCTATGGCAGCTATGGCCATACAAAGTGTATTTCCTAAATAATAAGACCTGAAAGTCAAAGTTACTACTTGATCCATGGGCTGCAGAATGGATATTATGTTAGCGGCCATGAAAACATTCATCTGCATGCAGATCTCCATAAGAGCTCCTAGATTACTTGGTGTACTGTTATTGAGCAGTAATACTCTGAAAGAAACCTTTTCTTCTGTACAGTGCACCTCAACAGTGACCTTAAAATATTTAGTAAACCATGCTGTGAGCAGACATGCTATCATCTAGGCTTTTTTGTTCTATTTATAGAGCACAGGCAGAATAGATTTATTATAATTGTTAAGGGCCCTAGGATTTTTGGAATGATAAATGAGCACTGGCTTCATCTGAATGTCACCAGCTGCATTAACCCCTAACAAAAGTTAGGCTGTCCTTTGGAAATTTGAAGCCAGACACTGACTTCTTCTTTCTAATTATGAAAGTACTAGGTAGCAGCTTCTTCCAATAGAAAGCTGCTTCATCTATATTGAAAAATCTGTCCTTCAGTGTGGCCATCTTCACCAATTATCTTAGCTAGATCTTCTAGATAACTTGTGCAGCTTCTACATCAGTACTTGTTGCTTCACCTTGCACTTTTGTGTTATGGAGATGACTCCTTTCTGTAAAGCTCATGAACCAAGCTCAGGTAGCTTCCAACTTTTCTCCTGCAGCTTCCTCACTTTTCTCAGCCTTCAAAGAATTGAAGACAGTTAGGAACTTTTATCAACAATAGGACTGTTTTGCTTTCTTATCGTTTGTGTTTTCACTAGAGTAGCACTTTTAATTTCCTTCAAGAACTTTTCCTTCACAGTCACAACTTGGGCTGTTTGGTGCAAGAGCCCTAGCTTTTGTCCTTTCTCAGCTTTTGACGTGTCTTCCTTGCTAAGCTTAATGATTTCTAACTTTTGATTTAAAGTGAGAAACATGTGACTCTTCGTTTCACTTGAACACTTAAAGGCCATTGCATGGTTATTAGTTGGCCTAATTTCAATATTGTTGTGTCTTGAATCCAGAAGACTGAAAAGATGGAGCAATTATCTTCATTTCTTTCCATATTCTGCATTCTAGTTCTGTGATTTCAGCCATCTTAGCCTGGTTAAGAACCCTTGTTGAAGAACTAGTACTGTCATTTGGAGGAAAGAAGACACTCTGGCTTTTCAAGCTGTCATAGTTCTTGCACTGGTTCTCATTTTTATCAGCTGATGTTTCTTCAATCTTTGAAGTCACTGTCCTTTGGATTTTTTTAAATTTTATTCTATTTGAGGACCTTGGGGTTTGATTGTGGCAAAAGGTGGGTTCAGTTGACTGGGTTCATTTCTGGAAGATTTTAGGAGGCCAAGCCTCAGCTCAGGACTCCACAACTGCATGTGCTAACTCTGGATGACTGCTATCAAGCCTCTGCTTTGTTCTTTGGCTCCTTGAAATTATGAACCTGCTGTGCTAGAAGGGCTGAGGTGCTCACAGACCGCTGGTCACTACACTCTAATGAGTGGTAACAGCTAAAGTGTTTCATAGGGTGATGGTAGTGGGATTCATCTTTGTTTGCATGTGTCAGCAGTGGTGGCAGTGGCAGCACAGCGGGGTGCATGCTTGTTTGCTGCAGCAGGGTGCTAGGAGGTGCCAGCATGCCTGCCTCCATGCAGGCATTCACAGTAGTGGCGGTGGAGGCTCAGGAGGGCAGAGGCCTGACTGGTGACTGTGTGTGTGGTCCTGCTAGTGGTGTTAGCATGGGGGTAGTGCACTGGTGGGTGCAGGACTGTGTCCACCCTCTGTGCATGTTTATGCAGGCTCAGGGCAGGGGAGGGTCTGCTAGTCTCTGTGCCTAGTTTCACTTGCAGGGGCAGAACTGCCTGGCTTTGTGCCTGCCAAGGCTCCAACTGCAATGGCGGTACAGCAGCGGTGGAGGGTAGAGGGTTGTAGTGAACAGTGGCACAGTATGGTTCAGTGCATATATGTGCTGGCCAGGCAGGGAAGAAGGCAAGATTGGCCCCATGTACACATGTGCGGTCAAGGCAATGTGGGAAGTGGCCCTGGGCCCACAGGAAGCTGTATTGTGGGTATCGAGTGGGTGGGGTGGTACGTGACCTCAGGGGCCACCCTGCTATAGCTCATCAGCAGTCAGGTGCAGTCCACCAGCTCAGAAGCTATGATGCAGACCCCCAGGGTACCGAGACTGCACTGCAAACTAATGTGGCCAGGCTGGGGCCCTAAGAGAGGCCAGAAGACCAAGGGGTGCACAGATCAGACTGGCCTGAGTGATGGGCAAGACCACCCTGCAGAGTTCAGGCCCACTAGTTCCCCTAAGACTAAAGTCTACTATGAGAGCAAGTCGAGTTAGGGGGATGGGCATCCCTGGCTCTGCTCCAATACAGATGTTCCTGCACCAAGCCCTCTGTGCTCCACAACTGGCTGGCATGCTGCCCCTAACACTTCTCTAAACTGCTCTCCCTGCCAACTCAAGTGTCCATCATGGTCTGGGGGTCTTCTCCTGCCAGGATTCCAGAGGCCCATGGCAAGAGAGGGTTGCTCCTTGCCAGTTCAACTCACCCATTCCCTCATTGTTGTTAGGAGCCAGTAACAAGTCCCAGGCATGGTGGCCCCGTGCAGGGTCCCCAGCTTCCTCCAACTTCAGCCCAGCTTCTGTGTCTTCCCTCTGCCTACTCTCAGTGCCTTCCCTCTGCCCACTCTCAGTGCCTTCCCCCTGAAGATCTTCCAGGAGTGCACCAGTTGTCCCAGTTCCCTTGGTGGCAGCTGTTCCACCTGGCTGTGTCATCAGCCATCTTGCCCAAATAAATTTCTTCTGAAGTCTATTTAATCTGATACTATGTGATATGGCCTCTGCTGCTTCCATTTATGTTTTCATAATGCTTCTCTTTCCATCTTTTTTTTTTACTTTCAACTTGTCTATTTCATTATAATTGAAGTGCAATTCTTGTAGACAGCATATATTTTTTATCCACTCTGCTAATTTTTTTCATTTAATTGGTGTATTAAGATCATTTACATTTAAGATAATTATATATGTTAGAGCTTAATTCCCCATGTTATTGTTTTTGTTTGTTCAATCTGTCATTTCTGTTTTCTTGTCATGCCTTCCTGTGGGTTACTTTTTTACAATTTCATTTTGATTAATCTAAAGTGTTTTTGAGTGTATCTCCTTGTATAGGTCTTTCAGTGGTTTCTCTAGGCAGTATATTATATGTGTGCCTATACATACTCTCTCTGTGTGTCTGTGTATCATCGTGTAGTGGTGTCAGCATTTTATAAGTTTGAATGAAGTCTACAAATCCTCCTTCCTTTTACATCCCTTTTCCCTCCCCTATTTATAATATAATTATCTTAAACATTTCCTCTCTATACATTTAGAATCATATCGGATAGCGTTATAATTTTTGCTTCCACTGTCATACATTTGAGACAATTCAAGAGGAGATGAAAAGTCTATTGTATTTATACATATTTCTATTCTTTCCATTCTTCTTTCTTCTTTTCTGATGTTCCAAGATTCCTTCTTTTATCATTGCCATTCTCTTTAGAGAACTTCCTTAAGTCTTCCTTTTAAGGTAGGTCTGCTGGTGACAAACACGTTTTATTTCATCTGAGAATATCATCATTTCTCCTTCATTCCTAAAGAATATTTTTGGGCCAGATGCAGTGGCTCACACCTGTAATACCAGTACTTTGGGAGCCCAAGGTGGGCAAATCACTTAAGCTCAGGAGTTCAAGACCAGCCTGGAGAATGTGGCAAAACCCCAACTCTGCAGAAAATCAAAAATTAGGTGGACATGATTGGTGCATGCCTGTTGTCCCAGCTACTCAGGAGGCTGAGGCAGGAGGATCATTTGAGCCTGGGAGGTCAAGGCTGCAGTGAGCCATGATTGCACCAATGCACACCAGCCTGGGTGACAGAGTGAGGCCCAGTCTCAAAAAAAGACTATTTTCACCATTTATAAGATTTCACATTGATATATTTTTTTGGCACTTAAAAATGTGCAACTTCCTTCTGGCTTCCATGATTTCTGATGAGAAATCCACTGTCATTTAAACTGTTTTTCCCCTATAAGTAAGGTGTAATTTCTCTCCTGCTGCTTTCAATAGTTTTTTAGGCCAGGTGCAGTGGCTCATGGCTGTAATCATAGCACTTTGGGAGGTCAAGGAAGGTGGATCACTTGAGGTGAGGAGTTCGAGACCAGCCTGGCCAACATAGCAAAATCCCGTCTGTACTAAAAAGACAAAAAGTTAGCCAGGCGTGGTGATGTGTGCCTGTAGTCCCAGCTACTCGGGAGGCTGAGGTGGGAGGATCACTTGAACTTGGGAGACAGAGGTTGCAGTGAGCCGAGATCATGCCACTGCACTCCAGACTGGATGACAGAGCGAGACTGTGTCTCAAAAAAAAAAAAAAAAAAAAAAAAAAAAAAAAAAAAAAAAAAGAATATTTTAGTTTTCACAAATTTTGCTATGATGTATTTTCATGTAACTTTATTTGGGGTTTATCCTGTTTGATGTTCACTCAGCTTCTCGAATCTATACGTATAAGCCTTTTGCCATACTGGAATATTATCAGCCATTATTTATTTGAGTGCTTTTTGAGGTTTTCCATCTTTCCTCTTTCCTTCCAAGTTTCCAATTATACGAGTGTTAGAACTTTCATTATTGTCCCACAGACCCCTGTGACTCTGTTTATTTATTTTTTTCAGTCAGTTTTCTCCCAGACTGGGTACTTTCTATTTTTATATCTCAAGCTCATGTATTCTTTCCTCTTTCCCTTCCACTCTGCTGTTGAGCTGATCCATTTAGTTTTCTTCATTTCTATATTATTCATGTGAATAATTTTCATTTGGTTCTCCTTTATATCTTGAATTTCTTTGCTGAGACTTTTTTCATTTGTTTCAATCATGTTTGCAATTGTTTCTTGAGGCATCGTAATGATGGCATCCATTGACTGCCTTTTTTCAGTTGTTAGTTTCCTTGTTCTTGGTCTGATGGCTGATTTTCAACTAAAACCTAAATATTTAGGTAATTTTGTGAAGAGACTCTGGATTGCATTTAGATCTGCTGTTTTAGCAGGCTTACTATAAAACTGTTTTGGCAGGGGATAATAAAGAAGGAGGAGTGCCTCCTCATTATTGCCAGGTGGGAATGTAAGTCAAGGTTCTCCATTTAGTTTCCACTGACACTTGAGTTGGGGAGGTGCCCCATAGTACTACTGGGTAGAAGTGGGGATTCAGGCCCCCCATTCGGTCTATGCTAATAACACCCTAGCTGCATTGGATAAAAGTGGCTCATTGCTTTTCCCCATGTGACCTCCAATGACAACACAGGGCATGGCCACATTAATGCTAGGTGAAAGTCCAGACTCTCCACTAGGCTTCCTCTGATCATATCCAAGTGGGGAGGGGAAGAGTTACCTTATTACCACTTAGTGGAAGTCCAGACTTTCCATATGGTCTCCACTGACACCTCAGGAACAGAAGTGTCTTTTAGGGATTTAAATTCCAACTCCCCACTTGGCTTTTTCTGACACCACCCTGGCAGGGGGCCATTTGGGTATTTTGTGATAGCTTGATGAGGCCAGAAATCTAGACTCCTGACATGGCCTTTTCTGGCTAAGTAGAGCCATAGTGTTTTCTGTAGTATTTGACATAGAGCAGTTATTTTCTCAAGTTTTCTGTGTTACTAGGCTCTTTTCTGGTCCTTTGGCTAGAAAGAGATGGCTTCTATTTGTGGCTTTTTTTCTGTTCCCATGTTATTTATGGGTTGCCAGCTTCTTCAGCTCCAAGTCTGGGTTATATGAGGCAAAAAGAAAACCCATGAAACTCACAATCATGTTGTTCCTTAGGTCCTGTGGACCCTAGTCAATCTGCCTTCTACTCTGAATTTTTCATGATGGGTTAATATTTGTTTCATAATGTCCATGGGCTTTAGTTTTACTTAGTGGGGGGAGTAGGAAAAATATGTTGACTCCATCTTCCCCTAAAACTGGTTTGTTTTGTTTGGTTTGGTTTGGTTTGGTTTTTTGTTTCTTTTTTTTGAGATGGAGTCTCCCTCTGTCGCCCAGGCTGGAGTGCAGTGGCGCAATCTTGGCTTACTGCAACCTCCACCTCCAGGGTTCAAGCAATTCTCCAGCCTCAGCCTCCCAAGTAGCTGGGGTTATTTTTGTATTTTTAGTAGAGACGGGATTTCACCATACTGGTCAGGCTGGTCTCGAACTCCTGACCTCAGGTGATCCACCCGCCTTGGCCTTCCAAAGTGCTGGGATTACAGGCGTTAGCCACCACGCCCAGCCTAAATCTGGTTTTTATATCTTAAGGAAATGCAGAATTTCTGGCACTACAGTTGTCAATAAGTACATGTAAACTACCTTCGCTTCACTGAGAAGTTCCCATTTGAAATACTCAAAGCTAAAAAGAATAATTGGTGGCAATGAAAAATACCTATCGTTGGTGATATCACCAAAAATGGTGGAGTAGGGAACTCCGTACCTCCATGAAAGCAATAACTAAGCAGGAAGAAACTATAAGAATAAACATTTTCAAATTCTAGAATCTAATTTAAATAAACTTACACCAACTACAAAAACCAGGGAAATGCTTAGTTAAAAAAAGAGACTACTTTGTCAGATGAGTAGATTGCAAAAATTTTCTCCCATTCTGTATGTTGCCTGTTCACTCTGATGGTAGTTTCTTCTGCTGTGCAGAAGCTCTTTAGTTTAATTAGATCCCATTTGTCAATTTTGGCTTTTGTTGACATTGCACTTGGTGTTTTAGATATGAAGTCCTTGCCCATGCCTATGTCCTGAATGGTATTGCCTAGGTTTTCTTCTAGGGTTTTTATGGTTTTAGGTCTAACATTTAAGTCTTTAATCCATTTTGAATTAATTTTTGTATAAGGTGTAAGGAAGGGATCCAGTTTCAGCTTTCTACATATGGCTAGCCAGTTTTCCCAGCACCATTTATTAAATAGGCAATCCTTTCCCCATTGCTTGTTTTTGTCAGGTTTGTCAAAAATCAGATAGTTGTAGATATGTGGCATTATTTCTGAGGGCTCTGTTCTGTTCCATTGGTCTATATCTCTGTTTTGGTAGCAGTATCATGCTGTTTTGGTTACTGTAGCCTTGTAGTATAGTTTGAAGTCAGGTAGCGTGATGCCTCCAGCTTTGTTCTTTTGGCTTGGGATTGACTCGGCGATGCGGGCTCTTTTTTGGTTCCATATGAACTTTAAAGTAGTTTTTTCCAATTCTGTGAAGTAACTTATTGGTAGCTTGATGGGGATGGCATTGAATCTATAAATTACCTTGGGCAGTATGGCTATTTTCACGATATTGATTCTTGTTATCCATGAGCATGGAATGTTCTTCCATTTGTTTGTATCCTCTTTTATTTCGTTGAGCAGTGGTTTGTAGTTCTCCTTGAAGAGGTCCTTCACATCCCTTGTAAGTTGGATTCCTAGGTATTTTATTCTCTTTGAAGCAACTGTGAATGAGAGTTCACTCATGATTTGGCTCTCTGTTTATCTGCTATTGGTGTACAAGAATGCTTGTGATTTTTGCACATTGATTTTGTATCCTGAGACTTAAGAGACTACTAAATTTTGGTAAGAGGGTGATACAACATGCTGACTTCCCTCTCTTCCATCCCCTATTCCCCAGCTTAGTGGTGGCCTTGGAGATGGTAGTCTACATTACTGATGTGGCTCGCTGCTGCAAGGGAAGCAATATACATCTTCATCTCAGAAAACTATGGTTATATATTTTGGCCTGCCTGGTAGCTCCCTAAGGTATGGGCTCAGGACCTTGACTTTATTTTGCCCACCTTGGAACTTTGTCAGAGCTAGAGTGGCCTTTTTCATAATATTTGTTGAAAGCACTTAAAGGTAAATGTACTAGCCACAGCCAACTGAGGCAAGGGATAATAGATGGAGCAAGCAGCAGACAGAATAAAAAGCCTGGGAAGGAAAAGGCTGGGGAAGCAGATACATGAGAAAAAAAATGCTCTGGAAAGCTCCTGCAAATATCAGGGAATGTAGGAGGTCAGATACATGCTGAGGGTCAGACCTATTCTCAGAAAATATGTGAGAAGACCCTAAGCTTTCACCTCTGGCTTACTTTTAAGCTCTACAGAAACAGGACATGGCTAAGATATAAGTGGCCCAGCTAAGCATTGAAGATAATACACCAACAAAAAGCCAATCTGCAAAGACTAGGAGAACTATTGTTATTTTTCTGGAATTTAAGGAAATCTCTGTGAAATCACTATCTGAGAACTAAGCTAACTGACAAAGAATTCACTGACTACATGTGGCAAATAACACAACCTTTACAAACATAATTTAGAAAAGCTACTAAACTAACAATTACAACCCACAACAAGTAGCAACAAAAAATCCTAGAGAGAGGTAAAAATCTGATTTCTACCACATTATAATATTGAAACTACCCAGTTTTCAACAACAACAACAAAAAATTATGAGGCATTCAGAAAAAAAAACAAAAACGTATGCCCCATTCATAGGAAAAACAATTAATAGAAACTGTTTATGAGGAAACCCAGATATTAGACTTGCTAGTCAACAAATTTAAATCAACTGTTTTAAATATGCTCAAACGGCTAAAGGAAACCATAGAAAAATAACTAAGGGAAACCTGGAGAATAGTATCTCACCAAATAGATAGCATCAATAAAGAGACAGAAATAATAAAAACAAAACAAAACAGAAATTTTGGATATGAAAAGTACAATAATTGAAATGAAAAACTCACTAGAACAGTTAAACAACAGATTTCAGCAGGTAAAAGAATGAATTAATGAACTTGAAGATAGGTCCATTGGGGTTACCCTGTCTGTAAGACAAAAAGAAAGAAAAATGATGAAAAGAGCCTCAGGGGCCTGTAGAAGATTAGTAAGCAGACCAATAAGTGCACAGAGAGAGTCCTAAAAGGATAGGAGTGATAGAAAGGAGCGGAAAGAATATTCCAAGACATAATGATAGAGTATGTCACAAATTTGATGAAAGACATTAATCTACATATCTACAAAGCTCAATAAACTCCAAGTAGGAAAGCTTTAAACTTTTCCCTGATGAATATAGTATTACCTGTGGGTTTGTCATATGTGGTCTTTATTGTATTGAGGTACATACTTTCCATACATAATTCGTTAAGTTTTTATCATGAAGAGATGTTAAATTTTGTCAAATACTTTTTCTTCATCTGTTGAAATGATCATAGGGTTTAGTCCTTCATTCCACTAGCATTCTGTATCACATTTATTGATTTGCATATGTTGAGCCATTCTTGTATCCTTGGGATGAATTCCACTTCATCATAGTGAATTATGTTTTTAACGTGCTGTCGAATTCTGTTTGTTAGTATTTTTGTTTTTTTTTTTTGAGGCAGGGTCTTGCTCTGTGACCCAGGTGGGAGTGCAGTGGTGCAACCATGCCTCACTGCAACCTTGATCTCCTAGGCTTCAGTCATTCTCCTGCCTCATTTTTTGATTTTTTTTTTGTAGAGACAAGGTCTCACTATGTTGCCCAGACTGGTCTCAAACTCCTGGGATCAAGTGATCCTCCACGTTAGCCTCCCAAAGTAATGGGATTACAGGTGTGAGCCACCATGACAAGGCCCTGTTTGCTTGTATTTTGTTGAGGATTTTTGCATTCGTGTTCATCAGGGGTATTGGCCAGGGATATTCCTTTTACTGTTATGTCCTTCTCTGGTTTTTGTATTAGAGTATGCTGTTTTTATAGAATGAGTTTGGATGTATTGTCTCCCTTCAATTTTGTTGACTAGTTTGAGAAGAATTGGTATTTGTTCTTTAAATGTTTGGTAGAATTCAGCAGTGAGGCCATTAAGTCCTGGGCTTTTCTTTGATTGGAGAGTTTCTATTATGGTTTCAATTTAATTACTCACTGTACACCTTTCCCTCACCAAAACCCAGGCTGCAGCTATACAGTGCCATCTTGAAAACAGAGCCACAGCTAGCATGTATCCTGCTCCAAGAGCCAGCAATAACTGCATCTTTTCATTGCTGAAGCTGCACTGCCATTACACCACCTTGGTGGTGGTGCACCATTCCCCAGCCAAGCTGTTACAGCACTCTATCCTCTGAGAACAAGCTGCCTAGAAAGGGCTCTGTCTTGCACATTCAGGTGACTGCAGCAACCAACCCTAGCCTCTCAGAGCCTAAGTCCACTGCTCCAGCACAAAGGCAAGTGGTACTCTGTCCCTAGAGGAATAGGTAATCTTGCCAAGTAAAGAAATTGAGTACTGCCCAGTGATGTGCACAGTCAGCACACTCACCAGCCAGGTTCACTGTCCATGTGCAACCCTGTGCGCTCACTAGCCAGGCATGTTGCTTCCAGGTGCCCCTGCCCCAAGTTGGTGATTTGGCCCCCGTGTGACAATGGCATACCAGCCAGACATGTTGCTTCCATGGAGCCCTGCCCCAAACTGGCAGACTTCTGCTGCCTACATACTTACCAGCCAGGCATACCAATTCCAGGGGGTACTTGCTCAGAGTGACACATACACTGAAAGTGAAGAGATGGAAAATGATATTCCATGCAAATGGAAACCAAGAGAGAGCAGGAGTAGCTATAATCATAACAGATAAAATAGGCTTTAAGGCAAAAACTATAAAAAGAGAAAAGAAGTTCATTATATAATGAAAAGGAGTCATTTCCACAAGATGATACGAAAAATTTTAATATGTATACACCTAACACCAGAGTACCCAAATAAATGAAGCAATTATTATAGATCTAAGGGAATAGACTGCAATAAAATAATATAAGGAGACTTCAGCATGCCACTCTCAGCAATGGACAGATCATCCAGACAGAAAATAAAGAAACATCACATTTAAATGACACACTAAATCAAATGGACCTAGCAAACATTTACAGCATATTCGACCAAACAGCTGCAGAATAAACAGTCTTCTCAACAGAACATGAAACTTTCTCTAGGACAGATCATATGGTAGCCTGTAGAACAAGCCTTAACAAATTTAAGAAAACCAAAATCATTTCCAGTATATTTTTTTTTACCACAATGGTATAAAACTAGAAATCAGTAACAACAGGAACTTCTGAAAATTCACAAATACACATAGAAATTAAACAACATGCTCTTATATGACCAACAGGTCAATGAAGAAATTAAAAGGAAGTCTAAAAATTTCTTGAGAGAAATGAAAATGGAAATACAGCATACCAAAATCCTTGGGACACAGCTAATGCAGTTCTAAAAGGAAATCTTATAGCAATAAATGTCTACATTGAAAAAGAAGAAAGATCACAAATAAAAACATAACAATGCACCAAAGGAATTAAACATTTTAAAACCCAAGTAAACCTAAAACTAGTAAAAGGAAAGAAATAATAAAGAGTAGAAATAAATGAAAGTGCCCAGGCACAGTAGCTTATGCCTATAATCCCAGCACTTTTGGGGAGGCCAAAGTGGGAGGATCACTTGAAGCCAGGAGTTTCCACCAGCCTGGGCAACAAAGCAAGACCTCATCTCTACAAAAAATTAAGATTAGCCAGGTGTGGTTGCATGTACCAGTAGTCCTAGCCACTTGGGAGGCTGAAACAGGAGGATCATGTGAGCTCAGGAGTTTGAGGCTACAATGAGCTATGATTGCATTACTGTACTGCAGCTTGGTAAACAGAGTGAGATCCTATCTCAAGAAAGAAAGAAAATAAAGAAAAGAGAAGAGAAGAAAGAGGACGGACTTGGTGGCTCACACTTGTAATCCCAGCACTTTGGGAAGCCAAGAGGGAGGACTGCTTGAGGCCAGGAGTTCAAGACCAGCATGGGCAACATAGTGAGACCCCCATCTCTACAAAGAAATTAAACAACTAGCCAGATGTGGTGGCATGCACCTGTAGTCCCAGATACTCAGGGAGCTGAGGCAGGAGGATCACCTGAGCACAGGAGGTCAAGGCTGCAGTCAACCATGATTGTGGCATTGCACTGCAGCCTGGGTGACAGAGCAGGACCCTGTCTCAAAAAAAGAAAAGGAAAGAAAAGAAGCCCAAATCTTATAAAACGGCCCTACCCCTATCTCCCTTTGCTGACTCTCTTTTCGGACTCAGCCCGCCTGCACCCAGGTGAAATAAACAGCCTTGTTGCTCACCAAAAAAAAAAAAAAAAAAAAAGAGAGGTTTAAAATAAAATAGATCAATGAAACAAAGAGTTGTTTTTTTGAAAAGATAAACAAAATTGAGATGCCTTTAGCTGGCCTAAGAAAAAACAGAGAAGACTCAAGTAAAATTAGATACCAAAAAAAGAGACACTACAACTGATGCTACAGAAATAAAAAGCATCACAAGACAGTATCAGGAACAATTCTATGCCAGAAAACCCAGATAACCTATAAAAAATGGATAAATTCCTGGTCATATACAACCTTCCAAGATTAAAGAATGAAGAAATAGAAAATCTGAACAGACCAATAGTGAGTAATGAAATCAAAGCAGTAATAAAAATCTCGCATCAAAGAAAAGCCCAGGACTTGATGGCTTCACTGCTGAATTCTACCAAACATTTAAAGAATGAATGCCAATTTTCCTCAAACTAGTCGGCACAACTGAAGAGGAGACAATATTTCTAAACTCATTTTATAAGGATAGCATTACCCTGATAGCAAAGCCAGGCAAGGACACAATTAAAAAAGAATATCCCTGATGAACACAAATGCAAAAATCATCAACAAAATACTAGCAAACAGAATTCAATAGCACATTAAAAACATTATTCACTATGATCAAGTGGAAATCATCCCAGGGATGCAAGAATGGCTCAACATATGCCAATCAATAAATGTGACACAGAACACTAATGGAATGAAGGACAAAAACCGTATGATCATTTCAATAGATGAAGAAAAGGCATTTGACAAAATTAAATATCCCTTCATGATAAAAGCAATACATTATGTATAGAAAGTATGTACCTCACTACAAATAAAAGCCACATATGACAAACCCACAGCTAACACCATATTGAACAGGGAAAAGTTGGAAGCTTTTCCTTAAGATAGGGAACAAGACAACAACGCCTACTTTTACCACTTCTATTCTACTTAGTATTTGAATTCCTAGCCACAGCAATTAGGCAAGAGAAAGAAATGAAAGCTATCCAAATTGGAAAGGAGGAAGTTAAACTATCCCTGGTTGCAGATGACATGAGTGTATACAGTTGGCCCTCAAACAATACCAGTGTTAGAAGTGTCAGACCCTTGCACACTGGAAAATCAATATATAAGTTCTTACTTACCAAAAACTTAACTACCAGTAGCCCACTGTTGACCAGAAGCCTGATCAATAACATAAATCATTGATTAACACCTATTTTGTATATTATATGTATTATACACTGTATTCTTATAAGTTAAGCTAAAGAAAAAATTATTATTAAGAAAATACATCTACTATTATTTAAGGGGACGTGGCTCATCATAAACATCTACATCTTTATCATCTTTGTGTTGAGTAGGCGGAGGAAGAGGAAGAAGAAGGGTTGGTCTTGCTGACTCAGTGGCTGCAGAGATGGAAGAAAATCCACATATAAATGGACTCACACATTTCAAATCTGTGTTGTTTAAGGGTCCACCATATACAGAAAACCCAAAAGACTCCACCAAAAAACTGCTAGAGCTAATAAACAAATTCAGTAAAGTTGCAAGATACAAAAATCAGCAGTATTTTTATACATCAATAGTAAACTATCTGAAAAAGAAATCAAGAAAACAATCCCACTTACAATAGTTTCAAAAAACATATACTTAGGGATAAGTTTAACCAAGGAGGTGAAAGATCTTCACACTGAAAACTATAAAACATTGATGGAGGAAATTGAAGAGGACACAGATAAACAGAAGGATATCCCATCTTCATGGACTGGAAGAATTAATACTGTTTAAGTGTCTACACTACCCAAAGTGATCTACAGATTCAACGTAATCTCTAACAAAATACCAATGGCATTCTTCACAGAAATAGAAAAAAGAATCCTAAAATTCGTAAGGAACCACAAAAGATCCCGAATAGCTGAGGCAAACTTGTGGGGAAAAAAAAAAAAAAGAAAGAAAGCTGAAGATATCACACTATCTGACTTCAAAATGTACTACAAAGCTATAGCAACCAAAATAGCATGATACTGATCTAAAAATAGACACACAGACCAATGGAATAGAGAGCCCAGAAAAAAAATGCATATACAGGCAAAGGTGTGAAGAACAAACATTGGGGAAAATACAATCTTCAGTAAATGGTGCTGAAAAAAAAATGGATGCCCATATGCAGAAGAATGGAACTAGGTACATATCTCTCATCACATATAAAAATCAACTCAAAATGGATTAAAAACTTAAATGAAAGACCGAAAGCTATGAAACTACTGGAAGAAAACATAGGGAAAACACTTCATAATATTGGACTAGGCAACAATTTTTTGGCTATGACTCTAAAAGCACAGGTAACAAAAGCAAAAGTAGACAAATGGGATTACATCAAACTAAAAAGCTTCTGCTGCACAGTAAAGGAAACAATCAACAAAGTGAAGAGATAACCCACAGAATGGAAGAAAATATTTGCAAACTACCCTTCTAAAAAGGATTAATAACCAGAATATATAAGAAACTCAACTAAATAGCAAAGCAAACAATCTGATTTTAGATTGGGCAAAAGATCTGAATAGATACTTTTCAAAAGAAGATATACAAATGGCCAATAGGTATATGAAAAAAATGCAACATCACCAATCATCACGAAAATGCAAATCAAAACCACAATGAGATATCATTTCACCAAGTTTGAATGGCTATTCACAAAAAGACAAAACATATCAAGTGCTGACAAGGATGTGGAAAAAGGGGAACACTCACATACTATCAGTGGAAATGTAAATTCGTACATTCATTATGAAAAACAGTATGGACTTCCTAAAAATATAAAAATAGAACTGCCCTATGATCTATCTGGCAATCCCATTACTGGGTATATATCCAAAGAAAATGTAGTCATTGTGTCGAACAGATATGTGCACTCCCATGTTTATTGCAGCACTATTCACAATAGCCAAGATATGAAGTCAACCTAAGTGTCCATATGGATGGATTGAGAAGGAGAATGTGGTATACATACACGAGGAAATACTATTTTAGCAATAAAAAAGAAAGAAATGCTGTCATTCACAGCAACACAGATGAGGTTGGAGAACATTATGTTAAGCGAAATAAGCCAGCCACACAAAGGCAAATACAGCATAATCACTCTATACCTCATATGTAGTACAATTATTGTGTCAATTAAAATTTAAAATGTAATAGCAAAAAAATACAATAAATACTCAACTGAAAACAGAAGAGAATATCCTAAACATGAAAAAGGAAATTTGTGAAAAACCTACAGCTAACATCAATACTCAATAGTGAAAGACTGAAAGCTTTCCCCCTAAAATCAGGAACAGGACACCAGTGCCTCTTTTCACTACTTTTACTCAACACTGTACTGGAAGTTCTAGCCAGAGCAATTAGGCAAGGAAATAAAAGACATCCAAATTGAAAATGAAGAAATAAAATTCTCTTTTCAGAGATGACATGATCTAATATTTACAAAATCCTAAAGAATCCACAAAATGAGCTATTAGAGCTAATAAATATATTAATCTCTGTTTTGTATTCTTTGTGAGTGCCTCAGCCTGCAGAAGCTTTGGAAAAATATAGCAAACATTACCAGCACACTCCTGATTTGTCTCATTTTTCTTTTCTTTGTTGGAGAAGGGAAAGACAAGTAGAAGATACAGAGGAAGAGTAAATGAATCAAACAAACGTTATCTTGACTGGTTGTATTCCTACAAATCAACTATAATTTCTTATTTATTTCCCTAAGCAGGTAACAGCAAAGCCCTGAAAACCAAAAGGAATTGGGCTCTTGTTTTCAGAAGCAGCAATGTATGGGTGATATGAGGACAGAGTATCCTACTCCATAGCCAGGCTTGTACAGATGGTGGCAGCTATCCAAGGAGAAGCAAGGAAGCTGAGACCCTGGGACCTGCTATAAGAAAGGAGGGAAAAACTTAAGAACTTACTGAATGTTGTAGGGCACAGTACTAGGATTGAGTACCCCATACATAGTGAAGCCTTTATAGAGAGGGTTCCTGAAGTCTGGTTTCCTCTGAACCAAGAAAGGCCACACAGAATGTGTTTTCTCATAGACTCTGTTAGAAAAGAAAAACAAGCCAAAAAATTAAAAGCAGTAAGCAAGTAATCTCAATAGTCCTGTTGAACTGATAAGCAGCAAATTTTACTAATAAGTAACCCAGCTCAAGAAAGGACGACAGGATATGACAGAAGAAAAATAAGTGGATAAAAAGTGTTGATGGAGTAACAAATTATCTGGGCTTCAATTTATCCATCTTTAAAATAAATGAGAGGTTAGAAAGAGTTCCATATTGGAGAACAGGAGATTCTAAGTCCAGTCTCTGTGTGGAATAGCTGTGTGATCTTAAGAAAATCCCGAGTTTTTTTCTGGGCCTATTTCCTCACCGTTAAATGTGACCTCTAAGTTATCTTCCAAATCAAGGATTTTATGAACTAATGACTTTTCTGGTTTTAAAAATTCTGGAATTGCTTTTACAAGTCTGGTAAGTTAAGTGATAGGTTCTATGGGGTGAATTTCTGGCTCTTCTATATTTCATTTTACTTAAAGCCAGCTACTTCTCCCTTCAGAAGGTTTAAGACAGTGAAAGACAATTGGAAATTTATACTAGAAAATGTCATGAGTTATCCCAGGTGGGCAACTAAAGATTATGGCATTTATATTACAAAATTGATTCTTATACTTTAGTTCAGACCATGGGGAGGCTGCTTAACCAGTAAGCAAGTCCCTTAGTTAACACCTCAAAATACATGAGATCCACTGGTTCCCAAAGAGAGTTACTGTATAACCACCCATGAGAAGGTCATTTGCACACACACCATGTCAAAGGAAGCTAAAGGAGAACTGAAGAGTGATATAAGTGGTAAGACCTAAAATTGTGGTCTTGTAACTTTTGCAATTGTCAGAGCATTTCAGTGAGGCCAAAGGCTTTGTATATCCATCTTTCTCATTTGCTGTTGGTTTATAACAGAAAAAAAAATATTGCGTTGGTAAGGTAACTAATTTGTTGAGTATTTACTATGTGTTCAAACACTATTCCAGACTCTTTACCTAAAATACCTCCTTAAATTTTCCCAATAAAACCTTGTGAGATATTTTAGCCCAAAATTACTAATGAGAAAATGAGACTAAATATTAATTTGCTCAAGGTCACATAGCTAGTAGGTGACAGAGCCAAAGTTTGAACCCAAGTCTGCCTGATTCTAAAGCCCATCCTTTTCTGTTCATGAATGAATGACACTTCTGCTTATTTTAAGTAATCACTATTTTAAAATATGTTAAAATGTTCAACTGTTATGTTTTTTAAATGGATATTCAGATTTGTGTGAAAAATACCACATATATTGACCAATTTTAAGAGAAGGAAAAAGATTATGGAAAAGATTCTGGGTTTTAATGTGTAGGTAAACAAAGACAGAATGAATATCTTAAAAGAATTTGGGGAGAAAGTGACAAAGATCTAGTTGTAAAGACAGAGAGAGAGAGACATGCATGGCATCAAGAGAAACTACCAAGTAAGTACAAATGTTGAAACAGAAAGACTCATTATTGTTCTCTATGTTGACAGGAAAACCAAATCACAGAGAAGTAACTTCATCTTGCTATGCTATAAAGGGGCCTGAGGGTTGGGCTAACTACTAACTCAGCCAACAGCTGTGAAATAGGAGTGAGTTGTGAAACAGCTACTTTCCTATTTCTTTTTCTCTGTCTCTAACATAATGAAAATACTGTTCATAGGAGCTCTACCTTGTCAATTTTGAAAAGTACTTATGTCTCATATATTGCCAAGCTGTTAGTTTAAGTGAGGGGTGCAAACTCAACTGCCTACTAGAACTAGGCAGATAACATTAGAAATGGGCTAAGAATAAACTATAGAGAATGGTAAGAACTGCAGTCAACAAGAGTGAGTTTGCCTCATCCAAATGGAACAGCTACTATTCAGCTCTAGCTGTTTATTATCATGAGAAAATAGTCTAGTGTTGCCAGAGCTCCTGATTTTTCAGAATATTTAGAAAAAACATCCTAAAATAACTGGATTTTAATGTGAAATCTACTGATATTTAAATGTTAGCAACTAGGCATAAGAATGACACAATGGACTTTGGGAACTCAGAGGGAAAGGGTAGGAAGGGGGTGAGGGATAAAAGACTACAAATTGGGTTCAGTGTATACTGCTCAGGAGATGGGTGAACCAAAGTCTCACAAATCACCACTAAAGAACTCATTCATGTAACCAAATATCACCTGTTCCTCAAAAACCTACGGAAATAAACAAAAATGTCGGCAATGAATTAGGAGTTTTAAAAAATACTCCACAGATTAAACAAACCACGCCTGTTGGGTTGGGTTCGGCCTATGAGCTGCTAGTTTGTAATCTCTGATATGAGTGAGAAAGGACTGTAGATAATGACTACTCATACCTGCACAGCAATTAATTATTTGCAAAGGCCTTGTACATCCATTATTTTACTGGATCCTCATGACTGCTCTAAAAAGTAGGCATTATTATCCCTATTTTACAGATGAGATATCTTAGGGTTCTGAGAGATCTCTGTGCAAACATTGAGTGCTTTATGCTTCAAAAGTTCTTTTTATTATTGTTATCTCCTCCCCTTTCTTGACTGCTATGCCAAATTCAGGGTGGTAGGTACATTCTTTTTGCACTGACCCCCTTCTCCCTGTTCAGTGTCTTCTCACAAAGTAAATTCACCTTAGATCTTCCCGATCCTTCTGGCAGTTACCAAGGAAGTTTCCAAACTGGCAGGAGAAAACATGGTCATGAATCTCCAGCAGGAAGTTTTCATTAAACTCAAAGGCACAGGGAAACTGTTCCATTAATTGCCAGATACAGTCTAGGAACTGGGTGAAGATAGGGGACACTTCTTTAGAGTCCCCATCGAGGTGGCCACACCTGAGAGATGAAAATAAAGGTAAAGAAAGACACTAGTTAGCATTAAGGATTACACTGTTGGGAATAGGCTGTAAGAGGGTCATCTTTTGTCTCTGTTGGTAGTGGCAAGGAAACACCTCATACCAAAATGCCAGCCAGAATCTCAAAGCTAGTCAATCCCAGCAGACCTCTTAGCTGCTGGTGTCCTTCACTGTCATCCATACTGTAAACCCTTTGGTCATCTAGTCTATTTTTTTATACACCCTCTTTCCAATAGAACTTTCTGCAATGATGGAAAATTTCTACAGTTGTGTTGTCCAATATAGCAGCCACTAACTGTTAAGCACTTGAAATGTGGATACTGTGACTGAGGAACTGAATTTTTAATTGTATTTAATTTTAATTAATTTAAATAGCTACATTTAGCTCTATGTGAGCAACGACCACATCTATATTGTTTACTGCATAGTGCCTGGCACAAAATAGGTATTAAAGAAACATTTATTAAGTACATGAATGAAACCTCATCCCAGAACTGTTTAATATTTCCTCCCCACAATGTTTTCTTTACCAACCCTATCATCGACTGAAACACTATTCCACTGGAAACGAACACGGCACTCTCAGTTTCTACACTGAATGTTCTCTACCTTCTGATATAATTACAACCTGGCTCACAAGGATACCACCTTTCCTTGGGGTCAAATAAAAATGGAGAATGCTGATCATTCCACTTTCCACATACCATAATTCTAAAACAAAGCAGAGGTGGGTTTAGCTTTCTCCTTGCACCTACTGCTGCTTCTAAGCTACTATTCTTTTCATGCCCTTAAGAACACTTCCTTTATGGGTCATGCTATTTAGCTTATTTACCTTCTCCTTCCACAATGCTGTCTTCTAGAATCTCTGTGTCACTTCCGTACATTCTCTGAATAATCTGATGGTCTTAAGCTTTTGTGTTGATGTAGATGACTTACACTAGCTCAACAGATTCCTTAACTAACGCAAATCAAATTACCTTCACTGATCTTTACCTCTACTCCAGCCTTTTGAATCCACTGGCCACAGGCTGGCTAGTAGTTCTTACTCCATCTTTGAAATCTTAATCACAATATCCCACTCTGAACACCATATATTATATTTCCAAAGGCTGCTCATCTTCTTAACTCCTGCAGACCTCATCTCAGGACATCTCCACATGCTAGATTCCTGTTGGCTTCTCCTTTTTCTTATCAAGCCTAAATTCCATGATCTGCCCTATTAACTACTCTCTCCCCATTTTGTTCAACTTTCTGGTCTTTCTTGTAATTATTTTCCTTCTAAATCCAACCACAGATCAGCCTGAAAAGCTATGTTCTCTGCTTCCACATCCTGACTGATTAATAATGCTCAAGAAAATTATAAAATCATACAAATTCACACCATTCAAATTGAGTCTCCACATTCAGCTGTGTTTTAACTGCTCTCAAATAATCTTTGTGTAGGTCCTTAACAACATTTTCTCATTACCTTTACAGCTCATACAAATTTTCAACTACCTTGTCAAACCCCTAATCCATTTCATATCTTCCTTCACTCCAGTGCCACTGAAAAATATCAAGGCCATTAAGTAGAAAAAAAAATTTCTAACTTCTGCCTCTAATATTCACATATAGCACCTTTTCTGCCTGTCTTTCCACCTAATCTCCATGGAAAAGGTGTTCTTCATTATAGCTCAAGCTAATCTTTCATTTGGACTGGAACTTTCACCGATTTGCCCAGAAGTCTTACTCTACCAAAAACTCACTGTTTTGGCATATCTTCCACCTTATCTTCTTTAATGTTTCTTTCTTCTCAGCATAAGAAACTGCTCAAATATCTCCTGTCTTGAAATACACTTCCTCAGACCCAAACCCGACCCCTTCTCTTCTACCCCCTTGAGAGCCAACGTTCTTGGAAAGAGATTTATATACTCACATTCCACTTCTTCATCCCTCACTCATGCCTCCATTCACAAACATTTGGCTTCTGCTTTCACCACTTTGCTCAACCAGTTATCACTAAAGATCATTAAAACCTGCATATTGCCAAAGTCGATTCTTGGGTTATTCTGAGGCATATAACACTGCTGACTACTCCCTTGAGATTCTCCTCTCTTATGTTTCTTCTTTCCTATCCTTAGATTTATTCTTATCTCACTAATCACTCTTTCACAGTCAACTTCATGGACTTCATTCTTCACTAGACTTTCAGGTGTCAGTATTATCCAAGGCTCTGTCCCACCCCTTGGCTCTTCTTCCTCTATATACAATTTTTTGAGTTACCTTATCTGAATCCACGGTTTAAACTACCAATTATATGCAGATAACTCTTAAACGTCTATACCACCTCTCTATCCAACCCAGAACTAGTGAGCTCCAGATTACTACTGAATAGTCTCCCTACTGGATATCTTCTCCTGGATGCCCCATGCCAAGTAAGTCCCAAACTGAAGCCATCTTCCCCACCAAACCTGCCCTGTATTATCCTATATCCTCTATCTCAATAAACCCAGCTACCTCAGGCAGAAACCTTTGAGTTTTATTGGACTTTTTCTCCCATCTTCTGGTGAGTTCTACTTCCTGAATACCCTTGTATCTATATCATTGCTTCTGTCTTTTTTTCAGGCCCTCATCAATTCTGGTAGCCTACTAATTCAGCCCCTTGCCACCAATTTCAATCTTCTACATGCTGTCAGAGGGATATTTGTAAAATATAGATCTGAACATCATGTCACTGCCTTGTTCAAAGTCCTCCAATATAGCTTTACTATGTACACAAAACACTCAAATCTTTCAGCTTAAAAAAAAAAAACAAAAAAAACAAAAAAAAACAAAACAAAACAGGGCTCTGAATGATCTTCTCCTCACTGGCTCGGCTTCCCTGGCCTCATTTCCTCTATTCTCCCTACACACCCTTTGACCCAGCCACACTGAATTGCTTGCAGCTCCTCAAACACGTAATCCTGTTTAATGCCTTTATGGTTTCAAACACATCAGGGCTAGAATGCTTTCTCCCTTTCTAAATAACATCTACTCATACTTTAAATCTCAGTTAAAATGTCACCTATTACAGGAAGCCTTCTTTGCCCCAGAATGGATAAACGTCCTTTGTTTATGTTTTCCTCTGTCTTAAGCACTTATCATACTACACCGTCATCACTGATTTTTCTTTTCTTTCAAAGAAGAGATAGGAACTATATCTGATTCAGCTCTGTCTTCTCAATACCTAACATAATGACTGGTCCAATGTTTGTGGGTGAAGGAAGAATAAATAAACGGACCCAAATGGCTAGAGAGTGGCAACCAAATGAAATTAAATTAATGCATATCAATGGGGGAAAATAAGACCTGAATTATAATCTCCTTGGGGTAAAACTCAATTTTTTTTTTTTTTTGAGATGGAGTTTCAGTCTTGTCACCCAGGCTGGAGTGCAATGGCATGGCCTCAGCTCACTGCAACCTCCGCCTCCCGGGTTCAAGTGATTCTCCTACCTCTGCCTCCCAAGGAGTCAGGATTATAGGCACCTGCCACCATGTCTGGCTAATTTCTGTATTTTTAGTAGAGAAGGGGTTTCACCATATTGGCCAGGCTGGTCTCGAACTCCTGACCTCAGGCGATTTGCCCGCCTTGGCCTCCCAAAGTGCTAGGATCACAGGTATGAGCCACTGCACCCGGCCAAATCTCAAATTTTATTTGCCTTTGGAATCAGCTTAGTGTCTGATATAATATACAGCACATTGTTAGGCATTTGACAAATATTTATCGATTGTTCTGATAACACAGGTAAAGCCTTAGTGAGGCAGTTTGGTTTATAGCAGCCCTTGTCCTCACCCCTTAAAAAAGAACAAATCTGCACCTTTTATCTTACAAAAGGTTAAAAGGTGCATTGTCTTGATATTAGTCCCTCTGAATGACCTCATCATTCCCTTGTTCTTCCTGTTAAATTTCTATTCATTTCCAAAAATTCATCCTCAAATGCTGTGTACTCCTGGAAGCCTACCCTGACCTCTTCGTGCAATGTTAAGCACTTTTCCTTCTGTAGCCTGTGATGCCTTGTTCTTCCTTGAAATATTTAACAATTTGATATAATTACTTGTACTCCTTGAAAACAGGGATAATATTCTGGTTACTTTTGTCACCTTAGTGCTCTAGCATAGTATCTAGAATACTTGTTTCTTGATGAAAAGAGATTTATGCCATGTTCAACTTCCTCTTCCTTCCTTTACATGTACATACTGAGGTTTTGATATACTTCACCCTAATGAACTATCCTCAGCCCCTTCCTTCAAAATGAGTATATTTTTACCTTTGGGAAAACTTGTGGCCCATGGATATCCATTCCTTCTCTATCAAGATCTTCATTTTATAGAAAAGAAAGTGTTTGCATTAGGAAAATCATAAAATGAATTAACCATACACACAAGAATGTCAAAACACTTTGCTGAAATAGTTGAACTGATCATAAAATAGTTAATTTCCTAAATGATAAATAAGTAAGTAACTTAGATTTCATTCATAAGCCTATACAGGGTGCCTTCAAATTTCAGATGCTCTCAGACATATCCAGAGTCAAATTTCCTTTGGCTTTCACATGTGTGACAAGCCACTGAGCCATAACTAAATGCAATCCTGATAAGCACGATATTAAATTCAAACTTTGAAAAACAGAAATCCAAAGGCAGCTCTTAGCTTTATACCAGTAACAAAACCATTTTTAACCATTTAAAAAAAAAAAAATTCTAGCCAGGCATGGTGGCTTACACCTGTAATCCCAGCATTTTGGGAGGCCGAGGAGGGCAGATCACATGAGGCCAGGAGTTTGAGACCAGCCTGGCCAATGTGGTAAACCCAGTCACTACTAAAAATACAAAAATTAGCCAAGCATGGTGGTGCACATCTGTAATCCCAGCTACTTGGGAGGCTATGGCACAAGAATCACTTGAACCCAGGAGGCGGAGGTTGCAGTGAGTCAATATCGCACCACTGCACTCCAGCCTGGGTGACAGAGTAAGACTACTTCAAAACAAAAAAACAAAACAAAACAAAAAAAAGCTTTCCAAAGAAATGAGAATAAACCACTATGGTGAGTTCTGTTTCTTAGAAAGATCAACTAAGAGGCTTTAGATTCAGCACTAGAAAACAATCATAAGTCTGACATTCAAACAGCTGACATGTTAAAGATGATGAGCCCCTTGGACAGTCTATTTGACAGTCATCCATTAAGCTCTGCAAACTTTTTGAGCTTTTCCTACTCTGTACAGTAGTCTACTACATATAACTTACCTTCTGATAGGTAAGAAGTATGTTGAACATACAAAAGAAAGTATACAGATAGTACACACCTAAATTTAATGAAAAGAAGCTAAATTGGAAAAGCTATTTTTGTAGACTTAGAGCTAACTCTGGCAAAAAAAATATTGTTTGACAGTTATTTTTTATTTTGTCGCAATCTGTCTCTTACACAAAGTAAAATATAGTAGCGTGCTCTCTTACCATGAGTCCTTTGAATGTCCTATAAAATGGATCTAGGAGGATGCTAGCCACTGAGCAGACTTGTGCTGTGCGGTCCCATCCATCAGAACAATGGACTAAGACACTGGCCTTTTCTACCTTCACTGCCTGTGAAGACAAGAGGCAAAAAAGTACCACAAGCAACCTTTGCACAGCTTGTTGGATTAAAGAGTTGCCAAATACAGTCCCTAAAGCACAGAGAACCTGGTCTTATGGGCTACATTAATTTTTTCTCATAACATTAACATCCTCTATGGGGAATGAAAAGGAAAACAATGGAGTTCAAGAGAAGGAGAGCTTACCACATAGGAAAAGAATATCAAAACTAACCCATAATGCAGGGCAAAAAGAAAGATGAGGGGAGTTCTAAATTCACTAAACTTCTGAAGAAACCAAGGATCAATTCTCAGAGGAATAGGGGAACTGGAGGAAGAATTCACACTCAAAAACACAGACAGCTCTGCATTCTAGTCCCAGATCTGACAACAATCTCCTCTAGCTGTTTTAGTGTTACTAACACAAATGCTTTCAACTTAAGATGGAGGTGCTTGCCTGTCTTAGGTCACTTTAACAAGTGATTGTATAAACACAATCAGAATGATGTAAAGATCTGGGCAGTTATTTAACCTGGGAAATTTTGGCAATGGTACATATTGACCACTCATTTATTCATTCTAACAATTTTGTGCCTCTATGTGCCAGGTATTAGAAATACAAAGACTCAGTTTCTGCTTTCAAGGAACCCACAAACTAGTCAGGGTGACCGAAAATAAATAAATAATTAAAATACAATGGAAAAACTACTGGTAATATACAGTAATGTGTAGTAACAATATTCTTTTGCAGGAGCCAGGGAAGCTTGACCCTTGAAGAAAGAGCTGGATTTCCTTAGGTGAAGAAGGACATTAATTCACCCATTCATTCATCCACACACCTAGCCAATAATTACTGAGTGACTGTACAAGAGGCACTATGATGTGCATTGGGAATACAAAAGAGACAAACACTTAAATGCATGACTGCAAACCAATGAAAAATAAAAGGGGAAAATCCATGCCAGGTATAATAAAGGCACAAAAGATAACCAGCAAGGAGGAGACAACTAAGGTGGGTCTGGAAAGATGAATAAGAATTTACCAGATGGACCAGGAGGAAAGGACATTCCAGGCTGGGGAATGATGTAACAGCGTGTACATTGCAAGGAGGCATGACATAGAGGAAGAACAATTAATGGCTCAGGCTAAGCTGGAAGTGAGAGAATAAGGAGAGATAGAGCCAGCTAGGAGGACAAGGGTCAGACCAATCAAGTATACATTTTATCTGATGGCAATAGGGAGTTGGAAGCAGAGGAGTGCCATGATCAGATGTACATCTTTGAAAGATCACTGTGGTGGCAGTAAGGAGAATGGATTGAGAAGACATGAGTTTGGATACAGGAAGACCAGTTAGGGAGCTACTAAAATCGTGGAAGTCCATATAGGCCTGAGGTAAGGTAGTAGCAGTGGAGCTGAAAAACAGAAGAAGGATTTTAATTATGAACATTTTAACAGGACAGAGTGAGAGACTAGTCATGGGATGAAAGAAAAGGAAAAGTTAAAGATAACTCTGAAATGTGTGGTTTAGCAACCAGGTGGATGGTAGTGCCATTAGACTAAATAACGAACACAAAAGCAAGTTTTAGGTAGTAGTGGTGGTATGTAAGAAGATTTATGTTTTGGCCATGGTGAGTTTGAGGTAGTTCGGGAACATCTAATGGAAAGTCCAGTGAGACAACTGGATATGTGGGTTTGAAGTTCAGGAGAGGGAAAGATCCGAACCAGAGTATAGATTTCACCACTATCTGAATAGAGATAGTAGTATACACTGTGTGCATAGTTGACGCTGCCCAGGCAGAGACCAAATGTGACAAAAGAAAAGACCTTAAAAAGCAGTGACCCTTAAAGGGCAAGCAGAGGAAGGAGGATTATTATAGGAGTCAGCCTGTTCAAAAAAGCCCAAAAGGTAAAAAGAGAGCCAGGAGGGAATAGTTGGATAAAAGTCAGGACTACAAAAAGGGTTCAAAGTGAAAAGGAGTGAACTGTGCCAAACGCAACAGAGAGGTCAAAATAGAGTGAAGACTAACAAGTGACTCTTAGATATGACAAGTCAAAGGTCATAAGACCTCTGGAAGAGCAATAGTAATTATATGAAAATTGGATCACAGTGGGCTGAAAGGTGAAGGGAGATGAAGTACTAATAGGAAAGACTAACTACTTTTCAGAAGGCTCCAACCAAGAGGAAAGAGGGCAATAACCAGAAGATTGAAAAAGTACTTTTTCTTTAGGAATGAGAAAATATTTGAGCATACTACTGAGAGAAGAAGCCAGTCGAAAAGAATAGGTTGAAAATGTAAGACAAAGAGGGTTTAACTGACAGAGTTGGTTCCTTAAAGTAGGAAGAGATGGAATTTCAAATATAGGTAGAGTGAGTATCCTTACACAGAAGATGGGGCACTATGTCCGCTGAGATAGCAAAGAAGTCGATAAGGATAATAGCGAGAAGAGGTATTATATACATTTTTCCATGAAGGACATGTTTCAATATGTGCTTACAGAGAGGGGAGTTACCATGGTGTAGCCAGTTTGAAAGCAAGGTACAAGGAATATCTGCTTGGTGAAACAGGACTGGGAGCCAACCGAAAACACATAAAATAACTGTTCAGCTCAGCTAAGACTATAAGGCATAAACCTGTGATAGTACCAACTAACATATCTATGGGATACATCTATTTGCAGCAATGCTTAGAGGTCAGGGTGTAAGAGCAGAGAATGACCGTGGCTAGCAGGGCAGGTAGAGTGGAAGGATAAGAGACAAGGTGAAATGGATGAAGTGCTACACCACCCGGTCTTGGTATATAGGGAAGAAAAAAGAAGTTTGGAAAAAGAGGAGTTAAAAGTACAGAGGTTTCCATGAGATAGAAGAACTATGCTAGCTGGATTAAGAATGTGAAAGCTGGAATTATAAAAAGTCCAAAGAATTCTAAGTGTAGAATGTTTGATAAGTTGTACATTGACACTCAAATCTCTTCAGATGACGGGAAGAACCAGGATGGAAAAGAAGATGGCAAGGCTGTTCCCAACATCCTTAATGGAGGGGGAAGAGTAACTAGAAGGTGTAGAGGATGGTATAGCTAAATGAAATAGATCTGAAAGGAGGGGGAGGCTTTTGTAAGGAGCAAGGAGAATAGTGAAACTGCCCTGGGCCATGTGGTTCATATGATGTGGGACAATGAGTAATCTTTGTAATAGGGGTACAAGAAAAAATCGTATTCCTAGAAAGGTAATCAGGTTTCAGGTAAAAAAGGAGTTAAAGAGATCTGGAAAAAAGTTTTTCAACCTTTTTGACTTCTCAATTAAGCAGACACCTCAGGTAGTAGCAGAACATGATGGCAGCAACCATGTTCTTTGTTTAGGGCTCCAAACAGAGTCAAAAGTCACTGGTGGACAGAAAATGATACTGGATTTCACTAATGATTAAAGAAATACAAATTAAAACATGATACAAAATATATCACCTATCACATTGGCAAAGATCAAAAAGATTGATGATAACCATTGCTGCCAAAATGGAGAAATAGGCACTGTTGGTAGGAATGGAAACTGGTATTACCTACTTGGAGGGCAATTTGGCCACATCTATTAAAATCTGAAATATTCATACTCTTTGACTCAGAAAATCCACTTCTATAAAGATATATGTTTAAGAATATTTGGTGCAGCAATATCTGCATTAGCGAAAAATTAGAAACAACTAAGTTACCACAATTGAATATAACATAGTTGCTGAAAAGAATGACGTAGTACTGACTGAACTGTCTTAAGAAATGCTCATTAAATAGTATAAGTATAAAAGGTCAATTAAAGAACAGTATGGGCCGGGCGTGGTAGCTTACGCCTGTAATCCCAGCACTTTGGGAGGCCAAGGCTGGTGGATCACCTGAGGTCAGGAGTTCGAGACCAGCCTGGCCAACATGGCAAAACCCCGTCTCTGCTAAAAATACAAAAATTAGTCAGGCGTGGTGGCATGCTCCTATAATCTCAGCTACTCAGGAGGCTGAGGCAGAAGAATCCCTTGAATCCAGTAGGCGGAGGTTGCAGTGAACCGAGATCGTGCCACTGCACTCCAGCCTGGGCAACAAGAGCAAAACTCTGTCTCAAAAAAAAAAAAAAAAAAAAAAAAAGAGTATGCACAGTATGAGCTCATTTTCACAAAGTATTAATATGTGTAACTCTATATGTTGAAAAATTCTACAGCAGCACTGTCCAATATGGTAGTAACCAGCCACCTATAGCTACTTAAATTTGAATTTGTTAAAACTAAATAAAATCATAAATTCAGTTCCTCAGTCTCACTAGCCACATTTCAAGTGCTCAATTTCCACATGTAGTGGTACTGTATTAGACAGTACAGATACAGAATATTTCCATCATCACAAAAAGTTCAAATGGACAGTGCTGACTGAAGGACATAAACATTAAACTACTATCAGTGATGTGTATGCACTGTGGTACAAACTATGGGGAATGTTTACATTTTATGTTATATATTTCTGAAATGTTTACTTCTTTGATAATGTACATATATTGCTTTTGTAATGAGAAAATAGGTAAATAAAATAAACATTTAAAAAAGAGAGAGAAAAAGAAGTAACATAGTATGTTAGAGAACAGCAAGAGGTCCACTACAGCCAAGCTGGGGCGACATTGTGAAAGACTCTGAATGTCAAGCTTATGGGGTCTTATTGGCAATAGAATTGATAACCAGTGGAGGATTTTGAGTTTAAAGTGACATGATCAGACATGTTCAAGAAAAATAACTTTAGTAGCAATTTGGTTCCCGAACTAAAGAGTAACTACTAGAGACAAGTAAAGCAGTTAAGAGGTTATTACACTGTGAACAATGGATTGTGGCTATCTTAACTAGAGAAATAGCAGTGGAGACTGGGAAGAAAGGACAGATTTGAGAAACACTTTTGAAGCAGAACACATGGGACTTGGCAATAGCCAGATGGAGGAGAAGAGGTAGAGTTCAAGGCTGACTGAAGTTCTCAAGCTTGGGATATTGGATAGGTGGTAACAGAGATAGGGAACACAGAAACACTGTGCAATCCAAGCCTATCTTTTTGGTTCATTCATTTTAATTCAACCAATATTTATAAGGCTGTACTGTCTATCAAATCTCCCTCTTATCCATCCTCACTCTCTTTGGTCTAATAAATTTGGTTTCAGAAAGGGACTATAGATATATGGATGTAGAATCTATGAAAAAGGAACAGAACAAAGAATAGTTAGAATAGTGGGCTTGAAACAACTGACAGGGTAACATAGTGAACATCAATAACAATGAAAAGTGCAGGCAACAGGATTAGGAAAGCAAAAAGCATTAGGGCTTGGATATTTAAGGCAGTTCATTATATACAATCTTCAAACCTTTTAAGCCAGAAGCTATATATAACATTGCCTTCAACTGAGAAAATTATAGCAGATGTATGAAAAGTCATTGTCTCCTTTGCTTTTACCAAATAATGGGGGTGGGATGAAGAGGTAGAGTACTCATGTAGAAATACATAAAAACAAAACGTCAAAATGAGAAAATATACACTGAATTTTGTTTTTGTTTTTTGTAAGAAAACAAACCACTTAACAAAGGCTACAGAGCCTAGGGTCCTAGAGATCAGAAAATAAATGAGTCAGCATAAATACAGGGTGACAAAGCCTGCCTAGACTGCATTTGGAGGCAGATCTATACAAAGAAGTTTAAAAAAATAGGTCTTTGTACTCAGAGTTCTGAAAACTCATAGATACATAAGCTCTGCATTTATTTCACACCCACCCTTGTACTTAATACCTTAGAATCAACACAAAAATATATCACAGAATAACTGAGCTAGAGATCAATTATTATCAATTATCAATTAGAGATCACCTAAGAGTTTTTAATGTGAAGTCCAGGGGTCTGTGGACCCCCTGAAATTGAGGTTCATTTTCTGTATGTATCATCATATGTTCATTTTTCCAGTGGGGGAGAGGGTTAATCATATTCCCAAAGAATTCTGTGGCCGCCTAAAAGTTACATCATTAGATTATAGTTCAACCACCTTGTTTAAAGATGGAGACACTGAGACCCAGAGAAGAAAAGAGACTTGCCCAAGGGCACACAGTGAATTAGTGGCAGAGCTGAATCTAGAAACTAGATTTCTTTTCAATATTCTTTCCACCATGGCACACTACTACTTCAATATATCCCATAATTAAAGTCAGTGCAAATTTTAAAAGTCCTGATTATTACCTTTGTAATGAAAATTCCAGCATCCATAATAGCTTTAATGTGTCTTAACCACCCTGAGCTCTCCAGGCCGCTAAGAAATTCACTCATTGTTGGAGTTTTCAATTCACAAACTAAGGTAGAAAAGGAAGCAGAGATTGAAATTCACAATCAACTCAGTTTATTCATTAAGGGGAGAAAGTGGATCTCCATATCGTAAGTGAGGAAGCTGAGGCAGAAAGGTTAAATGATTAGTTAGAAACCACACAGTGAGTCAGGGACAGAACTAGGTCTAAAGCCTACCAGATCTCCTCGCCTGGGCCTCTGCTCTATCACGCTGTAAAACCCACTCTCAAGCCCTTAGAAATCTCTCAAGAAGAGAGCCAGAAGACTGAATTAGCATCTACAGGAAAACACACCTCCTCTGATTAGAAAACATATTTGATCCCTATCCTAATCCCACCCACTTATGCTAACTCTGAAGGCCCTCAGCATCTGTCTCTACTCCCACACCCCCATCTACTCCCTGTAGCCCTGTTCTGTCAACAGGTTGAAAAAAAAAATACCAGTTAATTTGTATGCACTTTGCAATAATTATCCAGCAGAGGGAAATCTTTTGCCTTAAAAATCTGTAAAACAAAGTCCTCTTCCATAAAATATTCTGGGGCAAAAAAGAAAGGAGTAAGAGACCTAAGGAAGAGGGACATTAATATTTTAAAAGGGATGCAGACTGAGCAGATGAGATCTGGCAAGGGTGATGTAAAGGAGAGGTCATGGCAGACTACGCAAGTACAAAGTTGAAGAAAGAAGAGGAAGAATGGGGAGTTCACTAAAGAAGGCAGGTTTTCACTATCTCTGCCTGAGTTGACATAGAACATCATGGAATCCTGGGTAGTGGTTTTAGGAGAAATGCTCTACACCCAAGAGTCTTGTAAGGCCCCAATCCCACCTTGCCCCCTTTCTGACCCTAATCATTTTGTAGTCGATAACAGATCACCAAAACTGTCTGATATCAACTTTATTCTTTTGAGGTCTAAATTCAACTTCATCAGCACAGTGATGAAATCAGACTGAATCCTTATACCAAATTAAAGAAGATAATTTCTTACCTTAAGGATGATAAAATGAATCCCAAATTTATTTAATACTTCTGCTGGTTTGCCTATCCCTGAAAATCAACCTCTGTATTTCCACAGAGAGGAATAATTTTCATACCAACTAGACCCAGATGAACTTTATTGAATTATGAAACTGCACATCTTAGTCCCTTTTCCAGATCAACACTGCTATAATTCAGTACTATTTAAGCTAGATTTGTACAATAGTTAAACACCTAACCACTTATTGACTCTGCTCACCTGCTTGCTTTTATATTCCACCCCAAATCAGGCATGCTTTCTGCTTACATAATAATGCAAAGCTATGGCCGCTTGCCTAGCCAAGGTGAAATCCCTGTACCTTCCAAGAGTTTCTGCAGACTGCTCCGCATTACATGGATGTTCTCAATGCCCATGAATCTGAAGCGAATGTTGGCATAGTTGTCTTCATTTTCATACCCCTTCCCAGCTGCTCGGTTGGCCATGGCATTCAACTGCAATAGCAGAGGACATAATAGAGCAGATAGGCCAGATGATGAAAGAATGGAGTTCATCAATCTCAATGCCTCATTCTGAACCGTTTAAAATCCTACCCAATTAAAAAGAAGTTAAATCAGATGAGATACATTCTGGAATGGAGAGAATTTCACTAGTTTTTACATCAGGTACTTTTAGTAACAGACTCATATAGGGGAAAAATAGGGAGATACAGTGTTTTGTTTCATTATGAAAACCTTTCTTAAGAGAGAAAAGTTATGGCAGCTATGAGGATATCTGATCTAAAAAACTGAAATAATAATTTTGAGCTGCCTACCACAAATGTTTTCTCAGCTGAAAGGGTTTTATACTGAGAAACATGCAAAAGTTCAAAAATATTTACAACTGAGAAGCTCTAGAAAGAAGCCTAAGAACTTCAGGATGAATTAATTTTATTTATTTATTTAAGAGACAGTGTCTCACTCTGTCATTAAGGCTGGAGTGCAGCAGCACAATCACAGAGTTCACTGCAGCCTTGAACTCCTGGGCTCAGGCAATCCTTCTGCCTCAGCCTCCTGAACAGCTAAGACTACAGGCACGCACCACCATGCCTGGCTAATTTTTTTTACAAAAAATGTTTTTTGTAAAGACAGTCTCGCTGTTCCCCACACTGGCCTTGAACTCTTGGACTCATGTAATCCTCTTGCCTTGGCTTCCCAAAGTGCTGGGATTACAGGCATAAGCCACCACATACAGCCCAATTAAATAGCTATTCTAGAAAAATGTCTAAAATGTGACTGCATGAGATAAATGACTTTTACTCACTGACAAAATTGAAATGGAGACATCACCAACTGTTTTAACACTATGTTCAGTTTGTGGTAATCAGAAAATCTCTAGGTCATATGAAGAATGCTGGGTGGGGTAGGGAGTAAATGAGACTTGTGGAAATATGAATATAATAACTAGAAGGCAGCCAAGATACTGTCTATGATAATGACCATCTTACTAATTAAGTGATTTTCTGTTTTCTGGGCCTATTTTCTCATCTCCCAATATTGTGCATTTCAGAAGGCAGGAGGAGCATGTATGTGGACAGGGTATAATTTTTGTATTAAAAGAATACAAAAACCTCAAGGCACAAACTATTCAAGTTAGAACATGCAGAGGGAAAAAAGTCAGTGTGCTAAACATATTCTGTTTACAATGCAAGACATCTGTTAAAAGGGGAAATGTGATGGTAATTTTGATCTTTTATCACATTGATAGTGTTACTGAGCTTTCATTAAATTAATGACAAATGTCAAAGGAACACCTGTGGAAGCATAAGCAATAGTCACCTAGTAGCAAGGATGTTTGTTATGAGTGATGCTTCAGCAAAAATAATAATAATAATAATAATTACAGTAGTCACTACCCAGGCCTGGGTAGGCCACCTAATGCAGATAACTAGCTACCTCATACCAGTATTCACTCTTTAAAAATATGTCTGGCAGATCTGAGTAACAGATACCTATTTAATGTTCAGGTGGCAAACTGAGAGGAAAATGGAGAGACAAAAATGGAACCTGTTAAAAGGGGCTTTTTGGTGTTGGATTTGAACAAATGGCACCAACCCTTTTGTTTCTTCAAAAGCTTGGTGTAGTTCTCTTTACTATTTTAAGATTATTTAATCTTTAAAGATGCAGACACGATTAAACTCTTTCCAATTGCAGAATGTCAGATGTAATATTTATTGTAATGTAATATTTATTGAGCTCCTAATATATGCCTGACACTGTGCTAAATCCTTTACGTACATTATCTCACTTAATCCTCATTACAGCCTCTCAAAATGGGTGCTATATTATCCCCATAAGAAAACAGGCTCAGAGAGATGAACCAATTTGCCCAAGATGATATGGATAAAGGCTGAAAGCAGGATTTGACCTCAGGTTTGACTGACTCCTAGAACAAAATTTTGTCAGTATAATATAGTTCCTACTAAAAGTACGGATCTAGCCATCCAGAAGAGAGGGAATGCCAGATATTTCTAGGCCTGTCTTAATTTGCTCAAATTGGAGAGAGGAAAATGGAACCTGTTTAAAAAAAGGGGGCTTTTTGGTGTTAGATTTGAACAAAAGGCACCAACTCTTTTGTTTCTTCAAAAGCTTGGTGTATTTCTCTTTACTATTTTAAGATTATTTAATTTTTAAAGATACAGACTCGATTAAACTCTTTTCAATTGCAGAATTTCAGATGCAGTTATGGCTGAAACAAGACAGCAAGCTTCTGAGAAACTGAAGGATGGGCCTGAGCAGAAAGGGAAATTATTTTCTCTCCTGAGCTCAGTCAGTCCTAGGTAGCTCTGGAGAATAGCCACTGAGGGATCACAAAGATGGGGCAGAAAGCTGTCTAACGCAACTATCTGGTTTCATGTACATCCAACTGCTCAACTCTTAAGTCACAACCATCTGGCTTAGGCTTAGATGAAAATCACCAATTTAGTAATGACTAGAATCAGCAATGAAACCTCTTAGTCAGTCACACTTTACATACCAAATTATAAGCAAAATTATTTCTTTCTGGGGCTGTTTGTAAAAAGGACGACATTTAAGAATATGGAATCTATCCTTTACTTCTTTTGTGGGACACAATGAGTTCTTCTACAGCCCATATAGAGCTACACAAAACTTTGAAGGTTAAGGAATTAATGCAGAGAGGAGTTTAAGCTGATACTTAGGTTAATATGAGGACACTCTGTTCAGCAATGTTCATATTTGAAAGAGACAAAGCCTGAGAAAACACATTGCAACAAATCATGCAGCATTAGATTATTGGAAAGATCAAAGGATTTGACTAGGTCTATCCATGTCCACTGCCAAAATCCATGGCAAATTTATGAACTTGGTCTTTTTAATTCTCTGGGACCAAGATTTAAACTGCACTGTACTAAACCGGAAAAAATTTAATCAGCTAACAGTAGTAGATGCTAAAAAAGAATTACTGCCATATGAGCTAAAGATTTTTTGTTAATTGCATAGCAGTAAAATTTGTGAACCATGGTGCTTTGGGAGAACCAAAATATTATTAAATTACTGTGCCCTAACACATTTACAGAAAAAAAAAAAAAACATGTTGGTTGTAGTAAGTTTCCAATGTCTAAGTTGAAGCTCTTTCTCTAACAGTAAATTTAGACCACAGAATGGGAATACTGAAAATTCTGGTTAAGGAACAGACTTGGTAAAAAAGATGAGGGATGTTAAGGAGCCTTCTATGCAGGACGTCACACTGAGGTGGGAAAGCCAGGTTGCTTGAAATACCCTCTCATAACCTCACTTGACAGTGACAACCTTATAAAAGGAGCCCCAAATGGCTTCCTGAAATGATTTTACACAATGTCTGACATAATAAACACACATACAAAAACCTAACTTTCCCAATAACACTGCATGTCTCAATATATGAGGAGGTAGACTGCAAGAGGCAGAAATATCAAAGAAATCACTGAGAAATAGATACCTTTGGTCTTGTGTCTACAACATACATAAACTGGCTCCCTGGGTTTGTTTGGCTAATGGCCTCCAACAAGAGCTCATCATCTACACAGCGAGTGTAAAATCCAGAGAGAGGCTGGCTACAGCGGCAAATGGCAGCCTGTAAGGAAAAGGTGTGTCAGTTGAGTGATTATATTCACAAATGGTCAAAAATCTTTCTTGACCCTTGCCAGGTTCCATGAGTAGAGGGAGAGGATGAGCCAACTTAAGATAGTGTCCAAAGCAAAGAGAAATGTGACTCTAAAGTCATTCTCCACTGACATTGGGCTTAACCTCCTGCCTACCCTGGGCATGTGGCTCTAATTTCCAACCCAGTCTTGGTAAATCAGACTACAAAAAAAAAATCACATCATGAGTATTTCCTTAGTGAAATTCTATTCTCGATATATAATGGGCTATTTTTCTGAAACCACCTCACTTTTTACAGTCCCAGTAATATTGCCCACATAAACCATAAGCTTGCGGAGGCAGCAGAATTCAAGATAGAGCAAAGATCTACAGCGTCTTAAGAAAACAGGGTTCACTAGTTTCAGAAGTTAATGCCAAATCAGAAGGGTGGTTTGTTTCAAGCCACTTTAACACAAAAACAACGTAACTATTTAACATGAATGTCTGGTAATGATTAGTTCATGAAATTCGTTACACTTTGATATGGCTTTTAAGGGGTCAACTCACTTCAATAATATGGCACCCAATTGCATTACTATACTCCTTAGCACTTGAATGGTTGCCCACCTGACAACTTGCCTATTTGTCTAACCCCAGATCTCAGAGTGATTACAAGAGGTGATAAATATTATCACTTCCTACATAAGTAAGGGGATTGAAACACAGAGGAGTCAAGTGCTTTCTTACTACTACCTGAAATTATATGAAAAGCACTAAGAAAGTATCAAGGATATCTGTATTCTACTGGGAGGCCACAGCCCCCCAAAAATCCTGTATACAACTAATTTTCTGTCATTTCACAACTTTCCACAAAGCTGGATCCCACAGAAAAGGAAAAAAAGAAAAAGAAATAAACATACTAAAATGACACTTAACATCTGCGTAACATTTTACAATTTACAAAGTACATTGTACATATTATTCCTACTGAGATCCTCTCAAAAACCTTCAGAAGTATGAAAGTCCAGAGAAGTTAAGTAACTTGCTTGAGGTCACACAGCTACTAAGTGGCAGCATGAAACTTAAAACAGGTCTTCCAGAGCCATGTTTAATTATCATTAGAGAAATCTGCTTAACTTACATTGTTCTCTTTGTAGAGGTAGGAGAGCACAGGGACACGTTCTTTACTTCTGAACTTTGAACTTCCAACCACCGTTCCCAAGGTAACAGATTTAGGAACCACTATTTCAGGAGGGTAGGTGCTGCATATCTAAAAGAAAATAAGCACAATATATATAAATATATATTTATACATTTATATATAACTGTCTCTTTGGAAATACGTATTTTGGTAACCACTAAAAGCTGATAAACTTAAGAAAATATGTCAGTCTTTTCATAGAGTAAGTCACACCTAAAATGTCAACACCTCCACCCCAAGACTAGTGTTTTAAAGACCGTCCAGATATGAATACTAGGAACCTAGTATGTAGTTTATGAAAGAGTACATCATATTTCCTCCTCCTCTACCTGTCTGCTTCATATTTGTGTCTGTTCATATTAATTCACTTGTTTACAGTTATTGTTTTTGCTCTGATATGCACACGTAGGAATTTCAACATGGGGTTTTATGTGTGTTTCTGTCTATGATTTTTGTTTTTCTAATTCTAAAAGTACATTTTGTTCTTATATGTCTCAATCCCTTCCTTTCTAGAAAATAATAGCACACTTGGAAAAGCTTTTATACCAAGGATATTTTCATTTCTATTTCTGAGGAATAGATGATTAAATACCAGCTAGCTAATGCTTGAGTGATTGCTAATTCCAGCCTGTTGCTAGCAAGTGAAAAATGTATATATATAAACTGCATACTAGGTTCCTAGTGTTCATATCTGGACGGCCTTTAAACCACTAGTCTGGGGGTTGGAGGTGTTGACATTTTAGGTGTGACTTACTCTATGAAAAGACTGACATATTTTCTCAAGTTTATCAGCTTTTAGTGGTTACCAAAATACATATTTCCAAAGAGACAGTGACAAAATATTATAACGCCACAGACCTGACATTGCAAAATTAATTCTAATCACTCCCCTAACTAAACAACACCCCCAAACATTTAACAACAGATGAAACAAATATAAACTGAACAGGCAAAAATAAAAAAAGTTAAAGGTAGACAAGATTAAGAATGCTCTATGTAACTCATTAAAGTCAATGTCCCCAGAATGCAGACCATTTGAAAATGTTTTCTACCCACCCCCTTACCTGGACTTAAACTTTGGAGAAGACAGTCATACAAAGAAAAATAAATGGAGCTCCCCATTCAGCTTAGAAGGTTATACACATCAAAAAGACCAACAAGAGTATTTCAGACCTTCTTTGGGAGACTCAGACACACATTTGAGGTGGACAGATTTCACCCCCAATCTCTACTCATTCCTCTCAAGCATGACCCTAACAAGCCACCTCACAGATGACCCTGCGAAGTCACAGCTCATCAATCCCCATACCTAGTAGGCATTCAAAGCTATGTTACCAGAAAGTCAATGCAATAACAGTCTTATTATGATAGTAAAAACACTGTTAAAGATGAACGATTCAGGAATATCACTTAAACACCAATGACTCTCTCTGCAGAAAAATTATCCTAGCAGGCCTGATTGCTACCTGTGTTAGAGTTCTCTAGAGAGACAGAACTAATAGGATATATGTATATAGGAAAGGGAGTTTATTAAGGAGAATTGACTCATACAATCAAAAGGTAAAGTCCCACAGTAGGCCGTCTGCAAGTTGAGGAGCAAGAAAGCCAGTAGTGGATCATTCCGAGTCCCAAAACCTCTAAAGTAGGGAAGCCAACAGAGCAGCCTTCAGTCTGTGGCTGAAGGCCCAAGAGCCCCTGGCAAACCACTAGTGTAAGTCCAAGAATCCAAAAGCTGAAGTACTTGAAGTCTGATGTTCGAGGGCAGGAAGCATTTAGCATGGGAGAAAGATGAAGACTGGAAGATTCAGCAAGTCTGCTCATTCCACCTTCTTCTGCCTGCTTTTTCTAGCTGCACTGGCAGCTGAGGGAATGGTGCCCACCCAGATTAAGGGTAGGTCTGCCTCTCCCAGTCCACTGACTCAAAGGTTAATCTCCCCTCTAGTAACACCCTCACAGACACACCCAGAAACAATACTTTGCATACTTCAATCCAATCAAATTGACAATATTAACCATCAGACTACCCTTAGAAAGGCCTACTTGCATTGTGCTTAAAACTGTTTGTACAAACAATGTGGCTTATCCTGAACACATGCCTTCCTTCTGGACTTCTGGAATTCTGGCATACACTAGGCAGAACGTGCCTATGTGGGCAGGCTCCAATAGAATCCCTGAGCACTTTGCCTCTAATGAGCATCCTGGCAGACAACATTTCATAAGTGTTGTCACAATTTCTGCTGGAGGAATTCAGTGTGTCCTACGTCACTCTGCTGAGAGAGGACTCTGGAAGCTTGTTCCTGGTTTTGTTGACTTTGTTCCCTGAACCTTTTCCCTTTGCTGATTTTTGCTTTGGATCCTTTCACGGTAATAAATCACTGTCATAAGTATGACTATACACCAAGTCCTATGAATTTTCCTAGTAAATCACAAAACCTGAGGAATGGTCTTTGGGACCTTCAACACATTCCCAGATGTCCATATTTGGCCCAGAGCTCTTTCTTGAGATCCAAACCCAAATGCTTGAAATCAAATACTTGATACCTGTTTAATCACCTTGAAGTCAAGTGTAAAATTGAAGACACCATCTGCCCCTCTTCTTGTGGTCCTTATCTTTGTTAACATCACCACTACTCATTGGTCATCAAAGCCAAAACCAGGAAAGCTGGGATGCATATTAAATTCCTCCACTTTTCTAGCCACATTTGATCTGTCACCAGTTGCTTTCAATTCTACCACCTAAATATCTTTTAAAACCATCTCCTTTCCATCTACAGCCATTGCCTTAGTTCAGGTTCTCATAACTTCACATATCATTCTTCTGCATTCTTAGCTCCAGCAAACGAATTCTCCACACTAATAACAGTTATCCTTCTAAAACACAAATATATATATATGTTCCTTTCAAGCGTAAATACTCTTGTGGCTCACAACTGTCTTCATGATAAAGTTCAAATTCCTTAATTTGGTCACGAAGCGCTTTATGATATGGCTTCACTTCCTGACCTCCTTCCTTCTCCCCCTGTATAAATTAGGAGAAATAATCCAGACATTTACAGTTCAGTCATTTTCAACAAAGGCACCAAGGACACATATTTGGGGGAAAGAAGTCTCTTCAATAAATGGTTCTGGGAAAACTGGATGTCCATATGCAAAGAAACACTTTAGGATATTGGTCTGGGCAAAGACTTCTCGAGTAAGACCTCAAAAGCATACGCAGCCAACTAAAGCAAAAATAGGCAAATGGGTTAACACTGAGCCAAAAATCTCCATGGCAAAGGAAACAACCAACAAAGTGAAAAGACAACCCACAGAATAGGAGAAAATATTTGCAGATTACCCATCTGACAAGGGATTAATAACCAGAAAATATAAGGAGCCCAAGAAACTCAATAGAATGAAAACAAATAATCCAATTAAATATGGAGAAAGTATCTGAATAGACATTTCTCAAAAGAGGACACACAAATGACCAACAAGTATATGAAAAAATGCTCAACATCAATAATCATCAGAAAGATGCAAACCAAAACCACAATGAGATATCATTTCACCTGTTAAAATGGCTTTTATCAAAAAGGCAATAAAGGATACTGGTGAGGATATGGAGAAAATGAAATCCTCATACACAATTGGTAGGAATGTAAATTAGTACAGCCACTACTGGCCAGGGGTGGTGGTTCACACCTATAATCCCAGCACTTGGAGAGGCCAAGGAGGGAGGATCACTTGAGCCCAGGAGTTCAAGAATCCCATCTCTACAAAAAATGAAACAAATTAGCCAGGCATGGGGGTGGGTGCTTATGGTCCCAGCTACATGGGAGGCTGAGATGGGAGGACCAATTGAGCCCAAGAGATTGAGGCTACACTGAGCTATGGTCATGCCACTACACTCTACCTTGGGCAACAGAGTGAGGCCTTGTCTCAAAAAGAAAGAAAAGAAAACTGTGGTACATATGCACAATAGAATATAACTCAGTCACAAAAAAATGTAATCCTGTCATTTGCAACAACATGGATGGAACTGGGGGACATTATATTAAGTGAAATGAACAAAGCATAGAAAGACAAATATTGCATAATCTCATTCACATGTTGTAGGAGCAAAAAAAAAAAAAATGAACTCATAGAGACAGAGAGTAGAATGATGGTTACCAAAGGTTGGTAAGGGTAGTGGAGTGGGGGGGATAAAAAGAGGATCCTCAACGGGTACAAAAATACAGTTAGATAGAAGGAATAAGATCTAGTATTCAGTAGCAAAACAGGACGACTACAGATAACAATAATAAAATAACTGAAAATGGAATTGGAATGTTCCTAACACAAATAAATGACAAATACTTGTGGTGATGGATACCCCAATTACCCTGATCTGATCATTACATATTGTATGCCTGTATAAAAATACAGCATGTACCCTATAAATATGTACAACTATTATATATCCATAATAATTAAAAATAAAAAATGTTAAAATAAATTAGCCTTCACAAGGTTCACAAGGCTACTCTGCAAAGCATCAGGCTGTTTCTGGCTTCCTTAGGCTGATTTTCATGCCCCGCACCTATGCTCCCATAACACCCTATGCTTTAGGCCATGAGATCTCTTACTCAGTGCCTATTGCACTGTAGGTACTCAATAAATGTCTGTTGAATGGCTGAATGTTGAATGGAAAGGAGAGAGAGATTATGAGTCATTTCTCTCTTTTTTCAAAATCTTGTTTCCTGATATTCTACCATCTTAATTAAATGCACCAAAAGGCAAACAACAAGGACAAAATTACCTCATAGTTTCTGTTGGCATCTGTTATGGTCCAGTTTCTGTTGGGTATTCCCATACGCCCAAAGTCTGATATTGGGTCAATCAGTTTCCATCCACTTTCCCTCATCTCTTTTGAGGATTTGGGATTATAAGAAAAAGCATAAAGATCTTCAGGTAATGCTGGAGAAGAGAGATAGACATGGAAAACAAAATGATGAATGAAACCTAAAAATCATCAAACAATGCAAATAAAGGCTAGATTTCCTTTTCCTAAGGGAATGTTTGTCAAACAGTCCCAGAAAAGGACTGTGGTGTGTGCAAGTTTGCCTTTATGTAAGGAATAAAAACTGGAATATTGTTTGGGTTCTTTGAAAAAATGTTTTAATTTTTTGTGTTATCAATACAAAGTGGGATCTTTCTGCCTGGCTTCCTATAAAAAAAGAATGCTGGATAATTGACTGAACTGAGGCTTCAGGGTTTCACATGTTAAGAAAAGAGTCCTTACCAAAAGTTTTTAACTGGGATCCCATGTCCTAATAGTACTGCTTATTGTAACATGTTGCACATCTTTAACAATGTTTTTGCATTGTACTTGTCAGACCAACAGCAACTTCTGACTTATAAATGGCCCCTTCCTCTCTTTTCTCTGTCAGTCCTGCTTCCTCCCTTCACGAGATACAGCATCCAATCAAATAACTCATTTGACCAATTTATATGGCAACAACTTCTCCAGAGATTAATGGAGCCTATCAGAGACTTGTAAAATGCTAGGCCATCCAGCAGGTAACTTTATCAATAAAAATCAGCAAATATTGAGGAATTACTCTGAGGGAAAAGGGGAAAAATGGGAGAGAAAATGTAAGAGCATGATTAAAATCAAAGACTAAAATCAGAGGAAGCTGGTTAATTGCCTAGGAGTGGGGGCTGGGGAATGAAAGGGTGACGCTGGAGGAAGCATTAAGTCCTACATTAATGAGGACTTTGATGAACTGCCTTAGTCTTCTAGTTGGAATTAAAAGTAGGGGTGGAAATCGTGGGCCAAACAAAAAGTCTGCAGGACAGCAGGAAACAAATTTTCTTCCAAAGCAGTCTTCCTTCCTGAACTGAGAAAACATTCACAAGTTGATACTTTAAAGGAGGGAAGGAGAGAGAAGAAAATATCTATTAAACATCTACTATATACTAATACATGAAGGTATTCAAGGCTCAAAACAACCCCCTTGAAGAGCTTTTACTCTCCTTACTTTTACAGGTAAAGAAAATGAGTTCAGAGGTTATATAACGTGCCCAAATATAATGGAGCTAATAAGTGGTACAGCCCAGATCCAAACCCTCCTCTGACTCCATAGCCCTGATCTTTCCATTATGCCATTTTGGAAAAATATTAAAATGGTTTTAGATAAAAATACTATCATAACTACCTGGCTGAGAAAGCTTGAGCAGTGAAATATAAACCTCATGGCACACAAGGTCGGAATCTAAAACAAAGTGGGCCACCCGGAAATTCTTGCAGCGGAGGGTCAGGGGACAACCCAGGCTAGTGATGGGTAACTTCTCCACAGTGGCAATGTGATGGAGTGCAATCTGAAAAACATAAAAGAACCAGCGTAAACATACAGATGTGCAATATCTCTATCACTATCAGTATTCCTGACTCTCCGTAATGGTAACAGCATGACCAGATCTGTAGGCTACATCTACAGCCTACAACCATTCTTTGTAAGACACAACTGGGGTTCTCTCAAATAGAACTAAAGCATAATAGTGGTAAAGCAACAAGAAGCAGACTGCAGTGTTAGAAAACTTCTCTATCCTTAAGGATACGAGATTACCAAGTTTGTGGGACAATTTTGGTAGATCAGCTCAGAATAGATGACTTTTAGCATGCTGTGATAGAGTTCACAATCAGAATAATTGTTACAGAGGAAAACAGGAATTTCTTTTCTTATATCAAATTACTAATTAAGATAATTATTAATAGCAGGTATTGTGCTTTATCATAAACAAAGTAGTCCATGACCATTAGCTATTTAAGAAGAGCCATTTGACGTGTAATCATCCTATTTCAGGAATGAAAAAAAACAAAGCTCTGAGAAGTGAATTCCTCATCAGATATCATATAGCCAAGAAGTGGCACAAACAGAATTTGAACCATAGCAGTCTAAACTTAAGTCCAGGATTAAGTTCTGGAATAAGGATTTAACTAGAAATGTTAGGGAGGAACTATTCCTCTACATTTTAAACTCTAGTGACAGTAAAGCAAAGAATGTAGGATGATTACTTCTGTTCATGCTGATGCCAGCAAAAAAAGAAATGCATGGAAAGGTAACTGATGAAACAAAATGTGTCCAAATAATATAATTCTCTCTTAATTGATTCAAAAAGCCATATAATCATGGTTTTGCATTTTGATCTTTGATGTTCTCCTCCTATCCCTGTCTTATGTTTCTGCAACTATGGAGCCTGGATGTGCTCTTTCCATTCTCTAGACTCCCTGTCCTGTGCCTGGAATGGTCTTCCAATCAATAGTGCCTTTTCTGCTCTCCCATCACCTCAATGCCCCAGTCCCTAATTTCTTTGGAAAAGTCATCTCTTCAATGAAGTCTTTCAATCACATCCACCATCTAAGAATGGAGCAAGTGTGGAAATGATTCAGATATTCCTAGGATAAATTTTCTATTTTTTTAAGGCAGGGTCTCGCTCTGTTGCCTAGGCTAGAGTGCAGTGGCTTAATCATGACTCACTGCAGCCTCAACCTCCTGGGTTCAAAGGAGATCATCTTGCCTCAGCCTCCTGAGTAAGCTAGGAATACAGTTGTGTGCTACCATGCCTGGCTAATTTTTTTAACTTTTGTAGAGACTAGGTATTGCTTTGTTGCCCAAGCTGGTCTCAAACTCCTGGCCTCAAGCGATCCTTCTTCCTTAGCCTCCCAAACTGCTGGGATCACAGGTATAATTAAGTTCTATCTTAACTGTTTTGTCACACTCAAGTCCTGCAATGGCAGTTCTGGAGGCATCACAAAATGTAATATGAATTAATATATTCAACCTCAAGAAAATCAAAGATCTTCCAGTCAACATGAGAGATGTGTGTTTTGGTAGTACGATACTGATAATTGAGATCAGGGCCCAGGCAAACAATTGTGGTGAAACTGGGAAGGGTCCAGGGAAGGTAGGCAGACTAAGGCTGGGAAGAACTTCCCTAATTGGGTACATAAGCCTCCTTTGACATGCAGAAATAAGTGTAAGTGCTCCCTTCCAGATACAGTCCACTGGGTTTGAAATAATACCCAAAAGGAACAAATCTGGAGACATCTGTACTGTCTATAAATGCAGGTAGATAGGAGATAGGCTTACGGCACAGTACTAAAGAACTGGTTCCTAAACTGTTAGAATTACAAGAATCCTTACTAATTATATAATCTAACCACCTCATTTTACAGATGAAGAAACAAGCCCAGGGAGTAAGAATCACTTGCCTAAGGTTACATAGCCAGTTAGCATCAGAGCTTAGTCTAGCCCAATTCTCATTCCTCTTTTGACATTCTTATCACAGCAAAAGGAGCAAGATACAATCTCATATGGGGAAAGTTCAGTTTTAAAAGGAAGTATTAAGATACTTCTTTCATATGCATACTCAATTCATTTTATACTTATATGATAGTATTTACCATGTTCCAGGCATTGTTGTAAGCACTTATAAACATTCACTTTATAATTCTTGTATCTTGACTTTTTAAAACTAATTCAAGGTATTATTTTACCTGTATTTTACAGATGAAGGAAGCGAGACACAGAAAAGTTAAACAACTTGCCCAAGGTTACAAAAGTAGTAAATGTTGAAGCTGGGATTTCAACCTGAGCAGACTGGCTCTAAAGCTTTAATCACTAAGCTATGCGGTATAAAAGAAGCATGTTGTACTTCTTATAAATGGAGAGGTCTAAGCATAAATCTAACTAATGATTAAGTTAAGATTAAATTATGATCTTTAGGATGGGTAAGGCATAAAGTAATGTTGGGGTGCTGAATTAATTAGAAAACATTACTTACAGGTATAAAAAGAAACACATACACATGCCCGTGCATGCACACACACACACACACATATATATACCCAGGTAAAATCCTGTCTTAGGACAGAGAGATGGTCTAAATTAGTGTTGCCCAAGGTAAAGTCCATGAGGCCTTAGCATCAGCATAACCTGAGCCCTTTTTAGAAATTCAAAATCTTAGGCTTGAGATTTTGCATTTTTATCAAGTTCCCATACGCTACAGATGCTGCTGGTTCTTGAACTATATTTTATGGGCAGCAAGGCTTTAAATTACTTCAAGATGCTTACAAACATAGTTCAGAAAATTAGCAGAAACTATTCTACCTAAAAATAATTTAGCTAAACCCCAGGAATATTCCCATGTAGAATAAAATGACTATGATGACCAGAGCCAATAACTTGAAAAAAGAGGAGTAATACAATTCAGACCATAAAAAGATTATTAGAATAGGTCCTCTGAAGAAAAGGTTTTACAGCAATTTAAAAATTACACTTGAAATTTCAAGAAACTACCATATAGAGAGCATGTATGCACAACTCTTTAAGACTCTTTGATACTTCTTCTCATGAACATACCCATGTTTCTTTCCGGGCTGCACCTGAAGCCTCCACATAGATCAGGTGGGTTGCAGTAAGATAAAGAATCCCATTAGCTGGTTTCTTACTCACATAACGATCCACCAATTTCACGTTTTCTACCTGTTATTGGAGGAAAAAATACTGATTAAGTTACCAACTCACCACCTATGATTGAAGTGGGGCCATTCAAAGCAAGATAAATGCTGTTAATTTGCTACAAAACTTGAGTCTTTCCAGTTCCTGCCAAGGTGGCAAACTACTATGATCTGTATTACCTTTTCTGAAATCAGTGCGGGAAAAACTATGAAAGTGAAAGGAAAACCCGTATTCTAGAAAAGAAAAATTCTAGACAAAGTTTACAAGATGAGGTACGTATAACTGGAAAATATATAGAACCTGAGAGCCTGCTGAGGTACTTATCTTGTTGGAAGAAGGTGCAGTTATTGTATGTGTAAAAAAATCAGTAAGGGTAAATAACATGAAGATAGATCTTACGTTACAGGGCAAGAATAGAAAAAAAAAAACAGAAAAAGAGAAAAACAAAACAAAAAAAAGGAGTACCATAAATAAAACACATAAAAAGAAATGCCAGAATTAAATCCCAATATAGAAGTAATTGCAATAAATGTACATGAATTAAACTTACCAATTAAAAGAAAGACACAGACTAAAACAAAAGATTCAACAATATTCAGACTAGAAGAGATATACTTTAGAGTCACAAACTGAAAATAATAAGATATGCCAGGCAAATATGAACCAAAATAAAGCTGAGGTAGCAGTCTCAATATCTGACTAAATAGAATTTACATGACAAAAATCAACAGGACAAGAAGATATAGCCATCATAAATATAAACATATTGTATAATACAGTCTCGAACTATATCAAGCAACTAGCAGAACTCAAAGAGAAAAGGAACAAGTGCACATGGATATTTTAATACTCTTCTTAGGAACTGATAGGTCAAGCAGACCAAAAAAAAAAAAAAAATCAAATGAAGATACGGAACACTTACACATTACAACTGAAAAACTCAAGCTATTATATACAGAGTAGGACTCTATATCCAACAAATAGAACATTCAAGACAACAACAAAAAAAATTCCCAAAAAGAGACCATGATTACAGCTGTAAATGAAACATCAATAAATTCCAAACGTTCAATATCATACAGTTTAGGTTCTCCAACCACAATGCAATAGCACTAGAAATTAATAACAAAATAATAGCCAAAATGTAGCATATGTTTGAAAACACAATAGCTTATTACTAAATTAACCTGGGGTTAAAAAGAAAAAGGAAAGGAAACTAAGAAATATTTAAAAGTGAACGATAATAAAAACACAACAAATAAAAATTTGAAGGACAGAGTTAAACAAGAACTAAGAAGTAAATGTATAGTAGTAAGTAAGTTTACCATGAAATGAGAAAGGTTAACAACATACTAGTTAAACAGTCAATGTAATGGAAATAAGCAAAAGAACAGAGAAATAAGATGATAAAGCACAGAAATTTAAAACCAGAGAATCCTCCTCCACAGATACACACACACAGCCTGAACAGAAAAGATTAACAAACCAGAATTTAATTATTTCAAAAGGTTAATAGGATAGATCTTTGCTAAAAAAGAGAAAAGATGCAAATAAACAAAATACAGAATGAAAAAGGGAAAATACAAAAAATTAAAACTATCACTATTATGAACAACAATATGCTAATAAATTGGAAAACTTATAAGAAATGTTTTTAAATATCAAGAAAAAAATAAAATGGCAATGGTAGTCAAAGATTTTCCCTAACAAAACCCTCAGGCCCAGATGATGTTATAGGTTTATTCTACTAAACTTCCAAAATATAATTAATTACTACCTTATCCAATTGATTCCGGTCACTGGAAAAAGAATAAAGTTACTCAGTCCATTTTATGAGGGCAATTTAATCTTGATTCTAAAATCAAATAAAGACAATTATAAAGTAAGAAAGTTTAGGGCTATTTCATTTATGAAATGTAGACACAAAAAATGCTAAATAATGTTAATGAATCAACAGTATATTTTAAAAAATACATTTTGATCAAGTGCAGTTTATCACAAGAAAGCATGGGGAGTTCAACTTCAGAAAATGTCAGTGTAATACATCACCAAGACTAAAAAGAAAAATCATATGCTTTATCTCAATTGATACAGAAAAAGAAGTATTTAATATAGCTTAATTCTATTCATAATGATAATCCTTAGTGAACAAGGAATAAAAGTAAACGATCTTAACTTGGTAAAAATTATATACAAAAAACCTACAAAGTATGTTATGAATAATGAAGAAACTAACTGCATTAATTTAAAATCATGAACACGACAAACTTGACTCTAACTATTACTGCTACTGTTTTAAATATCCTGGCTAAATACTATGAGGAAAGGGGGCGTGGAATTAAGAAATGCAAGGATCAGAAGGGAAGTTCTATATTTGGCACCACTAACAGAAGGTAATCATTCAACTACAAAAAAAATGAAAGAAAAGAATCAACCAAACTCTCAGAACTAATATAAAAGAGTTCAGCAAGGATACCAAATATAATATCAACCACAAAAGTCAATAACATTTTCCTATATCAGCAATGATCACTTAAAAAACATAATTAAAAAAATACCATTCACGATGGCAACAAAAATTATATAGAATCTAGAAATTAGCTTAATTAACCAAGTATACACAAGACCTTTACAGAGAAAACTTCAAAAGTCTAATGAAGGATATAGAATATAATCTAAAGAAATAATGTCTATGCTCTTGGATAAGCCAACTTAATATAATAAAGATGGCAATTATCCCTCAATCTATAAATTCAATACAATTTCAATCATATTTCAAAGTGGATTTTCTAATAAACTTATTCTAAATTTACATAGAAGAACAAAACCCCACAAATTGCTAAATCAACCTTAAAAAAAGTAAAGGGGAAAGATTTGCTCTACTAGGTATTAAAACATACTCAAAGCTGTGGGGGAAAAAAATCAACAACAACAACAAAAAACCTGTAGCATGTAGCACTATTGCAAAAAAAAAAAAAAAAAAAAAAAAAAAAAAACAGAAAAATAAACCAATGGAAAAGGACCAGAGCTCAAAATCAGATTGATGTAAAAAATGGGAGTCTAATAGAGCATAAACATGGCACTACAAATTGACAGACAAAAGAGTATTTGCCAGATGTGTTGGGGAAACAGTATTAGTACGTGCAGTAAGATAAGGCCATATCCCTACCTAACACCATATACAAAACTAGACTCTAGATATATCTATATGTAACTCTTACATAAAATATAAAGTTACTGAAAAAATGCAGAGTACCTTGGATCTATGAACAGGGAAAAACTTTTTAAAAATTAATAAGAGAATAGGAGAACATATGTGCCACTCCTAAAACTAACAAGGAATTATTATCTAGAATATACAAGGGACTTTTGAAACTCAATAAGAAAAAGAGGCCCCAAAAGAAAAATATATGAAGCATAAGAACAGGCAAGTTGCATAAGAGGCAATCCCAGAAGCATATAACCATGAAGAGAAGCTCAAAACATTGGGAATAAAATAAAGTTAAATTAAAATAAGATATTGCTTTAAGACTACAAGATTTGCAAAAACTAGACAGCTAGAAGATGCCAAGTGTTGGTAGGGTTCAAGGCATATAGGAATCCTCATCCACTACAACCAGGGGGTTACAGATAGGTGGGGACCATTCGGAAGGGCAATCTGGCACTACTTAATAAAAAAAAATGTATTTCCTATGACTCAGCAAATGTCCATCACTTTGAGAATAGTCAGGCAATACAGTTTGGATACTTGTCCCCACCCAAATCTCATGTTGAAATATAATGCCCAATGTTGGTGGTGGGGCCTGGTGGGAAGTGACTGGATCATGGGGGTGAATTCCTCATGAATGATTTAGCCCCATCCTTTCATGCTGTCCTCATGATAATGACTGAATTCTTGTGAGATCTGGTTGTCTAAAGGTGTGTGGCACTTTGCACTCTCTTGGACCTGCTCCAAACATGTGAGATGCCTGCTCCTCACCTACAATTTATGCCATGATTGTAAGCTGTCTGAGGCCTACCCAGAGGCAGATGCCTGTGTTATGGTTTCTGCACAGACTGCAGAACTGTGAGCCAATTAAACTTCTTTTCTTTAAAAATTACTCAGTCTCTTCTGTTCTAATATGGCCGAATAGGAACAGCTACAGTCTGCAGCTCCCAGCGTGACTGACGCAAAAGATAGTGATTTCTGCATTTCCAACTGAGGTACCTGGTTCATCTAATTGGGACTGGTTGGACAGTGGGTGCAGGCCATGGAGGGCAAGCTGAAGCAGGGTGGGGCATCGCCTAACCCAGGAAGTGCAAGGGGTGGGAGATTTCCATTTCCTAGCCAAGGGAAGATGTGATGGACTGTACCTGGAAAATCAGGACACTCCCTCCCAAATACTGTGCTTTTCCAACAGTATAAGCAAATGGCACACCAGGAGATTATATCCCGTGCCTAGCTCAGTGGGTCCCACGCCCACGGAGCCTTGCTCACTGCTAGCACAGCAGTGACCTGCAAGGCAGCAGCCTGGCAGGGGGAGGGGTGTCCACCATTGCTGAGGCTTGAGTAGGTAAACAAAGCTGCCAGGAAGCTCGAACTGGGCAGAGCCCACTGCAACTCTGCAAGGCCTGCTGCCTCTCTAGAGCCCAACTCTGGGGGCAGGGCATAGCTGAACAAAAGGCAGCAGAAACTGCTGCAGACTTAAATGTCCCTGTCTGACAGCTCTGAAGAGAGCAGTGGTTCTCCCAGCATGGTGTTTGAGCTCTGAGAAAGGACAGAATGCATCTTCAAGTGGGTTCCTGACCACTGTGTAGCCTAACTGGGAGACACCTCCCAGTAGGGGCCGAATGATACCTCATACAGGTGGGTACCCCTCTGGAATGAAGCTTACAGAAGAAGGATCAGGCAGCAATATTTGCTGCTCTGCAATATTTGCTGTTCTGCAGCCTCCACTGGTGATACCCAGGCAAACAGGGTCTGGAGTGGACCGCCAGCAAACTCCAACAGACCTGCAGCTGAGGGACCTGACTATTAGAAGGAAAAGTAACAAACAGAAAGGAATAGCATCATCATCAACAAAAAGGACGTCCACACCAAAATCCCATCTGTACATAACCAGCATCAAAGACCAAAGGTAGATAAAACCACAAAGATGGGGAGAAACCAGAGCAGAAAAGCTAAAAATTCTAAAAACCAGAGCGCCTCTTCTCCTCCAAAGGATTGCAGCTCCTCACCAGCAACGGAACAAAGCTAGATGAAGAATGGCTTTCACAAGCTGACAGAAGTAGGCATCAGAAGGTCAGTAATAAACTTCTACGAGCTAAAGAAGGATGTTCGAACCCATCGCAAGAAAGCTAAAAACCTTGAAAAAAGATTAGACGAATGGCTAACTAGAATAAACAGTGTAGAGAAGACCTTAAATGACCTGATGGAGATGAAAACCATGGCACGAGAACTTCATGATGCATGCACAAGCTTCAATAGCTGATTCGATCAAGTGGAAGAAAGGGTATCAGTGACTGAAAACCAAATTGATGAAATAAAGTGAGAAGAGAAGTTTAGAGACAAAAAAGTAAAAAGAAAGAAAAAGCCTCCAAGAAATATGGGATTATGTGAAAAGACCAAATCTACATTTGATTGGTGTGCCTGAAAGTGACAGGGAGAATGGAACCAAGTTGGAAAACACTTTTCAGGATACTATCCAAGGGAAAGTCCCCAACCTAGCAAGGGAGGCCAACATTCAAATTCAGGAAACACAGAGAACACAACAAAGATACTCCTCGAGAAGAACACCACCAAGATACATAATTGTCAGATTCACCAAGCTCTACATGAAGGAAAAAATGTTAAGGGCAGCCAGAGAGAAAGGTCAAGTTACCCACAAAGGGAAGCCCACCAGACTAACAGCGGATCTCTCGGCAGAAATTCTACAAGCCAGAAGAGAGTAGGGGGCAATATTCAACATTCTTAAAGAAAAGAATTTTCAACCCAGAATTTCATGTCCAGCCAAACTAAGCTTCATAAGTGAAGGAGAAATAAAATCCTTTACAGACAAGCAAATGTTGAGAGATTTTGTCACCACCAGGCTTGCCTTACAAGGGCTCCTGAAGGAAGCACTAAACATGGAAAGGAACAACCATTACCAGCCACTGCAAAAACAGGCTAAATTGTAAAGACCATCAAGGCTAGGAAGAAACTGCATCAACTACCAAGCAAAATGACCAGCTAACATCATAATGACAGGATCAAATTCACACATAACAATATTAACCTTAAATGCAAATGGGCTAAACACCCCAATTAAAAGACACAGACTGGCAAATTGGATAGAGTCCAAGACCCATCAGTGTGCTGTATTCAGGAGACCCATCTCACATGCAGAGACACACATAGGCTCAAAATAAAGGGATGGAGGAAGATCTACCAAGCAAATGGAAAGCAAAAAAAAAGCAGGGGTTACAATCCTAGTCTCTGATAAAACAGACTTTAAACCAACAAAGATCAAAAGAGACAAAGAAGGCCATTACATAATGGTAAAGGGATAAATTCAACAAGAAGAACTATCTTAAATATATATGCACCCAATACGGGAACACCCAGATTCATAAAGCAAGTACTTAGAGAACAACAAAGACACTTAGACTCGCACACAATAATGATGGGAGACTTTAACACCCCACTGTCACTATCAGACAGATCAATGAGACAGAAGGTTAAAAAGGATATCCAGGACTTGAACTCAGGTTGGCACCAAGCAGACCTAATAGACATCTACAGCACTATCCACCCCAAATCAACAGAATATACATTCTTCTCAGCACTACATCACACTTATTCCAAAATTGACCACATAGTTGGAAGTAAAGCACTCCTCAGAAAATATAAAAGAACAGAAATCACAACAAACTGTCTCTCAGACCACAGTGCAATCAAATTAGAACTCAGGGTTAAGAAACTCACTCAAAACCACTCAACTACATGGAAGCTGAACAACCTGCTCCTGAATGACTACTGGGTATATAACAAAATGAAGGCACAAATAAAGATGTTCTTTGAAACCAATGAGAACAAACACACAATGTAACAGAATCTCTGGGACACATTTAAAGCAGTGTGTAGACGGAAATGTACAGCACTAAATGCCCACAAGAGAAAACAGGACGGATCTAAATTTGACACCCTAACATCACAATTAAAAGAACTAGAGAAGCAAGAGCAAACACATTCAAAAGCTAGCAGAAGGCAAGAAATAATTAAGATCAGAGCAGAACCGAAGGAGATAGAGACAAAAAAAAACTTCAAAAAAATCAATGAATCCAGGAGCTGGGTTTTTGAAAAGATCAACAAAATTGATAGACCACTAGCAAGACTAATAAAGAAGAAAAGAGAGAAGAATCAAATAGATGCAATAAAAAATGATAAAGGTGATATCACCATCGATCCCACAGAAATAGAAACTAACTACCATCAGAGAATACTATAAACACCTCTACACAAATAAACTAGAAAATTCAGAAGAAATGGAAAAATTCCTGGGCACATACACCCTCCCAAGACTAAACTAGGAAGAAGTTGAATCTCTGAATAGACCAATAACAAGCTCTGAAATTGAGGCAATAATTAATAGCCTATCAACCAAAAAAAAGTCCAGGACCAGACAGATTCATAGCCAAATTCTACCAGAGGTAAAAAGAGGAGCTGGCACCATCCTTTCTGAAACTATTCAAATCAATAGAAAAAGAGGGAATCCTCCCTAACTCATTTTATGAGGCCAGCATCATCCTGATAACAAAGCCAGGCAGAGACACAACCAAAAAAAGAGAATTTTAGACCAATATCCCTGATGAACATCGATGCCAAAATCCTCAATAAAATACTGGCAAACCGTATTCAGCAGCACATCAAAAATCTTATCCACCATGATCAATTTGGCTTCATCCCTGGGATGCAAGGCTGGTTCAACATATGCAAATCAATAAACTTAATCCATCACATAAACACAACCAACGACAAAAACCACATGATTATCTCAATAGATGCAGAAAAGGCCCTTGACAAAATTCAACAACCCTTCATGCTAAAAACTCCCAATAAATTAGGTATTGATGGAACGTATCTCAAAATAATAAGAGCTATTTATGACAAACCCACAGCCAATATCATACTGAATGGGCAAAAACTGGAAGCATTCCCTTTGAAAACTGGCACAAGACAGGGATGCCCTCTCTCACCACTCCTATTCAACATAGTGTTGGAAGTTCTGGCCAGGGCAATCAGGCAAGAGAAAGAAATAAAGGGTATTCAATTAGGAAAAGAGGAAGTCAAATTGTCCCTGTTTGCAGATGACATGATTGTATATCTAGAAAACCCCATCGTCTCAGCCCAAAATCTCATTAAGCTGATAGGAAACTTCAGCAAGGTCTCAGGATACAAAATCAACGTGCAAAAATCACAAGCATTCCTATACACCAACAACAGACAGAGAGCCAAATCATGAGTGAACTCACATTCACAAATGCTACAAAGAGAATAAAATACTTAGGAATCAAACTTACAAGGGATGTGAAGGACCTCTTCATTGACAACTACAAACTACTGCTCAACAAAATAAAAGAGGACACAAACAAATGGAAGAACATTCCATGCTCATGGGTAGGAAGAATCAATATCGTGAAAATGGCCATACTGCCCAAGGTAATTTATAGATTCAATGCCATCCCCATCAAGATACCAATTACTTTCTTCATAGAATTGGAAAAAAAACTACTTTAAAGTTCATATGGAATCAAAAAAGAGCCCGCATTGCCAAGACAGTCGTAAGCAGAAAGAACAAAGCTGGAGGGGTCACACTACCTGACTTCAAACTATACTTCAAGGCTATAGTAACCAAAACAGCATGGTACTGGTACCAAAACAGAGAGACAGACTAATGGAACAGAACAGAGGCCTCAGGAATAACACCACACATCTAGAACCATCTGATCTTTGACAAACCTGACAAAAACAAGAAATGGGGAAAGAATTCCCTATTTAATAAATGGTGCTGGGAAAACTGGCTAGCCATATGTAGAAAGCTGAAACTGGATCCCTTCCTTACACCTTATACAAAAATTAATTCAAGATGGATTAAAGACTTAAATGTTAGACCTAAAGCCATAAAAACCCTAGAAGAAAACCTAGGCAATACCATTCAGGACACAGGCATGGGCAAGGACTTCAGGACTAAAACACCAAAAGCAATGGCAATGAAAGCCAAAATATACAAATGGAATCTAATTAAACTAAAGAGCTTCTGCAATGCAAAAGAAACTACCATCAGAGTGAACAGGCAACCTACAGAATGGGAGAAAATTTTTGCAATCTACCCATCTGACAAAGGGCTAATATCCAGAATCTACAAATCATTTAAACAAAATTACAAGAAAAAGTCAAACAACCCCATCAAAAAGTTGGTGAAGGATATGAACAGACACTTCTCAAAAGAAGACATTTATGCAGTCTAAAGACACATGAAAAATTGCTCATCATCACTGGTCATCTAAGAAATGCAAATCGTTTTAAACCACAATGAGATACCATCTCACACCAGTTAGAATGGTGATCATTAAAAAGTCAGGAAACCACAGATGCTGTAGAGGATGTGGAGAAATAGGAATGCCTTTACACTGTTGATGGGAGTGTAAACTAGTTCAACCACTGTGGAAGACAGTGTGGCAATTCCTCAAGGATCTAGAACTAGAAATACCATTTGACCCAGCAATCCCATTACTGGCTATATACCCAAAGGATTATAAATCATGCTACTATAAAGACACATGCACACGTGTGTTTATTGCGGCACTATTCACAATAGCAAAAGCTTGGAACCAACCCAGATGTCCATCAATGATAGACAGGATTAAGAAAATGTGGCACATATACACCATGGAATACTATGCAGCCATAAAAACGGCTGAGTTCATGTCCTTTGCAGGAACATGGATGAAGTTGGAAACCATCATTCTCAGCAAACTATCACAAGGACAGAAAACCAAACATTGCATGTTCTCACTCACAGGTAGGAATTGAACAATGAGAACACTTGGACACAGGGCAGTGAGCATCACACATGGGGGCCTGTCATGGAGTAGGGGGCAGGGGAAGCGATAGCATTAGGAGAAATACCTAATGTAAATGATGAGTTGATGGGTGCAGCAAACCAACATGGCACATGTATACCTATGTAACAAACCTGCACATTGTCCACATGTACCCTAGAACTTAAAGTATAATTTAAAAAAAAATTATCCAGTCTCAGGTATTTCTTTATTGCAATGCAAGAACAGGCCAGTTCAGAAGGTCAAATGTGATGGGATATTATGCAGCTATTAGAAGCAATGGGTTAGATGTACATATAGCAATATAAATATGACAGGGAAAAAAGTAAGAAACAGAATGATATACAGAAGGCATCACTATATAAACTAAAATTTCATGTGTATAAAACAACTATCATGTTTTGAAAGACTTATTCTAATACAAATCACATTAATCATATTAGAATGCTTGCCTGTGATGGGGGAGTGGAATGGGAAAAAAATGGGCTAAGTAATTAAATAAAAACAAGAGGTAGCTTTTCATGGACCAATGATGATAAGTACCAAGAATTGAGGAGCACATTATGAACTCAATGCAATACACCTGAGGTTAGAAAAATAGAACAAAACAAACTAAAAAGCCATCTTTCCTTTTCAGAAACATGAGAAATAATCTTAGATATTTAAATGGTGTTGTATGATGTTGGCCTCTTTAACACATAGGTGAATGAGTGGTTCAGAACCCCTGCTTCTAACATGTATATTCATATCCTTAGGTGTCATGATTTTCATTTACAAAATGAAAATTTTCATTTATAAAGAAAAAAAAAGGAAAGGCGAGATGCTTGTGAACATAAAATCCCTAGCCCAATGATCTTTTCATTCACATGTTCTCTTGTTGACATCCACGAGTCATTAGCCCAAAGTCTGCCAGTGTGACAAATTATGTAGACAAATTACATATAGCTAAAAGGGATAACACAAAAATGGTATCACCTTTTTCCCTGAAGGCATTTAAGAAAAGGATATTCATTTATCTACTGAGGCCTTGATACTTTCTCTTATATAGTCATGCACCACATAACAACATTTCAGTCAACAATGTACCACAAATACAATGGTGGTGGGAGCAATAGGCTATATACCACATAGCCTAGGTGTGTAGTAGGTTTGTGTAAGTACACTCTATGTTGTTCACACAATGACAAAATTGCCTAGTGAGGCACTTCTCAGAACATATCCCCATGGTAAAGTGATGCATGACTGTAACTGTAAATGTGCTCTAATTAGGGATCCTCAATATCCAAGACAGACCAGGTATGGTGGATCAAACCTGTAATCCCAGCACTTTGGGAAGCCAAGGTGGGAGGATTGCTTGAGCCCAGGAGTTCAACACTATCCTGGGCAACATAGCAAGAACTCGTCTCTACAAAAAACAATAAAAATAATTAGCCAGACATGGTGGTGCATGCCTGTAATCCCAGCTACTTGGGAGGCTGAATCAGAAGGATCACTTGAACTCAGGAGTTTGAGGCTGCGATTGCACCATGACACTCCACACCAGCCTAAGTGAGACAGCAAGTCCCTAGCTCAATCAATTAACAAATCAATCAGTATCAAAAATGTTCTCCTTATTAATCTTGTAAAGTATAAATAGCTTATTTACATTTATAAGAAAAGCATTACAAGCTCAACAGATGAAGTAGCCAAAGAACATGAACAGATAATTCACATAAGAGAAAATAAAAATGTGATGAGTTAAATTTCACTAGTAATGACAGAAATGCTAATTTTAAATGACATGGAGCTACTATTTTATACGTATTAAATTTGAAAAACATCAAATACTAGCATGGTTGTGGTAAAACTGGTATGCTTATACAGTGCTGATTGCAATGCTATATCACGTTTAGAAAGCAATATGGAAAAACTGTCAAGAACATATAAGTATAAACCAGTATCCTTTGACCGAATACCCTACTGTTAGAAGTTTATCCTCAGAAATGTATCTTTATACATTGCTGATTGCAATGCTATATCACTTTTAGAAAGCAATATGGAAAAACTGTCAAGAACATATAAGTATGAACCAGTATCTTTTGACCCAATATCCCTACACTTAGAAGTTTATCCTCAGAAAATCAAATTTATACACATGAGAATATTCCCTGAGATTCTGCCAATAATAGGAGAAAACTAGAAATACCTGTATGTCCAATAATAGGGGAAAGGATTAGGTAAATTTAAGAACATTATATTAAAATGGACTATTAAGTAGATAAATAATACTATGGTTCCTAGGTAGGTGCCTTTCACATATTAAGTGTACAAAAATTAACTAGATCTGAAATTTGGTGCCATTAAAAATTTTTCAAGAACTGTATAAAAATATTTAACATAATAATAAATTTAAAAGTTAAGTAAAAATATTATAAATATGTTAAACAATGTAGGTATGCATACAAAGAGTAGATGAGAACATAATGGAATGAAAACGGTAGCCTAAATTTAGAATGACAGGATTTGGGGTAATCCTTAATGTTAAGATTTTTAAAACTTTTTTATTATGAAATAATTATAGATTCATAGGAAATTGCAAAAAAATAAAAAATTTACAGGAAGGTCCCAAGGACCTTTTGCCCAGTCTCTCAAAATTTAACATCTTACAATAACTATATTATGTCATCAAAACCAGGAAAATGATATTGGTACAATCCACAGATCTTATTTGGATTATACCCATTATATATGTAGTTATACATGTATACCAGGTAACAGTTATAAATTGTGTGTGTGTGTATGGCTATATGCAATTATATCACACGTATAGCTTTGTGTAACTATCAGCACAATCATGATACATACATACATACCACAAAACTCCCTTCTGCTATTTCTTTAGAGTCACACCCATCCCTTCTCCATCGAACCCTTGGCAAACACTAATCTGTTCTTCATCTCTACAATTAATTCTTAAAGAATATTATATAAACAGAACCATTCAGTATGTAACCTTTTGAGATTGGCCTTATTCACCCAGCATAATTCTCTTAAGATTCATCCAGGTGTTTGCCTATATCAATAGTTTACCTCTTTTCATTGATTAACAGTATTGCAACTGTATGGATATATCATAAGTTATCTAACCATTTACTCACTGAAGGGACATATGGGTAGTTTCCAGTTTGGGGCTATTATGAATAAAGCTGCTATGAACATAGTACACAAGTTTCTGCATGAAAATAGGTTTTCATTTCTCTGGGATAAATGGCCAAGAGTGCAATTTCTGTAATATTTTTTAATGACAAATTAAAATTCATATGTATGCACTTAAAGGAAAAGAGTACTTCATTGTCAGACAAATAACTCTGACAGGGCTGGGCCAATCAATCCACAGACCCCAATAACACCAATCTAGGAAGTATGTCCAAGCCAAAAGTGGGAACAAAGAGAGATGATAAACACTGTGCTATGCTCTACATGTGTTATCTCATTTAATCCTCATAATAACTATTTAAGATAGGTGATATTGTTAATCCCATTTCATATATGTGGAAATTGGGTCTCAGAGAGGTAAATTAACTTATCGAAGACCACATGGGTGGTTAAGTGGTGAGGTAAAGGCAGGCAGTGAGAAGCAAGAACCCAAACTCTTAACCATTTGATATGGTTTGGATTTGTGTCCTTTCCCAAATCCTATGTTGAATTGTAATCCCCAATGTTAAAGGAGGGGCCCAGTGGGAGGTGATTAGATCACGAGGGCAGATTTCCCCCTGGCTGTTCTCATGATAGTGAGTTCTCATGAGATCTGGTTGTTTAAAAGTGTGTAGCACGTCCCTCTCTCTCCCTCTCTCCTGCTCCAGCCATTTGAAAATAAACCTGCTTCCCCTTCACCTTCTGCCATGACTGAAAATTTCCTGAGGCCTCTTCAGCCATACTACTCATACAGCTTGCAGAACTATGAGTCAATTAAACCTCTTGTCTTTATAAACTACCCAATCTTCAGTTATTTCTTTATAGCAGTGTGAGAATGAACTAATACACCATTATACTATACTGCCACAGACTTATTAACCGTGTGTGGTTGGGGAGAGGAAGGGAACTGAAAAAACCTCCCACCCCTATGGCCCACCCTCTAAAAGAGGAAAGGTAACAAAAATGTAGTCAAAGCATGGAGGCTAGGGGAAGATGCCAAGATACCCCAATCTAAGCACACCACATTCTCTTTGGGCAGGGACAGATTAGAAGAGACAAGGCAGTAATAATGGGAACTTCCTGCCAAAGTAACTGTATCTGAAGAATACTGATCTTGTAGTAAGATGGTACAGCACTGGGCTCAAAGAAAAAAAGCCAAATGGACTCAGGAAGTTTTCTTTCAGCCAGATATCTTGATGTTCACTCTACCACAGAGCCAGACAACAGCAAAAATACAAACAACTAAAGCTAGATTTAATTCAGTAATTCTTTTTTGAATGCCTACTATGTACCAGATTCTGTGCTAAACCATCCCATGGGAAATAAAAGTAGAATGTATGAGACATTATAAATTATAAACTCCCAGGAGTTTATAATTTGTTGAAGAATGCAAACATGAACCCAACTCAATGCAACATAACAAAAGACATCCTGTGGTAAATGCCAAAACAGGTGCATGAGCAGAGCACTAGGGCAACCAGAGGTCCAAGTTTCAGAAAGATTCCCCTGGGAGACACCTAGAACTGAATATTCAAAGGTATTCTTTCTTTAATTCAAGATTCTGTAGTATCTACTATTTTCAGACTATGGAGTTAGGCATTTTAAGGGAAAATGAAATAAACAAGGCATGATCCCTCCCTACAACCATCCATTTAACAAACATTCATTGAGAATCTACTATATGCCAGGCACTGTGTCAAATGTTATAGAATTAAAGATGTCTAAGCACGCTCTTTATCCTAAAGGACTAACAGAGTTAGTGCTCACAAATCAGGCAAGGAAGTACCATCAGTATTTAGGAAACAGAATAAGGATTGTACTCAGCCAAGAGTGGAATGAAAGTAGTTAAAGAGAACTGAAAAAGGTTGCTGAACACCTATAGTAGGTTGAATGGCAGCCTCCTGAAAGACAGGTCTTCTTTCTAATACCTGGACCCTGTGAACGTGACCCTATTTGGAAAAGGGGTCTTTGCAGATATAAGTAAGTTAAAGATCTAAGATGAAATCATCCAGGACTGCCAAGGTGGGCTGCAAATCCAGTGATAAGTGTCCTTATAACAGACAGAGAGGAGACGGCACACAGAGAAGGATATGTGAAATGGAGGCAGAGATTGGAGCGATGGATATAGCCACCAGGAATGCTGACAGCTACCAGAAATTGGAAGATGCAATAAGGAAGGATTCTCCCTTAAAGCCTCCAGAGAGAGGGCAACCCTGCCAACATGTGAATTTCAGACTTCTGGGCTCCTGAACGGTGAGGGAATAAATTTCTATTGTTTTAAGCCAAAAAAAAAAAAAAAAAGTGAAGGAAGGGCCAGCTGTGGTGGCTCACACTTGTAATCCCAGCACTTTTGGGAGGCCAAGGCAGGAGAATCATTTGAGCCCAGGAGTTTGAGACCAGCCTGGGAAACACAGCAAAACCCCATCTCTACAAAACTTAGCCAGGCATGCTGGTGGGTGCCTGTAGTCCCCGCTACTCAGGAGACTGAGGAGGTGGGAGGATTGCCTGAGCTTGGGAGGCAGAGACTGCAGTGAGCTGAGAGCACACTACTGCACTCCACTCTGGGTGACAGAGAGAGACTGTCTCAATAGAAAAAAAAAAAGTAAAGGGATGGAGAAAGATATACCATGCTTACACTAATCAAAATAAGTTGAAGTACATATATTAATATAAGACATAAAAGACTTCAGAGCAAGGAAAGTTATCAGGAATGAAGAGAGGTGGAATGGTCTGAATGCTGGTGTCCCTCAAAAATTCATATGTTGAAATCTAACCCCTGCCAATGCAATAGTATTAACAGGTGGGGTATTTAGGTGGTGATTAGCTCATGAGGGTTCTCTGCTCATAAATGGGATTAGTGCTCTTATGAAAGAGGCTTAAAGGAGCTGTTTGCCCCTTCTGCCATGTGAGGAGGCAGCAAAAAGACCACTGTCTATGAACCAGGAAGTAGGCCCTCTCCAGATATCAAATCTGCATGCATCTTATCTTGGACTTCACATCCTCCAGAACTGTGGGCAATAAATTCTACTGTCTCACTGAGCGATATGGTTTGGCTCTGTGTCCCCACCCAAATCTCATGTTGAATTGTAATCCTCAGTGGTGGAGGACAGGCCTGGTGGGAGGTGACTGGATCATGAGGGTGGACTTCCCCCTTGCTGTTCTCATGATAGTGAGTAAGTTCTCACACGATCTGGTTGTTTAAAAGTGTGTAGCACTTCCCCTTCACTCTTTCCTGTTCCACCATGTGAAGATGTGCCTACTTCCCCTTTGCTTCCACCATTATTGTAAGTTTCCTGAGGCTTCTCCAGCCATGCTTCCTGTACAGCCTGCAGAGCTGTGAGTCAATTAAACCTCTTTTCTTCATAAATTACCCAGTCCCAGGTAGTTCTTATAGCAATTCAAGAACAGACTAATACAGAAAATTGGTACCAGAAAAGAAGAACATTGCTAAAAAGATACCTGAAAATGTGGAAGCAGCTTTGAAACTGGGTAATAGGCTTTGGGTGGAAAAGTTTGGAGGGCTCACAAGAAGACAGGAAGATAAAAGTTTGGAACTTCCTAGAGTTGTTGAATGGTCGTGACCAAAATGTTGATAGTGATATGGACAATAAAGTCCAGGCTGAGGTGGTCTCAGATGGAGATGAGGAACCTATTGGGAACTGGAGTAAAAGTCACTCTTGCTATGCTTTAGCAAAGAGATTAGTGGCATTGTGCCCTTGCTCTAGGGATCTGTGGAACTCTGAACTTGAGAGTGCTGATTGAGGGTATGTGGCGGAATAAATTTCTAAGCAGCAAAGTGTTCAAGATGTGCCCTGGCTGCCTCTAACAGCATACGCTCATATATGTGAGCAAAGAGATAATCTGAAACTCTAACTTATATTTAAAAGAGAAGCACAGCATAAAAGTTTAGAAAACTTGCAGCCTGGTCATGTGGTAGAAAAGAAAACCCATTTTCAGGGGAGGAATTCAAACTGGATGCAGAAATTTGCATAAGTAAAGAAGAGCCAGATGTTAATAGCCAAAACAATGGAGAAAATACCTCAAAGGCATTTCAGAGACCTTCACAGCAGCCCCTCCCATCACAGGGGAGGCCCAGGAGTGAATCAAGGTTTTGTGGTCTGGGCCCAGGGCCCTGCTGCCATACACAACCTCGGGACACTGCTGTGTCCCAGCCACTCCAGCTCCAGCCATGGCTAAAAGAACCCCAGATACGTCTCAGGATGCTGCTCCAGAGAGTGCAAGCTACAAGCCTTGGCAGCTTCCACATGGTGTTAAGCCTGCAGGTGCTCAAAGGGCAAGAGTTGAGGCCTAGGAGCCTCCACCTAGATTTCAGAGGATGTAGGGAGATGCCTGGATGTCCAGGCAGAAGTCTGCTACAGAGCTAGAGCCTTCATGAAGAACCTCTACTAGGGTAGTGTGGAAGGGAAATGTGGGATTGGAGCCCTCACAAAGAGTTTCCACTGGGGCACTGCCTAGTGGAGCTGTGAGAAGAGGGCCACCATCCTCCAGACCCCAGAATGGTAGATCCACCCACAGCTTGCACTGTGCACCTGGAAAAGATCCACCCACAGCAAGCACTCTACAACAGTCTGTGAAAGCAGCCAAGAGGGCTGTACCCTGCAGAGCCACAAGGCAAAATGCCCAAGGTCTTCTGAGCCCACCCCTTGCATCACTGTGGCCTGGATGTGAGACATAGAGTCAAAGGAGATTATTTTGGAGCTTTAATATTTAATGACTACGCTGCTGGGTTTCAAACTTGCATGGTGCCTCTTTGTTTTGGCCAATATATCCCCTTTGGAATGGGAATATTTACCCAATGCCTGTACCTCTATTGTATCTGGAAGTAACTAACTTGTTTTTTATTTTACAGGCTCATAAGCACAAGGGATGTGTCTTGTCTCAGATGAGACTTTGGACTTGAACTTTGAATTAATGCTAGAATGAGTTAAGACTCTGGGGAACTGTTAAAAAGGCATGACTGTTTTGAAATGTGAGAAGGACATAAGATTTGGGACGGGCCAGGGTGGAATGATATGGTCTGGCTCTATGTCCCCACCCAAATATCATGTCGAACTGTAATCCCCAATGTTTGAGGAAGGGCTTGGTGAGGGTAATTGGATCATGGGGCAGACTTCCCCCTTGCTGTTCTCATGACAGTGAATTCTCACGAGATCTCATTGTTTAAAAGTGTGTAGCACTTCCCCTTTTGCTCTGTCTCTCTCTTACTCTGCCATGTGAAGATGTGCTTGCTTCCCCTTCACCTTCTGCCATGATTGTAAATTTCCTGAGTCCTTCCCAGCCATGTTTCTTGTACAGCCTGTGGATCTGTGAGTCAATTAAACTTCTTTTCTTCATAAATTATGCAGTTTCAGGTAGTTCCTTACAGCAATGCAAGAAAAAACTAATACACTAAATCTATAGTATTTTTGTTATAGCAGCCTGAACAGACTAAAACAAGAAGAAATACATAAAAATAGAGGGGTCAGTTCTCTAAGAACATATTTTTTAATATGATCATGGCTCATTGCAGCCTCAACCTCCTGGACTCAAGTGATTCTCCCATCTCAACCTCCCAAGTAGCTGGGATTACAGGCATAGATCACCATGCCAACGTAATTTTTTAACTTTTTGTAGAGAAAAGTTCTTACTATGTTTCCCAGGCTGGTCTCAAACTCCTCGCCTCAAATGATCCTCCTGCCTTGGCCTCCCAAAATGCTAGGGTCTCAGGCATGAGCCACTGTGCCCAGCCTGACACTTGAATGTAACAACACAGTTCTAAATAGCACATGGATCAAACAAGTTGCAAGAAAAATGTTTTTAAAACATTTCAAACTAAAAGAAAATACCTCTTAAAATTTGAAGGATATAGCAAAAGCAGTGCTTAGAAGAACATCTATAGCATTGAATGCATATATTAGAACAAAGAAAAATCTAAGGTCAATAATCTAAGCTTTTACCTTAGAAAACTAAAAAATACAAGAGCAAATTTAATCCAAAGTAAACTTCTGAAATATTATAGAGTAGAAATCAATGAAATTGATAACAGGAAATCAATAGAGAAAATCAACAAAACCCAAAGCTGGCTCTTTGAAAAGATCAAGAAATTGATAAGATGCTAGCCAGGCTAAGAAAGAGAGTGAAGACACAAATAACACCAGAAATGAAAGAGGGGCCATCACTACTGATCCTATGTACATTAAAAGGATAATGAAACAATATTATGAATAACTGTATGTCCACAAATTTGATAATCTAGGTGAAATGGACCAATACATCAAAAGACACAGTCTACCAAAACTCATACAAGGAGAAACAGATCATCTGAGTGGGCCATATCTATTAGAGAAACAAAATCCAAAATTAGCAATCTTCTAAAACAGAAAGGTTTAGGTCCAGATGGTTTCACTGGTGAATTCCACCAAACAATTAACAAAAAAATTATAGCAATTATCTACCATCTCTTCAAAATGGAAGCAGACAGAATACTTCCTAACTCATTCTATAAGGCCAGCATTACCCTAATTCCAAAACCAGAAAATACATTACTAGAAAGGAAAAGAACAGACTAATATTTTTCATGAACATAGATGCAAATATCCTCAACAAAATATTGGTGTATTAGTTTGCTAGGGCTGCTATAACAAAGTACCAGAAACTGGGCAGCTTAAGCAACAGAAATTTATTACCTCACAGTTCTGAAGTCCAGACAACCAAAATCAAGGTGTCAGCAGAACCGATTCCTTCTCAAAGATGTGAGGGAAGGATCTAACCCAGTCCTCTCCCCTAGGCTTATAGATAGACATCTTCTCCCTCTGTCTTTTCACATCAGCTTCCCAATATGCATGCCTGTGTCCAAATTTCTCCTTATAACCCAGTCACATTGGGTTAGGGCTCACCCTAATGACATCATTTTAACTTGATTACCTTTGTAAAGTCCCCATCTCAAAAAAAGTCATATTCTGAGGTTAGGACTTCAACATATGAACTTTTTGGGGGACACAATTCATACCATAAAAATTAGTAAATTGAATCCAACAATGTATAAAAATAATTATACACTACAACCAAGTGGGTTTTATTCCAGGTATGTAATGTTGGTTCATCATTTAACAATCAATTAATGTAATCCATTACATCAACAAGCTAAAAAGGAAAAAAAAAATCACAGTGTCATACCACTAGATGCAGAAAAGCATTTGACAAAATCCAATCCCCATTAATGATAAAAACCTCTCAGCAAACTAGGAACAGAGGGGCATTTCCTCAGCTTGATAAATAACATCTACAAAAAACCTACAGATAACATCAGTGGCTTAGCCTCACAAACACAAACCTCCTTTCAGTTAAACCAGGGAACTGACTTCACTGCACTGTGCCAGTTTCCCAACTATGCCTGCCACTGAGGTTATTACAAACACCAAATGAATATGTGTCTGAATTCACTTTGTAAACCACAAGAGATGATTATTCCAGAATAGTGTTACCCAGAAATGCTCACACGTTTCAAATTTCCATTAAATAATTATGTTATGGCTGTAGCAATTAAACTCTGCAGTGACTTAGCCTCACAACACAAACCTTCTTTCAGTTAAACCACTGGTACTACCTGGGCTATATGCCAGGGGAGATTTAAAAAAACATATTCGGGCTCCACCCTCAAAGGTTAACTTAATTGGTCTGAGGTGAGGCATTTAAATATTTTAAGCTCCATGGGTGATTCCATTGTGTAGCCACTGTTGAGAACCACTGAATTAATCCAAACTTCATCTAAATAAAATTTTTATTTGAGAAAAATTAAGGACATGGAAAAATCCATTGATCTGGAATTATTTTTTCATATTATACTTTAAGTTTTAGGGTACATGTGCACAATGTGCAGGTTAGTTACATATGTATACATGTGCCATGTTGGTGTGCTGCACCCAGTAACTCGTCATTTAACATTAGGTATATCTCCTAATGCTATCCCTCCCCCCTCCTCCCACCCTACAACAGGCCCTGGTTTGTGATGTTCCCCTTGCTGTGTCCATGTGTTCTCATTGTTCAATTCCCATCTATCAGTGACAACATGCTGTGTTTGGTTTTTTGTCCTTGCGATAGTTTGCTGAGAATGATGGTTTCCAGCTTCATCCATGACCCCACAAAGGACATGAACTCATCATTTTTTAGGGCTGCATAGTATTCCATGGTGTATATGTGCCACATTTTCTTAATCAAGTCTATCATTGTTGGACATTTGGCTTGGTTCCAAGTCTTTGCTATTGTGAATAGTGCCGCAATAAACATATGTGTACATGTGTCTTTATAGCAGCATGACTTATAATCCTTTGGGTATATACCCAGTAATGGGATGGCTGGGTCAAATGGCATTTCTAGTTCTAGATCCCTGAGGAATCGCCACACTGAATTCCACAATGTTTGAACTAGTTTACAGTCCCACCAACAGTGTAAAAGTGTTCCTATTTCTCCACATCCTCTACAGCACCTGTTGTTTCCTTACTTTTTAATGATCACCATTCTAACTGGTATGAGATGGTATCTCATTGTGGTTTAAAACAATGTGCATTTCTCTGATGGCCAGTGATGATGAGCATTTTTTCATGTGTCTTTTGGCTGCATGAATGTCTTTTTTTGAGAAGTGTCTGTGCATATCCTTCGCCTACTTTTCGATGGGGTTGTTTGTTTTTTTCTTGTAAATTTGTTGGAGTTCATTGTAGATTCTGGATATTAGCCCTTTGTCAGATGGGTAGATTGCAAAAATTTTCTCCCATTCTGTAGGTTGCCTGTTCTCTCTGATGGTAGTTTCTTTCACTGTGCAGAAGCTCTTTAGTTTAATTAGATCTCATTTGTCAATTTTGGCTTTGTTGCCACTGCTTTTGGTGTTTTAGACATGAAGTCCTTGCCCATGCCTATGTCCTGAATGGTATTGCCTAGGTTTTCTTCTAGGGTTTTTATGGTTTTAGGTCTAACATTTAAGTCTTTAATCCATTTTGAATTAATTTTTGTATAAGGTGTAAGGAAGGGATCCAGTTTCAGCTTTCTACATATGGCTAGCCATTTTTCCAAGCACCACTTATTAAATAGGGAATCGTTTCCCCATTTCTTGTTTTTGTCAGGTTTGTCAAAGATCAGATGGTTGCAGATATGTGGCATTATTTCTGAGGGCTCTGTTCTGTTCCATTGGTCTATATCTCTGTTTTGGTAGCAGTACCATGCTGTTTTGGTTATTGCAGCCTTGTAGTATAGTTTGAAGTCAGGTAGCGTGATGCCTCCAGCTTTGTTCTTTTGGTTTAGGATTGACTTGGCAATGCGGGCTCTTTTTTGGTTCCATATGAACTTTACAGTAGTTTTTCCAATTCTGTGAAGAAAGTCATCGGTAGCTTGATGGGGATGGCATTGAATCTATAAATTACCTTGGGCAGTATAGCCATTTTCACGATATTGATTCCTCCTGCCCATGAGCATGGAATGTTCTTCCATTTGTTTGTATCCTCTTTTATTTCGTTGAGCAGTGGCTTGTAGTTCTCCTTGAAGAGGTCCTTCACGTCCCTTGTAAGTTGGATTCCTAGGTATTTTATTCTCTTTGAAGCAATTGTGAATGGGAGTTCACTCATGATTTGGCTCTCTGTTTGTCTGCTATTGGTGTATAAGAATGCTTGTGATTTTGGCACATTGATTTTGTATCCTGAGACTTTGCTGAAGTTGCCTATCAGCTTAAGGAGATTTTGGGCTGATATGATGGGGTTTTCTAGATATACAATCATGTCATCTGCAAACAGGGACAATTTGACTTCCTATTTCCCTAATTGAATACCCTTTCTTTCCTTCTCCTGCCTGATTGCCCTGGCCAGAACTTCCAACACTATGTTGAATAGGAGTGGTGAGAGAGGGCATCCCTGTCTCATGCCAGTTTTCAAAGGGAATGCTTCCAGTTTTTGCCCATTCAGTATGATATTGGCTGTGGGTTTGTCATAGATAGCTCTTATTATTTTGAGATACAGAATTATTTTTAAAAACAACAACAAATTTAGGCCAATGGCTCTCCCTCTTAGCTGAATATTGGAATTGGAGAAGTTTAAGAAATACTGATTCTTTGGTCCCACCCCTAGATATTCTAACATAAATGATCTCAAGAGTGAAAAAGTTCCCCAGGTGATTCTAGTATGCAGCCAAGGATGAGAACACATTCATCCCATTCATCCTCTTATTTTCCAGGGGTAGGTTCCAAGCTTCACACTTAAATACAGAAACAACAACAACAACTATAATAACAAAATAGAGAAGTTACTATACACCAAGTATTGAGCTTTACATGTCATATTTCATTTGAGTCCTTACTACAACACAGTGCAGTTATGCTTCAAAGAAAAAAGATCTCTTTTGATCACCTGCCCCTAGGATTCTGTCCTGCAAAGTCATTCTTAAAACTGTTTTCCAATCCCAAGAGGTCTTATTTTCATGTACAAGCTAGGAAGGCATTCATTTCCAGCATAGAGCCATCCTTGCTGGAGGCATATAAATACAGATTAGATATATAGATAGATATAGCTACAGATATATTTTAACAAAATTATTGGAGACAGTATTATATATATGATATAATTTATAATTATATAGAATTCCAAAACCAAAAATTATATATATGATATATAAAACCAAAATCAGAAATTATGTATATTATTATACATATATAATTTATTATATATTATATAATTTGGTTCATGGTTCTGCAGGCTGTACAGTAAGCATGATGTTGGCATGTACTCAGCTACTAGGTAGGCCTCAGGAAACTCACAATCATGGTGGAAGGTGAAGAGGGAGCAGACACTCACACTGCGAGAGAAGAAGTAAAATGGGGGGAAGAAGCCACACACTTTCAAATGACCAGATTTCATGAGAACTCACACACTATCATGAGAACAGCACCAGAAGGATGGTACTAAACCACTCATGAGAGATGCACCCCCATCATCCAATCACCTCCTACCAGTTCCCACCTCCAACACCAAAGATTATAATTCAACATGAGGTTTGGTGGGGACAGAACCAAACCATATCATTCTGCTCCTGGTCCCCCAAATCTCATGTCCTACTCACATTGGAAAATACAATCATGCCTTCCCAATCGTCCCCAGAAAATCTTAACTCATCCCAGCATTAACTCAAAAGTCCAAAGTCTCATCTGAAACAAGGTAAGTTCCTTCTACTTTCTAGCCTGTAAAATCAAAAACAAGTTAGCTACTTCCAAGATACAATGGGGTTATAAGCATTGGGTAAACATTTCCATTCCAAAAGGGAAAAATCAGCCAAAAGAAAGGAGTTATAGGCCCCATGCAAGTACAAAACCCAGCAGGGCAGTCATTAAAACTTAAAACTCCTAAGTAAATAATATCCTTTGACTCCATGTCCCACATCCAGGGCACACTGCTGTGAGGGGTGGACTCTGAAGGCCTTCTGCATCTCTGCCCCTGTGGTTTTGCATTGTTCAGAACCTGCAGCTGCTCTCACAGGTTGTAGGTGAATGCCTCCAGGTTTTTCAGGTGCAGGGTGCAAACTACCAGTGGATCTCCCATTCTGTGGTCTAGAGGGTGGTGGCCTCCTTCTCACTGCTCCACTAGGTAGTGCCCTGGCGGAGACTCTGTGTGTAGGCTCCAACCCTACATTTCTCCTCTATACTGCCCTAGTAGAGGTTCTCTGTGAGGGCTCTGCCCCTGTAGCAGGCTTCTGCCTGGGTACCCAGGCATTTTCATACATCCTCTGAAATATAGGCAGAGGCCCCCAAGCTTCCTCTTTTGCAATCTGTGCCCCTGCAAGCTTAACACCATGTGGAAGCCACCAAGGCTTATGGCTTGAACACTTTGGAGCTAGAATCCAAGCTATATCTGGGCCCCTTTGTGCCAAGGCTGGAGCCAGAGTAGCCCAGATTTGAGAACCAGTGTCTTAAGGATGCCCAGGGCTGCAGGGCCTTCGGCCTGACCCACAAAACTATTCTTCCTCCTAAGTCTCTGGGTCTGTGATGGGAGGGGCTGCCATTAAGGTCTCTGAAATGCCTTTGAGGTCTTTTTCCCATTGTCTTGGCTATCACTATTTGCCTCATTTTTAGTTATGCAAATTTATCCAGCAAGTGGTTGCTCAGGAACCCATTTGAATTCTTCTTCTGAAAATGTGCTTTTCTTTTCTACCACATAGCCAGGCTTCAAATTTTCCAAATTTTTATACCCTGAAATATAAGTTCCAACCTTAGGACATTTCATTGCTTGTGCATCTGAGCATAGGCAGTTAAAAGCAGCCATGCCATTCTTGAACACTTTGCTGATTAGAATTTTGTTCATGCTAGATACACTAAATCATCATTCTCAAGCTCAAACTTCCACAGATCCCTAGGGCATGGACACAATCCAGCCAAGTTCTTTGCTAAGGCATAACACATGTGACTATTGCTCTAGTTCCCAGTAAGTTCTTTGTTTCCATCTGAGACCTCATCAGCCTGGACTTCATTGTCCATATCACTATCAGCATTTTGTTCACAACCATTTAACCAGTCTCTAGGAAGGTCCAAACTTTCCCTCATCTTCCTGTCTTCCTCTGAGCCCTCCAAACTCTTCCAACCTCTGCCCATGACCCAGTTCCAAAGCTGCTTCCAGATTTGCAGGTATCTTTATAGTAATGCCCCACTCCTTGGTATCAATTTTCTGTATTAGGCTGTTCTTGCATTGCTATAAAGGAATATCTGGGACTGGGTAATTTATAAAGACAAAAGGTTTAATTGGCTCACAGTTTTGAAGGCTTTAAAGGAAGAATGGTGGTGGTATCTGCACAGCTTCTTGGGAGGCCTCAGGAAGCTTATAACCATGGTGGAAGGTGAAGGGAGAGCAGGCATCTCACATGGCAGAGCAAGAGCAAGGGTAGGCGGTGAGGTGCCACATACTTTTTAAACAACCAGATCTCATAATTCACTCACTATCATGAGGACAGCACCAGAAGGATGGTGCTAAACCATTCATGAGAAGTCCATCCCCATGATCCAATTACCTCTCACTAGGCCCTGTCTTCAACATTGGGGACTACAATTCAACTTGAGACTTGGTGGGGACAAAGATCCTAATCACATCAGAGACCATTGTTTTGGACAGAGCTCCTGCACTTGGTCCCAAGAGGCCAGACCAAACCAATAGGGATTCACTCAAGTTAAATGTCTCATAATCAAACTGAAACTTTAAAGAAACATACAGATCCCCAAACGGACCAGTTTTTCCTGAGAACAGGAGACTCCAATCTACCTGAATCAGCTTAATAAGGAAGTCTTCTCTGCTTTCACCCTGACAAAAAAAAAGTAACCTGAAGTAACCTCATGTTAACTGATTATTTTTATTCTATTCTGTTTTCTGGTTCCCACCTTACAAAATACACTGTTCTGTTAATGCCCAGTGGGAACGCTCATTCTATTTTGTAGAATGGAGGTTCCCCAATTCATGAATTAGATCTATAACTAAATTTTCTTGTAATTTTGTCTTTTGATAATATAGAAGGTGGCTAAAGGGTGGCTGGAGAAGAAGAGGCAAGTGAAGTCAGCTACAAGGGGCCAGCTATAGAAAGGAGGGAGCAAGGTGGGACAAGGCCAGAGAAGGATTAAACAGTTAAGTGAAAAGCCAGAGGGACCAGTGTAAGATAAATGAAAAAGAACTCTCAGAATTCAGGGGGCACTTTAAAACCAAAAACCCACATGGGGATGAGAGGGGAAAAACAACTCACAGGAATCTTCAGGCACAGAATAAGTAGAACACTCCCCCTACCACCATGGAAAATACTTATGGGAAAAGCTGCAAAGAACTACAGCAAGAGAACCATGGGTATAAACCATTTCCTTACCTGATGGGGAAGCTGCAGGGAGGCATTGTGCTAATCTCAATGCAGAAGGATATGTAAACATGATAGAAATAGTTTGGTGAAAGCATGTCATCATTTCAGCCAACTAAAAGTCAAAAAGCGCCAGGTACAGTGGCTTTCACCTGTAATTCCAGAACTTTGGGAGGCCCAAGTAGGAGGATTGCTTGGGCCCAGGAGTTCAAGACCAGCCTGGGCAACATAGTGAGACCTCATATCTACAAAAAAAAAAAATGTTAAAAAAATTAGCCATGTGTGGGGCCATGCTCCTGTGGTCCCAGCCACTCAGAAGGCTGTGGTGGGAAGGATCGCTTAAGCCTGGGAAGTTGAGGCTGCAGTGAGCCAAGTTCATGCCACTGCACTCCAGCCCAGGCGACAGAGCAAGGCCTTGTCTCAAAAAAGGAAAGAAAGAAACTAGGCTTGCCCCTGCTAGACAAAGTGTATTGTGATTAGATTAAAAGAAAAACATCAGTGTCAATTGCACAGGGCCTCACTCACTCACACTCAGGAAAAGAAGTCACACTTCAGGGGAAAGAAATGGTCAAGGGATGAGTAGTAGGAATTGAAAAAAACAAAGCATCTTTAGCTTTCTCCTGACTGTCCCAGAGATCCTTATGCAGTCCTGAATGGTAGGAGATGCTCAACAAGAGGAAAAACTGGTCACTCAGAAGAAATTCCTGCTAAGGCCCAGGGCACTACCTACCAAACGGCTACATTATGCAAGTACAAAGAGTGCTGTGTGACACTTGGAGAACAGTCTTTGAGGAAGCCTGAAGGGAGGGGAAAATTATTGATATCCAGGCTGAACTTCCTCTATAGTATGTCTCCCAAAGGCAGGAATCCTGTGCCTATTAGCAGGTAGGACCTTCTAGGAGACTTGCAGTTACTCAGACCCTCCCCTCTTTCTACTCAAAGGCACCAGGGCCCCATCTGTTTCTGATACAGTGTTATAAGAGGGTTCCTCTACCCGTTGTGCTTTTACCTGGCAGAAACTGAGGTCTCACAGAATATGTGTGTGGGGTTGGGGGTGAGGGGAAGAGAGAACGAGAGAGAGAGATTGGGGGGAGAGAGAAGGAAAAGACAAAAAGGAAGGGGAGAGAAGGGGATGCAAGAGGGAAGGTAAAAAAGAAGGGAGGAGAGAGGAAAGGAGGGAGGAGGAGAGAGAAGAACAAGGAGAAGAGAGGGAGAGTAAAGAGAAGGAGACAGAGAAAGATGAAAAAAGAGAGAAAAGGAGAGAAAAGAGGCTGACCACCACTAGGTACGGTACAGATTTTAATTCCCAGGCAGGCCACCCAATTGTTTTGTTATTTCTCCACTCCTGAGCTGTAGATAGAGCACTCTGACATTTATAAGAACTTTGCTCTTGGAGAAGCTGTGAACCATAATCCACGTTTGTCTGTTTGTTTTTCTCATTTTCTTTCTAGGAAGGGAGGAAGAGAGGAAATCAGGTGTACTTCAGAGGTCTCTGAATCCATCTACCGTCCTGATTTGCCACAATTATTGGTAACAACTTAGATGCACTGCAATAATAAATAAAAGAAGTGACACCTGGCTCTAGAATACCAACCAGTGTAATGATATTCATCAGTCACATCCATGTCCCAAGCAAGTCCTGCCCCTTGTGTCATTGCCCCCAACAGCAGAGAGCATTCATCATGAAAACAACTGCTGTGCCCTGTATGTATTAAAAACGGCAGGCTTTTATGACAAGCCTCTCTAATTTAGGTCTCTTCTTTAAAGTAATAAGCGAGAAAATATGTAACAGGAGGAAGGAAGGGGAATGGTGGAATACTTTTGTGTCAAGATGTACAAGGTCATTGAAGGTTAAGTGTTAAAAATACAATCCAGACTAGCCTTGAACTTATGCCTCTCCACACCCTACTTCTCCATGTCCCTCCAACTAAAGCAAATTTCAGACTTGGAAAGGAATCCTGCATCTTGCGGTCCCCACATCTATCATTTTTAAATGCTGAAAGCACTCAAGAGTTAGAAGGAACCTTCCAGATTGATACCAGCATTTCTTAAGGCATGTTCTATGAATCCTAGTTCCACAGATGTTAATAGGCATGTACACACATGCACACACACAGTTCTGTGGTCAGCATAGGGGAACACTGGGTGAAACAAACATAAGCAGGTTTATTGCAGGGCTTCTCGGAGCCTTTAATAGGTGAACATTCACTATGAATCTCCACAGTGTTTGTGGTGTTAATATATTTTACCTTAGAATCATTTTTTTAAAACAAATTATCTTGTGGGACTAGTGTTCATCAGGAACATAGTTTAGGAAATGCTAGTATATCCACTCAGCTCATTTTATTGAAGCACTATAGTACATGGGTAAAGAGCACAAACTTGGGTCACAGACTGTTTGGCTTCGTATTTCCAGCTCTGGGCAAGTTGCTTAAGCTTTCTGGATGCTTTCTTTATATTTAAAATGAAGATAATAGTATTGTTGCAAGGGTTAAATTAGCATATAAATATGTAATACTTACATAAAGCACTTAGAATAGTACCTGGCACATAGCAATTGCTCTATAAAGGTTAAATATTATTTTACTGATGAAGAAAGTGAAGCCTAGAGAGGTAAAAAGACAGTCTAAGGTCACATAGCATGTCAGTATCAGAAGTGGGGCCAGAATTCAGGTCTCCTAACTCTCTGTCTAGTATTGGTGTCTCAAATGATGAAAATGTCTTTAGTACTTAGCAAAACATCTCTCTAAAGCACTTAAGTGTTTTACCACAAAAACCAGAAAATGATATCTAAAAAGACACAACCCTAAAACAAATCCCAGTGGTTTCTAGGAGTAACTGCTTAGTTGGGGTGTCCCAAGTACAAAATGAGGTTGAAGGAGTGGGTTTTGGTGGTGAGGAAAATTATTCCAATGCCTATAAAACAGTGTCTAAAATGACAGACCACTGCCACCAGGGCTTTCTAGGTAGCCTCTTTCCTTGCAATGTAGTACCAAGAGGCTTTCTGGATGCTCAGGCAAATCTCCCTGAGACAGGCTGATCTTTGACACCTCCCATGACTAATGTATACTAAAGCCTCTACTATTGTTTGGCTCTGATGGAGAGAGGAAAAAACACACAGTTATAGAGCACTTATAATGTGCCAGGCCCTCATCATACCTTATCTTAATCTTCATCATAGTCCCAACAGACTCAGAGTGTTTAAGTGATTGCCCAAGAACTCAGAGCTAATAAATAATATAGATTGAATTCAAAGCCAGCTTTGTCCATGCTTTTTCCATTATATCACACTATTTCCTAGACTGGAAGGATCACAGTGAAGCCAACTGGAGTTGCAATTTTGGGAACTGGAAGGGGAGCACAATTCTCACCTCTGGAAATCTCATTTCCTTCATAATGAAAAACACTTCTTTACCCAGTTTTATGTTTCTTTATTTTGACCCTGCTTCTTGTCTAAATGCATTTCAGGTTGTTAATAATAAAAGACAGATCTACAAATAGGTTATTAGAATGAAAACCAAAGCCATGAAGAGTGGGAGGAAGCAATTATGCTAAGTACAAGGGCTAATGTAGTTAACATGACTGAACATTTGGCCTTAGTTTCCTGGAAGTAAAGGCAAAAATTATCTGCTTTTAAGAAAGCTTCATACAAATTGTAATCTCCTGTGTGGTACTACAAAGTGTTACAAAGTGTTATTAACATACTACAAAGTGTTATTATTTTTTATTATTACTATCCAGGATAGCATTCTGTACCCATCTGGCACTCCAATTATTTTGGATGTCGTTTCTGTGATAACTCCACAGTTTATTATAGTCTGAACAAGCTATGCATACTAAACAATTAAAAGACAATGCTACATCTGCTACTTGCTAGATGTTTGACCTTGGATAAAAAACTCTAGCTCTCTGGACTCAGTTTTCACATCTGTGAAATGAGAGGCTTGGACCATCACTAGATGATCTTTATTTATTAATTAACTTAGTTATTAGCAGCTTTATTGAACTATAATTTACATACCATAAAATTCACCTTTTTTTTGAAACAGGGTGTCACTCTGTCGCCTAGGCCAGAGTGAAGTGGCACTATCAGAGCTCACTGCAGCCTCGACCTCCCAGATTCAAGCCATCCCCACCCGCCCCCCCAAGCCTCTCGAGTAGCTGAGACCACAGGTGCAAACCACCACACCCAGCTAATTTTTTAAAATTTTTTGTACAGATGAGGTTTCACTATGTCACCCAGGCTGGTCTCAAACTCCTGGGCTCAAGTGATCCTCCCATCTGGGGCTCCCAAAATGTTGGGATTACAGGCTTGAGCCAACCAGGCCCAGACAAATTCACTCTTTTAAGTATACAATTCAATTAGTTTTAGTAAATTTGGAGTTGTACAACCATCACCACAATGTAATTTTAGAACATTTCCATCATTCCAAAAAGAAACTTCATCCCCATTCCTCATTTAGATAATCTTTTAAAAGGTCCTTTCTAACTTTTCCATTTCTAGACTTATAAAGCTTTAGTAGCTCCTTGGCTATTTACAAGTTCAAATTCCTCAGTGTAACATTCAAAGTCCTTTACAATCTATAAAATCTTTCACTGTCTTTTTTTTCTACCCACACAAATGTAGAAATTACTTTTTTTGTGTTAAAACATTCCTTAATGAGCTAGCAATTATTTATGTGAAGGAGAGTCCAGAAAACAGATTTTTGACTAAATTATCCTTGTCCTTGATTAAAGAGATTCATGAATTAAACACATAACACTATTCTCTAGAGTAGTTACTGAGGTCTAAGAGGCTGTAAACTTGGAAGAGCTTCTCCCTGCCTGTCAGGCTGCTCCCATCAGATCACAAGACAGAATAGACATATTTTTCAGTCTCTTTCATTTTTGGACCTTGTGCTTGGCATCTCATCACCTTACTTAAGAGATCCCAGAGGGCAGTTGCCATATCCATATCCAGTTATGTATCCTTGGCTCCCAATGTGATATTCTGCATATAATAATTAATAACGATGATGATAGTGACTGGTAGCTAAATTAAGCATCTACCATGTGCCAGACATTGTTCTAAGCACTTTACAGATACTAACTTATTTAATTCTTGTAACAACCCTGTGAGATAGGTACTATTTTCAACACCATCTTATAGATGAAGAAACTGAGGCAAAAGAGATTATATATTTGCCAAAATCACAAAGCTAGTTAAGTAGCAGAGTTGAGATTTTATTTCAGACAGCCTGGCTCCAAAGTATGCACTCTTAAACCACAGCAAATTGTCAAACCAGTTGAAGCTCAATAAATGTTAATTGCATAAAGCCTTATTATTAAGGTTCCATTCCAGGAAAGAAAAGTAATTAAGAATTCTGGGTGCCAACTGACACAGATGTAATGAGGGTAGGGAAAAATACATAGAACAAATTCTGATTCAGATAGGAGAGTCACCAAACTTTAGGGCAGGTCTGAGATGCTCCAAAAATGGTTGTTGAACCCTAAGCTATATCTTAGAAAGATAGATCTGTTCTCATACATAGGTTGTGGGAATGTAAAATTGGTAGTGTCTAGATGAACATATGCATATTCTACGGCCCAGAAATTCCACTCCGATGGCATATACCAACAAAAATGTATATTTAAATCTGTCAAAATGTACTATTGGCAAAAGGCAGAAACTGGAAATTCCCCATCAACAGAAGAATGGATAAATCGCATGTGGCATGTTAACAAAACATAATATAGCAATGAGAATGATCTATAACTTCAAGAAATAATATGGATAAATCTTTCAAACAATGTTGAGCAAAAGAAGTCAAACACAAAAGAGAATGTATTAATCCATTTATATTAAGTACAACAAAAGAGTAAAATGAATGTATCCTGTTAGAGGTCAGTATAGTAGTTTACCCTTGGGAGGGGTATTGACTGGAAGGGGGCATGAAGTGGACTTCTCGTAATGTTCTTTTTTTTTTTTTTTTTGGTTTTTTTTTGTTTTTGTTTTTTTTAATCTCAGTAGCGGTTGCACAGGTGTGTCCAGTTTTTAAGTTTATAGCACAATGAATACTTCCAATCTATACACTTTTCTTTATGTGTACTGTACTTCAATAATTTTTTAAAGTCTTCCTGAGTAAAGAAAAAGACTCAAGCAAGAGCCAAAAATAAAAGTCACTTTTGTACTTGACATACACAACTAATGACTGACAAACTCAAAGTTATCCCTTTGACCTGAGATGGACAAGGCAGATGTCTCTCTCTTTTATGGAAACAGTGAGTTAACAAAAGGGAGGCCATTTTAATCCCGAGCCATTAATGCAACCCTAATCCTTTCTAGAAACTGAGAAAAAAACAGACTCACAGCAGCATACCACCTGTGGGCACTCACAGCCCTGCCAGGCACCAAAACAAATACTAATTCTGCTTAAAGAATCAAGTCTTCATTTGGAGTTTTTATTTATATTTCAAGACTAATCACACTATCCATGCAGTACAAATGGAGTCTGACCATGATGCAAGTTTAAGTTTTCTTGAGCACGAACCCTATCCCAGCACCAGTCTGAGCACTCCTATCTTTGTTTATTAGGCAAGCATTCCACATCTATGGATCTCAGTTTCCTCATCTGTAACATGGGAATAATAATAGTATCTCCTAATAGGTTATTGTAAGGATTCAAGGCATATTTCAGGTAAAATATTGAACACAGTGCCTGTCACATAGTTAAATATTCTATACGTATTAGCTGCTATTATAATTTTCGTATGGGCCCGTTAATGGTTTCTTCTCCCTTCCAATTTCCATACAGCCAGCCCAGTTTATAGCTTCAATCCCTAACAGGGGAATTTTAATATTTTAACACTCAAGGACAGGAGCAGTTCTGCTTCCCCATCTTCCCCAGTTGTCAAAAGAGAGAAAAAAGGAGTATTCGAGTGAGCTGATTTTGAACTAGACAAGTAACGTGGCCCAAGCTTAGGTGGGTTGGGAGAAAAGGGAGTCTGGACAACAGAAGTTCCTTTCCTTTAATGGTACCACCTTCTTATACCATGTCAGAGGACCCGTACAAATGACATGATCCGGAAACAAAGGGACACAGAAAAAGGCAAGGCTGGCTGGCTTTTACACGGGATGTGGTTATCCTCCCCGAGAAAGGCCCTGAAGAGGAGGGAGTCAGAAAAAAAGGTTAAAGGTTGGAGTTTGTGCTTTGCCCATCAGGCAGCATCAAAGTTTTATGCTAAAAAGTGGGCAAAACATTACTAGTTACAAAAACTCTTTCACACACATCCTCTTATTTAATCCCACAACCATCTTGTGAAGTGAGCCGGGCAAATTTCATTATCCTCATTTGGTAGGTGTATCAGTCTGTTTTCAAGCTGCTGATGACATACCCGAGACTGGGCAATTTACCAAAGAGGTTTATTGGACTTAACAGTTCCACATGGCTGGGGAGACCTCACAATTATGGAGGAAGGCAAGGAGGAGCAAGTCACATCTTACGTGCATGGCAGCAGGCAAAGAGAGAGCCTGTGCAAAGAAACTCCCGTTTTTAAAACCATCAGATCTCATGAGACCCATTCACTATCACAAGAACAGCACAGGAAAGCCCTGCCCCCATGATTCAACCGTCTCCCACCGGGTCCCTCCCACAACACGTGAGAATTACGGAAGCTACAAGATGAGATTTGGGTGGGGACACAGAGAAAAACCCTATCAGTAGGTGAGGAAAGCTAAGGCTCAGAGAGGTTAAATAATTTGTCCGAAGTCATTAGCTAAGTAGTTGGTGGGGGTGCAGTGGGCAGCACTTTAATTCAAGTCTTCTGGCTTCAAAATCCATGCTCTTTCCATTAAAAACACGCTGGATTTTTTACCAGGACTTCAATTAGCCTGGACCACGTGTGTTATGATCAACAGGAAAAAATAACCACAGACTAGTTGTGAACTTTTCACTGTTCCCCAGCCCCAGACAGGAGAAAGGAGGGAAGTGGATTTGAAACAGAAAGGGGCTGGCGTTGGGAAGGGAGGGAGTAGGATCTGGAAAGATGAGAGGAAAAAGTAGCAGAAGTAACTCTAACTCGGGACTGGCTAAAAACAGGTGACAACTGGCTAGATAAACCTCTTGGGTTTCTCCTACCGGCTAAGCAGAGCCAGATCCACTCTGCCCCACTCCTCTTCCTTTTCCATTGCCCAGCTTTGGCTGAAGAGATGCTGTGGCCCCCACAAACCCTCACAGGCATGCCGTGGAGCTGGAGCGAGAGTGGGGTTCTGGGCAGTCCCTGGGGAAGGTTAGTGGCTGGAGGAGCCAAGAGGATGGTGAAGAAACGCTCGATAAAGGAAGTAACTCCGCAGGAGGCAGAGCAATGTGGGGTATTCGCGAATGGCGGTTACAAGTGCAGCTAGTATAAAAAGCTGAGATAAGGGTGAGTGTGAGGTCAAGGCTAGGGAGGAGCTGGAGTCAGAGGGCCAGAACAGGCGTGCACCAGGAGCGGGGGCGGTGTCGCGTAAGGGGACAGTGGTGCAGACCACCTCTTTCCCGGCCGCTGACGCCCGCAAGCAGATCCTAAGAAGAGGTGTTTGGTTGAAAGGGGGTGTGGACCCAGAAAGAGAACCCGGGACCCCGCACAGGAAAGACGCGTCAAAGAAGGCTGAGAAGGCTGAGGAGGTGTGTCTGGGCTCCCAGGTGAGCACCAAGAGGAAGCTCGCAGCTGTCAGCCTCGCTTAACTCTTCTCCTTACCTTGGGTACCGTAATATGATCCATGACTGCAGTTCCCGCCACCGGAAGATCTCAGTGCTACTCCGGATGCCGCCGCCACCGGTCTAGCCGCCTCCTGCCTCAACCCGGGTTTCTACCCCCGCCCTCCCGGTCCTGGCTCAAACTCTCGTCACCTGATCCTCGGCGAAAGCTCCTATCGCGACACTTTGACCGTAGCCGTTCCCGCCATCTTGCTTCCTGGCAAGTGCCCTTTTCTTCGGGAAATTGATTATTCTGGTTCAGGTTCAACGTTTGGCCGAGTCTTTAAGTCCCAGATTCGAGTACTGCCACCCTTCTCACCCTTCTTGATGCTATAAGGGCCCTGAACACAGATGTCACTCCTTTAATATTACAATGATAGCATCCTGCAGCAGTAACACAGGCTGCCCCATGCTGGCAATTGGGTTTCTGAAGAGCTTCCTAGCTGTGAGACCTTGGGCAAGTCACCAGAGAATATTTTTTGAAATATGGAAAGGTATATCCTCCTCTCTATCTCTCCTTTATGTGTCTGCTGCCATCAACCTAGTTAAAATCTGGAATACTACAGTATCCTCATCACTTTTGCCATCGTAGATATGGGAAGAGGACCAAGAAAGGGCCCACTGGACCAGCTATCAGATGAGGGGTAAATAGGTGCAGACCCTCAGTGGTGTGCTCCAAGTTAGATTTGTGGTGGAAAAAAGAACAATCTGACAGTTGGGAAATCTGGATTCTACTCCTCTCAGGTCTGCCACTAACTTGCTATGTGACCTTGGGGAAATCATGCCACCTCTCTGGGTCTTAAGCTGACCAAGGTTACAATGAGGGTATTGGCCACTATCTCAGGGTAATTTCTAGCTCTACTATTGCAGTGTTATGGTTTGCAATCTCACTGCCCCTACAAAATAATTTTGTTCTTCTTTGAGTTCTTATAACATTTGCTAGCAAAACTACTCGTTTATCATATTCTGCCTTCTTCCCTAGCCTGAAGGCCCTTCCCTCGATCCATGACCCTATTCTCCCTTGTACCATCGTTCCATCATGTTCAGCCCTTTCACTGCCAAATATCTCAAAAGAATAGTCTACTTATCATCACCTTCACTTCTCCATAACAAACTCACTCCTCCCTACCACTCCACTCAATTGGCTCTTTCACATCATCCTAAATTCCAGCTGCTGATTCCAACAGCTCTTCTCAGTGCTCGTTTTCTATTTGTTTTACAGCATTTAAAACTATTGATTCATATTCCTTTTTGACATTCTTTCTTCCCTTGACCTTTATTATAAACAAACTCACTGCCTGCATCCCCAACTGTTCCTTCTCTGACTCCTTCCCAGCAACTTTCTCTTTTTTCTAAGCCATTTTCCTGGCTTCTATCCTCATTCCTCTTCTATTTTCTTTCTTTTGGTTATCTTGATCTCTTCCACAAGTTAAACCCTTACTCCTGGATATGGCTTGGATCTGTGTCCCCACCAAATCTCATGTTTAATTGTAATCCCTTATGTTGGAAGTGGGGCCTGGTAGGAGGTGATTGGATCATGGGGGTGGTTTCTTCTGAATGGTTTAACACTAGCCTCCTTGGTATTGTCGTTGCCATAGTGAGTGAGTTCTCACGAGATCTGATGGCTTAGAAGTATGTGGCACCTTCCCCTGCCCACTTTCCTCCTGCTCTGGCCATGTGAAGTGCCTCACTCCCCATTTGCCTTCCACCATGACTGGAAGTTTCCTGAGGCCTCCCCAGAACCAGAAGCCACTATGCTTCCTGTACAGCCTGCAGAACGGTGAGCCAATTAAACTTCTTTTCTTTATAAATTACCCAGTCTTGGGTATTTATTTATAGCAGTGTGAAAAGGGGCTAATGAACCCTCAGTAGGGGACACCCAACTTCATATCTCAAGTACCATGACCTTTTTCCTGAGTTCAAATTTAGAACTTCCAATTGCCCTCTGACAGTTCTACTTGCATGTTCCTGCTAGCACATTAAAGGCATCATGGCCCAAAACAAACTCATCTTTCACACTGTCTCACAACCCCCTTGCATTTTCCCACCTCTATCACTTGCTCTTTCTCAAGTTTTTCCTATCCCTACTAATTGCACCACCATATACCCAGTTACTCAGACTCAAAACCTTGTTTCCATGCTGTTTAGGATAGTGGAAAGAGTGTGTGGACTCTAGTCAGACAAGGTTCAAATTTTGGTTTAGCAATATGCTAATAATACATGGCCCTGGGCAAATTACACAAACTCTCTGTGCCTTAGTTTTCTCAGCTGTAAACCTATTCTCTTAAAGTCCTTGTGGGAATTCAAAATGTAATGTATATGAGGTTCCAGGAACACTGTAAAGACACAATGAATATTGATAGGTTCCTTCCTTTCCTCAACTTTATTATCAAATATTTCTGTTTTCTCTCTCAAATGCTTACCTTCTTCCTAGTTTGCTGATAAAAATAGAAGCTATGAGAAGGGAACTTCCACATCATCCCCAAACCAAATTTGCTTGATGCCCTGCATGTGAGCCCATATAATCTGTCTTCAATTAACGAACTCTTCCTGAGCTTTCCTAAGGCAACCCTTCCACTTGTCCACTCAATTTCATTCTCTTTAGCCTGCTCAATTGTTTCCTTGCCTTTATTACTAAATGTTCCCACTTTACTGGATCACTGCCATCAGCATGAAAGCATTCCATAGTATTTCCAATCTTAAAAAATATCTTTTTGGATGCACATTTCTGTCCCCAACCTGCCATCCCCCCATTCCTCTTATACTTTACGGCAGAACTCTTCAAAAGATTTATCTAAATCCATTCTCTTCTATTCCTATCCTATTCTCACTTGAAACCTCTCTAATCAGGCATTTCTTCCACCACTCCACCAAACTGTTCTTGTCAAAGTTACCAATATTCTCCCCATTGCAAAATCCATTGGTCATCCTCAGATCTCTTTTTGTCCTCTCAGCAGTATTTGATCACTCCCTTCTCCTTGATACATTTTGTTCACTTGGCTCCAGGGATAGGGATACCACTCTCTCTCCTACATCACTGACTTCTCATTCCCAATCTCTTTTGCTGTTTCACTTCACTTTACCTATCTCTACATGTTGTAATGCTGCCAGTGCTCAGACGTTGGTCCTCTTCTTTATTTACACTTATTCCTTGGGTGCTGTCATCCAGTGCCATGGCTTTAAATAGCATCTATTTGTGGACAGCTCCCAAAATTTTATCTCTAATCTTTATCTGTCCTCTGAACTCAAAGCTTACATAATATTCAGAAGCCTACTGACATGTCTGCTCAGATATCTTAGAGACCTCTCAAACTTATTACATCCAAAACAGAATTTTTTATTTCCACCTGAATCCTCAAGCCTGCTCTTTACACAGTATTACTCATCTCAGGAAATTGCAATTTTATCCTTCCAAGTTTATCCTAGTGCATTTGTGCTGCTAAAACTAAATACTCTAGACTGGATAATTTGTACAGAACAGAAATGTACTTATCACAGTTCTGAAGGCTGGAAAACCAAGATCAAGGTGCCAGTAGGTTCAGTGTCTGGTGAGAAGTGCTCTCTCTTTGCTTCCAAGATGACATCTTAAATGCCATCTGGAGTGATGAATGCTGTATCCTCACATAGCAGGAGATACTCACATGGCTAGTTCCATCCAGCCCTTTTATAAGGCACTGATCCCATCTGTAAGAATACAGCCCTCATGGCCTAATTACCTTTTAAATGCCCCTTAATAATTAGTTCTTAATACTGTTGCATTGGGATTAAGGTTCAATACCAATTTTGGAGGAGACACAAACATTAAAACATAGCACAGTCATTCAGGACAAAAGTCTTGGAGGCATCATTTTCTCTCATATCCCACACCTGATTCATCATCAAATCCCATAAGTTCTTCCTTCAAAATTGTCTCCAAATTCAATCACTTCTCACTGCTGTATCCTGGCCCAAGCCTCTGTTTTATTTTATTTTATTTTTTATTTTTTAAGACAATGTCTCTGTCATCGAGGCTGGAGTGCAGTGGTGTGATCATAGCTCACTGCAGCCTCCAACTCCCAGGCCCAAGTGATCCCCCTGTCTCAGCCTGCCAAGTAGATGGAACTACAGGTGTACCACTGTGCCTGGCTAAATTTTTTTCTTTTTAATTTTTTTTAGTGGACACAATGTCTTTCTATGTTGCCTAGGCTGGTTTCCAACTCCTGGACTCCAGCAATCCTCCCAGCTCCACCTCACAAAGTGCTGGGACTATAGGAATGAGCCACTGTGGCTGGCCTCAAGCCTCTGTTACCTCTTACCTGGATTGCTGCCACAGCCTCCAGCTGGTCTGCATGTTTTGGCCTTGGTCCCCCTAGAACCTATAATCTACATAGCATCTATCTAAAATCTAGAATGATATGATTCCTTGATTTAAAACTGTCTACCAGCTCTCCATTTTAGAGTAAAAGCCAAACATTAACCATAGTATATAAATCCCTACATAATATCTAAGCCCAGTACAACTCTTATTATATCAATCTTCTATCACCCTTTTTTCTGTCTCCTCAAGTCATATTGATTTCCTTGCTGTTTCTTAAATATACCAGGCATTCTTCTGCCTCAGGGACTTTATGTTTGTTATTTCCTTTGCCTAGAATGCTCTTCCCCCAGATATTTATATGTTTACTCCCTCATCTCTGTCAGGTCTCTGATGAAATGTCTCTGTATTGACACACATAGGCTCAAAATAAAAGGATGGAGGAAGATCTACCAAGCAAATGGAAAACAAAAAAAGGCAGGGGTTGCAATCCTAGTCGCTGATCAAACAGACTTTAAACCAACAAAGATCAAAACAGACAAAGAAGGCCATTACATAATGGTAAAGGGATCAATTCAACAAGAAGAGCTAACTATCCTAAATATATATGCACCCAATACAGGAGCACCCAGATGCATAAAGCAAGTCCTGAGTGACCTACAAAGAGACTTAGACTCCCACATAATAATAATGGGAGACTTTAACACCCCACTGTCAACATTAGACAAATCAACGAGACAGAAAGTTAACAAGGATATCCAGGAATTGAACTCAGCTCTGCACCAAGCGGACCTAATAGACATCTACAGAATTCTCCACCCCAAATAAACAGAATATACATTTTTTCAGCACCACACCACACATATTCCAAAATTGACCACATAGTTGGAAGTAAAGCTCTCCTCAGCAAATGTAAAGAACAGAAATTATAACACACTGTCTCTCAGACCACAGTGCAATCAAACTAAAACTTAGGATTAAGAAACTCACTCAAAACCACTCAACTACGTGGAAACTGAACAACCTGCTCCTGAATGACTACTGGGTACATAACGAAATGAAGGCAGAAATAAAGATGTTCTTTGAAACCAACGAGAACAAAGACACAGCATACCAGAATCTCTGGGACACATTCAAAGCAGTGTATAGAGGGAAATTTATAGCACTAAATGCCCACAAGAGAAAGCAGGAAAGATCCAAAATTGACACCCTAACATCACAACTAAAAGAACTAGAAAAGAAAGAGCGAACACATTCGAAAGTTAAGCAGAAGGCAAGAAATAACTAAAATCAGAGCAGAACTGAAGGAAATAGAGACACAAAAAACCCTTCAAAAAATTAATGAATCCAGGAGCTACTTTTTTGAAAGGATCAACAAAATTGATAGACCGCTAGCAAGACTAATAAAGAAGAAAAGAGAGAAGAATCAAATAGATGCAATAAAAAATGATAAAGGGGATATCACCACCGATCCCACAGAAATACAAACTACCATCAGAGAATACTACAAACACCTCTACACAAATAAACTAGAAAATCTAGAAGAAATGGATAAATTCCTCGACACATACACCCTCCCAAGACTATACCAGGAAGAAGTTGAATCTCTGAATAGACCAATAACAGGATCTGAAATTGTGGCAATAATCAACTGCTTACCAACCAAAAAGAGTCCAGGACCAGATGGATTCACAGCCGAATTCCAATAGACGTATAAGGAGGAACTGGTACCAATCCTTCTGAAACTATTCCAATCAATAGAAAAAGAGGGAATCCTCCCTAACTCATTTTATGAGGCCAGCATCATCCTGATACCAAAGACGGGCAGAGACACAACAAAAAAAGAGAATTTTAGACCAATATCCCTGATGAACATTGATGCAAAAATCCTGAATAAAATACTGGCAAACCAAATCCAGCAGCACATCAAAAAGCTTATCCACCATGATCAAGTGGGCTTCATCCCTGGGATGCAAGGCTGGTTCAATATATGCAAATCAATAAATGTAATCCAGCATATAAACAGAACCAAAGACAAAAACCACATGATTATCTCAATAGATGCAGAAAAGACCTTTGACAAAATTCAACAACCTTCATGCTAAAAACTCTCAATAAATTAGGTATTGATGGGACATATCTCAAAATAATAACAGCTATCTATGACAAACCCACAGCCAATATCATACTGAATGGACAAAAACTGGAAGCATTCCCTTTGAAAACTGGCACAAGACAGGGATGCCCTCTCTCACCACTCCTATTCAACATAGTGTTGGAAGTTCTGGCCAGGGCAATTAGTCAGGAGAAGGAAATGAAGGGTATTCAATTAGGAAAAGAGGAAGTCAAATTGTCCCTGTTTGCAGACGACATGATAGTATATCTAGAAAACCCCATTGTCTCAGCCCAAAATCTCCTTAAGCTGATAAGCAACTTCAGCAAAGTCCCAGGATACAAAATCAATGTACAAAAATCACAAGCATTCTTATACACCAATAACAGACAAACAGAGAACCAAATCATGAGTGAACTCCCATTCACAATTGCTTCAAAGACAATAAAATACCTAGGAATCCAACTTACAAGGGATGTGAAGGACCTCTTCAAGGAGAACTACAAACCACTGCTCAAGGAAATAAAAGAGGATACAAACAAATGGAAGAACATTCCATACTCATGGGTAGGAAGAATCAATATCGTGAAAATGGCCATACTGCCCAAGGTAATTTATAGATTCAATGCCATCCCCATCAAGCTACCAATGACTTTCTTCACAGAATTGGAAAAAACTTCTTTAAAGTTCATATGGAACTAAAGAAGAGCCCGCATCGCCAAGTCAATCCTAAGCCAAAAGAGCAAAGCTGGAGGCATCACGCTACCTGACTTCAAACTGTACTACAAGGCTACAGTAACCAAAACAGCATGGTACTGGTACCAAAACAGAGATGTAGATCAATGGAACAGAACAGAGCCCTCAGAAATAACGCCGCATATCTACAACTGTCTGATCTTTGACAAACCTGACAAAAACAAGCAATGGGGAAAGGATTCCTTATTTAATAAATGGTACTGGGAAAACTGGCTAGCCATATGTAGAAAGCTGAAACTGGATCCCTTCCTTACACCTTATACAAAAATTAATTCAAGATGGATTAAAGACTTAAACATTAGACCTAAAACCATAAAAACCCTAGAAGAAATCCCAGGCATTACCATTCAGGACATAGGCATGGGCAAGGACTTCATGTCTAAAACACCAAAAGCAATGGCAACAGAAGCCAAAACTGACAAATGGGATCTAATTAAACTAAAGAGCTTCTGCACAGCAGAAGATACTACCGTCAGAGTGAACAGGCAACCTACAAAGTGGGAGAAAATTTTCACAACCTACTCATCTGACAAAGGGCTAATATCCAGAATCTACAATGAACTCAAACAAATTTACAAGAAAAAAACAAACAACCCCATCGAAAAGTGAGCAAAGGACATGAACAGACACTTCTCAAAAGAAGACATTTATGCAGCCAAAAAACACATGAAAAAATGCTCACCATCACTGGCCATCAGAGAAATGCAAATCAAAACCACAAGGAGATACCATCTCACACCAGTTAGAATGGCAATCATTAAAAAGTCAGGAAACAACAGGTGCTGGAGATCATGTGGAGAAATAGGAACACTTTTACACTGTTGGTAGGACTGTAAACTAGTTCAACCATTGTGGAAGTCAGTGTGACAATTCTTCAGGGATCTAGAACTAGAAATGCCATTTGACCCAGCCATCCCATTACTGAGTATATACCCAAAGGACTATAAATCATGCTGCTATAAAGACACATGCACACATATATTTATTGCGGCACTATTCACAATAGCAAAGACTTGGAACCAAGCCAAATGTCCAACAATGATAGACTGGATTAAGAAAATGTGGCACATATACACCATGGAATACTATGCAGCCATAAAAATTGATGAGTTCATGTCCTTTGTAGGGACATGGATGAAATTGGAAATCATCATTCTCAGTAAACTATTGCAAGGACAGAAAACCAAATACCACATGTTCTCACTCATAGGTGGGAATTCAACAATGAGAACACATGGACACAGGAAGGGGAACATCACACTCTGGGGCCTGTTGTGGGGTGGGGGGAGGGGGGAGGGATAGCATTAGGAGATATACCTGATGCTAAATGACGAGTTAATGGGTGCAGCACACCAGCATGGCACATGTATACGTATGTAACTAACCTGCACATTGTGCACATGTACCCTAAAACTTAAAGTATAATAATAATAAAATAAAATAAAAAAAGAAATGTCTCTGTATCAGAGAATCCTTACCTACCTGAACACCATATATAAAATAAAACTATCACTACTTCTTCTCCAACATTCTCTACACTCCTAACTTTTTTCCTTCATAGTTGTCAATACTACCTGATATATTATAGATGTATTTGTCATTTATTACCTCCCTCTCTAGTATGTCATCTCTGTGAGGGCAGGGATTTTTGTTCACTGTTGGATTTCCAAAGTCTAGAATAGTCCTAACACATAGTAGGTACTCAATAAATATTTGTTGAATAAAAACAACAAATATTTTTATCTGTAGCTCATATTTTTCCCACCATTAATATTAGTGATTTCTCATAATATTCCCTTTTTAAGGCAAGTTGGTGTCATTTCAGGGTAAACTGATGCACTCACACTGACTTGCCAAAGGTTACAGAAGAGCCGCAAGTCAGAATGTACCCCCATAGGAATAGAGAAAGCCTGGAAATAAGAGAGAAAATCTGGAAGAAAAAACTGCTAGGCTAATGAAAATATTTTCAGTGAAAGAGATACTAGTAGCATCTATTATTTGTTTCTTCCCTGTAGAATGTCACCTCCATGAGGGCAGCAGTTTGTCTCTGTTCTGTTCACTACTGTACCCTACTGCCTAGACAAGTTCTTGGCAAAGAGTAAATGTTTGATAAATAACTAAATGAATGACTTTGGACTAACAGCTAATGTAGGCCAGAGGGTAAACTAAAGGGAAGAAGTCTGGAGGCAAGGAAACCAAGTAGGAAGCTGTTGTGATCATCTCAAAAGAAGTTGTGAACTGAAAGTCCTGTGGGCTTTTTGATTTTGCACCTATAGCTCGGGTCTCAGTAAGATTAACCAACATATGAGATACTAATTACTGCAGTAAATCTCACCTGTCCTATTTCACATCTAAGCCTTCAACTCAATTATTTCCCACTTATGTTCTACTAAGGTCTTTCCTACTATTGGGAGTTGGTATTTTTCCCACAGTACACCAGGGGAGTAAGTAAGTATACTTTGCACCCACTGTCTTTATAGCTATAGATACAGCCTCAGAAAGCTACTGCCAGAAATCACCAATGATATAGTTGATTATGACTCCTTAAAAAGTCACAGAACCTTTGTGACCTCACTCCTATTCTTGAGGTAGCTTGATAAATCACAGCAGATGGCAGCTGAGACACAACTTTATTCAAGTCACCAAGACCTCCTCTACCTTGCTTCTGGGGAAAGGCCATAAAAAATAGACTGTATTTTTAGTTTATTTCAGTATCAGCTGATCAGACTTCTTGAGCCAAGTGCTAACTAGTTTCCTTTGAAGACCAACTTGCTAGAGACAGCTTACCTGAATCATGCAGTGCATACAGGATGTCAGTGAAGAGGTCTGGCAGGACTGCCTCACTCTCTTCCTACTGACTGGTACGTGTTATGATGCAGTAATTATCACCAATTCCCCACCCTGGTTATTAGCATCTTACTCTGAAGGTAACTTGTTCCAGTTGACCCAGGAAGAAATTCAGATTTTACTGGCAAGAGAGGGGAGAGAGAAATTGTTTCTCCAAGGAGTCACCCTTGCAGGGACCAAATGCTTGTTGATTTGAGACAATCTGTACACTGAAGGCAACAACACCATGTACCTGCGCACCAAAGGCCAGAGTCAGGGCAGCCGGGCAGTGACGGTAGTTCAGATCGAGTCTGTAAGGCTTGTGGTGATTGGACAAAAAGGAACAGAAGGAGGGCCTCTCAACCTCGAAGCTTTTGAGATGGCAGGTTATGTCAGAGAGGCCATTGAGCAACATGTGGCCCATTTATAACTAAATAAAAAATAGTTGGTGTTTGACCTGTAATTTGAATTCAGTGTTATGTGTTTCACCTACTAAATTAATATGTTCTTCAGGAAAATAGAAGATTCCAGACCAGGTTTGGAGGTGTGTGTGTGTGTGTGTGTGTGTGTGTGTGTGTGTGTGTGTTGGGAAGAGATATGGGTTAGAGTAGTTCCTTCAACGGTTTGGGATCTGGTCCATTATTTAACAATTGTGTGCACCTAGAATACCACCCTTTCTGTATTAGTCTATTCTTGCACTTCTATAAAGAAATATATGAGACTGGGTAATTTATGAGAAAAAGAGGATTAATTGGCTCATGGTTCCACAGGCTGTAGAGGAAGCACGATGCTGACACCTGCTTGGCTTGTGGAGAGAACTAAGAAAACTTACAATCATGACAGAAGGCAAAGGGGTAGCAGACACTTCACATGGTTGAAGCAGGAGCAAAAAAGATTGAGAGGAGAGGCACAACACACTTTTAAATGATCATATCACACAAGAACTCACTGACTATTTTGAGGACAGTATTGAGAGAGATGGTGATCAAACATTCAGGAGAAATCCAACCCCATCATCCAATCACCTCCCACCAGGCCACACATCCAACATTGAGGATTACAATTTGACATTAGATTTGGTAGAGACACAGATCCAAACGATATCATTCCACTCCTGGCCCCCAAATCTTATATCCTTCTCACATTGTGAAATACAATTATGCCTTCCCAAATGTCCCCCAAAGTCTTAACTCATTCCAGCATTAACTCAAAGTCCAAAGTCTCATCTGAGACAAGGGAAGTCCCTTCCACCTATGAGCCTGTAAAATAAAAAACAAGTTATTTACTTACAAGGTGCAATGGGGGTATAAGAATTGGGTAAATATTCTTATTCCAAAAGGGAGAAATTGGCCAAAAGAAAGGGTCTACAGGCCCTACGCAAGTTTGAAACCCAGTAGGGCAGTCATTAAATCTTAAATTTCCAAAGTAATATTCTTTGACTCTAAGTCCCAAATCCAGGGCATACTGGTGTGAGAAGTGGGCTCCCAAGGCCTTGAGCAGCTCCACCCTTGTGGTTTTGTAGGGTTAAGCCTCCACAGATGCTTTCATGCGCTGGTGTTGAGTGCCTGTGGCTTTTAAAGGTGCAGAGTGCAAGTTGATAATGTACCAACCATTCTGGGGCTGGAAGATGGTGGCCCTCCTCTCACAGCTCCACTAGGCAAAGACACAGTGGGTACTCTGTGTGGGGGCTCCAGTGCCACATATCCCCTCTGCATTGCCCTAGTAGAGTTTCTCTGTGGGGGTTCCAATCCTGCAGGAATCTTCTGCCTGGACACCTAGGCTTTTTCGTACATCTTCTGAAATCTAGGCAAAGGCTTCCAAGCACTAACTCTTTCACTCTGTGCAGCAGAAGGCTTAACATCATGTGGAAGCCACCAAGCCTTATGGCTTGCACCCTCCAAAGCTGCAGCCCTGAGCTGTGCCTGGGCATTTTTGAGCCACAGCTGGAGCAGGAGTGGCCAGGATGCAGAAAGCAGCATCCTAAGGCTATGTAGAGCATTGGGGGCTGCGGGCCTGGCATACAAAATCATGCAGTTCTCCTAGGCCTCTGGGCCTGTGATGAGAGGGACTGCTGCAAAGGTCTCTGAAATGTCTTTGAGGCCTTTTCCCCATTGTATTGGCTATTAGCACATGGCTCCTTTTTACTTATGCAAATTTCTGTAGCCTGCTTCAATTACTTCCATGAGAATTGGCTTTTCTTTTCTTCCACATGGCCAGGCTGCAAATTTTTCAATCTGCTTTACACTCTGCTTCACCTTTATATATAAGTTCCAACTTTAGATCATTTCTTCACTCACATATATGATGATAGGATGTTAGAAGTAACCAGGACACATCTTGAACACTTTGCTGGCTAGAATTTTTTCTACAAGATACCCTAAATTGTCACTGTAAAGTTCAAAGTTCCACAGATCCCTAGGACAGGAAAACAGTACAGCCAAGTTCATTTCTTAGGCAAAAAAAGTGACCTTTGCTCCAGTTCCAAATAAATTCCTTATTTTCATCTGAGACCTCATCAACCTGGACTTTATCATACATATGTCTATCAGCATTTTGGTCAAAATCATTTGGCCAATCTCTAGGAAGTTCTAAACTTTCCCTCATCTTTCTGTTTTCTTCTGAGCCCTCCAAACTCTTGGTCTCTTAACCAATTCTAAAGCTGCTTCCACATTTTCAGGTATTTTTATAGCAATGCCCCACTCCTGGTGCAATTTTCTGTATCAGTCTGTTCTTGCATTACTATAGAGAAATACCCGAGACTCAGGATACAAAATCAACGTGCAAAAATCACAAGCATTCCTATACAACAATAGCAGACAAACAGACAGAAAAATCATGAGTGAACTCACATTCATAATTGCTTCAAAGAGAATAAAATACCTAGGAATCCAATTTACAAGGGATGTGAAGGACCCCTTCAAGGAGAACTACAAACCACTGCTCAACGAAATAAAAGAGGACACAAACAAATGGAAGAGCATTCCATGCTCATGGGTAGGAAGAATCAATATAGTGAAAATGGCCTTACTGCCCAAGGTAATTTATAGATTCAATGCAATCCCCATCAAGATACCAATGACTTTCTCCACAGAATTGGAAAAACTACTTTAAAGTTCATATGGAAACAAAAAAGAGCCCTCATTGCCAAGACAATCCTAAGCCAAAAGAACAAAGATGGAGGCATCACGCTACCAGACTTCAAACTATAATACAAGGCTACAGTAACCAAAACAGCATGGTACTAGTACCAAAACAGAGATATAGACCAATGGAACAGAACAGAGACCTCAGAAATAACACCACACATCTACAGCCATCTGATCTTTGACAACCCTGACAACAACAAGCAATAGGGAAAGGATTCCCTATTTAATAAATGGTGCTGGGAAAACTGGCTAGCCATATGTACAAATCTGAAATTGGATTCCTTCCTTACACCTTATACAAAAATCAATTCATGATGGATTAAAGACTTAAATGTTAGACCTAAAACCATAAAAACCCTAGAAGAAAACCTAGGCAATACCATTCAGGACACAGGCATGAGCAAGGACTTCATGACTAAAACACCAAAAGCAATGGCAACAAAAGCCAAAATAGACAAATGGGATCTAATTAAACAGCTTCTGCATGGCAAAAGAAACTACCATCAGAGTGAACAGTAAAACCTACAGAATGAGAGAAAATTTTTGCAATCTACCCATCTGACCAAGAGTTAATATTCAGAATCTACAAAGAACTCAAACAAATTTACAAGAAAAAAACAAACAACCCCATCAACAAGTGGGTGAAGGATATGAACAGACACTTCTCAAAAGAAGACATTTATGCAGCCAACTGACACATGAAAAAAATGCTCATCATCACTGGTCATCAGAGAAATGCAAATCAAAACCGCAATGAGATACCATCTCACACCAGTTAGAATCGTGATCATTAAAAAGTCAGGAAACAACAGATGCTGGAGAGGATGAGGAAAAATAGGAATGCTTTTACACTGTTGGTGGGAGTGTAAATTAGTTCAACCATTGTGGAAGACAGTGTGATAATTCCTCAAGGATCTAGAACTAGAAATACCATTTGACCCAGCAACTCCATTACTGGGTATATACCCAAAGGATTATAAATCATGCTTCTATAAAGACACAGGCACATGTATGTTTATTGTGGCACTATTCACAATAGCAAAGACTTGGAACCAGCCCAAATGTCCATCAGTGATATATTGGATTAAGAAAATGTGGCACATATACACCATGGAATACTATGCAGCCATAAAAAAGGATGAGTTCATGTCCTTTGCAGGGACATGGATGAAGCTGGAAACCATCATTCTCAGCAAACTATCACAAAGACAGAAAACGAAACACCGCATGCTCTCACTCATAGGTGGGAATTGAACAATGAGAACACTTGGACACAGGGTGGGGAACATCACACACCGGGGCCTGTCGGGGGCTGGGGAGCTGGGGGAGGGATAGCATTAGGAGAAATATCTAATGTAAATGATGAGTTGATGGGTGCAGCAAACCAACATGGCACGTTTATACCTATGTATCAAACCTGCATGTTGTGCACATGTACCCTAGAACTTAAAGTATAAAAAAAAAGAAAAGAAAAAAGAAGAAGTACCTGAGACTGGGTAATTGATAAAGGAAAGAAGTTAAATTCATTCATGGCTCCATAGGGTGCACAGGAGGCATGATTCTGGCATCTGCTCAGCTTCTGTGGAAGCAACCGGAAACTTACAATCATGGTGAAAGGCAAAGGGGAAACAGGCACTTCACAAGACCAGAGCAAGAACAAGTGAGAATATTGGGAGAGGTGCCACACACTTTTATGTGACCAGATCTTATGAAAACTCACTCACTATCATGAGGACAATACCAAGGGGGATGGTGCTAAAACATTAATGAGAAATCCACCCCCATGATCCAATCACATCTCACCAGGGCCCACATCCAACACTGGGGATTATCAATTCCACATGAGTTTTTCTGGGGACACAGATCTAAACCATATCACCCCACTTCTCAACACCTGGTGAACAGAGCAGTCGACTGGGAACCCAAAATCCTTAGTTCTTTTGTTTTTTTAAAAAAGTTTTAACTTAGTTTAGGTTCAGGGGTACATGTTCAGGTTTGTTATATAGATAAATTCGAGGTCATGGGGATTTGTTGTACAGATTATTTTGTCATCTGAGTACTAAGCCTAGTACCCAATATTTACTGTTTTTAACTCTTATTTTAGGTTTGGGGGTACATGTCAAGGTTTGTTACATAGGTGAACTCGTGTCATAAGGGTTTGTTGTACAGATTCTTTCATCGCACATGTATTAAGCCCAGTACACAATAGTTACATTTTCTGCTCCTCTCCCTCCTCCCACCCTCTACCCTCAAGTAGAATCCAGGGTCCGTTGTTCCCTTCTTTGTGTTCATGAGTTCTAATCATTTAGCTCCCACTTATAAGTGAGAACGTGCAGTATTTGGTTTTCTGTTCCTGCATTAGTTTGCTAAGAATAATAGCCTTCAGCTCCATCCATGTTCCTGCAATGACATAATCTTCTTTCCTATGAATGCACGGTATTCCACGGTATATATGTACCACATTTTCTTTAACCAGTCTGTCATTAACAGGCATTTAGGTTGATTCCATGTCTTTGTTATTGTAAATAGTGTTGCAATAAAGATTCTCATACATGTGTCTGTATGGTAGGATGATTTAAATTCCTCTGGGTATATAACCAATAATGGGATTGCTGAGTCAAATGGTACTTCCACTTTTAGCTCTTTGAGGAATCACCATACTGCTTTCCACAATGGTTGAACTAATTTACACTCCCATCAGCAGCGTATAAGTGTTCCCTTTTCTCCACAAACTCACCAGCATCTGTTATTTTTTTTTTGGCTTTTTAGTAATAGCCATTCTGACTGGTGTGAGATGGTATCTCATTGTGGTTTTGACTTGCAAATCATTCTGTAACGATCAGTGATGTTGAGCTTTTTTATATATATGGTTGTTGGCCACATGTGTGTCTTTTGAAAAGTGTCTGTCCTTGTTGTTTGCCCACTTTTTAATGTGGTTGCTTGTTTTTCTCTTGTAAATTTATTTAAGTTCCTTACAGAAACTGGATATTAGACCTTTGTTGAATGCATAATTTGCAAATATTTGCTTTCATTCTGTAGGTTGTCTGTTTACTCTTTGATAGTTTCTCTTGCTGTGCAGATGCTGTTAATTACATCCCATTTGTCATTTTTTTTGCTTTTTATGTGATTGCTTTGGATGTCTTCGTCATGAAATCATTGTCCATTCCTATGTCCAGGATGCATAGGTTGTCTTCCAGGGATTTCAAAGTTTGAGGTTTTTCATTTAAATCTTTAATCCATCTTGTGTTGATTTTTGTATATGTTGAAGGAAGGGGTTCAGTTTCTACCTTCTGCATTTGGCTAGATATGTAACCCAGCACCATTTATTGAGTCGTGAGTCTTTTCCTCATAGCTTCTTTTTTTCAGCTTCGATCAGATGGTAATAGGTGTGCAGCTTTATTTCTGGGTTCGCTTTTACCTCCCTGGTTAGCTGTATTTCTAAATATTTTATTCTTTTTGTGGCTACTGTGAATGGAATTTCCTTCCTGATTTGGCTCTTGGCTGGACTATTGTGGATGTGTAGGAATGCTAATGATTTTTGTACATTGATTTTGCATCCGGAAACTTTGCTGAAGTTGTTCATCAGCTGAAGGAGCTTTTGGGACAAGACTATGGGGTTTTCTAGACATGGAATCATGTCATCTGCAAGCAGGGATGGTTTGACTTCTCTTCTTATTTGGATGCCTTTTATTTCTTTCTCCTGCCTGATTGCTCTGGCTAGAACTTCCAATACAAAGTTGAATAGGAATGGTGAAAGAGGGCATCTTTATATTGTGCTGATTTTCCAGGGGCAATGCTTCCAGTTTTTGCCCATTCAGTGTGATATTGGCTGTCGGTATGTCCTTGATGACTTTTATTATTTTGAGATATGTTACTTCAATACCTGGTGTATTGACATTTTTTAACCTGAAAGGGTGTTGAATTTTATTGACAGGCTTTTCTGCACCTGTTGAGATAATCATGGGGTTTTGCCTCTAGCTCTGTTTATGTGATGAATCACATTTATTGACCTGCATATGTTGATCCAACCTTGCATCTCAGGGATAAAGTCTACTTGATTATGGTGGATTAGCTTTGTGATGTGCCACTGGATTCGATTTGCAAGTATTTTGTTCAGGATTTTTGCACTGATGTTCATCAGGGATATTGGCCTTAAGTTTATTATTTATTTATTTATTTTTTATTTTTTTGTTTTTTTTATTGTGTCTCTGCCAGTTTTTGGTATCAGGATGATGCTGGCCTCATAGAATGAGTTGGAGAGGAGTGTAACCTCAATTTTTTGGCATAGTTTCAGTGAGAATGGTGTCATCTCTTCTTTGTACATCTGGTAGAATATGACTGTGAATTCATTAGGTCCTGGGCTTTTTTTTGGTTGGTAGGCTATTTATTACTGATAAATTACTGATTCAATTGTGGGGCTCATTTTCAGTCTCTTCAGGAAACGCATCTCTTCCTGGTTCCGTCTTGGAAGGGCGTGTGTGTGTGTGTCCAGGAATGTATCCATCTCGTCTAGGTTTTCTAGTTTGTGTGCATAGAAGAGCTCATCGTAGATTCTGATGGTTACTTTTATTTCTATGGGGTCAGTGATAGCATTCCCCTTGTCATTTCTAATTGTGTTTATTTGGCTCTTCGCTCTTTTATTCCTTATTAGTCTAGCTAGTGGCCTATATATTTTGTTACTTTTTTAAAAACTGAATTTATTGATCTTTGGAATTTTTTGTGTGTGTTTCAATTTCCTTCAGTTAATTTCTGATTTAGGTTATTTCTTGTCTTCTGTTAGCTTTGGGGTTGATTCATTCTTGCTTCTCTAGTTCTTTTAGTTGTGATGTTAGGTTGTTAATTTGAGATCTTTCTAACTTTTTGTTGTGGACATTTAGTGCTTTGAATGTTCCTTTTAATACTACCTTAGCTGTGTCCCAGAGATTCTAGTATGTTGTATCTTTGTTTTCATTAGTTTCAAAAAACTTCTTGATTTCTTCCTCAATTTCATTATTTACCCAAGAGCCATTCTGGAACTTGTTTAATTTGTATATAATTGCATGGTTTTTAGCAATATCTTAGTCTTGACTTCTATTTTGATTGTTCTGTGGTCTGAGAGAGTGTTTGGTATGGTTTAGGTTCTTTTGCATTTGCTGAGGATTGCTTTATGTCTAATTAGGTGGTCAATTTTAGATTATGTGCCATGTGGCAATGAGAAGAGTGTGTATTTTGCTGTTTTTAATTGGAGAGTTCTGTAGAGGTCTATCAGATTCATTTGGTCTAACGTTGATGCCCAAGGCCTTGGAAGCACACCCCTTGCATCAGCGTGGCCAGGATGTGAGACATGGAGTCAAAGGACTTTATTTTGGAACTTTGAGATTTAATGATTGCCCTGCTGAGTTTCAAATTTGCATGGGGCCTGTAGTCCCTTTGTTTTGGCCAATTCCTCTCTTTTGAAATAGGAACATTTACCCAATGCCTGTACCTTCATTGTATCATGGAAGTAACTAACTTGTTTTTTATTTTACAGGCCCATAAGCACAAGGGACTTGCCTTGTCTCAGATGGGACTTTGGACTTGGACTTTTGAGTTAATGCTGGAATGAGTTAAGACCTTGGGGGACTGTTGGGAAGGCATGATTGTGTTTTGAAATATGAGAAGGACATGAGATTTGGGAGGGGCCAGGGGCAGAATGATATGATTTGGCTCTGTGTTCCCACACAAATTTCATGTTGGATTGTATTTCCCAGTTTTGGAGGAGGGGCCTAGTGGAAGGTGATTGAATCATGGAGAGTGGACTTCCCCCTTGCTGTTCTCATGATAGAGTTCTCACAAGATCTGGTAATTTGAAAGTGTGCAGCATGTCCCCGTTTGCTTTCTCTCTTCCTCCTGCTCTGACCATGTGAAGATGTGCCTTGCTTCCCCTTCATCTTTGCCATGATTATAAGTTTCCTGAGGCCTCCCCAGCCAGTTGGAACTCTGAGTCAATTAAAGCCTTTTTCTTTATAAATTACCCAGTCTCTGGTGTGTCTTTATAGCAGTGCAAGAATGGACTAATACGTTTGAGTTCTGGTCCAGATTATCTTTATTAATTTTCTGCCTCAATGATCTATCTAATATTGGCAGTGGAATGTTGAAGTATCCCACTATTATTGTGTGGGAGTCTGTTTTTCTTTACAGGTCTCTAAACACTTGCTTTATGAATCTGGCTGCTTCTGTGTTTGATCTTTGTTGTTTTAAAGTCTGTTTTGTCTGAAATTAGGATTGCAACTCTTGTTTTTTTCTGTTTTCCATTTGCTTCGTAGATTTTCCTCCATCTTTTTATTTTGGGCTTATGGGTGTCATTACATGTGTGATGGATCTCTTAAAGACAGCATACCTTTGGGTCTTGCTTTTTTTATCCAGCTTGCCACTTTGTGGTGGCATTTATCCTGTTGACATTCAAGGTTAGTATTGATAAGTATGGATTTGACCCTGTCATTGTGTTGTTACCTTGTTATTACGCTGGCTTTAAGAATATTGAATATAGGCCCCCCATCTCTTCTGAATTGGAGTGTTTCATCTCAGAAGTCCACTGTTAGCCTGATGGGGTTTTCTTTGCAGGTAACCTTCCCTTTCTCTCTAGCTTCCTTTAACATTCTTTTTTTCATTTTGATCTTGAAAAATCTGAGGATTCTGTGTCTTGGTGATGACCTTCTTGTGTAGAATGTTTCAGGAGTTCTCTGTATTTTCTGAATTTGACTATTGGCCTCTTTCACAAGGTTGAGGAAGTTTTCACAGATGGTATTTTGAGATATGTTTTCAAGTTGTTTGCTTTCTTCCCCTCCCTTTCAGGGATGCTAATGATTCACAGATTTGGCCTCTTTACATAATCCTATACTTCTTGAAGTTTTTTTTCCTTCCTTTCAAAAAAATATTTTGTCTAACTGTCTTCTTTTAGAGAGCCAGTCTTCAAGTTCTGAGATTCTTCTCTCAGCTTGGTTTATTCTGTTGTTAATACTTGTGATTGCATTGTGAAACTCTCCTATTGTGTTACTCAGCACTGTCAGATCCATTAGGTACTTTTTTATACTGGCTACTTTGTCCTTCATCTCCTATAACGTTTTATTGTGGTTTTCAGTTTCCTTGGATTGCATTTTTCCATTCTCCTGAACCTGGATAATCTTTGTTCTTATCCGTATTCTGAATTATAGTTCTGTTATTTCAGCAAGCTCAGTCTGGTTAAGAATTCTTCTTGGAGAACTGGTGCAATTGTTTGGAGGACATACAACACTCTTTCCATTTGAGTTACTGGAGTTCTTTCTCATTTCTGTGTGTGTGTGTTTGTGTGTGTGTGTGTTCATTTAATTTTAGTGTTGATTAATTACAGTCAATAGACTTCTTTTCTGGATGTTTTCCCAGGGCTGATTCTTTGTGAAGCATCTTTATTTGAAGCTGATTTCTTGTCCTTGGTTTCAGTGGGGGGTATGTTAGCAAGGTATTTCTGGTGTTGAAGCTTTGGGGTATAATCTGATAGGTAGCACTTAGGTGTATTAGTCAGTTGATAGGCTCTTGCTCAGTTGTGTGATTTCCCTATGTTTCCTCACAGTTACAGCCATGTTCCTTCTGAATGCTCTGAAAGTGTGGATTCCTCTCCCTCTTGAGTGCTGGCTGTAGATAGGAGCATGGCACTCCTGGGCTGCCCACTGCAGCTCTGGAGTGATATCAGTGCTTATGTTCCTTCCCAAACTTGGAGGCAGCAGAGGAAGGGAACTTAGTAGTGGTTGTAGCTAAGGGTCTTTTGCTTGTATCCTGGAGACACCACCCCAGAAAGATGCAGGTCAGTCATCACTCAGTGCAATCAGCCCAGGATAAAGGGTCTGTGTTCTGTGCCCAAACTGTGGGTTTCCTGTCTGGTGACAAGTAGTGGGGGTGGGTGGGACCTGTGGGAGATGGACTGGCCTTCTCTCCTTGGCTCAACTACAGCTTATTGCAGGTGTGGACTTAGGGTCTCCGCACCTTCATTAGTCCGAGGATAGCAAGGGCAATTCCACTGCATAGGTGGTGGCAGAAAGGCTTTCAGTTGCCCCTGGAGACTCTGTCCAGGAAGTTGCAGAGCTGCTATTGGCTCAACAGCTCTGGTGGGGACTGGTTGGAGGCCCAGGCCTGGAGGACCTGCCTAATGAGGAGTTATAGAAATGGGCACCCATGTAACAGTCTGGCCAATTTTCCATAGGGCTGCTGTGATATGCTAGTGGCCCACTCCACTTCCTAGTTACCTCGGATTTTCCAGTATCTAGAGGTATCAACAGTGAAGGCTGTAAAATATTAAAGATGACAGCCTGCCCCTCCCTCTGCAAGCTCAGTCCCAGTGAGGTATGCATCTGCTGCTGGCTTGAACACACTTCTAGGAGGTGGCTGGAGACCCCAGTTGAAAGGTCCTACCCAATGAGAAAGAAAGGGATCCGGGACCCGCTTTAAAAAACCAGTCTGGCTACATTTCTGTAGGGTAGCTGTGCTGTGCTAGGGGTCTGCTTCAGCCCCTGGTCATATCAGAGACTCCAAAGCTCAAAGGCTGGAACAGCTAAGTCACCCAAACAGCAAAGACTGTGGCCCACCCCTTCTTCTGGGAGCTCTATCCCAGGATGATTGGAAACCTCTCCTGGCTAGAGAACACTAGCAGGTGTAGCTGGAGAACTCGGTTGGGAGGTCTCACCCAGTGTGGAGGAATGAGATCAGGAACCTGCTTTAAAAAGCAGTCTGGCCATGTTTTCATAGAGGAGCTGTGCTGTGCTGGGACTCTGCTCCAGCCCTCAGACACCTTGGACTCTCCAAAGTCCAAAGACTGAAACAGCTAAGTCACCCAAACAGCAAAGATGGCAGCCCACTCCTTCCTCTTGGAGCTTCATTCCAGGGAGGTTTGAAACCTCTGTCAGCCAGAGAACACCAGTGGGTGTAGCTGGAGACTTTGGTTGGGAGGTCCCACCCAGTGATGAGGAACAAGATGGGGAACTTTAAAAAGCAGTCTGGCCACATTTTCATAGAGCAGCTGTGCTGTGCTGGGTGTCTGTGTTAGCCCCAGTTCACTTGGACTCTTCAAAGTCTTAAGGCTGGAATGGCTAAGTTACCCAAACAGTAATGATGGTGTCCTGTCCCTCCCACTGGAAGCTTCATCCCAGGGAGGTTTGAAATTTCTGCAAGCCAGAAATCACTAGCGGAGATGGCTGGAGACCTTGGTTGGGAGGTCCCACCCAGTGATAAGGAACAGGATTGGGGACACGCTGTAACAAGCAGTCTGGTCACGTTTTCATAGAGCAGCTGTGGTGTGCTGGGGAACTGGTTCTGTCCCCAGGTGGCTTGGACTCTCCAAAGTCCTAAGGCTGAAATGGCTAAGTAGCCCAAACAGCAAAGATCGTGGCCCACCTCTCCCCCAGGAGCTCTGTTTCAGGGAGTTGCAACACTCATACCAGTGGCTGGCTGGGATTCCAAGCCAGTGGGTCTTATCCTGTGAGGTGCCATGAAAGTGGGACCTGAAAACTGTTGCTACCCAGCCCCCTGGTTTCAACCCCTTTCCTAGAGGCATGTACAGGGGTTTAACTTCCCACTTTACTAGAGTTGCCGCTACTTTTGCTGAGAAGCCCAGAAACCCTGGGTATCTAAGGCTCCCAGGTCTCTATGTGTGCTTGAGTGGCTGCCCTGCTGACACTCCATGTAGCTGTGTATATCAGACTGAAGGCCCTAATGGAGTGGGTTCCAAGGAGATCTCCTGAGCCTAGGGTTGCAAAGATCCATGGGAGAAGCATAGGTTTCTGGGGTTGCACATTTACTCACTGCTTTTCTGAATGGGAGAGGTTCTCCTGGCTCTATGTCACTCCTGGGTAGGCTGTCATCTTGCCTTGCTTTTCTCCATTCCCTGTGGGTTGAGTTGTTTTCTTTTTCTTTTTCTTTTCTTTTCTGTTTTTTCTTTCTTTCTTTTTGTTGTTTGTTTGTTTGTTTTTTGAGATGGAGTCTTGCTCTGTTGCCCAGGCTAGAGTGCAGTGGTGCGATCTCGGCTCACTGCAACCTCCACCTCCCGGGTTCAAGTGATTCTCCTGCCTCAGCCTCTGAGTAGCTGAGATTACAGGCCTGCCACCATGCCTGGCTAATTTTTGTATTTTTAGTAGAGATGGGGTTTCACCATCTTGGCCAGGCTGGTCTCGAACTGACCTGGTGATCCACCTGCCTCAGCCTCCCGAAGTGCTGGGATTACAGCCGTGAGCCACCACTCCCGGCCGAGTTGTTCTCTTGATTAGTCCCAATGCATGCACCTGGATGTTTCAGTTAACGTTACTGTATCTACTCGCCCCTTGCATTCCTCTCTGTGAGAGCTGTGCACACTAGCTGCTTTTAGTTAGCCATCTTGGCAAACCCCCAAATAGTTATTTTTTCTGATACTCCCCCTCCTCTCACCTTCCACTCCCTGATAGGCCCCAGTGTGTTGTTCCCCTCTGTGTGTACATGTGCTCTCATCACTTAGCTCCCACTTATAAGTGAAAACATGTGGTATTTAATTTTCTGTTTCTGTGTTAGTTTGCTAAAATAATGTCCTCTAGCTCTAACCATGTTCCTGCAAAAAACAGGATTGAATTCTTTTTATGGCTGCATAGTATTCCATGGTGTATACGTACCACATTTTCTCTACCCAATCTGCCACTGATGGGTGTTTGGGTTGATTACATGTCTTTGCTATTGTAAATAGTGTTGCAATGAACATACACATGCATATGTATTATGGTAGAATTATTTATATTCCTTTGGGTATATGCCCAGTAATAGAATGGCTGGGAATAATGGCAGTTCTGTTTTTACCTATTTAAAGAATTGCCATGCTGCTTTCCACAATGACTGAACTAATTTACACTCCTACCAGCAGTGTATAAGCATTCCTTTTTCTCCACAACCTAGCCAGCATCTGTTATTTTGAATTTTTTGTAATAGCCATTCTGACTGGTGTGAGATGGTATCTCATTGTGGTTTTGAGTTGCATTTCTCTAATGATCAGTGGTATTGAGATTTTTTTCATGTGCTTGTCAGTCACATGTTTGTCTTCTTTTGAAAAGTGTATGTTCATGTCTATTACCCACTTTTCAATGGAATTGTTTGGTATTATTTATTGTAAATTTGTTTAAGTTCCTTGTAGATGCTGGATATTAGACCTTTATCAGATGCATAGTTCACTAAATTTTTCTCCCATTCTGTAGGTTGTCTCTTTACTCTGTTAATAGTTTCTTTTACTGTGCAGAATCTCTTAAGTCTAATGAGATATTTGTCAATTTTTGCTTTTGTTGTGATTGCTTTTGGTGTCTTTGTCATGCAACCTTTGCCAGTTTCTATGTTCAGAATGATATTGCCTAGGTTGTCTTCCAGGGTTTTTATACTTTTGGGTTCTACATTTAAGTCTTTCATCTATCTTGAGTTAATTTTTGCATATGGCGTAAGAAATGGTCCAGTTTTTATCTGCTGCATATGGCTAGCCAGTTATCCTGGCATTATTTATTGAATAATATTGAATATTGAATTTATTGTTTTCATTGATTTCATAAAAGATCAGATGGTCATAAGTGTGTGGCCTTATTTCTGGGCTCTCTATTCTGTTCCACTGGTCTATTTGTATTTGTCGCAGTATCATGCTCTTTTGCTTACAGTAGCCCTGAGGTATAGTTTGAAGTTGAGAAACATGAAAATAATCTTAGTTCTAATCTCAACATTTTCCTGTGATTTTATTTCTCTCTGGGCCTCAGTTTTCTTATCTGTACAATGAGAAGTGCACTATGTCATGTAGGGTCCTTCAAGCTCTGGAAATCCTGGATCTTGAAACATCACACACATTCTTCAAGGAATAACTCAAGTACTACCCCCTCCGAAAAGCTTTCTCTGACTGTCTTAGCCCTTGGACCTATCCCTTATTTGAACTCCTAGAGCACCAACTTTCTGGGTCATTTGCTTTCCTCTTAATCACTTTTTTCCCATCATTTCTTGGATGACTGTTCTTCATTCTTGTTTAACTTTTCTCCCACACGTGAGCTTTAGTTCCCGACTTTCTAATTTCCTAGAGGGTAATTAGAAAAAGTCTCTTACGTTTCTATTGCCTTCTTGGGATAACCCAGCATACAGATCTGCTGTGGGAGTTGGTTACAGGTATAAAATTATTTATCAGGCAGAGATATATTTTCTGAAGTGGTGGATTTTGCAGGGTGTGGATGGTTCGGAGTGCTTGTGGCTAGATTTTCTTCTTCCAATTTGTAGCTCACCTTTGCACCATTTATGTGTTCATTAATGTCACCATCAGGGGAAACATGGGTGGGCAGCAAGAAGGAAGGTTAAAAAAATGTAACCACTTATTCTGGCTTGTGGCTACCAGCTCTGTGACAAGCTTGGATGACAAATGGCACAAATGAGAAAGATGAGGTAGAGTAATAAATCATAGTGCTTATTTGACCCTGCTGTCACCAGTCCCTAGTAGCAGTGATTATGAAGAACCCTCTTCTGTGTAAATTACAAAGAGCTACCTCTACCACACACACATGCACGCATGCACACACACACACACACACACACCTCACAAGCTTGTAAAGGTGACAGTTTAAACACGGAGGTGGTCAAAATTTCCAAAGCAGTGCTACTTAATACAGATACGATGCTGGTTACATATGTAATTCTAAGTTTTCTAGTGGACACATTTAAAAAGAAAAAAGAAGCAGGTGATCGTAAATTTAGGAATATATTTTATTTAACCTAGTGCATTCAAATTATTATTTAAATATATAATCAATAAAAACATGATTACAGAAATATTTTACATGTGTTTCTGCCAAAGCTTCAAAATCTGTTGTATATTTTACATTTGCAACACATCACAATTCAGACAAGCCTCATTTCAAGGGCTCAATAGTCACATGTGTCTAGTAACTACCGTACTGGGTGGTGTGGGTCTAGGCAAACCCCCATCCAATGTTTAAACCCCCATGCAACGTCATTGCCAATACATTCATCAATTTATCCAATACATACCAATCCAGGCATTGGCTAAGTAATTAGTGAAAATGTCAAGAAAGCCTAAAAAGAGGCTTCCTAGGTAAATTTCCAGCCAGCTCTAATATTTGTCAGGTATTGTTATAGACACAACAGTGGACAAAGCACACAAAACCCTATGATGACAGATAATTTGAATCAGAAGATTGTAAGTGCTATAAAGATAATGAAGTGTCAGAGAAGATAGACAATGATGGAAGGAACTATTTTAAATAGAGGGTTTGAGGCAGCCTCTCTGGAGAAAATATATCTGTACACAGGCCTAAGGAAGTAAGGGAATGAGCCATGTCAAAAACTGCAGGAAGTGTTTTAGGCATAGAGAATGGCCTATTCAAAGCCCTTTAAGGCAGGAGCATTCTTGGTCTGGTGAGAAACCAACAGGAGGCCAGTGTCATTGCAGTCTCCCAGGACAGTGCCCTTTTTTCTTTCCATCTGTAGCATCCTTAATCATGGCAGTGAAGCAGCAAGCACTGCCTCCCAGGGTGGAGCAGCAAAGCAGCATAAAGCTCTTGCCACTTTCCTTCTGGGCCCTGTTTTCTGATTAAATCGTATTAATTTTTTTGGCAGCCACATCACACCGCTGACTCATATTGAGCTCCTAGTTAACTAAACCCCTAAGGTTGTTTTGCTCTGGTGCTGCTAAGAGCTCAAAAAAGTGGTGGGACAATGAGCCAGAGAAATAATTTAATGTGAAATTTCCTTCACTAGAGTCCTCATCTTGGACAGAGCATCAGTATGGCATGACACAGATCCCTGAAGGGAGAGGGAGGTGAGCTGGAGAGAGAGGAAGATGAATTCTTAAGAAAATTGAGCCTTCTACACTAGTATTTGAAGCCTGGATCTCCCAAATAAAGAGACAAAAATAGAACCACTGAAGAAAAGGGACCTTGCCAGTTCATTGGAGGGGCCCAGCCAAATCATTAGAGGACAAGCTAAAGCAACCATACGCCCCATTGAACAAGAAACTTAATTGGACCTAAGGCTGACTGAGGCTCACAACTGGTAGGCTGGGAAAGGGAAAGGAGCCCAGGTGGTAGCCACCCAGCAGAAATTCTGCCTTTTCCAGCAAGAAGGAAGCACTTCACTGCTGGGCCAGGAAATGGCCCTAGCCTGTTTCTATGGTGAAGTCTTTCCCTGGAGACTGAATGTTTCTTGTACAAATAAGCTTGAACTGAATGTGAAGAGAAACCACTGAGCTCTCCTATGTCCAGAAGATATCAGAGAAGGCTGTAATAGGAGGGATAAAGGCCAGAAAAGAAAAGCTTGAGTCTCACTGAGAGGACCCATCTCCTCTCTCCATCCACCATTAGCCCATGGTGTTTTCAGTGCCCATAATGGAACTCAGGTCCCTTCAGAAGCTACTCTTACCTTCCTCTGCCGCCTTGGCACCCACTTTTTCTCTATAGCATTCTACAGTCTATTCACATCGAACTCCTCTGTTTTCAGGACATGCATCTCAGTTTCTCCCATGGTGTTCTCAGAATTCTTTCTGACTCCCTGTCTCTGCTCCTCCCTTCATTCTTTAAGGATCTCAAGTCCACGTCTGTAACCATCAGACGAGTTCTTTCTACTTGCTGCACAAACAAAGACCATGGAATTGCTGTAAAGGAAGTTTAATTTATGTGAAGTCAGCCATACCACACAGGAGATGGGGTAATTACTCAAATTAATCTCATCAAAGGCTGAGATGTTAGGGATTTTTCAAATACAGTTTGGTTGGCAGGGGGCTATGGTATGGGGAGTGCTGACTGGTTAGGTTGGAGATTAAATCATAGGGAGTCAAAGCTGTCCTCTTGCACAGAGTTGCTTCTGGGTGGGGCCACAGGAGTGTTTGGTGAGTCCAGATGGAGCTATTATCGTCAGACAGGAAAATAACATAAAACAGATATCTCAAAAGCAGGGCAGGAGACTGCCCCTTTTTCCAACCAAGAATGTCAGGCAACCATCAGGTGATGGTCAGGAGGTTGATAACTATCTCTCTAAAATAATAATTGATCACAGCCAGCACCAGGAAAAGGCAGTCTCCCAATAGATAAGAACATCTGAACTTGGTGATAAGCAGCTTTTCAATAACATCTCAGGAGTTGTGTGAGTGGGCTCAAGCATGTGCACTAAGAGGCAAAATGGCAGATGAACTTCTTCTAGGAACACTGGACTTGTATGGGAAAAATGCCACAAGTGAGCATGCATACAACTTTAGTAAATCCACTGCACGTGACCCCTCCCAAGTGCTGGCAGGCTACTGTGTATGTGGACAGCCCACTTCATGGGAAGAATTAGGGAAGAAGAAACAAAACCCTCCGGAAGCATGCCAACATATAAAGCCCCAAGTCAAAGGTCAAGCTGCGCACTTGATCTCTCAGGTCACCCACTCGGCCCTCTTTCAAGTGTACTTCACTTCCTTTTATTCCTGCCCTAAAACATTTCAATAAACTTTCACTCCTGCTATAAAACTTGCCTTTGTCTCTTCTTCTGTCTTTTTTTTTTTTTTTTTTTGGTCAGGGTTATTTTCTTTTTTTTCTTTTTTTTTTATTATACTTTAAGTTTTAGGGTACATGTGCACATTGTGCAGGTTAGTTACATATGTATACATGTGCCATGCTGGTGCGTTGCACCCACTAACTCGTCATCTAGCATTAGGTATATCTCCCAATGCTATCCCTCCCCCCTCCCCCCACCCCACAACAGTCCCCAGAGTGTGATATTCCCCTTTCTGTGTCCATGTGATCTCATTGTTCAATTCCCACCTATGAGTGAGAATATGCGGTGTTTGGTTTTTTGTTCTTGCGATAGTTTACTGAGAATGGTGATTTCCAATTTCATCCATGTCCCTACAAAGGACATGAACTCATCATTTTTTATGGCTGCATAGTATTCCATGGTGTATATGTGCCACGTTTTCTTAATCCAGTCTATCATTGTTGGACATTTGGGTTTAATACCCCTCGGTTGAATTATTTCTTCTGAGGGGGCAATAATTGAGGTTGCTGCAGACACATATGGATTCACTGCTGCTAATACTTGCACATTACCCCAGTAAAGATACATATTGTTTGCTAATTAGGAGTTCTACAAGTTGCATATTCACTTCTTTATATATTTGTTTTCACGTCAAGTTGTCTACAATGGCATTTACAGCTGAGTGAAAAGGCTTGAAATCTGAATCCTAGCCACGTCACCTCTCCTGGCCTCTGGTTCTTCACCTAGAATGTGAAAATGTTGGTCCCTGCAGGGTTGGTATGGGGATAAAATGAATGAATGGAAACAATGTGCTTTGGAAAATGTAAAAATGCTGTAGGTATTGTAAATCCAAAATATTGGAGTCAGGTCTCAGTCAGCTAAGAAAGTTTATTTTGTCAAGGTTAAGGATGCACCCATTATACAGCCTCAGGAGGAACTGACAACATGTGCCCAACGTGGTTGGGGTACAGCTTGCTTTTATACAATTTAGGGAGACATGAGGCAATAATTAATACATGTAAGATTTACATTGGTTTGATCTGGAAGGGCAGGATAACTTGAAGCAGAGGATTCCCGGTCATAGATAGATTTAAACATATTCTGATTGGCAATTGGCTGAAAGAGTTATTATCAGTAGATAGGAATGTCTGGGGAAGATAAGGGGTTATGGAGACCAATGATTTATCATACAGATGAAGCCTTCAGATAGCAGACTCCAGGGAAAACAGATTGTAATTTTTTTTAATCATACTTAAGGTCTGTGTTAATGTTAATACTGGAGGGGTATAATGAGGCATGTCCAACCCCCTCTTCCATCATGGCCTGAACTAGATTTTTAGGTTAACTCTGAAATACCCTTAGCCAAGAGGAGGGGGAAATTCAGATGAGTGGGGCACAGCTTAAAATTTCATTTTTGGTTTACAGTATCAGGTAGGAGAAAGGAGGCAGACTGAACACCCGTGTGGTTGACAACAGAATCTAGAAACCTTGGATTTAAAGCTCCAATTACAGCAAAGGCTTTAATTGATATTAAGGTGACAGGGGAGGGGTAGAATGAAGTGCTGCCTTTTGTGTAAAGTGTTGGAGCAGCTCTTAGGAGCAGCAGCAAACAGCCTCATCCTTGTGGTCTAGACGGAAAGAGAATGGCCATTTGTTAATGATAAAGCATGGTTTAGCTGGGTGTGGTGGCTCATGCCTGCAATCTCAACAATTTGGGAGACTAAGGCAGAAGGATGGCTTGAGCCTAGGAGTTTGAGACCAGCTTGAGCAACATATTGAGACCCCCATCTCTACAAAAGAAAATTTTAAATGAGCCGGGTATAGTGGCACACACCTGTAGTCTCAGTTACTCAGGAGGCTGAGGCAGGAGAATCCCTTGAGCACAGGAGTTTGAGGTTATAGTGGGCTAATTGTGCCACTGCACTCCAGCTGAGTGACAGAGAGAGACCCTGTCTCAAAAAAAAAAAAAAAAAAGTTTGTGAAAGGAAAGTATCTTCGGCACCCAAAATCACTAAGCTAAAAGGAAAATTCAAGCTGGGAACTGCTTAGGGCAAACCTGACTCCCATTATATTTAAAGTCATCCCTCTGCTCACTGAGACAAATGCATATCTGATTGCCTCCTTTGGAGGCTTTGTCAAGGGCAGGCATCCTCAACCTTGATAAAATAAGCTTTCTAAATTAACTGAGCCCTGTCTCAAATTTTCAGGTTCACATTTGGTTACCATGAAGGGATTCTGAGTGGAGATGCCCCTGACATTTGACAAATCTCCTATCGGTGCTTGGTACCAGCATGAGCTAACTTTATGGCTCAAATCAATAGGAAGTTTTGCTGAGGTCTGAGAGAACACCCTCCAGAGAATCCCTGTTCTCCCCAGATTTGGTCAAGATCTAAAGTTTATTTTGCAGTACAACTCCACTTCCTTTTTGGAGTGTTACTTGCTTCCAACACAAGAAAGGCAAGTTTTTCCTGCTTCCATGACAATGGAAGGCAGATAACTCCTTTATGGAGTTTGAGCTCACTTCCAACAGGGAAGATAAGGGTTCTTTTTCTGCTTCTAAGGTGGTAGAGAGCAGTCTTCACCCTGAGACCCATCCCTAGGTAAGTAACTGAATTGGGGTTTGTCTTGGCTAAAGTTAAGATTAACAACCAGTTGATCTTAATTTCTCTTTACCATTAGAGCACTCCTCAATGATCATATTGCTGGGCTTTGTTGTTGTTTGTTCCAGTGTTCCTCCCAACAGATTTGACCTACTCTGCCTGACTTGGTCAAATCCGAGTGAGAATTCCAAATTGTGTGTAACAAGTCCTCTCTAGTTGGGCTAAAATTCCTCACAGGTGCAAAAGGAAAAAAAAAAAAAAAGGAGAAAATGGAAACCATGTGTTTGGTTTCTGTGTTTGCTTCTTGTCTTTAAAAAATTCCATAATTTTTATTTTCATTTACTTTTCTTTCACCCTATACCTCCTTCCCCATTTGCCATCTGCAGTACCAAAAAATCTAGAAAGGGCTTCTAATGACTTGAACTCCTTTAAAGAATTCAGATTATTTTTAGGCCTAAACCTCTGTTTTCCTGTATTGCATGACCTGACCTTTTTGGCTTTTGCATTGTGAGAGGATTTGACCTTGGCATGTATGGTGGCACACAAGAGCTACAAAGTTATGGGTGACTGAGCACAGTTTACAGGAAGTTGTCTTGGCTGGGGTTTTTTTTTTTTCTTTTTTCTTTCTTTTCTTTCCTAGGAAGTTGTTGTTTAAGGATCCTAGTTCTTGTTCAGAGATGCATTCTAAAGGGTCTTCTCTATTGATTTTTCTCCCAGAATTAATCTTAATTCAATTTGTCTCTGCACATTTGCATGAGGAACTGAACTGTTGTTTTCATATGTTAATGACAGGCTGAGATTTCCTCAGCTCCAAAGAGAAAGGGCATTTGCTCCTCCAAGCTGAAAGGCACCCCTGGGTGATCAGGAGCCTTGTAGGAGTTTCTAGGGGGTTGACCCGCATGACATGCAGTGACCCTGTAGAGAAATCCCCAAGAAAAATAATTTTAAAAATGTCTCATCCAGGAAACACATATAAGGGCTGATCATCTGGCATTTTGAGCCCTCTCAGAGGTTATAGACCTCTGGAGTGAAACTGAGACACGTAAGAGGGTGGAATTGACTCAGTTGTGACCAACTGTGGAGTCCTGCCCGCAAGCAGCACATATTGATCCACAACACAAAACCCCTAGGCCACAGCTCAGTTTCTCCTTTTAAGAAAAAAAAAAAAAAAAAGTAGGAAATGAATAATCTAAGAATGAAGAGAAAATAAGGAGAATGACCCCGTTTTGAGCACTCTGTAAGTTTTATGGAACCTCTACTTACCAGAGTAAAATGGAAGTAATATGGTTTTTGTGCATATTTACATTAAAGTAAAAGAGTCCCAAGGTTGACCTGCAGACTATAGAGTTTGTAGGTCCCAATTTTCTATATTTTTCTTTTCTGCCTGCTTTAAATCTGCCGTTATTTTCCACTGAAATAAAAACCACTGTTTGGATCTAACTTTTTTTTTTTTTTACAAGCTGGTGAATTTGTATTTATCTCATGGCTGAAGTAAAAGCTATAGAATCTTTGTGTGTGTGTAGTATGTGTGTATGTATATGTTTGTGTAAATATTTGAAGGCCTTTATAATAGACTACTATAATTTTATGTTCAATTGGCAATTAAATCCCTTTCAATTTCCCTCTAGCTCACCAGACAGTCTCTTTGTACCTTATAATGTAAATTTTGCTATCTGATTTTCACCAGAATTGTTTCCTTTAATATGCAGATTTAGGGCTGTGAAGCTGACAACTGCCAGGGTAAGGAAACAAGTTATCAAGAGTTTGCAAGTTTAAGACAGGAAAAAAAAGAGGAGGTTTTGGAAATCTATAAGATGTACTTCTATCAGCATGCCTAATACATCTATGTATTTGTGTGTTGTGTACAAAATGTTTCACTACTGAAAATATATAAAGAGCTCTAATTAATTGGCTTAAGAAAATAAAAGCACTTGAATCAAATACTTTGTCAGGAAAAAAGAAAAGACTAGTCAAATACTTTTTCAAGTTTATGTAACTTAAAATTTTTATTAAATAAGCTAGCTTTAAAATTATTGGTAAAGTAATATTAGAAATGTCTTAAGAATTGCCAGCATACATTTTATTTGCATTTATTAATCAAGCAATTTCATACTTATTCCTGCCAAATACTGTAAGTTGTCAAAATTTGGCATAGGGATTGCAAAACTATAAACCCAACCCTAAACAGAATAATATTTGCTTGTGTAGTTTTAATAAATAAGACTGATATTGGTTTATAAGACTGATATTGGTTTAATGAAAATAGCTGCATCTTGAATTTAGTAAGATTATCATAGCTTCTATCCTGTGGCTTTAGGCAGTCTAGTTCCCTGGCAATAAGGTTTGTTTTCGGAAAGGACTGTTATCATATTCATTTCAAAGCTAAACTATAAACTAAGTTCCTCCCAAAGTTAGTTCAGCCTATGCCCAGGAATGAACAAGGACAGCTTGGAGGTTAAAAGCAAGATGGAGTCAGTTAGGTCAAATATTTTTCTCTGTCTCAGTTATAATTTTGCAATTGTTGTTCAATAACTTTAAATGATGACTATCACAGTTTTCCTAAATAATCTATGTAAACAATTAAAATAAAATGAGTAAACGTAATGGGATAAATACTTGTAGACAAACTTGTCATAACTTAGAATATACAGTTATATTAAATTAAATAATAGATATTTCATTATTTGGGTATTTTCCAATAAAAATATATTATAGGAAAACATTCTTGCTAAAAAAGTGTGTACTTTTTAAAATGATGAAAACTTTTGTGTAATTTGAACCTTATTTAAAGGTTATATATAAAACAAGGAAAAGGAAGCAGGAAATAAGAGATGTAAAGAAAGTTATAAAAATAGAGAGGTTTTTTATGGAAGAAAGCTTAACGAGAAATAATTTTACATGAGAAAGAATCTTGTATGGTAAATTTAGACCTAAAATAAAATGACTAGTTGTTTTAGAAAGAGTGATATTCAGGATGAACCAGAAAGTTCCAGCATGTCATGAGTGGTCTGTGTAAGTCACAAAAGAGGATTTAAAAAAAAAAAAAAAACCCTTTTATATGATCAAGTTGTATATAATTAAAGAAAAATTATAATGCTCTTTCTAGAGATTGGGCTTGATGTAAAAAAAAAAAAAACACATACACTAAATCATTTGTTAGAACAATGAAATTTTCTTAAGGGGTTGATTTACTCTTTATAAATTATAAGATATTTTAATTTCTTTTAACCCAAAGTTCAACTTTTATTGCATCTCACTGTTTTTCAGCTTTCTCTCACTCCCCTTTTAAAAGGTACATTTTCTTAAAGGTCTAAAGGAAATGTTTTCTTCCAACGTAATATTCTGTGCACTGCAGAAGGTCTTTTATTTTGCCTTTTGGTAACTGGCCTAATACATTGTAAGTTTTATCAAAATAATTTCTATGCCATTATTATTACATTTAGTTTGCTTAGGAAAAAAACTGAGATTTAATTTTTTTAATTAATGTTATTACATTCATGTATCTTCCTGTATTTGCTTTTAATGTCCTTGTGACATTGAGTTACAGGGCTTTGACTCCTGGGTGTAAAAAGGGCACCAAGTCTTGCTAGATCTTAAACACTGAGAGCAATTAAAGTCTCATCTTCAGGCCCTATAGAAGATACCAACCAAAATAAACTGTATTCCTGAGATACAGGCCAAAAATTAAAGCTATGTCAACTCAAGGCCCAGAGACTATCATGGAAAAGTTGGACATGGAAGATTGTAAGGGCTGATTTTGAAAGATAAAATAAATTCAGTTTCACTATAAATTAATCATTAATGTCAGAGACACACTGATGCAAAACCAGCATATGGGCCCCTGTGTCAAATTAACAAGGTTTTCTTGAAGCATTAACCAACTCCTTAATAAAGGTTATAAAGGCTTATGGAGGTTATATCTGATGGTCAAAAATTAAAATTTTATAGATTGTTTATAAAATTTTGAGAAACAAATTTAATCAGCTTCATGCTGTTATTAGGAGTTATTTTGAAAATCAAGTCTCCTCTCACAACAGATAATGTTTTTTGCCTATTTTTTGAAACCCTTGAGTTATCACTTTGGTGATTCATTGAGAATGACATATTTTATAATGACATGTGATTCTATTTTGTAATATCAAGTGTTTTAAACCTTTTCTATTTGACAAGGTTTCCAAAATGAAATGATAGATTATGTATTTTTGGACCTGATTAATTCTTCAAGATATTAGGTTCCCTAAAGTTCAAAAATGACATAATTTGACTTATTTGGTACAAAAAATATACAGGAAGCATTGTCAAATATGAAATTGTGTTTGGTTTTCTTTGGGGTGTATTTGTATAAATATGTTATTGGTATGTTTTCCAAAATTATGGGAAACTCCTGTAATTCTGATATGATTTAGTGTTCATTATCGGTAATAATAATAATTGTTATGTTAAAATTATTGTGTGCCACAGAGGTAACACATTTCATTGTCAATTGTGTCTTTGAGTATGGCTGCCCTAAAATTTTTGTTATCCATAGACAATTGTCATGTTGTTTTGGTCCTCTTTAGAAGGTAGTTTTATAATTAGCTATAAAGTTCTTAACAAGTGCTCTTGAATGCAGGTTTCTGATAACTTTGGAGACTGTGACATGAGAATAAACAGTTTCAGGACTCATGGAGAGCTAAAACTTTAATGACTATCAAGCAAAACAGGAATTAATGGCATGGACTGGACTAATCTTTTTGACTTTTCACTAAAAATATTGCTGATCCTTTGTTTTGTTTTTTAGTCTCGAAACTTTTCTTTAAAGCTATTGACAGCTTTTAACAATTTAGTATGCTCCTCTGAACAAAATTTGGAGCAATTTTTTTCTCTCTACCTGATTTCTCCAGGATTTGGAAACTATTTTTAAGTATTCTTAACTTATGACAATACAATTATTTGCATAAAGAATCTGTTTTCATTTGCAACAGGACACAATTGGAGAAGCTGATTATTTTACCAGGGCTTTGACTGGAATAGTGTGCTTTACTTTAAGGAATCAAAACTGCCCTCATACTTTTGTCTACACAACCCTTGTACAGGGTTTCTGACCTGTGGTAGTTAAAGAATGCCACTTTCTGACAGGTCCAGGAGCCCCAGGTTTATCTTGGAACCTCAAGAGGAGAGGAAACTTACCCAACTTATAGGTATTTGATGATACAAATCCATGGCTGGGCTCAGCTTAAAAAGTTTTATCTGAGGAAGAGGCTCCACATTGGGTGGGGATGGGGCCCAAAACCGTCTGGGTGTGAGCTGGGGAGCAGAAACCACCTGTCCCTCTCATTCCCCAGGACTTCTGTGACTCCTGGGCCACAGAGGTCCGATCAGGCTAAGGGCTTGGGCATACCCCCTGCCTGGCCTCCTTGCCCAAACTGACAGAGGGGCCAGGCTGAGCAGCAGCCCCTCTCTTACCTCAGCTATGAATCTCCTGCCCCCCAAGTCCAAGTGCAATCCACTGTGGAATGAGTCTCTGTCATCGCTGGAGGAGGGGCCTTCAGGGTCCACCCCACCAGAGGAGCTGCCTTCCCCATCAGCCTCATCCCTGGGGCCCATCCTGCCCCCTCTGCCTGGGAACCATAGTCCCACTACCCTGTGCTCCTTCTTCCCCTGGATGAGCAACCTGAGGCTGGCCAATTGGGCCGGGGGACACCTGGGGCCTAAGGGGGAGCCAGGAAGGGCAGCCAATGATGGGGAGGGCATTGTAGGGGCAACCATGCCAGACTCATTCCCCTACCCCTCCTCCAGGACATGAACAAGCTGAGTGGAGGTGGTGGGTGCAGGACTCAGGTGGAAGGGGGCCAGCTGGGGGGTGAGGAGTGGACCCGCCGTGGGAGCTTTGTCAATAAGCCCATGTGGGGCTAGCTGCATCCCAATGACAAAGTCACGAGACCTGGGGTTTCCTACTTGATTTGGTACATGGGCTGTGTGGAGATCCTGCAGTCAATGAGTGCCCTGGACTTCAACACCTGGACTCAGGTCACCAGGGAGGCCATCAGTCTTGTGTGTGAGGCTGTGCCAGGTGCCAAGGGGGTGACAAGGAGGAGAAAGCCCTGTAACCATCCACTCAGCTCTATCCTGGGAAGGAGTAACCTGAAATTTGCTGCAATGACAATCACTCTCACCATCTCCACCAGCAGCCTCAACGTCATGGTTGCAGACTGCAAAGAGATTATCACTAACCACCATATGCAATCTATCTCATTTACATCCAGTGGGGATCCAGACACAGCCAAGTATGTCGCCAACGTTGCCAAAGACCCTGTGAGTCAGAAAGCATGCCACATTCTGGAGTGTCCTGAAGGGCTTGCTCAGGATGTCATCAGCACCATTGGCCAGGCCTTCAAGTTGCACTTTAAACAATACCTCAGAAAACCACCCAAACTGGTCACCCCCCATGACAGGATGACTGGCTTTCATGGCTTAGCTTGGGATGAGGAGGAGGAAGAGCCACCTGGCCATCAGCACTATAATGACTTCCTGGGAAGGAATCCCCTCTTTGGCATGTGGTATACATGAGGCTTCGGGAAGGAGCCACTCCAGGGGCTGCTCGACCCACTCCACCCAGTGCCCAGACCCCCAGCCACTTGGGATCTACACTGCCTGTAGGACAGTCTGTTGGGGGAGATCCAGAAGTTTGCAAATAGATGCCACCTCCACCACCCTGTCCAGGCAGAGAGCTCTTTGATGATCCCTCCAATGTCAACGTGCAGAACCTAGACAAGGCCCGGCAAGCAGGGGGTGGTGCTGGGAGCCCCAATCCTGCCATCAATGGCAGCACACCCTGAGACCTGTTTGACATGAAGCCCTTTGAAGATGCTCTTCACATGCCTCCTCCTCCCCAGTTGGTGTCCATGGTTAAGCAGCTCTGAGGGGACCCTGGTTCCATGGGAAGCTGAGTTAGCAGGAGGCTGAGGCACTGCTGCAGCTCAACGGGGACTTCCTGGTGCAGGAGAGCATGACCACACCTGGCCAGTATGTGCTCACTGGCTTGCAGAGTGGGGAGTCCAAGCATCTGCTACTGGTGGACCCTGAGGGTGTAGTTCGGACAAAGGATCACCGCTTTGAGAGTGTCAGTCACCTCATCAGCTACCACATGGACAATCACTTGCCCATCACCTCTGCTGGCAGTGAACTGTGTCTACAGCAACCTGTGGAGCAGAAACTGTGATCTGCCCCAGCGCTCTCTTCCAGAAGATGCCCTCCAACCCCTTTCCACCCTATTCCCTAACTCTCAGGACCTCAGTTGGGAGTGTTCTGTGGGCATGGCCTTGTGTCAGAGCTGAGAGTAGTGTGGACACTGGGTTTCATATCCAGCTGAGTGAGAGGGTTTGAGTCAGAAACTTGGGGGAGAATACTGCTTCTCCCCAAGCATTAATCAATCATCAAAGTATTAATGTACAGAGTGGCCCCTTACCTGGGCCTTTTCTGTGCCAACCTGATGCCCCTTCCCCAAGAAGGTGAGTGCTTGTCATGGAAAATGTCCTGTGGTGATAGGCCCAGTGGAACAGTCACCCTTCTGGGCAAGGGGGAACGAATCACACCTCTGGGTTTCAGGGTACCCCAGACCCCTCTCAACACTCCCACCCCCATGTTTAAACTTTGTGCCTTTGACCATCTCTTAGGTCTGAAGATATTTTATGCAAAGAGTTTTTGGGACCTTGAGTTCAATGACAGGGATGCCAACACCTTCTTGGCTTCTGGGACCTGTCTTCTCCTTGCTCAGCACCCTCTCCAGTTTGGGTTGGGAGAACAGAGGCAGGAGTGGCAGCTGTCTCCTCTCCCTGGGGATATGTAACCCTTAGAGATTGCCCCAGGGCCCTCTCCTGGCCAGGGAGGAGATGGATCCCTCCCTTGCTCAGTGCCTCCTGGCCGGGGGGGCCCCTCACCCCAAGGCGTGTGCATATACATTTCATAAGGCCCACCCTCCCATGTTGCATGCCTATTGTACTCTACAGCCAAAGTGTAGCCCTCCCTCCTGGAGCCTCTGCCCTGCTTCCCTTTCTGGGAGGGGGGTGGGGGTGACTGAATTTGGGCCTCTTGTACAGTTAATGCTCCCAGGTGGATTTTGTGGAGGTAGGAAAAGGGGCATTGAGACTCTAAAGCAGTAGACAATCCCCAAATACCATCTGTAGAGTTGGAACTGCATTCTTTTAAAATTTTATATGCATATATTTTAGGGCTGTAGACTTACTTTTCTAATTTTGTTTTCCATGGCTTATTCTTGAGCACAAAATGATAATCAATTATTACATTTATATATCACCTTTTTGACTTTTCTGAGCCCTTTTACAGCTCTTGGCATTTTCCTCACCCAGGCCTGTGAGGTAACTGGGACCGGCATTATCTTTTATACCAGAGACCTGAGGCAGATGAAATTGATTTCCAGCTAGGACTAGAAAACCTTGGGCCTCTTACTGCGAGGCTGAGAGGCAGAAGTTTGCTTGAATGCCTGTCAGTTTCACGGATGATAAATGCAAAACCTACAATTCATGAGTACCTTCTACAGGCCTGGAACAGCCTAGGCCTGGGGTGGCCACACCACAGCAAAAAGACCCCGCTCTTTCGGCCTTGTGGTTAATGGAGAGTTCACTGTTTTCATCCTGCCCTCCTTTTGTTGTTGTTTGGATGTTTCCATGGTCTCACTTATACCAAAAGGAAAACTCTTCATTAAAGTCCGTATTTCTTCTAAAAAAAAAAAAAAAAAGTTTTATCTGAGATTCCTTCTATGGAACAAAGTTTCATCAAAGCCAACCCAAGTCTATGTAAAAAATAATTATTCTTGCTGCACTGTATACAAATAATTAGGCCAAGTATAATAAAGCTAACCAGTCCTACCATAATTTGTCTTTAGTTAAAATGGAAAACTGAAGAGAGAAAAGTTCTGTTTCAAAAACTGTAGTACACTTGTTGTTAGAGTCTAGCCTTGCCTAATTTTTTAAATTTTTATTATTTTCTACAGTTTGAACCAAATTCTAATTTTTCTTGACTATAAAACTGCAAAATAATGCTTTTATTTTTTTCCTTTTTCCCCATTTTTCCTAATTTGAAATTACTGAAAACTAAGCTGTGCTTTCATAAAGCCATGAATACTGAAGCTAGAAAACTTAACTTCAGAAGAAAATAATAGTCCTATATACATACATAAGTGACTTTCATATCTGGCTACTGATATATGAACTTCAGACTATGTGGCCTATATTGATTTTCCAGGATTGTTCTTTTGTTTGTTGTTGTTTTCCTCCCTTTTTTACCCCTATTTTCTTTTCACAGGACATGAGACTTCATAACCTTCTAAAAATGAGCTTTCCTAATAACTCGGGGCCTACCTTTCTAGGAATAAAACATCCTAGCCATGAGAGATCAGATGAAACCGGAGACCAAAGACTCATTTTCTTTTAATATGCTTTCTCTAAAAGATTTTTCAAAAGAAAAGGGGGAAAATGTGAAAGAAAAATATCTTGGGCCCCCAAAATCACTGAGCTAAAAGGAAAATTTAAGCTGGGAACTGCTTAGGGCAAAACTGCCTCCCATTCTATTAAAAGTCATCTCTCTGCTCACTGAGATGAATGCATATCTGATTGTCTCCTTGGAAAGGCTAATTAGAAACTCACAATAATGAAACTATTTTTCTCTCATCTACCTGTGACTTGGAAGCCCCCTCTCTGCTTTGAGTTGCCCCACTTTTACTTCAAGTTGTCTCACCTTTCTGGATAGACCAATGTTCATTTTACATATATTGATTGATGTCTCACGTCTCCCTAAAATGTATAAAACCAACCTGTGCTCTGACCACCTTGGGTGCATGTTATCAGGACTTCCTGAGGCTGTGTCATGGGCAAGCATCCTCATCTTGGCAAAATAAACTTTCTAAATTAACTGAGACCTGTTTCAAATTTTCAGGTTTTATAAGATAAAGCATTGTATGAGTGCTTTAGGGTTCATAAAAGACTTTTATTATTTATTAATTCAACAAATATTCATTGAGTGCCTATTATATACTTAGTGTGAAGAGATAAATTACAGTATTATGTAGTAAGTGATATTAGAAAATGTATTTATTTATTCTTTCAAATATTTACTGAGTGTTGACTATGTTTCAAGCACTGTTGCAAGCACTGACAACACAATAGTAAGCAAAATAGGAGAAAAAAAACAAACCCTGCTGTCATGGTGTAGCAGGATGAGCCACGGACAGAACACCACAGACACTGAGGTAGTAAAGGAAGTAGCTTTAATCAGCTGGAAGCATCCGCAGACTAACGTCTCAAAATCTGAGCTTCTTGAGTGCACAATTTCTGTCCCTTTTAAGGGCTCACAACGCTAAAGATTTTACATGAAAGGGCCATAATCGATTGAGCAATCTAGGGGGTAAGTGACAGGGGCTGCATGCACCAGTAATCAGAGTGAAACAGAACAGAATGGGAAGTTTCACAATGTCCTTCCATACAATGTCTGGAATCTATGGATAACATTGGTTGCTAGGTCATGGGTTGAATTTTAACTACCAGGTTAGGTCAGGCAGGCCCAGGCCTGAATTTGGGTCTGGTGCCTGGTGCCAGGCTGCCTGCCTTTGGTTTCGCTTCCTTGTTTCTTCTTAAAATAGGTACGGAGTATAAAATACTATAAAACAATATGGGGGGTCTCTTTGTCTCTTCTCTCAATGGAACTTACATTTTAACCTGGGAGATAGATAGTACACAAAATAAATGAAATACACAATGTGTCAGATGATGATGAGTTCCAAGAAAGAAAGAAAGAAAGAAAGAAAAAAAAAAAAAAAACAGAAAAGGTAAACAGGGAGTGCTGGAGCAGAGTGGGGGAAGTTTTACAATTTTAAATGTTGGAGTTAAGGAGTGCCTTACCTATATCTTACGCTGAGTCAGCTCCTGGGTGGAGGCCACAGGACTAGTTGGTGCGTCCTGGTGGTGAAGGCATCCAGTTGTCAAAAATGCAAAAATCTGAAAAGACATCTCAAAAGGCAGTTCTTGGGTTCTATAATAGTGATGTTACCTTCAAGAGTAATTGAGGAAGTTGAAAATCTTATGACCTCCAGAATAATGACTGGCAATTATTTAAAATTCAGGTTTCCCTCATTCTCCTAACTTGGTGTCCTTTCACTAGTTTTAAACAGTTTAGTTTTTGCGAAAGGTTATTATCATTTAAACTATAAACTAAATTTATCCCAAAGTTAGCTTGGCCCACACCCAGGAATGAGCAAAGACAGCCAACTTGTGAGGCTAGACGCAAGATGGAGTCAGCTATGTCAGATTTCTCTTACTGTCATATTTTTGCAAAGGCAGTTTCAATAACACCAGGGTTTCAGACCTTAACAACTGGAGGAATTTTTCATTTGCTAAAATGGACAAGAAAGCAGGGGAAATTTTGTGGTGGGGAGCATGAGGGGATTTTAGATTGGGAGGTCAGTTTAAGTCATGCTAAGTTTAAGATGACTATTAGACATACAAATGAAAACAAAAAATTTTAAATAGGCAGTTGGTTATACAAGTCTGCTATATAGGTTTTGCATCCAGAAGATATGTCTGGATTGGAGATATCAATTTGGGAGCTTTCAGAATATATATGGTATTTAAAATCACAAGAATGGATGAAGTTAACAAAGATGTGAGTGCAGACAGAGAAGCCACATGGTTAGTCTGTGGCAGTGATATAGGAGCTAAGAATAAATTACTTAGGCAGATAGTAAGGGTATGGGAATCCTTGGTAAGGCTTTTCTTCTTAATGAAAAGCAGCCCCAAGTTATTTTCCTTTTTAACAAAGAGCAGCCTGTAAAATTGAGCTACAGACATAGATACCAGAAGTTGTGCCAATCATGTTCAAGATGGCGCCTCCATCTTCCCTTCTCTTTGTTAGCCACGTGTACAGTAAGAAGCAGACAAGATGGTGCCAATCAACTGGAATGCTCATTTGCATAATAAGATTAGAGTGGGGCAACCAGCCTTCCCCACCCACTATGTAGACATCATAACTGATTGAACCAATCTATGAGCCCCATGTAAATCAGACACCACCTCCTCAAACTGGACTATAAAACTCAGCGCATTCACACCAGCAAGTTCTTTTTTCCACTCTGACGTTCTCTTTTGGGCTTTCTCAACATGAGGTAGCTTTTTCTCTCTCTTTTATTTTTCTGTTAAACCCTTCTGCTCTAAAACCCACTCCTCATGTGTGTCTGTGTCCTGAATTCCTTCTCCACTGACCAAGAGCCAGGGTATATACCCCAGACAACAGAGTCATTTCAGCAGGACTGAAAGCAGTGGTGTGCTAATAAATGTTTAACAACAAATTGTCTAAAGGACAGAAGCCCTAATTTGTAGCATTTACCAGTTTTTGTGATGTAAATTCTTCTACTGCGGCCAATTTCAAGCTACAAGATGATGCCAATTAGTCATGAAATTCCTGAAAATTTACCAATTATCTCCCACTAGCATAGGTGAGTTCCAGCATACCATCAGCTGGGATAGAATGGGATAGAATGGGATAGACGTGGGCTTTTCCACTGAGTCCCAGTCTTCCTGACATTTGGGCCAAATCAGAGATGTACTAAAAAAAAAAAAAAAAAAAAAAAAAAAGAGGTTAGAAGCGGTATCCGAGTCTTGGGTCCTTTTGGGTTTGGCCTACTGTTACTTACCAGAGGGATATAGATTACTTCACCCTTTGTTGGGAAAAAAAAAAACCTTCTTATCTGCAAATCAGTTTTCAATTTTCCACACTGCCTCTTTTAATAAAATCATCCTCTGCAAAAGACTATTGGCAAAATGCCAAGGTCAGTTCTATAAGGGGTGGCATATTAACTCATTAGCACTAATTAATATTACTTAGCTCTAGTCAGTTACTCTGCTGAGCACAAAGGTCCTGAGGAAATGATACCCAGGAAAACCAAATTTGGATAGGATATGAGGGTAATGGAAAGACAGTAGGGGATAGAAGTGACTACAATAAGATCTATATGATTTCAGTATTTCTTCTCTTCAGAAATTCACCACCATCTTCCCAAATGCTTAAGACAGGCACTTGGCGATCATCTTTAACTAGTCCTTCTCTTGCAAACCTACCACCACTCATCGTCAGTCACCAAGTTCTGTTTATTATATTTCCTAAGTCTCTCGAAAGTCTGTCCACTTTCTTTTCATTGCCACCTGCACTACACTAATATATGTCACCCTCATCTCATTCCTAATTTCACCTTCCAGCTAGTGTCTCCTCCTTCAGGCTATTTATCCCACCACCAGCCTATTCTCCACAAAGTAGCTAGAATGATGTTTTTAACATGCAAATCTGATGGCACTCTCTTACCTAAAACACTTCGGGGCTTCCACTTACCCTTAGAATAAAAACAGAAAACCCCACCATAGCCTACAAAAGCCTGGCAACATTAGGTTCTATCTACCTATTCAACTTTACTTTTTACTACAGTCCTTTCCTGTACACTTTAGTCATACCTTAGGGAGCTTTGCGCATATGTTTCCCTCTGCGTGAACCCCTCTTTCTCTCCCTCCTTTACATCTGCCCTCTGGTGTCTCTTGATGATGCTTTCTCAGCCTTCAGATTTCATTAGAAAAGTTGCTTTCTCTAGAAAGCCCTCAAAGAATATTCATACTAAGTTAGGTCCATCCAGGATATGCTCCTAAGCACCCTGCACTTGTCTTTCAGATATTCAAAGAACTTGGTCATTGGTCATCCTTCTCTATCAGGCTGATAGCATGAGAAGAGTTGAAATTAGTTTGCCTCATTCACTATTTCACCTCTCCACAATCACATAATAAATGACAAGTAGATATTTCTTGAATGAATCAATGAATTAATATTTTTTAGGATCCTAATCCAAGCACATTCAGAGGCTGAAGTGGAAGAATTGCTTGAGCCCAGGAGTTCAAGACCAGCCCAGACAACATAGGGATACTACATCTTTACAAAAAATAATTTTAAAATTAGCTGGGCTGGGCTCAGTGGCTCACACCTATAATCTCAGCACTTCGAGAAGCTGAGGCAGGCATATTACTTGAGGTCAGGAGTTTGGGACCAGCCTGACCAACATGGTGAACCTTGTCTATACTAAAAATAAAAAAATTAGCCAGGCATGGTGGTGCACCTGTAGTCCCAGTTACTCAAGAGGCTGAAACAGGAGAATTGCTTGTACCCAGGATGTGGAAGTTACAGTGAGCTGAGATTGTGCCACTGCACTGCAGCTTGGGTGACAGAGTGAGACTCCATCTCAAAAAAATAAGTTAATTAATTAAAATAAAAATTAGCCAGGCATGATGTCACATACCTGTAGTCCCAGCTACTTTGGAGGCTGAGGCAAAAAGATGCTTAAACTCAGGATTCAAGGCTGCAGTCAGCTGTGATTGTGCCATTGCACTCCAGCCTGGGTTGTAGAGTGAGAATTTCTCTATTATCTATCTATCTATCATCTATCTATCTATCTATCTATCATCTGTCTATCTATCTATCCATCTATCATCTGTCTGTCTGTCTATCTATCTGTCTATCTATCTATCTATCTCTATACTCCTGCTCACTTTTAGTTTCCATTTGCATAAAATATCTTTTTATGCGTTATTTCCATTACCTTCACATCCTATCAAAATTTGCTTTTCCTGGGTCTTATTCCCTCAGGACCCTTGTGCTCAGCAGAGTAACTGATATATATGTATATCAAAGTACATACAGAGATATCTATATATATATATACATAGAGAGATTTATATCTTTCTCTCTCTGTACATATATATACATATATGTACATGTATATGATATATATATCTACAGATAGATATACATATATGTACATGTATATGATATATATCTACAGATAGATATACAAATATGTACATATATGTATATATATGTACAGAGAGAGACAGAGAGATAGCATATGTCTCACTTTCTCTCTATATATATAGAGAGAGAGACAGAGAGATATAGCAGGTTAAAAACATATAGACGGCATAAACAAAAAGCAGTAACAACTTCTGGAAATGAGGGACGCACTTAAAGAAATGCAAAATGCACTGGAAAGTCTCAGAAATAGAATCAAACAAGCAGAAGAAAGAAATTCAGAGCTCAAAGAAAAGGCTTTTGAATTAACCAAATCCAACAAAGAAAAAAGAAAAAAATAATTAAAATAAATGAACAAAGCCTCCAAGAAGTTTGGGATTATGTTAAATGACCAAATCTAAGAACAATTGGTTTTCCTTAGGAAGAAGAGAAATCTAAAAGTTTGGAAAACATATTTGAGGAAGTAATCAAGGAAAACTTTCCTGGTCTTGCTAGAGATACAGATATCCAAATACAAGAGCTGAAAAAACACCTGGGAAATTCATCACAAAAAGGTCATCACCTAGGCACCTATTCATCAGGTTATCTAAAGCCAAGATGAAAGAAAGAATCTTAAAAGCTGTGAGGCAAAACATCAGGTAACCTGTAAAAGAAAACATATCAGATTAACAGCAGATTTCTCAGCAGAAATCCTACAAGCTAGAAGGGATTGGAGCCCTATCTTTAGTCTCCTTAAACAAAACAATTGTCAGCCAAGAATTTTGTATCCAGTAAAACTAAGCTTCATAAATGAAGGAAAGATACAGTCATTTTTCAGACAAACAAATGCTGCGAGAATTTGCCACTACAAAGCCAGCACTACAAGAACTGCTAAAAGCAGATGTAAATTTTAAAATAAATCTTGGAAATACCCAAGAATAGAACATTCTTAAAACACAAATCTTACAACACCTACAAAACAATAATACAATAAAAACAACAACAACAAGGTATTCAGGCAACAAATAACACAATGAATAGAAGAATAGAAGAGTACCTCATATCTCAATACTAACGTTGAATGTAAATGACCTAAATGCTCCACTGAAAAGGTACAAAATGACAGACTAGATAAGAATTCACCAACCAAGAATCTGCTGTCTTCAAGATATTCACCTAACACATAAGGACTCATATAGACTTAAGGTAAAGGGGCAGAAAAAGATATTTCATGCAAATGGAAACCAAGTGTGAGCAGGCATAGCTAATTTTATGTGAGACAAAAGAAACTTTAAAGCAACAGCCCTTTAAAAAGTCAAAGATGAACATTATATAATGATAAAAAGACTTGTCCAACAGGAAAAAATCACAATTCTAAATATATATACACCTAACACTCGAGCTTCCTAACATATAAAATAATTATTACTAGACCTAAGAAATGAGATGGACAGCAACACAATAACAGTGAGGGACTTCAATACGCTGGTGGGAATGCAAACTATTACAACCCTATGGAAAACAGTGTGGTGATTTCCTAAGAACTAAAAGTAGATCTACCATTTGAGTTAGCAATCTCACTACTGGATATCTACTTAGAGGAAAATAAGTCATTATACCGAAAATATATTTGCACACACATGTTTATAGCAGCACAATTTGCAATTGCAAAAATATAGAACCAGACCAAACGCCCTTCAATCGACAAGTAGATAAAGAATTCCTGGATGGAATTGGTGACCATTGTTCTAATTTGAGCAACTCTGGAATGGAAAACCAAACATCATATATTCTCACTCATAAGTGGTAGATAAGCTATGAGGGTGCAAAGGCATAAGAATGGTACAATGGACTTTGCAGACTTGGAGGAAAGTGTGGAAAGGGGGTTAGAGATAAAAGATCATTAATTGGGTACAGTGTATACTGCTTGGGTGATAGGTCACCAAAATCTCAGAAATCACCATTAAAGAACTTATTCATGTAACCAAACATCTCCTGTTTTCCAAACATCTATTGAAATAAAAAATTAAGAAAAGAATTGTCTTCCTGAACATCATTCAGAGGCTAGAAGATACACTTTATCCTATCAGTTCCCTTTCTCTACTAATTGAATGTTGCCTCTGGGACCATTAATTTTCTCTGCATTTCTAAGCTACTTTTGAGCAAGCTCTACAGCATCAGAAAAGGCAGTGGGGAAGAATGTAGAAAGATGTTTATTGTGCTCTTGAGGTAGGATATTAGTAGCTTCAGGTGAGTCAGAGCTGTCCACCACAGCTGCAGGTAGACTCAGAGATAGCTCAAAAGGATGTGATGTGGGTTCCAAAGGTTTCTGCTCAACTACTGCATTAATTTCTATTGATGTGTAAAACAAATTACCTACCATCTTAGCAGTTTTGTTTGTTTGTTTGTTTGTTTGTTTGTTGGAGACAGGGTCTTGCTCTGTCACCCAGGATGGAGTGCAGTGGTGCCATCATAGCTGCCTGCAGCCTCAACCTTCTAGTCTCAAGTAATCCTCCCACCTCAGCCTCTGGAGTAGCTAGGGCAACAGGCGCATGCCACCATGCCAAGCTAATTTTTTAAAAGAAAAAAATTAGTAGTGAGGAGGTTTTGCTATGTTGGTGAAACTCATTTCAAACTCCTTAGCTTAAATGACCTTCCTGCCTCAGCCTCCCAAGTGCTGAGATCACAGGTGTGAGCCACAGCACCTGTCCAAATTTAGTAGTTTAAAACAAAACTCATTTATTAACTTGCAGTTCTGTATGTCAGAAATCTAGATGGGTTTAGCTGAGTTCTTTGCTTAAAGTTTTACAATGCTCAAATCAAGATGTCAACCAGGCTGGCCTCCAATCTGAAGGCTCTGAGGAAGAATCCACTTCCAAAATCATTCAGATTACTGGCAGAATTCAATTTCTTATGGTTATAAGACTGAGGTACCTATTTCATTGCTAGTGTCAGCTGCTGAAGGTCACTATCAGATCCTAGAGGCCATTCTCAGGCACTTTCATATGGCCTCCCCCACATCAGAAATGAAAAATCTTCCTCATTTTAAATTTAACTCACTTTGAACCTCTCTGGCTTCTTCTTTTGCTTCCTTCTGGATCTGCTTTTGAAGGGCTCATATGATTAGGTTAGGCCCACCTGAATAATCTTCTTTCTTATGGTCAACTGATTAGTAACATTAGCAATATCTGCAAAATCCCTTTAGCAATGTAACGTCACATAATTATGGGAGCAATACCAAGGAACAAAGGTTATGGGGGTCATCTTAGAATTCTTCCTAGTTTAACTATTAACTACTTAGTTGCATCCTTTTTCTCCTCTCTGCCCATATTCAATCACTACATCATATCAATTCTGCCTTATCTCTAATTTCTTCTATTTCTACCCTCAATCATTACATCATATCAATTCTGCCTTATCTCTAATTTCTTCTATTTCTACCCTCTCCTCTCCATCCCTCTACTATGTGGAGTCAGGTCCTCATCTTCTCCCAGCTGTACAATTGAAACAATCTCTTGACTGATCTCTCCACTTTCAATCTCACTTCTCTCTAGTTCATTTTTCACAATACAGTTAGTCAGAATTGTGTTTCTAAAGTGTTGTCAAAGTCATGTCACTCTGCTTTTAAACTTTTTTATGGTTTAAAGGAGAAAGCTCAAATCATGTATATTTTATTTATGTATTCATACTCTGCCTTTCCAACAAACAAATGACAACTTATAAAATATCTCATATAATATTATAGTAAATAATAAAGTCACAACACACAATAATGGAAGACAAACAGAAAATGAGGATCAAGGGAAAGAAAAAATATAAAATGAAGATTGTAGAGCTTGTTGAGTTTTACCCTAGGTTCTGAGCTTCCCCATAAGCAAGAAAATGGTGGGATATGATCAATTACATTAATCTTATTACCCAGAAAGGAGAAAGTAAATATGTGGTTATCACTTGGTGATGAAATAAATGATGTTTTGCCCCAACATTTTTATAGTATAAGCAGCGAGATTTCAAATAACTATATGAAACAGCTGGGCAGAACATAGCAAATTCTTTGCAGTCCATCTTTTGCTTTCTTTTCAGATCCACTTCTGCCATTCCTTAAGAAAACAATTCTGCCTTGGGGCTGGGTGCAGTGGCTCATGCCTGTATTCCCAGCACTTTGGGAGGCCGAAGCGGGCAGATCACCTGAGGTCAGGAGGTCGAGACCAGCCTGACCAACATGGAGAAACCCCGTCTCTACTAAAAATACAAAATTAGCCGGGCATGGTGGTGCATGCCTGTAATCCCAGCTACTCAGGAGGCTGAGGAAGGAGAATTGCTTGAATCTGGGAGGTGGACGTTGCAGTGAGCTGAGATCGTGCCATTGCACTCCAGCCTGGGCAACAAGAGCAAAACTCTGTCTCAAACAAACACACAAACAAACAAAACACAATTCTGCCTTAGCTCTCAAAACTACTTTCTGCCCTGCAAACATAGCATGAGGGTTGATGCATCCGTGACTTTGCTCGAGCCTGTCCCTCTGCCCTATTTTTAAAGGCCTAGGTCAAACATTTCCTTTGTGAAGTGTTTTTGTCACCTACTCTAGAGTACTCCCCTTTATAACAGAGGTTGGAAACTCAAATGCTTTCAGGAGTCAGACAAATAAAATAGCAGCCATGGAGAGCTTATTACATTAACTCTTTAAATGCTCACAACTATAAGTTGGCACTATTATCTTCCCCATATTACAGATAAGGAAATTGAAGGACAGATAGTAAGTGACAGGTGCAGGCTATGTAAGCAGGAGATCTGACACCAGAGCCCCAGTATTCTTAGCCGTTGCACATACTGGCTCTCAGAAAGCAGGTATGATGATACGGAGTGGTATGGACTCCAGAGTTTATACCCCATGTAAAAGTCATCAGGCTAATATTTTTTAAAACACCATGCTGGCAAAACATACATGACCTCGGGTCATTAGGGCACTAATTACTAGTTTGCCACCTTTGTTTTATCCTCTTAACCATAAGCTGTTTGACATTTCTCTTAATGAGCTGTATCCCACACCATGTGCATCCTGAGGCCAAGTCTGCTTTCATAAATATTTCCTCTACATAGCCCCCCACCTCTCATCCAGGTTTCAGCTAGCCAGAGGGTGAAGCAGCTGTATTGCCAATTGCCACTTCCAAGGGACCGGGAGTAATATAGAGCTTAAGCTCTGTCTTTTTTTTTTCAAGATAGTTTCTGGAACTGAGTCTATGAGAGAGGGATCTTATATCTAATGGGGTTCTATCCATCTTGTGGATCTGCTGTTCAATGTCCTTTGACTAAATAAGTTTCAATACCAAATGCTGGTAACAAAAATAGTCACATTGCTGCTTGTGGTCTGGGTCTTTCCTCCTTCTCTTCCTCACTATTTCCTTTGGTGCAGCACCCCAGGACTATGCAAGACTCTAGTCCATCTCTCTTTGTCCATCTCCACTGAACACCCTCCACAAAAACAGGGTCTTATTCTACTTCTGGCATGGCCTGAGAAGAGAGACAGAGATGCACTTTTCTTCAGATATTGAACCTATTTGAGGAGGGAGAATTCCCTTCTTTGGGCAAACCAAGAGGATAACCCAGAGTGTAATTGATTCAACAAAGAGCAAGCCAAACCACCTCTCAATTCTAGAAATCTGCTCTGAATCTCTGTTTCAGTTTAGAAAACTCTATGAGTTTCCTGCCTCAAGCAGCTTTCAGATCCTTCTTTAGGGTTGAATTATGGGTGTGCCTAGTGTAGTCCATACACTTGGCTCTACCTGGGACACAGGCAGTAAGCACCTGGGAAATGGGGTGGTTGTCCGAAGATCAGTGAGCAAAGAGTGAGTAGCTAAACCTAGAAGGTGAAAGCCCTGTGTCTGAGGTGAGCCGTGGAGTCTAAACTGGCCATAGGCTTAGTATTCTTTCAACAAGCCCTGCCACTTCTACTTCATCAGTTTTCTATCCTCATCTTTTAAATTTATTTTTAACTCAGTTGTTGTCAACAGAGTCTAAGAGATTTGACTCTGCACTACTCTGACCTTGTCTTTGACACTGGTTTTCTCACTTATTCTGCTTCAGCTACACTGGCCCCTATGCATGGTCTTACCTCATGACATTTGCACTTGCTGAATCCACAACTTAAGACACACTTTCTCCAGGTATCCTGATATATAATTCTCTTTCTTATGGTAGATTTCTACTCAAATGTCATCTTTTATGAGAGGCCTTCCCATAATCTCCTAACACAAACTTTACCCCTGTAATTTTATGCCTCTTACACTGCTTAATTTTTATAGTATTTGTCACTACCTTACCTATGCTATATTTATTTGTTTATTATCTGTATCCCATGTATTAGTCTGTTTTTATATTGCTATAAAGCAATACTCGAGACAGGGTAATTCATAAAGGAAAGAGGTTTAATTGACTCACAGTTCTGCATGGCTGGGGAGGCCTCAGAAAACTTACAATCATGGTGGAATATGAATGGGAAGCAAGTACCTTCTTCACATGGTGGCCAGAGAGAAAGAGTGTGTGTAGGAAAAAATGTCAAAGACTTATAAAGCTATCAGACCTTGTGAGGACTCACTATAATGAGAGCAGCATGGGGGAAACTGCCCCCATAATCCATTCAGCTCTGACCAGATTCTGCCCTCCACATGTGGGGATTATAAGGATTACAATTTGAGATGAGATTTAGGTGGAAACACAAAGCCAAACCATATGATCCTGCCCCTGGTGCCTCCCAAATTTCACATCCATTTTACATTTCAAAACCAATCATGCCTTCCTGACAGTCCCCCAAACTGTTATCTTATTTCAGCATTAACTCAAATGTCCAAGTCCAAAGTCTCATCTGAGACAAAGCAAGTCCCTTCCACCTAGGAGCCTGTAAAATCAAAAGCAAGTTAGTTACTTCCTAGATACGATGGAGCTACAGGCACTGGGTAAATTCTCCTCTTTCAAATGAGAGTCATTAGCCAAAACAAAGGGGCTTTAGGCCCCAGGCAGGTCCAAAATCTGTGGGCAGTCAATAAATCTTAAAGCTCCAAAATGATCCCCTTTGACTTTATGTCTTACATCCAAGTCATGCTGATGCAAGAGGTGGGCTCCCATGGACTTGAGCAGCACCACCCCCATGGTTTTGCAGGGTACAGTCCCTCTCCAAGCTTCTTTTATGAGCTGACATTGAGTGTCTTTGGGTTTCCCAGGTGCATGGTGCAAGCTGTGGGTGGATCTACCATTCTGGCTTCTGGAAGATGGTGGTCCTCTTCTCACAGCTCCACTAAGCAGTGCCCCAGTGGGGACTCTGTGTGGGGGCTCCAACTCCACATTTCCCTTCTGCACTGCCCTAGCAGAGGTTCTCCATGAGGGCTCTAGCCCTGCAGCAAACTTCTGCCTGGACATCCAGGCATTTCTATACATCCTCTGGAATGTAGGCAGAGGTTCCCAAACCTCAACTTGACTTCTGTGCATCTGCAGGCCCAACACCACATGGAAGTCATCACTGTTTGGGACTTGCACACCCTGAAGCAATGGCCTGAGCTGTACATTGGCCCATTTTAGCCACAGCTGGGATGTGAGATGCCAAGTCCCTAGGCTGCACAGAGCAGCCATGGGACCCTGTGTCCAGCCCATTAAAACATTCTTCCCTCTTAGGCCTCTGGGTCTGTGGCAGGAGGGGTTGCATGAAGTTCTCTGACATGCCCTGGAGACATTTTCCCCATTATCTTGGATATTAACATTCCTCATATTAATGAGGAACATTCAGTTTCTGATTATTTATGCAAATTTCTGCAGCTGGCTTGAATTTCAATCCAGAAAATGTTTTTTATTTTCCTTATCACATCATCAGGCTGCAAAGTTTCCAAACTTGTGTGCTCTGCTTCCCTTTTAAACATGTTTCAATTTCAAACCATCTCTTTGTGAATGCATGTGACTAAACACCTTTGAAAGCACCCACGTTATCTCTAGAACACTTTGCTGCTTAGAAATTTCTTCCACCAGATACCCTAAATCATCTCTCTCAAGTTCAAAGTTCCACAGATCTCCAGGGCCGAACAAAATGCTTTCAGTCTCTTTGGTAAAGCACAGCAAGAGTGATCTTTGCTCTAATTCCCAACAAGTTTCTCATCTCAATCTGAGACTTCTTCTGCCTGGACTTCATTGTCAACATCAGTATCAGCATTTTTGGTCAAAACCATTCAATAAGTCTCTAGGAAGCTCCAAATTTTCTCATATCTTTCTGTCCTCTTCTTAGCCTCCAAAACTGTTCCAACCTTTCCTTTTACTAGTTCCAAAGTCACTTCCACATTTTCAAGTATCTTTATGGCAGTACCCCACTCTCTGTGGCACCAATTTACTGTATTAGTCCATTTTTACACTGCTATAAAGAAATGCCCAAAACTGGGTAATTTATAAAGAAAAGAGGTCTAATTGTCTCTTTCATATGGCTGGGGATGCCACAGAAAACTTACAATAATGGTAGAATGTGAATGGGTAGCAAATACCTTCTTCACATGGTGGCCTGAGAGAGAAGAGTGTATAGGAGGAAATGTCAAAAACTTATGAAACCATCAGATCTTGTGAGAATTCACTCACTATCATGAGAACAGCATGAGGGAAACTGCCCCCATTATTCAATCAGCTCTGACCAAGATCCACACTTTATATGTGGGGATTATGGAGATAATGATTTGAGATTAGATTTGGGTGGGGAGACAGAGCCAAACAAAATCATCCAATAATAGAGTGTAAGTACATATAAATATGGATGTTTGAGTGTTATAGTTACTGCTGTACCCCAGTAACTAGCACAGTGCCTGCCACGTAATAGGTACCCAATAAATATTTGTTGAAAGAATGAATGAGTAAAAAAATAAAGATTTACAAGGGCCTACTATTCAGCAGATGTTATGTTAGACTATGCTGAGAAAATGAGATGGATGGTATATTACTCAGGGTTCTTTACAGCGAAAGAAGTAATGGAATATATATATACATATATATATATACACACATATATATATATATATATATATATATATATATATATATATATGAAGAGGAGTTTAGTAAGTATTGACTTACACATAACAAGGCCCCACAAGAGGCCATCTGCAGACAGAGGAGAAAGGAGAGCCAGTCTGAGTTTCAAAACTGAAGAACTTGGAGTCTGATGTTCAAAGACAGGAGTATCCAGCATGAGAGAGTGATGTAGGTTGGGAGGCTAGGCCAGTTTCTCTTTTTACATTTTTCTGCCTGCTAATATTCTAGCAATGCTGGCAGCTGATTAGATTGTACCCACTCAGATTAAGGGTGGATCTGCTTTTCCCAGCTCATGGAGTCAAATGTTAATTTTTCTTGGCAACACCCTCACAGACACACCCAGGATCAATACTTTGTATCGTTCAATTCAATCAAGTTGACACTCAATATTAACCATCACAAGTGCACTCCTGGTCAAATTGAACCCATACACATCTCCTGAGATCATATATAATCTTCAAATAAAGACAATGACAATGCTGACTTGATGACAATGGCGACTTGATGACTCATACTCAAACATTCAGTTACCATCAAAGCCCAGTAACAGGCCAATAGCTGTTTCTCAAAAGGAGGGTAGTTATCTGCAGAAGATGGCAAGGCCTTGGTCCAAAATCCTAGAGGCTTCCACTGTGAGTCACCTAAGGGGCTTGCCAAAGGCTCCAAACAGCATCCCTGTCTGCCACTGACACCTCAAGAACCATTGAATCTTCTGGGTCATATGGCCTAAGTTGCAGAGCAGCTTGCACAGCAGCCTGGACCTGTTGCAGAGCTTTCTCCTGTTCTGGACCCCACTCAAAACTGGCAGCCTTTTTGGTCACTCAATAATGGGCCAGACTAATACACTCAAATGTGGAATGTGTTGTCTCCAAAGTCCAAATAGGCCCACTAGGTGTTATGCCTCTTTCTTCATTGTAGGAGAGGCCAAATACATCAACTTATCCTGCACCTTAGAAGGACTATCTCAACAGGCCCCACACCACTGGCCCCTAGAAATTTTACTGAGGTAGAAGGTCCCTGAATTTCAGTCGGATTCATTTCCCATCTTCTGGCATGCAAATGTCTCACCAATAAGTCCAGTGTGTTTGCTACTTCTTGCTCACTTGATCCAATCAGCATAATGTCATCAATGTAATGGACCAGTGTAACATCTTGTGGAAGCAAAATGCAATCAAGTTCTTGTTGAATAAGATTACGATGCAAAGCTGGGGAGTTGATATATTTCTGAGGTAGGACAGGAAAGGTATATTGCTGGCCTTGCCAACTGAAGACAAATTGCTTCTGGTGGGCCTTATGGACAGGAATGGAGAAAAAGGCATTTGCCAATTCAATGACTGCATACCAGGTACTAGGAGATGCATTAATTTGCTGAAGCAATGAAATCAAATCTGTTAGCACAGCTGCAACTTGAGTCATTACTTGGTTAAGCTTACAATAATCCGTCATTCTCCAAGATCCATCTGTCTTCTGCACAGGTCAAATGGGTGAGTTGAATGTGGATGTGGTGGGAATCACCACTCCTGTATCTTTCAAGTCCTTGATGGTGGCACTCATCTCTGCAACCGCTCCAGGGATGCGATATAGTTTTTGATTTACTATTTTCTAGGTAGAGGAAGCTCTAATGGCCTCTGTTTGGCCTTTCCCACCATAATAGCCCTCACCCTACCAGTCAGAGAGCCAATGTGGAGGTTCTGCCAGCTGCTAAGTACGTCTATGCCAATTATACATTCCGGCACTGGGGAAATAACCAAAGCATAAGTTGGGGGACCCACTGGACCCACTGTAAGTTGGACCTGAGCAAAAACTCCATTAATTACTTGACCTCCATTAGCCCCTAATTTAACTGGCAGACCAAAATGACGCTTTGGGTTCCTTGGAATCAACATCAGCTCAGAGCCAGTTTCCAGTAGTCCCCAAAATGTTTGATCATTTCCTTTTCCTCAATGCAGTTACCCTGGTGAAAATCCAGAGGTCTCCTTGGAGAAGAATGGGAGAAAGATTCACTGCATAAATTGTCAGTAATGTAGTGGGGTCCTTTCTCAAGGGAACACGGCCTGTCCTTTATTCAAGAAGTTCTGGGTCTATAAACTGGCTCAAGTATGGAAATTGAGGGGCCATGATTCTCTGATTTTATAATTCAAATTAGTCCTTTGTACATTTGACCTAGAAGTTTTCTGCTTGCATGAATTAAGTAGAAATGTATTAGGCTTCCTATGAATTTCACTTCTAGGCACACCATGATTAATTAGCCTATGCCAGAGCTCTACACAAGTCAGACTATTCTGATTGCTGGTTTGCCTCTGCTATCCATTATGGTAGCTATGCCCAGCTCACTTTTGACAGTTGGGTGCCACCACTTGGCCCCTGCCACCCTGGGATTTAATTATTCCCATTGTATTTCAATTTTATGGTTTAGCGACTGCAGTTTCCACCATTAGATCTGAGATACAGAGAAGAGCAATTACAGGGCTCTTCAAAGATGCAGGTGCTGCCCTCACAAATCTATTTCACAAGGTATTGGTCAAAGGTATGTCTTCTGGACCCTCCCAACTGGGATGAGTAGGTCTAAAGTGACTAATCCACTCCACCATCCCAACCTCCCTAAGCCTTTTGATCCTTCTCTACATTAAACCAAGGGAGATCAGGCATTTCCAGCTCGCTCACGGTGGGCCACCTTTTAATCCATATTTCGGCAGACCAACCAAAGAAACTATTAGAACCTTCTTAGCTTCCCGAGCTGAAACATTAAATGCAGCGTCCCTACTTAGTGGGCCCAAATCAATAAATTCAGCCTGATCCAACTCCATGTTCCTTCCACAATTTTCTCAAACCATTAATATCCATTCCCATGCCTGTTCTCCAGATTTCTGTTTCTATAAATTAGAAAACTCAAGCAGTTCTTTTTGCATGTAGTACACCTCCTCATGGATTACACTGTTAACCTTACCACTAGGGGCCCACCAGGACTCGAATCTAGTTATAGGTCTAGAAGCAAAGAGGGGTGTTGGAGGTGGCTCCTGAGGAGAATCAATATTACCTTGCCTGGCAACTGCCTCAGAGGAGGCCACCACTGTTGCCTCAGGCAGTGCAGGGTTTATCTCCTAAGACAAAGGTGGAAAGGCTGATGGCAGCATGTGTAGGGGAGGAGATATTGCCATTACTGCAGATGGGGAGCTGTATCTTCTGGCAAAAAAGGTTCATCAGAGTTTACAAACTCAGTGTCCCCAGGTTCATCAGGGTCATCCCACAAGTCCTCATTCCAAGTTGCAATTTCCCACTCTTTTTCAGTCAATGCCCTCACTTTAACAGTAGAAACCTGGCAAGGCTGTGCATACATCTTTCATTGCAGGTCAGCCACTTGCATGATAAGAGCTGTGTCTGTTTTTCTACGATTTCAGCTCTTTCTCTACAGGAGGTAAGACTCTCACTCAGGGCAATCTTAGTAGATTTGAGGCCCAGTATCTGCTTCTGAAGCTGGGAGATAGAGTCTCTGAGTTCATTTTCTTTCATCACTTTGTCCACTGAACTTAGGAGCAACCAACCAGCTTCATTATGTCCCTTGGTTCTCCAAGTATGGTCAAAGTTATTATGTATAGAGTCACTAAACTCCTTGCCTCCCATGAGCAATTAATCATAATTGTCAAATGCATTTTTTGTATTACTCTCTAAACAGCTTACACAAAGACTATCAGTGCTCTCTATACTATTAAAAGTAGAGTCCTTAGCACTTTTGCGTCTAATCATATCAAGCAGCCAACTCCAGAAACCCCAAAACCAACAAAATAACTCCATCATTAATATTCTGTTCATCCAGAACCACTCCTGGTACAAAAATCTGTTTTATTCAGGGTTCTCTATAGAGACAGAAATGATGGAATATACGTATATTTAAAGGGGATTTTATTAAGTGTTAACTCACACAATCACATGGTCCAACAATAGGCTGTCTGCAGGCTGAGGAGCAAGGACAGCCAGTCCACGTTCCAAAACTGAAGAACTTGGTGCCTGCTTATATTCTAGCTGTGCTGGCAGCTGATTAGATTGTGCCCACTCTGATTAAGTGGGGTCTGCCTTTCCCAGCTCACTGACTCAAATGATAATCTTTTTTGGCAACACCCTCAGACACACACCTAAGATCAATACTTTGTATACTTCAATCAAATGAAGTTGACACTCAATATTAACCATCACAGGTGGAGATAGAGTCTCTATCTTGTTTTGGAAAGAGAGACTTTATAAATCAGTCAGGCAGCCAAATCTACCCATGAGTAGCTCTCTTGAGGTACAATGTGGTAGCTGCCATGACAAGAGCCAAAGAATGTTCAACTGGAGGCCACAGGTGAGAAAAATTAATCCAGAATGAAGTAATTTGTGGAATATTTTGAAGGAAATGGAATTTGAGTTGTGGTTATGGGGATGTCAAAGGTGAGAAGCAGCAAACAGAAGAGAATTTTGGGTATAGAGGGGATAGTTTAAGCAATGGCACAAAAAATGGCAAAAAACATTTGGACAAAAAACAGGTTGTCTACGACGGCTGGCTGAAAAGTAATTTGCATTGATGGGGGCTAGAGTGAGTGAGAAAGGCTAACTAGGGTCAGGGAGAGAGATGTCTGGCTCTTTAGACAAATAATAAAAATTAACAGGCACCTGAGAGAGATAAATAGTGTGCATTTATAAAAGCAAGCAGTAAGCATACTGGCCTCACTTTTTTTTTTTTTTTTTAAAAAAACTCTAACCTTTTTCTCCAATTAATGCAATGAAACAACAGAAAAGTCCATGCAGGAATACTTGTGGATGTTGAAATATATAGAATATATTTTTCAGGCTCTTTGATTTTTCTGAACCTGAGTAGAAGTCTGATTTTAGATGTCTCAAAAGGCTGCTACCTCATTCTCAAAACTTGAGACAAATTATTGTGACCAAAAACATCTGTATTTTTTTTTTGTCAAATGACCCATCATCCATGAAATCTGGAACAATTGCTTGCTATTTATAAAAAAAATTCCATGCACATTTCTAGTTTAAAATCTCCCAAGCCTCCGTTGCTTTCTTGTAATGTCAGCTGTCTAGTACATTTTGCCCCATCACTGTCATCTTTGTTATTGTCATCATCACTGCCACCACTGTATTTATGCTATTATTTCTTTAGAGTAAGAAGAGGGAACAAGGAGTATTTCAGGGCTTACTTGAAAATGCCCTTTATCCTTGCAGATCTTTCCTCTCTCAGCCAAGAAGGACCTTAGTATGAGCATCTTTGTTATGAGTGTTTGTTTTTACATTCCCAGTAGCTTTTTTTTTTTTTTTTGCCTTTTGGTAACAGCCTCCTCAATTTCCTTTTGGGGAACATCCCCTTTCATTGTAAGTCCATGTGGGTCAGATGGGCTAATACACTTCCTCCTCCTGACTCCAGTGGGCTGGTACATAATACAACTCTGGCCAACGAGATCTCACAGTGAATGTTCGGGGATGGAAAATGACCAAAACTGAACCAACTCTCGGAATTTTGCTGGGACTATTGGTAACAGTATGTTTTATTTCCATTGGAATTAATGGATGTTCAAATTAAGATAGTAACAGCAAGTACTTGATGAATATTTATTATTGTTCTAAATCTTTTATGTATATTAACTTGTTTCATCATCACAAAAACTTGGTGAGGTAGATAGTAGTATTATCCAGATTTTATAGAGGATACAGAGTCAAGTAACATTCAAAGTCATACAGAGTAAGTGGCAGAACCAGGATTCAAACTCCAGCAGTGGGACTCCAGAGCTTGTGCTCTTTACCACAATGGTATATTGTAGATGAATGTGTGATAAAAGCCTGAAGTTGCTGAGGGTGGAGCTGGAGATGACTGAGGGTGAACGTGAATTATGAAGAGAGAGGCCAGGTTCTAAAGATGTAATTGAACTTCTGAATCCAAACTTCCTTGGTCTATTTAGGTATCTGAATTAATACAGTTTTTTGTTTGTTTGTTTGTTTGTTTTTTGTTTGCTTAGGCCAGTTAGAATTGAGTTTCTGTCACTGGCGACCAAAATAATTTTGACTAGCCTCCCTTCCCTTCTTCCCTGTTATCTTATTCACAGCCTCAGATTTCCGTGAGTTGGAGGAAGGAAGGAAGAGTCCTGGATAGCATCAGGCTCTTACTGGCCTCCTCATCTCTCACATCTAGAGCCACATGACCTCTGCCTATAGGTCGAAGACCACACTGGCCTTTGGAACTATCACTGACTAGAGACAAGGGAAGTGAAAGCATGGCTCATGAGATTACTCATCAAGTGTCATTTGCTGGGAACCTTACTTAAATCTTGAATCACAATACTGTTCACTGGCTTCCAATTTGTTATCCAGACACTGCCCCTACCTTAAATCTTGGTTTTAGTCAGTCATTCACTTCCTGTATTACTTTTTTTCCCCATTGCCTTGGAAATCTGCCTAAAATTCCCGGCTCTCACGAACAAGGATCAAGGCTTGTTCTTGTCATTTACTCTTAGCTACTGGAGTCCATCTTGAAGCCCCAAGTTGATAGCTGGGGTTCTGCTACCTGCTGAGAGATGTCCCAAATGCCAAATATCTGCTGAATTTCCTTGTATCTCACATATCTGTCTTCCGTATGGGTCTTGCTATCAATCTGTCTTTGGTCTCTTGAATATAGGACAAGCCCTGTAAAAGATAGCTTATTGTAATGGACACTTATTGTTTACCTTTTAAACACCCATTGTGAAACAATTAACAACCCCCTTCCCAACAATTCCAGATTTCTATTTTTTTTACACCCACCATTTTCCTCGCATATATTTATAGGGTACAATGTGATTTTTTAAAACTTTTATTATAAGTTCAGGGGTACATGTGCAGGTTTGTTACACAGGTAAACTTTGGTGATGGGGGCTTGTTGTACAGGTTATTTAATCACTGAAGTATTAAGCCTAGTACCCATTAGTTATCTTTCCTGATCCTCTACCTCCTCCCACCCTCCACTCTCTAATAGGCACTAGTGTGTGTTGTTCCCCTCTATGCATCCGTGTGTTCTCATTATTTAGCTTCCACTTATATGTGAGAACATGTGGTATTTGGTTTTCTGTTTCTGTGTTAGGTTGCTAAGAATAATGGCCTCTAGCTACATCTATGTCCTTGCAAAGAACATGATCTCATTCTTTTATATGACTGCATAGTATTCCATGGTGTATATGCACCACATTTTCTTTATCCAGTCTAATATTGATAGGTATTTGTGTGGATTCCATGCCTTTGCTATTGTAAATACTGTTGCAGTGAACATACGCATGAATGTGTCTTTATAATAGAATGATTTATATTTCTTTAGGTATATACCCAGTAGTGAGATTGCTGGCTCAAATGGTATTTCTGTCTTTAGGTCTTTGAGGAATCACCACACTGTCTCCCACAATGGTTGAACTGGTTTACACTAACAGCAACAGTGGATAAGCATTCCTTTTTCTTCAAAACATTGACAGCATCTGTATTTTTTTTGGCTTTTAATAATAGCCGTTCTGACTGGTGTGAGATAGTATCTCATTGTGGTTTTGAGCAGCATTTCTCTAATGATCAGTGACGTTGAGCTTTTTTTTTTCATACGCTTTTTGGCCCTCTGTATGTCTTCTTTTGAAAAGTGTCTGTTCATGTCCATTGCCCACTTTTCAATGGAGTTTTTTGTTTTTTTTTTTTGTTCCTGTAAATTTATTTAAGATCCTTATAAATGCTGAATATTAGATCTTTGTTGGATGTATAGTTTGCAAATATTTGTTCACTTTCTGTAGGTTGTCTGTTTACTCTGTTGATAGTTTCTTTTGTTGTGCAGAAGCTAATTTGTTTAATTAAATTCCATTTGTCAATTTTTCCTTTTGTTTTAATTGCTTTTGGTGTCTTTGTTATGAAATCTTTGCCTGTGCCTATGTCCAGGATTGTATTACCTAGGTTGTCTTAAAGGCTTTTTTTTAGTTTTAGGTCTTACACTTAAGTCTTTAATCCATCTTGAGTTATTTTTTGTATATGGTGTAAGGAAGGGGTCCAATTTCAATCTTCTGCATACTGCTAGCCAGTTATCCTAGCACCATTTATTAATACGAAATTATTTTCCCATTCCCTGTTTTTGTCAGGTTTTTTGAAGATCAGGTAGTTGTAGTTGTGCTATCTTATTTCTGGTTCTCTATTCTGTTCCATTGGTCTACATGCCTGTTTTAGTCCCAGTACCATGCTGCTTTGGTTATACTACCCTGTAGTATAGTTTGAAGTCAGGTGGCATGATGCCTCCAGCTTTGTTCTTTTTGCTTAGGATTGTCTTGGCTATTTGGGATCTTTTTCGACTCCATATACATTTTAAGATTTTTTTCTAGTTCTGTGAAGTATTGCAATGATAGTTTATTAGAAATAAAGCATTGAATGTGTAAATTACTTTGGGCAGTATGGCCATTTTAACAATATGATTTATTTCTACCTATGAGCTTGGAATTTTTTTTCATTTGTTTGTGTCAACTTTGATTTCTTTGAGTATTGATTTTTACTTCCCCTTGTAGGGATCTTTCACTCCTCTAGTTAGCTGAATTTCTAGGTATTTGATTCTTTTTGTGGCAATTGTGAATGGAAGTTCATTCCTGATTTGGCTCTTGACTTGATTGTTGATGGTGTGTAGGAATGCTAGTAATTTTTGCACATTGATTTTGTATCCTGAGACTTTGCTATACTTGTTTATCAGCTTAAGCTTTTGGGCTGAGACTATAAAGTTTTCTCGGTATAGGATTTTGTCATCTGCAAACAGGGATAGTTTGACTTTCTCTCTTCCAATTTAGATGCCCTTTATTTTTTTTCTTTTTCATGATTGCTGTAGCCAGGACTTCCAATACTGTGTTGAATGTAAGCAGTGAGACAGGGCATCCTTGTCATGTGTTGATTTTCAAGGGGAATGCTTTCAGCTTTTGCTCATTCTTTGGGTTTGTCACATATGGCTCTTATTATTTTGAAAATAGTTTTTTTTTTTCTTTTAATATGAATGGATGTTTAATTTTATTGGAAGAATTTTCTGCATCTATTGAGATAGTCACGTGTTTTTTGTCTTTAGTTGTGTTTATGTGATGAATCATGTTTCTTGATTTGTGTATGTTAAACCAAACTTGCATCCTGGGGATGAAGCCTACTTGGTCATGGTGGATAGACTTTTTGGTGTGGTGCTAGATTCAGTTTGCTAGTATTTGTTGAGAATTTTTACATCAATGTTCATCAAAGATATTGGCCTGAAGTTTTCTTTTTTTATTGTATCTCTGTCAGGTTTTGGTATCAGGATGGTTCTGGCCTCAGAGAATGAGTTAGGGAGAAGTCCATCTTCCTCATTTTTTTGGAGTAATTTCAGTAGGAATTGCACCGCTTTTTTTTTGTAAATCTGGTACAATTCAGCTGTGAGTCTGTCTGGTCCTGGGCTTGTTTGTTTGTTTGTTTGTAGGCTATGTGTTACTGCCTTAATTTCAGAGCTCATTATTGTTCTGTTCAGGGATTTAATTTCTTTCTGGTTCAGTCTTGAGAGGGTGTATGTGTCCAGAAATTTATCATTTTTTTCCTAGATTTTCTAATTTGTGTGCATGGAGGTGTTCATAATATTCTCCAATGGTTGTTTGTATTTCTAAGGGCTCTGTGGTAATATCTTCCTTGTCATTTCTGATTATGTTCATTGAAATCTTCTCTATTTTTTTATTTTTCTAGCTAGCAGTCTCTTTGTTTTATTACTTTTTTTTAAAAAAACAGCTCCTGGATTCATTAATTTTTTGAATCTTTTTTTGTGTCTCAGGCTCCTTCAGTTCAGCTCTGATTTTGTTTTTTTCTTGTCTTCTGCTAGATTTGGGGTTAATTTGCTCTTGGTTCCCTAGTTCTTTCAGTTGTGATGTTGGATTGTTAACTTGAGCTCTTTCTAGCTTTTTGATGTGAGCATGTAGCACTATGAATTTCTCTCTTAACACTGCCTTAGCTGTGTTTAAGAGATTCTGGTATGGTTTATCTCTGTTCTCTTTAGTTTCAAAGAACTTCTTGATTTCTGTCAATTTCATTATCTACCCAAAAGTCATTCAGGAGCAGGATATTACACTTCTATTTAATTGTATGGTTTTGGGTAAATTTTTAAGTCTTTAATTGTAATTTGATTGTGCTCTGGTCTGAGAGACTGTTACAATTTAAGTTCCTTTGCATTTGCTAAGTGGTGTTTTACTTCCAATTATGTGATTGATTTTAGAGTATCTGCCATGTGACAATGAGAAGAACGTATATTCTGTTGTTTTGGGTGAAGAGTACCGTAGATATTTATCATGTTAATTTGATCCAGTGCTGACTTCAGGTCCTGAATATCTTTGTTAATTTTATGTCTCAATGATCTGTCTTATGTTGTCATTGGGGTGTTAACACCACTCACCATTATTGTGTGGGAGTCTAAGTCTCTTTGAAGGCTTCTAAGAACTTACTTTATAAATCTGGGTGCTCCGATGATGGGTGCATGTACATTTAGAATAGTTAGGTCTTGTTGAATTGAACCCTTTACCATTATGTAGTACTCGTCTTTGTTTTTTTTGTTCTTTGTTGGATTAAAGTTTGTTTTTTTTTTTTTTTTTCAGAGACTAGGATTGCAATCTCTGCTTTTTTTCTGCTTTCCATTTGCATGGTAGATTTTTCTCTATCCCTTTATTTTGCATGAGAGATGGGTCTCTTGAAGACAGCATACCAATGGGTCTTGGTTCTCTATTCAGCTTGCCACTCTGTGTCTTTTAATTGGGGCATTTAGCTCACTTAAATTTAAGGCTATTATTTATATGTGTAGATTTGTTCCTGTCATCATGATTTTAGCTGGTTATTTTGCAAACTTGTTTATGTGGTTACTTTATAGTGTCACTTGTCTGTTTACTTTGGTGTGTTTTTTTAGTGGCTGGTAATGGTTTTTTATTTTCATATTGAGTGCTTACTTCAGGAGCTCCTGTAAGGCAGGTCTGGCGTTAAGGAATTCCCTCAGCATTTGTTTGTCTGAAAATAATCTTTTATTCCCCCTTCACTTTTGAAGCTTAGTTTCCTCAGTTATGAAATTCTGGGTTGGATTTTTTTTCTTTAAAAATGTCTAATATTTGCCACCAATCTCTTCTGGCTTGCAGAATTTCCACTGAGACATATGCTGTTAGTCTAATTTGTCTTTTAGATGATCTGACCTTTCTCTCTAGTTGCCTTTAACATTTTTTGTTTCATTTCAACCATGGAGAATCTGCTAATTATGTGTCCTGGGGATGATCTTCTTATGAAGTGTCTTACTGGGGTTCTCTGCATTTCCTGAATTTGAATGTTGGCCTCTGTAGCTAGGTTGGATAAATTATCATGAATAATATCCTGAAATGCTTTTCAAGTTGGTTCCAATCTTTTCATCTCTTTCAGGTACACCAATCTGTCATGGATTCCATCTCTTTACATAATCCCATATTTTGTGGAGCTTTTGTTTATTTATTTGTATTTTTTTCTCTATTCTTATCTGTCTGTTTTATTTTGGAAAGGCAGTCTTCAAGCACTTAGATTCTTTCCTCTGCTTGTCCTACTCTACCATTAATACTTATGATTGCCTTATGAAATATTTGTAGTGTGTTTTTTAGCTCTGTAAGGTCAGTTACATTCTTCTCTATACTGGCTATGTTGTCTATTAACTCCTGCAGTGTTTAATCATGATTTTTAGCTTCCTTGCATTAGGTTATAACATACTCCTCTAGCTCAATGAATTTCATACCTATCCTTCTTCTGATTTCTACTTCTGTCATTTCAGCCATCTCAGCATCAGCCTGATTCCAAACCCTTGCTAGAGAGGTGATGTGGTCACTTGGAGGAAAGAAGCCACTCTGGCTTTTTGTGGTTTCAGTGTTCTCGTGCTGATTCTTCCTCATTTTTGTGGGCTTATCTAACTTTAATATTTGAGGTTACTGAGCTTTTGATGTTTCTTTTTCTTTTATCTTATTCAACGACCTTCAGGGTTTGATTGTGGAGTTAGGTGGATTCAGCCAACAGTCTTCATTTCTGGGAGATTTTTAGGGGGCCAATGCTCAGCTCCCAATTCCATGATTGCATGCTCTAACTCTGGGGGTCTTTTATTGGGCCCTGACTTTGTTCTCTAGCTCCTTGAGGTTTAAAATTTACTGCGTTGTGAAGACTGAGATGTGGCAGCTGCTGCAGAGTGCTAGCAAATGCAAGGATGCCTGTTTCCCTGTGGATGTTCACCACAGCGGCAGAGGCAAGGCAGCTTGGGTGGGGGGGTGCAGGGGGTCCCCGTTGGACACTGTGTGCACTGTTGCACTTGAGGTGGTGTTGGCTTAGGACAGTGTGCTGGCCAGCACAGATATGGGTACCTTCTCTGTGTCCTGTAAGCAGGAGTGATTGGTCATTTTCTGAGACCCTGGGAGAGGCCAGCAAATGAAGGAGTGCTCAGGTAAAACCAGCCTTGTCTGATGTGCAAGAACACCCTGAGATATCAGGTCACCCTGAGAGATCAGGTCCAACAGTTCTGCTAGGGCTAATGTCTCTTATGGTAGCAAGTAGAGCCTAATGGGATAGCTGTCCCTGGCTTTGGTCCACTACAGACACTCCAGCACCAAATCCTCTGGGATCCATATCTGCTGGCTTGCTGTGCCACCATGTTGCTTGTCTCCTGGGTGTTCTACCCTGGAGAGATGCAGGCCATCAATTGCTCATGGCAATCAGCCCAGGATGGAGACTCTGTGCTGTGGGCCCAAGCCAGGGGTTCTTTTTCTGGTTATGAGCACTGGAGTGTGTATGGGACCCATAGGAGACGGACTGTCCTCCTTTCCTTGGGTCGATTGCAGCTTATTAGAGATGTGGATAAGGCATTTAAGTTCTTGGCACCTTCGTTAGTCTGAGGGAAGCAAGGAGAGTTCCACTGCAGAGGCAGTAGCAGAGAGGCTTTCAGTTACTCCTGGATGCTCTGTCCAGAGAGTTGCAGAGCTGCTACTACTGGTTCAATAGCGCTAGTGGGGGCCAGGTAGAGGCCCAGGCCTGGAAAGTCTGCCCAGTGAGAAGATATGGGAACGTACATCCACATAACAGTCTGGCCACTTTCCGATAATGCTGCTGCAGTATGCTGGAGGTTCCTAGTCATCTTGGATTTTCCAGTACCTGGAGGTATCATCAGTGAAGAGTGTGAAACAGCAATGATGGCAGCCTACTCCTCCCCCTGGGAGCTCCATCCCAGGAAAGTATGGACCTGTTGCTGGCTCAAATGCACCTGTAGGAGGTGGCTCCTGGTTGGAAGGTCTCACCCAGTGAGGAGAAATGGGGTTTGGGTCCTGCTTTAAAAAGCAGACTGGCCACATTTTCATAGAGCAGCTGTGCTGTGCTGGAGGTATGCTTCATCTCCTTGTCACCTCAGACAAGCCAAATCCCAAAGGCTGGAATGGCTAGGTCATACAAACAGCAAAAATAGTGGCTTGCCCCTCTCTCTGGGAGCTCTGTCCGAGAGAGGTCTGAAACCTCTGTCAGCTGGAGAACACTGGTTGGGGTAGCTGGAGTTTCTGGTTGGGAGACTGCACAAATGATGAGGAATGGGATTGAAGACCCACTTAAAAAAGCAGTCTGGCCATGTTTTTGTAGGACAGCTGTGCTGTGCTGGAGTACTCTTCCTGGCCCCAGTCAGCGTGAACTCTCCAAAGCCCAAAGGCTGGAATGGCTAAATTGTCCAAACAGCAAAGATGACAGCCTTCCCCTCCCTCTGGGAGCTCTGATCCAGGGAGGTTTCAAAGCTATGTGGGCTGGAGAACACTGACAGGGGTGGCTGGAGACACCAGTTTGGAGGTCTTGCCCAGTAAAGATGAAAAGAATTGGAGACTTGCTTTAAGAAGCAGTCTGACCAAGTTTTCACAGAGCAGCTGTGTTGTTCATGGGGACAACCTCCACCCTTGTTTGGCTTGGACTCTCCAAAGCCTGAAAGCTGGAATGGCTAAGTCACCCAAACAGCAAAGATGGTGGCTTACCCCTCTCTCTGAGAGCTTCATCTCAGGGAGGTTTCAAAACTCTGTTTGCCAGAGAACACTGGCAGATGTGGCTGGAGACCCTAGTTGGGAGGTCCCACCCAGTGAGAAGAAACGAGATCACGAACCCACTTTAAAAAGCATTCTGGCCACATTTTTGTAAAGCAGCTGTGCTGGGATTTCTTCTGCCTTCGATTGGCTTGGACTCTCCAAAACTAAAAGGCTGGAACAGCTAAGTTGCCCAGACAGGAAAAATAGCAAACCAAACCTCCCCTTGGGAGGCCCATCTCAGAGAGGTGTAACACTACTACTGGTGTCCAGCTGTAATTCCAAGCCAGTGGGTCTTGTCCTGAGAGGCGCCATGGAAGTGAAGCCTGAAGACTCTTGCTGCTCAGCCCCCCTGGATTTAGTCTCTTTCCTAGGAGTATGTATGAGAGTCTAACCTCCTGCTTTAATGGAGTTGAAGCTGCTTTAGCCAGAAAGCCCAGAAAGTCTGAGTATTTAAGGTTCCTGGGTCTCTGTGTGTGCCTGAGCAGCTGCTCTGCCAAGGCTCCACATAGCTCTGTGTGTCAGACTGAAGGCCTTGGGTTCATGAGGTGATCTCCTGACCCAAGGGTTACAAAAATCCATGGGAGAAGCATGGATTTCCAGGTTCCCACATCCATTCACCACTTCCGTGGGCAGGGGAAGTTCTCTTGGCTCTGTGTCACTCCTAAATGGGCCATCATCCTGCCTTGCTTTTCTCCATTCTGTGTGGGTTAAGTTGTTTTCTTGATTGTTCCTAGTGGGAGTACCTGGATGGGATGTTTGATTGATGGTACTGTGTTTACTTGCCCCTTTCGGTGTTTTACCTGCTTTTAATCGACCATCTTGGTCACCTCCCCTTCCTGATTTCTTTTGGGGATCTATGTGATGTGGATTCAAGGAGGTTAGCTTATCCATAACTCTAGGGGGTTGAGCAATCAATAAATTGTATCCCCCATACACAGAGATTAATGTGTGGTTATGTGATTCAAGCTGGTCAAATCAGAATGAATCTCAGGAATATAAAGGGAGCACTGAAATGACAATGCTTTCTTTTTTTTGTAGAAAAATTTGTAAAAATTGAATCAGGTAGCCCTTGTAGATATTGTCAGCCATCTTGGGATTCAACCTTAGTTTGAAGCCAGCATCATGGCAAGTAGGGTGGAGAGAAGAAAAGAAACCAAGTGCTTTTAGACAATGTTGAGCTACCAGATAAAGCCTCACCTGAATCTAACACTATCCCTGGACTTCTCAGTTATGTGAAATCATTTTATTTCTCAAATTGGTTTGGACAGGATCTCATTTTATATGCAACCAGAAGAATCCTAGTTGATATACCTATTGTTTTTGTGGTCCCAAGTATTTCTGGCCAGCTGCTAACCAGTCTACTCACAATAGCTTTGAGATATAAGAAGCTAACATATGCTTTATGAAAGGCAGAAATGAGTAGGGACAGTGTATGGAAACAATGTAAGGACAAGATACTTGAGTTAGAGGAAGGCTATTTTTTAAAGTCTAGAGATGTACTGTCTAATACAATAGCTGTTAGCTACATATGGCAATTCAAATTTAAATAAATTAGAAATTGTGTTTCTCTATTTCACTAGCCACATTTCTGGCTTTTGTTGTTGTTGTTGTTGCTGTTTTGAGACAAGGTCTTACTCTGTCACCCAGGCTGGAGTGCAGTAGAGCAACTACCAATCTCTGCAGCCTTAACCTCTTGGGCTCAAGTAATCCTCCCTCATCAGCCTCCTGAGTAGTGGGAACTACAGGTGTACATTACCATGCCTGGCTAATTTTTAATTTTTTTTGTAGAGATGGGGTTCTCACTATGTTACTAAGGCTGGTCATGAACTCCTTGGCTTAAACAATCCTCTCACCTTGGCCTCTCAAAGTGCTGGGATTACAAGTGCGAGCCACTGTACCAGGCTGATAGTCATATTTCTAGTCCTTAACAGCCACATGAGTGGCAACTGTATTGGATAATGCAAATTAACGAAAGTTTTCATCATCAGAGAAAGTTCAATTGGACAGTGCTGCTCTAGAGTAAGAAGCAAGAGCAATGATTCTCAACCATAACTGTACATTGGAAACATCTGGGGAGCTTAAAAAACCAAAAATGCTAACACTCACACTCCAAAGAAGATCAAGTCAATCAGGGTTTCAGGGGTTGGGACACAGTATCAATTTTTTAAAAAGCTTCCCAGACGTTTCTAATGTGCATCCATGGCTGCAAAACATTATGAGACTTGCTTTTTAAAATGTGGGCAAAGAAAACCAGCAGCATTGATGTTAAGGCTATAAAATCTTAGACCCTGCTTCAGATCTACTGAACCAGAAACTGAATTTTAACAGAATTCCTAGGTGATTTATATGCACATTAAAAGTTGAGAGGCACTTTTCTGTGAGAAATCAGGAAGGGTCAATAAAGAAACTGTATTAAAAGGTATGAGTCTTAGGGGATACCTAAGCCTAACTGGAAGGTGTTGCTTTTCTCTCTAAGCTTCCATTTAATCTAACTGTAAAATGAAAGGGTCAGACAACATATCTATGGTCCTCCAATTTGCTTGGCTTTGTGTTGTCAGGGACCTTAAAAGTCTGTGGCTCAAGGTTTCCAAGCCTAAACTAGACTTCAGACCAGTAAGTGCTCTACTATGAATCCTAGGAATGAGGAACAGAAATTGAGGAGCAAAAGATTTGAGATTGAACACGTTTTACCTTGAAAAGGGTGAGAGAGGGAACAAGCTTGAATAAGTAAAAATCTGCCTCAGTGAGTTAAGGACCAGTGGCTTGGAAACAGTACTTGTGGCTAACTGCTCCCAACCTAAAGCTTGAATTCATCTATGGCATTTCATCTAACTGGCTGTTCTACCACTTCTTACAGATGTGCAGTGATCAGATGTCCCCTAACTCATCAACAAGGTCACTCATTCCATTCATGGTCAGCCCTGCAAATTCTTCCTTGTGGTGAGAACTCAATATCCCTGCTTCTAACTATGAGTCCTATAGCTCTGGCCCTTGAGTTATATAGACTGCACCCTCTGTCGTGTGAGAGCACATCAATGGTTCAAAGACAGAGACCTTGTCCCCCTTAGTCTTTTCTTCTGCAGACCACATACTCCTGGTTTCTTCAATTAGTCTTCATGGAGCTTGGCTTAGAGCCCTCTCCCCAACCTGCTCACTCCCCTCTGGACATGCCTAACATTGTCTACCTCATTGAATTGCAAGACCTAAAACTGAACAAATTCTCCTGGAGATGTCATACCAGTACAGAATCAACTATTTAATGTAGACCTACAGCAGAGGAGGCACATGTATCAGCAGGCAATATTATTTCATGAGTAGAAGCTAAGGCATTGCCAAGATCTGTGACCAATTCAAGATCCCCATCCTTGGCCAAGCATGGTGGCTCATGTCTGTAATCCCAACACTTTGGAAGGCGGAGGTGGGAAGATTGCTTGAGCCCAGGAGTTTGAGACCAACCTGGGCAACATAGTGAGACCCCCGTCTCTACAAAAAAAATTGAAAAGTAGCTGGGTATAGTGTCATTCACCTATTGTTCCAGCTACTCTGGAGGCTGAGGTGGAAGGATAGCTTGAGCGTGGGAGTTCGAGCTGCAGTGAGCCATGATCATGCCACTGCAATGCAGCCTGGGTGATGGAGTGATGCCCTGTCTCTAAAAATAAAAAAATAAAATAAAAATTTTAAAAAGATCCCCATCCTTAAGCTGTGAGTCATCCAGCTATGTTAATGTCCTGGTGACTTCTTCCCCAAGTGTCAGAGCCAAAATACATGCTTTCCTGCCCTAATGAAGATCAATAATTCTATAAAACCAAATGATCTAAGTTCACTTAGGTACACGTGTATTCCCTTGTAAAAACCTGTATGGATTTATATTAAAACATTAATTCAATTAATACAATTACTTGGCAGCTCTTTTAAGGGGTATAGGATCTGCTGGCAGTATTTCTGAAAGACAAAGTGCAGGAGGAAGAGTATTAGTCTACTCAGCTTAGGAAGCAGCTGTAGTCACTGTCAACAACATTAAGTTCAATCAAATTGCTAGTTTTTTGTTTTTTTTTCAGAACCTATGATTCCTTTCTGCAAAGGGAGTGTCATCTGAGAATGAGGATTTTTAATGTAAGTGGAAGTTACAATACATGTTCTTCTAGCCTCTGGATCCAACTGCTATACACCTAGTGATCAAAGGAAATCCCCAAACCTTGAAAGACTGACCTGCATTTACTGAGCACCAACTATGTGCCAAATACAGTACTAAGCACTTTACATATACAAGCACACCTAATATTTACCATCTATGGAAGGTAGATATTATGATCCCCACTTTTCAGATGGTCTAAAGTTTAAGGTCTATAGATGCTGTGAGTCTTTCAAGGTTACCTTCCCAGTGTGGTGGAGCTACAGCCCAAACTCAGGATTGCCTGTAAAGATCATGCTTTTTTCCTATTATGCCACAGATATTCCCTTCAAAATTAACTAGTATTTCTCAAAGACAGCCAGTAAGCCTACCCAACTTGAGTGATCATGATTTGGATATTACACTGATGGCTGCAATTCTCAACCAGCACTATGTTTTAGGTGGGCCAATGGGTCTGAGATAGCAGAGGATCTGAACCAGAACAAGTTTGCTTATTTGTGTACTGATAGATTGAAAGTTTCCTCTATCTCCTAATACATAAACACTTAGATAATAGTTTTACAGGTGTGAATTAAATAGAACTGGAGTCCAGCAAGCCTCACGAATTTGACAAAATCTGGATTTAGACAAAGGAGCAACTGGAGAGGTAGAAGAATGGTTGGTAGGCATGACTATAACTAAGCATGAGGGCATGATTAACCAAGACAAAATTCTAGGCTGGCAGATAAGTGGTAGAGTTAGGGCTGAGAAATCAGAAGGGAGGATTCAGAAGGCCTTACATATACATTATCATTTGATCCAGTAATGCCATTTTGGGAAATTTATTTTACAGATACATTTTCACAAGTGTGAAATGATGCATGTATGAAGTTATCCATTGTAATGAATGTAAAATTTGCTTCTAATAGCAAAAGACTGAAAAAAGACTGCTTCTAATAGCAAAAGACTGAAAACCTTTGTTCATCAACAAAAATTTGGTTAAATACTATATATACATACTATACTATAATTAGTATGATCATACAAATAAATATTATGAAACTACAGAAAAAATATGAAGACATTCTCTGTAATTATGAAAGATCACCAAGACAAATTATTAAGGGAAAACAGAGGACAAACAATATGCTATTTTTTGTTTAAGAAAGAGAGAGAATAACAACATATATTTATATTTGTTATATTTGGTTATATTTCCATAAATAAAATATATCTGCAAGGTCATAGAAAAAAATTAATAGAAGTGGCTAATTGTGCAAGAGGAGTGTGGGGAAGAAAAGAAGCAGACAAAGCAGGGGTGGGAATCAGACTTTTTGCTTTATACCTTTTTATATTTGTTGATGTTTTAATCATGTGGGATTTTTTTAACATTGGTTTTTATTGTTAGAAAAGACAGAGTGAGAAGGGAGAGAGATATAATGAGAGACAGAATAAAGAAGCAGGGCAGCTTGAGGGTTAAGTTCTGGGGCAAGAAGCACAAAGATTCTAATGAAAGCTATTGTAAGTATGACAAATATGCAGAAAAGTGTATGTGGCTTTCCAGATCCCAGGGTCAGCTGGAAGCCACAGGCTACTCAGCTTCAAATCCAGGACTCATTAAAGTAAGCTCAACTCTTAACAAAGTAATATACTGCGTCCTTATCTTCCCAGGACTTGAGCATCCATGTAGGTGTGTAATGTGGGTGGATTTAGGTCATTCTGAATGGGGAAAGCTCCTAGTTGTTCTCTTGGGCCCCTCAGGTTTCCATTTTCCTGAGACTTCCTTTAGGATTCTCTACCACTAAGCGTGGCATCCAGGTTTTGGCAGAAAGCCTCCAACTCACTCCTGGACAATTAAGGTATTTTGGCACTTCAAAATGGACTATGTTCAGCCTGGCAGAGTGATCCATTCTGCCTCTATTTGCGTGTGTATGTATGTGCTTTTACTTTATTTTATTTTTATTTTTTTCCAGCTTTTTTTCCAGCTTTATTAAGATATAATTGACAAAAATATGTATATTTATGGTGTACAATGTGATGTTATGTGATATATATGTGTTTGTATATATAGTGAAATGAGTAAATCAAGGTAATTAACATATTCATCAACTCACATACTTATTTTTTTTTTTGGTGAGAACATTTAAGATCTATTATCTCAGCAATTTTCAAGTATACCATGTTATTTTTAACTATAGTCAGCTTGCTGTGTGATAGATCTCCAGAATGTATTCTTTCCATGTAACTGAAATATTATATACTTTGACTAACATCTCCCCATTTCACCACACCCCCACCATATCCACCTCCTGCCAACCACCACTCTACTGTCTGCTTCTATGAATTCAACTTTTTTAGATTCCACATGTAAGTGAGATTATACAATATTTGTCTTCCCGTGTCTGATTTATTTTACCCAACATAATATCCTCCAGGTTCATTCATGCTGTTACAGATAGCAGGATTTCATTCTTTATTAAAGTTGGATAGTATTCCATTGTGTATATATACCATATTTTAAAAATCCATTCATCTGTTTATGGACACTTAGGTTGATCCTGCAGTAAACATGGGAGTGTAGACATCTCTTCAACATCCTAATTTCAATTCCTTTGGATATATACCCAGAAGTAGGGTTGCTTCATAATGTTCTTGCCTGGCTTTGGTTTCAGGGTAATACTGACCTAGTAAAAAAGGTTTGGAAGCGTTCCCTCCTCTTCAGGTTTTTGGACGAGTTTGAGAAGTATGGGTATTAATTCTTCTTTAAATATTTGGTAGAATTCACCAATAAAGCCACTTGGTCCTGGGCTTTTCTTTTTGGGGAGATATTTGAACAGATTCAATCTCTTTACTCATTATTGTTCTGTACAGATTGCCTATTTCTTCATGATTCAAGCCTGGTAGGTTGTAAATAAAATTATAAATGAAAGAGGACACGTTACAATTGATACCACAGAAATACAAAGGGTCATAACAGACCACTATGAATAATTATATACCAAATTGGATAAACAAAGAGAAATGGTTTTTCAAATAACATTTTATTGATATATAATTCATATACCATAAAGTTCACCTTTTTAAGGTGTAACATTCGATAATTTTTTGTATACTCACAGAGTTCTGTGACCACAATCAATTTGAGAATATGTTCAACAACCCAAAATGAAACACTGTATCAAGTACTCACTATGTCTCCCTGAGACCTTCCCCACAAGCCCAGAACTTGGCAATCACTAATTAACTTTTTGCCGTTATAGATTTGTTTATTCTGGAAATTTTGTATAAATGGAATTCTACAATATACAGCTTTTCAGGACTGATTTGAACATTCATATAATTTTTCTATAGAAATATAATTTACATATCATCAAATTTACCCTCTTAAAGTAAAAGATTGATCGTTTTTAGTATATGTATGAAATTGTACAACCATCACCGCTTTCTCTTTTTTTTTTTTTACTTTTAGGTTAAGGGGTACACGTGCAGGTTTTTTATATAGGTAAATTGAGTGTAACAGTTGGTGTACACATTATTTCATCACTCAGATAATAACCATAGTGCCTGGTAGTTTTTCAAGGCTCTCCATCCTCCCACCTTCCACCTTCAAGTACACATGTATCCATGCGTATTCAAAGTTTAGCTACCACTTATAAATGAGAACATGCAGTATTTGGTTTTATGTCCCTGCATTATCGTTCACTTAGGACAATAACTTCTAGCTCCATCCATGTTGCTGCAAAAGACATTGTATTAATTTGTTCTCACAGTGCTCATAAAGACATACCCAAGACTGGATAGTTTATAAAGGAAAGAGGTTTAATTAAGTCACAGTTCAGCATGGCAGGGAAGGCCTCAGGAAACTTACAATCATTGGGGCAGGGAAAGTGAACACATCCTTCTTCACATGGTAGCAGGAAGGAAAATGAGTGCTGAGCAAAGGTGCAAAAGCCCCTTATAAAACAATCAGATCTCATATGAACTCACTATCACAAGAACAGTAGCAGGGGGATTACCGCTCCCATGATTCAATTACCTCCCATCAGGTCTCTCCCAGGACACATGGGGATTATGGGAACCACAATTCAAGATGAAATCTGGGTGAGAACACAGCCAAACCATGTCAGACATGATCTCATTTTTTTCGTGGCTGTATAGTATTCCATGGTATATATGTACCATATTTTCCTTTTATTTATTTATTTTTAATTGTTGTGAGTACATAGTAGGTGTATAAATTTATGAGGTATATGAGATATTTTGGTATAGGCATGCAATGTGAAATAAGCACATCACAGAAAATGGGGTATCCATCCTCTCAAGTATTTGTCCATTGAGTTACAAACAATTCAATTACACTCTTTATTTTAAAATGTACAACTATTATTGCCTACAGTCACCTAGTTGTGCTATCAAATAGTAGGTCTTATTTATTTTTTTAACTATTTTTTGTACCCATTAACTATCCCTGCCTTCCCCACTTTGGCCTCCCACTATATTTCTGAGACTCTGGTAACCATCCTTCTATTATCTATGTCCATTAGTTCAGTGGTTTTGAGCCTTAGGTCCCACAAATAAGTAAGAACATGTGATGTTTGTCTTTCTGGGCCTGGATTATTTCACTTAACAAAATGATCTCCAGTTCCATCCATGCTGTTGCAAATAAATGAATTCCATTCTTTTTATGGCTAGATAGTGCTCCATTGTGTACACATAACATATTTTCCTTATCCATTAATCAGTTGATGAACACTTAGCTTGCTTTGAAATATTACCTATTGTAAACTGCTACAACAAACATAAGAGTGCAGATATCTCTTCAATATACTAATTTCCTTTCTTTTGGGCATATACCAGGCAGTGGAATTGCTGGATCATATGGTAACTCAGAATTTAGTGTTTTGAAGAGCCTCCAAACTGTTCTCCAGAGTGATTGTATTAATTGATATTTCCACCAGTAGGGTACAAGGGTTCTCCTTTTTTCACGTTATCGCCAGCATGTTATTGCCTGTCTTTTGAATATAAGCCATTTTAAACTGGTGTAAAATGGTATCTCATTGTACTTTGATTTGCATTACTCTGATGATCAATGATGTTGAGCACATTTTCATATGTCTATATACCATTTACATGCCTTCTTTTGAGAAAGGTCTATTCAAATCTTTAAGCCATTTTTTGATAAGATTATTACATTTTTTTCCAATAGAGCTGTTTAAGCTCCTTATATATTCTGGTTATTAATACCTTGTCAAATGGGTAGTTTGCAAATATTTTCTCTCATTCTGTCAAGTGTCTATTCACTTTGTTGACTGTATTCCTTACTATGCAGAAGCTTTATAACTTGATGTAATCCAATTTGTCCATTTTTTGTTTAGTTTACTTGTGCTTGTGGGGTATTGTTTAAGACATTTTTACCCTGACAAATGTTGTGAAAATTAGTATATTGAAGAGATATCTGCACTCTTATGTTTGTTGTAGCACGTTTACAATAGGTAATGTTGCTGGCCTCATAAAATGAGTTAGGGAAGATTCCCTCTTTTTCTATTGATTGGAATAGTTTCAGAAGGAATGGTACCAGCTCCTCTTTGCACCTCCGGTAGAATTCGGCTGTGAATCCATCTGGTCCTGGACTATTTTTGGTTGTTAGGCTATTAATTATTACCTCAATTTCAGAGCCAGTTATTGGTCTATTCAGAGATTCAACTTCTTCCTGGTTTATTCTTGGGAGGGTGTATGTGTCCAGGAATTTATCCATTTCTACTAGATTTTCTAGTTTATTGTGGGATTGATGGTCATATCCTCTTTACTATTTTTTATTGCGTCTATTTGATTCTTCTCTTTTTTATCCTTTATTAGTCTTGCTACTGGTCTATCAATTTTGTTGATCTTTTCAAAGAAACAGCTCCTGGATTCATTGATTTTTTTGAGGGATTTTTTTGTGTCTCTATCTTCTTCAGTTCTGTTCTGATCTTAGTTATTTCTTGCCTTCTGCTAACTTTTGAATGCGTTTGCTCTTGCTTCTCTAGTTCTTTTAATTGTGATGTTAGGGTGTCCATTTTAGATCTTTCCTGCTTTCTCTTGTGGGCATTTAGTGCTATAAATTTCCCTCTACACACTGCTTTGAATGTGTCCCAGAGATTCAGGTATGTTATGTCTTTGTTCTCCTTGGTTTCAAAGAACATCTTTTTCTCTGCCTTCATTTCATTATTTACCCAGTAGTCATTCAGCAGCAGGTTGTTCAGTTTCCATGTAGTTGTGTGGTTTTGAGTAAGTTTCTTAATCCTGAGTTCTAATTTGATTGCACTGTGGTCTGAACATCAGTTTGTCGTGATTTCTGTTCTTTTACATTTGCTGAGGAGTGCTTTACTTCCAATTACATAGTCAATTTTAGAATAAGTGTGATGTGGTGCTGAGAAGAATGCATAATCTGTTGATTTGGGGTGGAGAGTTCTGTAGATGGTTAGGTCTGCTTAGTGCAGAGCTGAGTTCAAGTCCTGGGTATGTTTGTTAACCTTCTCTCTCATTGCCCTGTCTAATATTGACAGTGGGGAGTTAAAGTCTCCCATCATTATTGTCTACAAGTCTAAGTCTCTTTGTAGGTCTATAAGGACTTGCTTTATGAATCTGGGTGCTCCTGTATTGGGTGCATATATATTTAGGATAGTTAGCCCTTCTTGTTGAATTGATCCCTTTACCATTATGTAATGGCCTTCTTTGTCTCTTTTGATCTTTGTTTGTTCTGTTTTATCAGAGACTAGGATTGCAACCCCTGCTTCTTTTTTTCTCTCCATTTGCTTGGTAGATCTTCCTCCATCCCTTTATTTTGAGCCTATGTGTGTCTCTGCATGTGAGATGGGTTTCCTGAATACAGCACACTCATGGGTCTTGACTCTATCCAATTTGCCAGTCTGTGACTTTTAATTGGGGCATTTAGCCCATTTACATTTAAGGTTAATACTCTTATGTGTGAATTTGGTCCTGTCATTATGATGTTAGCTCATTATTTTGCTCTTTAGTTGATGCAGTTTCTTCCTAGCCTCGATGGTCTTTAAAATTGGCATGTTTTTGCAGTGACTGGTACCAGTTGTTCCTTTCCATGTTAGTGCTTCCTTCAGGAGCTCTTGTAGGGCAGGCCTGGTGGTGACAAAATCTCTCAGCATTTGCTTGCCTGTAAAGGATTTTATTTCCCTTTCACTTATGAAGCTTAGTTTGGCTGGATATGCAATTCTGGGTTGAAAATTCTTTTCTCTAAGAATGTTGAATATTGGCCCCCACTCTCTTCTGGCTTGTAGTGTTTCTGCAAAGAGATCCACTGTTAGTCTGATGGGCTTCCCTTTGTGGGTCACCTGATCTTTCTCTCTGGCTACCCTTGACATTATTTCCTTCATTTCATCCTTGGTGAAGGTGATGATTATGTGTCTTTGTGTTGCTCTTCTCGATGAGCAACTTTGTTATGTTCTCTGTATTTCCTGAATTTGAATGTTTGCCTGCCTTGCTATGTTGGGGAAGTTTTCTTGGATAATATCCTGAAGTGTGTTTTCCAACTTGGTTCCATTCTCTCCTCACTTTCAGGTACACCAATCAAACATATATTTTGTCTTTTCACATAGTCTCATATTTCTTGGAGGCTTTGTTCATTTCTTTTTATTGTTTTTTCTCTAATCTTGTGTTCTCACCTTGTTTCATTAATTTGATATTCAATCACTGATATCCTTTCTTCCACTTGATTGAATCAGCTATTGAAGCTTGTGCATGTGTCACAAAGTTCTCATGCCATGGTTTTCAGCTCCATCAGGTCATTTAAGGTGTTCTCTACATTGTGTATACTAGTTAGCCATTCATCTAACCATTTTTCAAGGTTTTTAGCTTCCTTGTGATGGGTTAGAACATGCTCCTTTAGCTCAGAAGTTTGTTATTACCAACCTTCTGAAGCCTACTTCTATCAACTTGTCAAGGTCTTTCTCCATCCAGCTTTGTTCCATTGCTGGTGAGGAGCTGCAATCCTTTGGAGGAGAAGAGGCGCTCTGATTTTTAGAATTGTCAGGTTTTCTGCTCTGGTTTTTTCCCATCTTTGTGGTTTTATCTACTTTTGGTCTTTGATGGTGACCTACAGATGTTGTTTTCATGTGGATGTCCTTTTTGTTGATGTTGATGCTATTCCTTTCTGTTTGTTAGTGTTCCTTCTAACAGTCAGTTCCCTCAACTGCCGGTCTGTGAGAGTTTGCTGGAGGTCCACTCCAGATGCTGTTTGCCTGTGTATTACCAGAGGAGGCTGCAGAACAGCAAATATTGCTGCCTGATTCTTCCTCTGGCGGCTTTGTCCTGGAGGGTCACCCACCAGTATGAGGTGTCTGTCAGCCCCTACTGGCAGGTGTCTCCCAGTTAGGCTGCATGGGGGTCAGGGACCCACCTGAGGAGGCACTCCATCCATTCTCAGCACTTAAACACCATGCTGGGAGAACCACTGCTCTCTTCAGAGCTGTCAGACAGGGACGTTTAAGTCTGCAGAAGTTTCTGCTGCCTTTTGTTCAGCTATGCCCTGCCCATCGAGGTGGAGTCTATAGAGGCAGTAGACTTTGCTGAGTTGCATTGTGCTCTGCCCAGTTTGAGCTTCCCGGAAGCTTTGTTTACCTATTCAAGCCTCAGCAATGGCAGACGCCCTTCCCCCCATGAGGCCGCAGTCTTGCAGGTCAATCTCAGACTGCTGCACTAGCAGTGAGCAAGTCTCTGTGGGTGTGGGACCCACTGAGTCAGGCAAAGGAGAGAATCCTCTGGTCTGCCAGTTGTTAAGACTGTGGGAAAATCACCATATTTGGGTGGGAGTTTCCCATTTTTCCAGACAGTCTGTCTCAGCTTCCCTTGGCTGGGAAAATGAAATCTTCAGACCGCTTTCACTTCCCAGGTGCGGAGACACCCTACCCTGCTTTGGCTCATCCTTCGTGGGCTACACCCACTGTCCAACCAGTCCCAGTGAGATGAACCAGGTACCTCAGTTGGAAATGCAGAAATCACCCATTTTCTGCATTGATCACGCTGAGAGGTGCATACCAGAGCTGTCCCTATTTAGACATTTTGGAACTGCCTCCTACATTGATACCTCTTCTTATAGTTTTTATGTTGAAATCTATTCTGTCTAGGTACAGCGATTTTTTTCTTTTCTTTTTTTTTTTTGGTTTCCATCAACATGGGATGTCTTTTTCTATTTTTAAATTATCAGTCTATGTGTGTGTTTACAGGTGAAATGTCTTTCTTGTAGGCAACAGATCAATGAGTCTTGATTTTTTCATCCATTTAGACAGTTTATGTCTTTTGTTTGGAAAGTTTAGTCCATTTATATTCAATGCTATTATTTTATTTTATTTTATTATTATTATACCTTAAGTTTCAGGGTACATGTGCACAATGTGCAGGTTTGTTACCTATGTATACATGTGCCATGTTGGTGTGCTGCACCCATTAACTTGTCATTTAGCATTAGGTATATCACCTAATGCTATCCCTCCCCCTTCCCCCACCCCACAACAGTCCCTGGTGTGTGATGTTCCCCTTCTTGTGTCCATGTGTTCTCATTGTTCAATTCCCACCTATGAGTGAGAACATGCAGTGTTTGGTTTTCTGTCCTTGCGATTGTTTGCTGAGAATGATGGTTTCTAGCATCATCTATGACCCTACAAAGGACATGAATTCATCCTTTTTAATGGTTGCATAGTATTCCGTGGTGTATATGTGCCACATTTTCTTAATCCACTCTATCGTTGTTGGACATTTGGGTTTGTTCCAAGTCTTTGCTATTGTGAATACTGCCACAATAAACATATGTGTGCATGTGTCTTTATAGCAGCATGATTCATAATCCTTTGGGTATATACCCAGTAATGGGATGGCTGGGTCAAATGGTATTTCTAGTTCTAGATCCCTGAGGAATTGCCACACTGACTTCCACAATGGTTGAGCTAGTTTACAGTCCCTACAACAGTGTAAAAGAGTTCCTGTTTCTCCACATCCTCTCCAGCACCTGTTGTTTCCTGACTTTTTAAGGATCACAATTGTAACTGGTGTGAGATGGTATCTCATTGTAGTTTTGATTTGCATTTCTCTGATGGCCAGTGATGATGAGCATTTTTTCATGTGTTTTTTGGCTGCATAAATGTCTTCTTTGGAGAAGTGTCTGTTCACTTTGCCCACTTTTTGATGAGGTTGTTTGTTTGTTTCTTGTAAATTTGTTTGAGTTCATTGTAGATTCTGGATATTAGCCCTATATCAGATGAGTAGGTTGCAAAAATTTTCCCCTTTTTGTAGGTTGCCTGTTCACTCTGATGGTAGTTTCTTTGCTGTGCAGCAGCTCTTTAGTTTAATTAGATCCCATTTGTCCATTTTGGCTTTTGTTGTCATTGCTTTTGGTGTTTTAGACATGAAGTTCTTGTGCATGCCTATATCCTGAATGGTATTGCCGAGGTTTTCTTCTAGGGTTTTTATGGTTTTAGGTCTATCATTTAAGTCTTTAATCCATCTTGAATTAATTTTTGTAAAAGGTGTAAGGAAGGGATCCAGTTTTAGCTTTCTACATACGGCTAACCAGTTTTCCCAGCACCATTTATTAAATAGGGAATCCTTTCCCCATTGCTTGTTTTTGTCAGGTTTGTCAAAGATCAGATAGTTGTAGATAAGTGGCATTATTTCTGAGGGCTCTGTTCCATTCCATTGCTCTATATCTCTGTTTTGGTACCAGTACTATGCTGTTTTGGTTACTGTGGCCTGTAGTATGGTTTGAAGTCAGGTAGCATGATGCCTCCAGCTTTGTTCTTTTGGCTTAGGATTGACTTGGCAATGCCAGCTGTTTTTTGGTTCCATATGAAGTTTAAAGTAGTTTTTTCCAATTCTGTGAAGAAAGTCATTGGTAACTTGATGGGGATGGCATTGAATCTATAAATTACCTTGGGAGGTATGGCCATTTTCAGGATATTGATTCTTCCTACCCATGAGCATGGAATGTTCTTCCATTTGTTTGTATCCTCATTTATTTCATGGAGCAGTGGTTTGTAGTTCTCCTTGAAGAGGTCCTTCACATCCATTGTAAGTTGGATTCCTAGGTATTTTATTCTCTTAGTAGCAATTGTGAATGGGAGTTCACTCATGATTTGCCTCTCTGTTTGTCTGTTATTAGTGTATAAGAATGCTTGTGATTTTTGCACATTGATTTTGTATCCTGAGACTTTGCTAAAGTTGCTTGTCAGCTTAAGGAGATTTTGGTCTGAGACAATGGGCTTTTCTAGATATACAGTCATGTCATCTGGAAACAGGGACAATCTGACTTCCTCTTTTCCTAATTGAATGTCCTTTACTTCTTTCTCCTGCCTGATTGCCCTGGCCAGAACTTCCAACACTATGTTGAATAGGAGTGGTGAGAGAGGGCATCCCTGTCTTATGCCAGTTTTCAAAGGGAATGCTTCCAGTTTTTGCCCATTCAGTATGATATTGGCTGTGGGTTTGTCATAGATAGCTCTTATTATTCTGAGATACGTCCCATCGATACCTAATTTATTGAGAGTTTTTAGCATGAAGGGCTGTTGAATTTTGTCAAAAGCCTTTTCTGCATCTATTGAGATAATCATGTGGTTTTTGTCTTTGGTTCTGTTTATATGCTGGATTACATTTATTGATTTGCCTATGTTGAACCAGCCTTGCATCCCAGGGATGGAGCCCACGTGATCATAGTGGATAAGCTTTTTGATGTGCTGCTGGATTCGTTTTGCCAGTATTTTATTGAGGATTTTTGCATCAATGTTCATAAGGATATTGGTCCAAAATTCTCTTTTTTGGTTGTGTCTCTGCCAGGCTTTGGTATCAGGATGATGCTGGCCTCATAAAATGAGTTAGGGAGGATTCCCTCTTTTTGTGTTGATTGGAATAGTTTCAGAAGGAATGGTACCAGCTCCTCCTTTTAGCTCTGGGAGAATTTGGCTGTGTATCCATCTGGTCCTGGACTTTTTTTGGTTGGTAAGGTATTAATTATTGCCTCAATTTCAGAGCTTGTTATTGGTCTATTCAGAGATTCAACTTCTTGGTTTAGTTTTGGGAGGGTGTATGTGTCAAGGAATTTATCCATTTCTTCTAGATTTTCTAGTTTATTTGCATAGAGGTGTTTATAGTGTTCTCTGATGGTAGTTTGTATTTCTGTGGAATCAATGGTGTTATCTCCTTTATCATTTTTTATTGCATCTATTTGATTCTTCTCTCTTTTATTCTTTATTAGTCTTGCTAGCGGTGTATCAATTTTGTTTATCTTTTCAAAAAACGAGCTCCTGGATTTATTGATTCTTTGAAGGGTTTTTTTGTGTCTCTATTTCCTTCAGTTTTTCTCTGATCTTAGTTATTTCTTGCCTTCTGCTAGCTTTTGAATGTGTTTGCTCTTGCTTCTCTAGTTCTTTTAATTGTGATGTTAGGGTGTCAATTTTAGATCTTTCCTGCTTTCTCTTGTGGACATTTAGTGCTATAAATTTCCCTCTACACACTGCTTTGAATGTGTCCCAGAGATTCTGGTATGTTGTGTCTTTGTTCTCATTGGTTTCAAAGAACATCTTTATTTCTGCCTTCATTTCACTATGTACCCAGTAGTCATTCAGTAGCAGGTTGTTCAGTTTCCATGTAGTTGAGCGGTTTTGAGTGAGTTGCTTAGTCCTCAGTTCTAGTTGGATTGCACTGTGGTCTGAGAGATAGTTTGTTATAATTTCTCTTCTTTTCCATTTGCTGAAGAGTGCTTTACTTCCAACTATGTGGTCAATTTTGGAATAGATGTGGTGTGGTGCTGAAAAGAATGTATATTTTGTTGATTTGTGTGGAGAATTCTGTAGATATCTATTAGGTCCGCTTAGTGCAGAGCTGAGTTTAATTCCTGGATATCCTTGTTAACTTTCTGTCTCGTTGATCTGTCTAATGTTGATAGTGGGCTCTTACAGTCTCCAATTATTATTGTGTGGGAATCTAAGTCTCTTTCTAGGTCACTAAGGACTTGCTTTATGAATCTGGGTGCTCCTGTATTGGGTGCATATATATTTAGGTTGGTTAGCTCTTCTTATTGAATTGATCCCTTTACCATTATGTAATGGCCTTCTTTGTCTCTTTTGATCTTTTTGGTTTAAGGTCTGTTTTATCTGAGACTAGGATTGCAATCCCTGCCTCTTTTTGTTTTCAGTTTTCTTGGTAGATCTTCCTCCATCCCTTTATTTTGAGCCTATGTGTGTCTCTGCACATGAGATGGGTTTCCTGAATACAGCACACTGATGGGTCTTGACTCTTTACCCAATTTGCCAGTCTGTGTCTTTTCATTGGAGCATTTAGTCCATTTACATTTAAGGTTAATATTGTTATGTGTGAATTTGATCCTGTCATTATGATGTTAGCTGGTTATTTAGCTCATTAGTTGATGCAGTTTCTTCCTAGCCTTGACAGTCTTTACAATTTGGCATGTTTTTGCAGTGGCTGTTAATGGTTGTTCCTTTCCATGTTTAGTGCTTCCTTCAGGAGCTCTTTTAGGGCAGGCCTGGTGGTGACAAAATCTCTCAGCATTTGCTTGTCTGTTAAGGATTTTATTTCTCCCTCTCTTATGAAGCTTAGTTTGGCTGGATATGAAATTCTGGGTTGAAAATTCTTTTCTTTAAGAATGTTGAGTATTGGCCCCCACTCTCTTCTGGCTTGTAGAGTTTCTGCCTAGAGATCAGCTGTTAGTCTGATGGGCTTCCCTTTGTGGGTAACCCGACCTTTCTCTCTGGGTGCCCTTAACATTTTTTCCTTCATTTCAACTTTGGTGAATCTGACAATTATGTGTCTTGGAGTTGCTCTTCTCCAGGAGTATCTTTGTTGTGTTCTCCATATTTCCTGAATTTGCATGTTGGCCTGCCTTGCTAGATTGGTGAAGTTCTCCTGGATAGTATCTTACAGAGTGTTTCCAACGTGGTTCCATTCTCCCCGTCACTTTCAGGTACACCAATCAGACATAGATTTAGTCTTTTCACATAGTCCCATATTTCTTGGAGGCTTTGTTCATTTCTTTTTATTCTTTTTTCTCTAAACTTCTCTTCTCGCTTCATTTCATTCATTTCATCTTCCATCACTGATACCCTTTCTTCCAGTTGATCGCATCTGCTACTGAGGCTTCTGCATTCATCATGTAGTTCTCGTGCCATGGTTTTCAGCTCCGTCAGGTCCTTTAAGGACTTCTCTGCATTGGTTATTCTAGTTAGCCATTTGTCTAATTTTTTTTCAAGGTTTTTAACTTCTTTGCCATTGTTTCGAACTTCCTCCTTTAGCTCAGAGTAGTTTGATCTTCTGAAGCTTTCTTCTCTCAACTCGTCAAAGTCATTCTCCGTCCATGTTTTTTCCATTGCTGGTGAGGAGCTCTGTTCCTTTGTAGGAGGAGAGGTGCTCTGATTTTTAGAGTTTCTGGTTTTTCTACTCTCTTTTTTCCCCATCTTTTTGGTTTCATCTACCTTTCGTCTCAGATGATGGTGACGTACAGATGAGTTTTTGGTGTGGATGTCCTTTCTGTTTGTTAGTTTTCCTTGTAACAGTCAGGACCCTCAGCTGCAGGTCTGTTGGAGTTTGCTGAAGGTCCACTCCAGACCCTGTTTGCCTGGGTATCAGCAGCGGTGGCTGCAGAACAGCAGATATTGGTGAATCGCAAATGCTGCTGCCTGACCGTTCCTCTGGAATTTTTGTGTCAGAGGAGTACCCAGCCATGTGAGGTGTCAGTCCACCCCTACTTGGGGGTGACTCTCAGTTAGGCTACTTGGGGGTCAGGTACCCACTTGAGGAGGCAGTCTGCTCATTCTCAAATCTCCAGCTGCCTGCTGGGAGAACCACTAATCTCTTCAAAGCTGTCAGACAGGGACATTTAAGTCTGCAGAGGTTACTGCTGCCTTTTGTTTGTCTGTGCGCTGCCCCCAGAGCTGTAGCCTACAGAGGCAGGCAGGCCTCCTTGAGCTGTAGTGGGCTCCACCCAATTCGAGCTTCCTGGTTGCTTTGTTTACCTACTCAAGCCTTGGCAATTGTGGGCGCCCCTCCCCCAGCCTCTCTGCTGTCTTGCAGTTTGATCTCAGACTGCTGTGCTAGCAATGAGCGAGGTTGTGTGGGCTTAGGACCCTCCAAGCCAGGTGCAGGATATAATCTCGTGGTGTGCCATTTGTTAAGCCTGTTGGAAAAGTGCAGTATTTGGGTGGGAGTGACCCGATTTTCCAGGTGCCATCTGTCACCCCTTTCTTTGACTAGGAAAGTGAATACCCTGACCACTTGTGGTTCCTGGGTGAGGTGATGCCTCGCCCTGCTTCGGCTCATGCATGGTGCCCTGCACCCACTGTCCTGCACCCACTGTCCAGCACTGCCCAGTGAGAAGAACCTGGTACCTCAGTTGGAAATGCAGAAATCACCCTTCTTCGGCATCACTCAGGCTGGGAGCTGTAGGCTGGAGCTGTTCCTATTCGGCCATCTTGGCTCCACCCTCTCAATGTGATTATTGATAAAACTTACTCCTGCCATTTTTTATTTGTTTTCTGATTGTGAGGTGGTTTTGTTTTCTTGTTTCTTTCCTTCCTGTCTTTTTTATTGAATATAATTTTCTCTGGTAATATGATACAATTCCTTGCTTTTTATTTTGGTGTACATTGTATGTTTTTTGTTTGAGGTTACCCTGAGGATTGCAAATACTTTATTATAATCCATTGTTTCAACCTGATAACAACAAAACTGTTTGTAAAAACAAACAAAAAGAAAACTAATAAAAACTCAATGCTTTTACAGTAACCATAACGGCATGCTACTGGTACCAAAACAGAGATATAGACCAATGGAACAGAATAGAGCCCCTGGAAATAATACCACCCATCTACAACCATCTGATCTTTGACAAACCAGACAAAAACAAGAAATGGGGAAAGGACTCCCTATTTAATAAATGGTCCTGGGTAATCTGGCTAGCCATATGTAGAAAGCTGAAACTGGATCCCTTCCTTACACCTTATACAAAAATTAATTCAAGATGGATTAAAGACTTAACTCTTAGACCTATAACCATAAAAGCCCTAGAAGAAAACCTAGGCAATACCATTCAGGACATAGGCATGGGCAAGGTCTTCATTACTAAAACACCAAGAGCAATGACAACAAAAGCCAAAATTGACGAATGGGACCTAATTAAACTAAAAGGCTTCTGCACAGTAAAATAAACTGTCATCAGAGTGAACAGGCAACCTACAGAATGGGAGAAAATTTTTGCAATCTACTCATCTGAAAAAGGGCTAATATCCAGAATATACAAAGAACTTAAAGAAATTTACAAGAAAAAAACAAACAACCCCATCAGAAAGTGGGTGAAGGATATGAACAGACACTTCTCAAAGGAAGACATTTATGCTGCCAAAAAACACATGAAAAAATGTTCATCATCACTGGCCATCAGAGAAATGCAAATCAAAACCACAATGAGATACCATCTCACACCAGTTACAATTGTGATCCTTATAAAGTCAGGAAACAACAGGTGCTGGAGAGGGTGTGGAGAAATAGGAACACTTTTACACTGTTGGTGGGACTGTAAACTAGTTCAACCATTGTGGAAAACAGTGTGGTGATTCCTCAGGGATGTAGAACTAGAAATATCATTTGACCCAGCAATCCCATTACTGGGCATATACCCAAAGGATTATAAATCATGCTTCTATAAAGACACATGCACACGTATGTTTATTTCAGCACTATTCACAATAGCAAAGGCTTGTAACCAACCCAAATGTCCATCAATGATAGACTGGATTAAGAAAATGTGGCACATATGCACCATGGAATACTATGCCTCCATAGAAAAGGATGAGTTCATGTCCTTTGTAGGGACATGGATGAAGCCAGAGACCGTCATTCTGAGCACACTATTGCAAGGACAGAAAACCAAACACAGCATATTCTCACTCATAGGTGGGAGTTGATCAATGAGAACCCTTGGACACAGGGTGGGGAACGTCACACACTGGGGCCTGTCGTGGGGTGAGGGGAGGGAAGAGGGATAGCATTAGGAGATATACCTAATATAAATGACGAGTTAATGGGTGCAGCACAACAACATGGCACATGTATGCATGTGTAACAAACATGCATGTTGTGCACATGTACCCTAGAAGTTAAAGTATAATTAAAAAAAAAACTCAGTGCCTTAACTTTGTCCCCCAGCTTTTTACCTTTTTGTTTTTTCTATTTATATTTAATTATACTACTATGTTTTGAAAACTTGTTGTAGTTATTATTTTTGATTGGCTCATCATTTAATCTTTTTACTTAGGATTTAATCTTTTTACTTAGGATAAAGGCAGTTTACACACCACTGGTTTAGTGTTATAATATGCTGTGTTTTTCTGTGTACTAACTATTTTTTTCAAGTTTTATTTGAAGTCCTGGGGTACATGTGCAGGATGTGTAGGTTTGTTATATAGGTAAACGTGTGCAATGGTAGTTTGCTGCATAGATGAATCCATCACCTAGGTATTAAGTTCAGCATCAATTAGCTATTCTTTTTGATGTTCTTCCTCTCCCCACTTCCTTCTGACAGGCCCCAGTGTGTGTTCTTTTCCCATATATCTGTGTGTTATCGTTCAGTTCCCACTCATAAGTGAAAACGTATGGTGTTTGGTTTTCTGTTCCCATGTTAGTTTGCAGAGAATAACAGCTTCCAGCTCCATACATGTCCACACAAATGACCTAATCTCATTCCTTTTTATTGCTGTGTTGTATTCTATGCTGTATATATACCATATTTTTAAAATTCATTCTAACATTTATGGGCATTTGGGTGAATTCCATGTCTTTGCTATTGTGAATAGGGCTTAAATGAACACACACATGCATGTATGTTTGTAATAGAATAACCTATATTCCTTTGGTTATATATTCAGTAATGGGATTGCTGAGTCCATTGTATTTCTGACTCTAGGTCTTTGAGGAATCACCACACTGTCTTTCACAATGGTTGAACTAATTTACACTTCCACCAATAGTTTAAGAGCATTTTTTTCTCTGCAACCTGGCCAGCATCTGTTGTTTTTTGACATTTAATAATTGCCATTCTGACTGGTGTGAGATGGTATCTCATTGTGCTTTTGAGTTGCATTTCTCTAATAATTGGTGATGCTTAGCTTGTTTTATATGTTTGTTGGCTGCATGTATGCCTTTTATTGAAAAGTGTCTGTTCATTTTCTTTGCCCACTTTTTAGTGGGGTTGTTTGTTTTTTTTCTATTAGATTTGTTTAAGTTCCTTGTAGATTCTGGATATTAGATCTTTGTCAGATGGATAGGTTGCAAATTTTTTCTCCTATTCTGTAGGTGGTCTCTTCACTTTGATGATAGTTTCTTTTGCTGTGCAGAGCTCTTTAATTTAATTAGATTCTATCTGTCAATTTTCATTTTTGTTGCAATTGATTTTGGCATTTACATCATGAAATATTTGCCCATGTTTATGTCCTGAATGGTATTGCCCAGATTCTCTTTTTGGCTTTTTATAGTTTCGGGTTTTACATTTAAGTCTTTCATCTATCATGAGTTAATTTTTATATAAGATGTAAAGAAGGAGCCCAGTTTCAATTTTCTACATTTGGCTAGTCAGTTCTTCTAGCCTCATTTATTAAATAGAATATCTTTTCCCAATAGCTTGTTTTTGTCAGGTTTGTCAAAGATCAGATGGTTGTAGGTGTGCAGTTTTATTTCTTATTTTTCTATTCTGTTCTATTAATCTATGTATCTGTTTTTGTACCAGTACCATGCTGTTTTGCTTACTGTAGCCTTGTAGTATAGTTAGAAGTCGGGTAGTGTGATGCTTCTAGCTGTGTTCTGTTTGCTTAGGACTGTCCTGGTTATTCGTGCTCTTTTTTGGTTCCATATGAATTTTGAAATAGTTTTCTCTAATTCTATGAAGAATATCAGTGGTAGTTTAGTGGGAATAGCATTGAATTTATAAATTACTTTGGGCAGTATGGCCATTTTTATAATACTGATACTTTTTATCCATGAGCATGAAATGTTTTTCCATTTCTTTGTGTCCTCTCTGATTTCCTTGAGCAATGGTTTCTAATTCTCCTCGAAGAGGTCCTTCATTTTCTTGTTAGCTGTATTCATAGGTATTTTATTCTCTTTGTAGCAATAGTGGATGGGAGTTAATTCATGATTTGGCTCTCTGCTTGCTTGTTTGTTGTTGATGTTCAGAAATTCTTGTAATTTTTGCACATTGATTTTTATCTTGAGACTTTGCTGAAGTTTTTTGTCAGCTTAAGAAGTTTTTAGGCTAAGACTATGGGATTTTCTAGATATAGAATTATGTCATATGCAAATAAAGATAATTTGACTTTCTTCCTTTTTATTTGAATATCCTTTATTTCTTTCTCTTGCCTGATTGCCCTGGCCAGAAATTCAAATACTGTTGAATAGGAGTGGTGGTAGAGGACAGTCTTGTCTTGTGCTGGTTTTCAAGGGGTATGCTTCCAACTTTTGCCCATTCAGTATAATATTGGCTGTGGAATTGTCACATATGGCTTTTATTATTCTGAGGTATGTTTCTTCACAACCTAGTTTATTGAGAGTTTTTTTTTTTTTTACATGAAGGGATGTTGAATTTTATCAATGGTCTTTTCTGCATCTATTGAGGTAATCATGTGGTTTTTGTCTTTAGTTCTGTTTATGTCATGAATTACATTAATTGATTTGCATATGTTGAACCAATTTTGCATGTTGGGAATTAAGCCAAGTTTATCGTGGTTGACATGTTTTTTGATGTGATGCTGGATTTGGTTTTCCAGTATTTTATTGAAGATTTTTGTGCCAGTGTTCATCAGGGATATTGGCCTGAAGTTTTTTTTTTTTTTTTTTTTTTTGTATCTGCTAAGTTTTGGTATCAGGATAATGCTGGCCTCATAAAGTGATTTAGGGAGGAGTCCCTCCTTTTCAATTGCTTGGAATAGTTTCAGTAGAAATGTTACCATCTCTTCTTTGTATATCTTGTAGGACTCAGCTGTAAATCCGTCTGGTCCTGCATTTTTTTGTTTGTTTGTTTGTTAGGCTATTTATTACCACCTCAGTTTCAGAACTTGTTATTGATTTATTCAGGAATTCAGTTTCTTCATGATTCAGTCTTGGGAGGGTATATGTATCCAGTAATTTATTAATTTCTTCCTGGATTTTCTGGCTTATGTGCATAGAAGTGTTTATAGTATTTTCTGATGATTGTTTATGTATTTCTGTGGAGTCAGTGATAATATTCCCCTTATCATTTCTGATTGTGTCTATTTGATTCTTCTCTTTTTTCTTCTTTATTAGCATAGCTAGCTGTCTATCTATTTTATGAATTTTTTTTTCAAAATACTAGCTCCTGGATTGGTTGTTTTTTTGCAGGGATATTTATGTCTCTATCTCCTTCAGTTCCTATCTGATCTTGGTTATTTCTTGTCTTCTGCTAACTTTGGGGTTTGTTTGCTCTTGGCTCTCTAGTTCTTTTAGTTGTGATGTTAGATTGTTGATTTTAGATCTTTATAGATTTTTAATGTGGGCATTTAGGGCTGTAAATTTTCCTCTTAACACTGCTTTAGATGCATTCCAGAGATTCTGGTACATTATCTCTTTGTTTTCAGTAGTTCTGAAGAACTTCTTGATTTCTTCCTTAATTTCCTTATTTACCCAGGAGTTATTCAGGAGTGGGTTGTTCAATTTCTATGTATTTGTGTAGTATTGGGTGAATTTTTTAGTCTTGTGTTGTAGTTTGATTGCACAGTGGTGTGAGAGACTGTTATAATTTCAGTTATTTTGCATTTATTTAGGAGTGTTTTTCTTCTTATTATATGAGCAATTTTAGAGTAACTGCCATGCGACAATGAGAAGAGTGTATATTCTTTTTTTTTTTTTTGAGATAGGGGTGTGGAGAGTTCTATAGATATCTATCAGGTCCTCTTTATCCAGAGCTGAGTTCAGGTCCTGAATATCTTTGTTAATTTTCCATCTTGATGATCTGTCCAGTATTGTCATTTGGGTGTTAAAGTCCCCCATTATTATTGTTTGGGAGTCTAAGTCTCTTTGTAGGTGTCTAAGAACCTGCTTTATGAATCTGGGTGTTCTTGTATTGGGTGTATATAAATTTAGGATAGTTAGCTCTTCTTGTTGAATTGCTTTCCTTAAGTATCAAGCTGATTGTTTGTCATATCTTCAAGTACAGTCAGAGCTTAGCAACTTGTTGAATAAAATATTAGAAATGTCAAAAAGGCAGACTAAATTTCAAACTAGAAAAAAATCCATTCAATTATTGCATTCAGTTTTTGAAACAGTTACTAACATGACAACAGATTTGGTTTCAGGTGCTTTTGTATACACTCACACTCACAAGAGGCACTCCAGCCACTGGTCTTCTTTGCAATACAAGACTGTATAGTCAGAGATGGCATTTTCCAAGCCAAACTTTAAATAGATTTTAAAAAGTAAATTTTAATTTTACAGAAATGCTACTTCAAAAAATGTTTCCTCTCACTCCCTCATCTCTTATACTAAAAAGTGTAAATTTTTTATTTCTTCCAAGCTAAATCCAAAGCCTCAAAATTGATTCCTGGAAAAAAATCTCTGCAAATAATAATTAAAAACAGAAATATAGAAAATTATACTTTTTATCTATGTACGTGTGGATAAATAGATAAAGTAATGGATAGCTAGATATAGATAGACAGGTCGATGATAGATAGATAGATAGATAGATAGATAGATAGATAGATGATAGGAATCCTGCAGCCTTTAAAAATCACATTAAAGGTGAATTTTTGGGATCATATCTGATATGGTTTGGCTGTGTCCTTACCAAAATCTTATCTTAAATTTTATTCCCATCATCTCCACTTGTCATAGGAGGGACCTGGTGGAAGGTAATTAAATCATGGGGGAAGTTACCTCATGCTATTCTCATGATAGTGAGTGAGTTTTCTTGAGATCTGATGGTTTTATAAGAGACTTTTCCCCCTTTGCTTGGCACTTCTCTTTCCTGCCACAATGTGAAGGAGGACATGTTTGCTTTCACTTCCACCATGATTGTAAGTTTCCTGAGTCCTTCCCAGCCCTGCAAAACTGTGAGTCAATTAAACTTCTTTTCTTTATAACTTACCCAGTTGTGGGCAGCTCTTTATAGCAGCATGAGAATGAATTAATATAGTAAATTGGAACTGAGGGAGCGGGACGCTGATGTTAGGCTACGCAAAAATGTGGAAGTGACTTTTTAACTGGGTCACAGGCAGAGGTTGAAGCAGTTTGGAAGGCTCAGAAGAAGACAGAAATATGTGGCAGAGTTTGAAACTTCCTAGAGACTTGTTGAATGACTTTGACCAAAATGCTGATAGTGATATGGACAATAAAGTCCTGGCTGAGGTGGTCTCAGATGGAGATGAGGAACTTGTTGGCAACAAGCACAGGTGACTGTTGTGATGCTTTAGTAGAGACTGACAGCATTTTGCCCCAGCCCTAGAGATCTGTGGAACTTTGAACTTGAGAAAGGTGATTTAGGGTATCTGGTGGAAGAAAGTTCTAAGTGGCAAAGCATTCAAAAGGAAGCAGAGTGTAATAGTTTGGAAAATTTGCAGCCTGATGATGAGATAGATAGAAAAGAAAAACCAATTTTCTGGGGAGAAATTCAAGTTAGCTGTAGAAATTTGCATCAATAACAAGAAGCTAAATGTTAATCTCCAAGAAAATATCTACAGGGAATGTCAGAGACCTTTATGACAGACCCTCCCATCACAAGCATTAGGAGATATAATGTTAAATGGCGAGTTGATGGGTGCAGCACACCAACATGGCACATGTATACATATGTAACTAACCTGCACGTTGTGTACATGTACCCTAAAATTTAAAGTATAATAAAAAAAAATCTTGGGATACCAGCAACAAAAAAGAAAGGATTATAAAACCAGCAAGAGGAAAAAAAACCAAATAGCATACAATAGAGATTCAACACATCTGGCAGCAGACTTTTCAGTGGAAACCTTACAGTCCAGGAGAGTGTGTCATAGCATATTTAAAGAGCTGAAGAAAAAACAAAAACAAACAAACAAAAAAACTTTTGCCCTAGAAGAAGATATCTGGTGAAAACATTCTTCAACCCCAAAGGAGAAATAAAAACTTTTTCAGACAAACAAAAGCTGAGGGATTACATCAGCACCAGATTTGTCCTAAAAACAAATGCTGAAAAACGTTCTTCAATCTGAAAGCAAAGGATTTCAATGAGAAAGAATAAATTATCTAAAGATACAGAACTCACTAGTAATAGTCAGCACACAGAATATTATAACACTGTAATTGTGGTGTATAAATACTAACATCTTAAGTAGAAAGACTAAATGATGAACCAACAAAAAAAAATGACTACAACATCTTGCAACAAGAAGTTAAAAAGTGAGAGGATAAAGTTGAAGTGTAGAGTTTTTATTAGTGTTTTTTGCATGTTTTTTTATTTGTTTCTTTATGCAATTAGTGTTAAGTTGTCATCAGTTTGAAATAATGAGTTGTAAGATAGGAATTGCAAGTTTCAGAGTAACCTCAAATCAAAAAACATACAATAGATACAAAAATAAAAATAAAAAGCAAGAAATTAAATTATACCACCAGAGAAAATTTATCTTCACTGAAAAGAAGACAGGAAGGAAGGAAAGAGGGAAGATAATACCACAAAACATTCAGGAAACTAACAAAATGGCAGGAGTAAGTTCCTATTTATAATTAATAACATTGAATGTGAATGGACTAAACTCCCCAATCAAAAGACATAGAGTGGCTTAATGCATGAAAGAACAAGCCCTTACGCTCTATTGCCTACAAGAAACACACTTTGCTTGCAAAGATATGCATAGACTAAAAATAAAGAGGTAGAAAAAGATACTTCATGCCAATGAAAACCAAAACAAGGGCAAGAGTAGCTATTTTGATATCAGAGAAAATAGATTGCAAGGAAAAAACTGTAAAAGATAAAGAAGGTTATTATATAATGCTAAAAGGGTCAATCCAACAACAGGATATAATGGTTGTAAATCTTTATGCACCCAACACTGGAGCACCCAGATATATATAGCAAATATCATTAAAGCTAAAGAAAGAAATATATCTCAATAAAATAATAGCTGTAGATATTACAAACTCAGTGTCAGCATTGGGCACATCTCCCAGACAGAAACTCAACAAAGAAACATCAGACTTAATCTGCACTACACAGCAAATGGACTTAACAGATATTTATAGAACATTTCATCTAATAGCTCTAAAATACACATTCTTCTGCTCAGAACATAGATCATTCTTTTTTTTTTTTTTTTTTGAGACGGAGTCTCGCTGTGTCTCCCAGGTTCATGCCATTCTCCTGCCTCAGCCTCCCAAGTAGCTGGGACTACAGGCGCCCGCCAACACGCCCGGCTAATTTTTTGTATTTTTAGTAGAAACGGGGTTTCACCGTGTTAGCCAAGATGGTCTCGATCTCCTGACCTCGTGATCCGCCCGTCTCGGCCTCCCAAAGTGCTAGGATTACAGGCGTGAGCCACCGCGCCCGGCCAGATCATTCTTAAGGACAAACAATATGTTAGGTGACAAAACAAGGCATAAAACATTAAAAAAATTTAAATATAAGCATTTTCTCTGACCACAATGGAATAAAATGATAAATCAATAACAAGAAGAAATTTGGAAACTAAAAAACATATGGAATCTAAACAATATGCTTTTGAATGACCAGTGGGACAATGAAGACATTATAAGGAAAATTGAAAAATTTCTTGAGACAAAGTATAATGGAAACATCAAAACCTATGGGATACAGCAAAAGCAGTAATAAGAGGAAAGTTTATAGCTGTAAGTGCCTACATCAAAAAAGAAAAAAAAACTTCAAATACACAACTTTAACATTGCATCTCTAAAAATTAGAAAAGCAAGAGCAAACCAAACGCAAAATTATTAAAAGAAAAAAATAAGTATGAGGGCAGAAATAAAATAATTTGAAATGGAGAAAACAACATAAAAGATAAACAAAACAAAAAGTTGTTTTTTTGAAAAGAACAACAAAATTGACAAACATTTAAGGAGACTAAGGAAAAAAGGGAGAAGACTCAAATAAATAATAGCAGAGATTCAAAAGGAGACATTATGACTGATACTGCAGAAATTGAAGGGACATTAGTGGCTACTATGTGCAACAATATGCCAATAAATTGAAAAATCTAGAAAAAATAGACAAATTCCCAAACACACACCACCTACAAGGATTGAACCATGGAGAAATTAGAAACCTAAGCAGACCAATAACAAATAAAAAAATTAAAGCCATAATAAATACTTTCCCAGTGAAGAAAAGCCTGAGATCTGATGGTTTCACTGCTGCATTCTACCAAATAGTTAAAGAAGAAATAATACCAATTCTACTCAAACTATTCTGCAGAATAGTGGAAAAGGGAATACTTCTAAACTCATTCTATGAGGCCAGTATTACCCTGACACCAAAACTGAAGACACATTAAAAAAACAAACAAACTACAGGCCAATATCACTGATGAATAGCGATGCAGAAATTTCCAACAAAATACTAGTAAACCAAATCCAGCAACACATTAAAAAGATCATCCATTATGATCAAGTGAGATTTTTCCCTGAGATGCAAGTATGGCTTAATAAATGTAAAAATGACAAAAACCTTATGATTATTTTAATTGATGCTGAAATAGCATTTGATAAAATTCAACATCCCTTCATGATAAAAACCCTTAAAAAACTGGTTATTGAATAAATACATCTCAACATAATAAAAGCCATATACAATGGACCCATGGCTAGTAGCATACTGAATGGGGAAAAACTGAAAGCTTTTCAGTTTGTAGTAAGTGGCATGATCATAATTCACTGCAGCCTTGACCTCTCAGGCCGAGTGATTCTGCCACACTTAGCATCCAAAGTGTGCGCCACCATGCCTGGCTAATTCTTTTATTTTTCTGTGAGGTGGGATCTCACTATTTTGCCCAGGCTGGTCTTAAAATCCTAGGCTCAAGTGATCCTCCTACCTTGGCCTCCCAAGGTGCTGGGCTTTCAGGTGTGAGCTACCTTGTCTGACCCTAATTCTTGTATTTAACCTACCATTTGTATTTCAATTTTATCAACTGACTCAATAATTTCTTTTTATAGTTTTTCCCTCTCCAGTACAGACTCTGGTTTAGCACAATCAATAAAAGGAAATAGATGAATTGGACTTCATTGAAATTATAAATGTTTGTGTTCCAAAAGACACCACTAGAAAATGGAATGAAAAACAACAGGGAGACAATATTTGTACAGATACTTGCTACAACATGATGAACTTTGAAGGCATACTATGTGAAATAATCCAGTTACAAAATATCACATCATAGATTTTGATTTATATAAAATCCCTGGAATGGGCCAATTAATAGAAATAGAAAATATATTAGTTTTCACCAAGGGCTGAGGGTAGGGATGTAGTGGATGGGGAATGACTACTAAAGAGGTTTCTTTTGGGAATGATGAACGAGTTCTGAAATTAGAAAGTAGTGATGGACCCTAAACCCCATCCCCACCTAAGCCCTGCCACTGGAGTAAGCACACACAAGAAAACCACAGTCTCACTCCCAATGTTCCCCCTCACCTCTTGACATATGTTTACCCCACTTTGCTGCCATGGATCCTGGCATATGTAAGTGAGCATGGATCGTGCTTCCACAGCCCAAAAGAAGCACATAGGTTGGCACTACCGACTGAAATGTTGTGGCCAGTGGGCCAGGAACACATCAGCACCTCCAGTGCTGCAGGTTCCTAACTTTGAGGGCCCAGAGAACAAAGCCAGGGTCCCAGTATCAGGCACACAGAGTAAGAGTATGCAGACCAGGAGTGCTGAGCTGAGTTTTGGTCCCCTAGAATCTTTCAGAAATAAACACAGTTGAGTGAACCTACCTTATACAACAATCAAACCTTCAAGGGCATCAACAAAGAAAAATAATAAAAAAGCCATCCAAAGGAAAACAACTTCAAAGATAGAAGGAACATCAGCTTACACAGATGAGAAATAAAGAACACAAGAACTCTGGCAACTCAAACAGCCAGATGTCTTCTCACATCCAAACAAGTCTATACTTCCCCAGCAATGAATTTTAACCAGGCTGAAATGGCTGAAATAACAAAAATATAATTTAGAATATGGATAGAAAAAAAGTCACGGAGATTCAGGGGAAAATTTAAACAAACCAAAGAAATTTAAGAAATAGAATAAAATAATACAGGAGATGAATAATAAAATGGCCATTAAAAAAACTAAACTGTATGATAGCTAAGAAAAACTCACTTCAAGAATTGTATAATACAATTGCAAGTATTAACAGCCAAATCAACTCAACTGAGGAAAGCATCTCAGAGCTCAAAGGTTAGTTCTCTGAAATAACTCAGTAAGCAAAAATTTTAAAAAATGAAGGAAAAAAAACTCTTCTGAGCAACATGGGATTATGTAAACATACCAAATCTATGACTCATTGGCATCCCTAAAAGAGAAAGAGAGAAAACAAGCAACATGGAAAACATAAGTGAAGATGTCATCCATGAAAATTTCCTCAAACTCACTTGAGAGGCTAACATTCAAATTCAGGAAATGCAGAGAATGCCATCAAGATACTATACAAGATGGCCATCCCCAAGAAAAATATGCATGAGATTCTCCAAAGTCGAAATGGAAGAAAAAAATGTTAAAGGCAGCTAGAGAGGAGGCCACCTAAAAAAGGGAACCCTAACAGGCTAACAGCAGAACTTTCAACAGAAAACCTGCAAGCGAGAACAGGTTGGGTATCTATATAAAGCATACCCAAAGAAAAGAATTCCACCAATAATTTTATATCTAGGAAAACTATGCTTCATAAACAAGAGAGAAATGAAATCCTTTTCAGAAAAGCAAATACTAAGAAAACTTATTATCACCAGACTTACCTTATAAGTGGTTTTTAAGGAAGTGCTAAATATAGAAAGCAAGACTACTGCTGGCCAACATAAAAACACACTTAACTATATAGACAATTGAAACTAAAAAGCAATCACACCATCAAATCTGCAAAATGACCAGCTATCAACACGCTGACAGGAAAAAATCTAGACATAATATTAACGCTGAATATAAATGGGATAAATACCTCAAATTAAAAGGCAGAGTGTCAAGTTGGATAAAGAAGCAAGACCCAACTGTTCACTCTCTTCAAGAGACCCTTCTCACATACAGTGACAACCATAGGTCTCAAGTAAGAAGATGGAGAAAAATACACCAAGCAAACAGAAAACAGAAGAAATGGGCTTCTATTCTAATTTCAAATAAAACAGACTTTGAACCAACAAAAATTTTTATTTATTTATTTATTTTTATTTTTCTTATTATCATTATACTTTAAGTTTTAGGGTACATGTGCACAATGTGCAGGTTAGTTACATATGTAGACATGTGCCATGCTGGTGCGCTGCACCCACTAACTCGTCATCTAGCATTAGGTATATCTCCGAATGCTATCCCTCCCTCCTCTCCCCACCCCACAACAGTCCCCAGAGTGTGATGTTCCCTGTCCTGTGTCCATGTGTTCTCATTGTTCAATTCCCACTTATGAGTGAAAATATGCAGTGTTTGGTTTTTTGTTCTTGTGATAGTTTACTGAGAATGATGATTTCCAATTTCATCCATGTCCCTACAAAGGACATGAACTCATCATTTTTTATGGCTGCATAGTATTCCATGGTGTATATGTGCCACATTTTCTTAATTCAGTCTATCATTGTTGGACATTTAGGTTAGTTCCAACTCTTTGCTATTGTGAATAATGCCACAATAAACATACGTGTGCATGTGTCTTTAGAGCAGCATGATTTATAGTCATTTGGGTATATACCCAGTAATGGGATGGCTGGGTCAAATGGTATTTCCAGTTCTAGATCCCTGAGGAATTGCCACACTGACTTCCATAATGGTTGAACTAGTTTACAGTCCCACCAACAGTGTAAAAGTGTTCCTATTTCTCCACATCCTCTCCAGCACTTGTTGTTTCCTGACTTTTTAATGATTGCCATTCTAACTGGTATGAGATGGTATCTCATTGTGGTTTTGATTTGCATTTCTCTGATGGCCAGTGATGGTGAGCATTTTTCATGTGTTTTTTGGCTGCATAAATGTCTTCTTTTGAGAAGTGTCTGTTCATGTCCTTCACCCACTTTTTGATGGGGTTGTTTGTTTTCTCCTTGTAAATTTGTTTGAGTTCATTGTAGATTCTGGATATTAGCCCTTTGTCAGATGAGCAGGTTGTGAAAATTTTCTCCCATTTTGTAGGTTGCCTGTTCACTCTGATGGTAGTTTCTTTTGCTGTGCAGAAGCTCTTTAGTTTAATTAGATCCCATTTGTCAATTTTGGCTTTTGTTGCCATTGCTTTTGGCGTTTTAGACATGAAGTCCTTGCCCATGCCTATGTCCTGAATGGTAATGCCTAGGTTTTCTTCTAGGGTTTTTATGGTTTTAGGTCTATCATTTAAGTCTTTAATCCATCTTGAATTGATTTTTGTATAAGGTGTAAGGAAGAGATCCAGTTTCAGCTTTCTAAATATGGCTAGCTAGTTTTCCCAGCACCATTTATTAAATACGGAATCCTTTCCCCATTGCTTGTTTTTCTCAGGTTTGTCAAAGATCAGACAGTTGTAGATATGCGGCGTTATTTCTGAGGGCTCTGTTCTGTTCCATTGATCTACATCTCTGTTTTGGTACCAGTACCATGCTGTTTTGGTTATTGTAGCCTTGTAGTATAGTTTGAAGTCAGGTAGCGTGATGCCTCCAGCTTTGTTCTTTTGGCTTAGGATTGACTTGGCGATGCAGGCTCTATTTTGGTTCCATAAGAACTTTAAAGTAGTTTTTTCCAATTCTGTGAAGAAAGTCATTGGTAGCTTGATGGGGATGGCATTGAATCTGTAAATTACCTTGGACAGTATGGCCATTTTCATGATATTGATTCTTCCTACCCATGAGCATGGAATGTTCTTCCATTTCTTTGCATCCTCTTTTGTTTCCTTGAGAAGTGGTTTGTAGTTCTCCTTGAAGAAGTCCTTCACATCCCTTGTAAGTTGGATTCCTAGGTATTTTATTGTCTTTGAAGCAATTGTGAATGGGAGTTCACTCATTATTTGCCTCTCTGTGTGTTGTTGGTGTAAAAGAATGCTTGTGATTTTCGTACATTGATGTTGTATCCTGAGACTTTGCTGAAGTTGCTTATCAGTTTAAGGAGATTTTGGGCTGAGACCATGGGGTTTTCTAGATATACAATCATGTTGTCTGCAAACAGGGACAATTTGACTTCCTCTTTTCCTAATTGAATACGCTTTATTTCCTTCTCCTGCCTAATTGCCCTGACCAGAACTTCCAACACTACGTTGAATAGGAGTGGTGAGAGAGGGCATCCCTGTCTTGTGCCAGTTTTCAAAGGAATGCTTCCAGTTTTTGCCCATTCAGTATGATATTGGCTGTGGGTTTGTCCTAAATAGCTCTTATTATTTTGAGATACGTCCCATCAATACCTAATTTATTGAGAGTTTTTAGCATGAAGCATTGTTGAATTTTGTCAAAGGCCTTTTCTGCATCTATTGAGATAATCATGTGGTTTTTGTCTTTGGTTCTGTTTATATGCTGGATTACATTTATTGATTTGTGTATGTTGAACCAGCCTTGCATCCCAGGGATGGAGCCCACTTGATCATGGTGGATAATCTTTTTGATGTGCTGCTGGATTCGGTTTGCCAGTATTTTATAGAGGATTTTTGCATCAATATTCATCAGGGATATTGGTATAAAATTCTCTTTTGTGGTTGTGTCTCTGCCCAGCTTTGGTATCAGGATGATGCTGGCCTCATAAAATGAGTTAGGGAGGATTCCCTCTTTTTCTATTGATTGCAGCAATTTCAGAACGAATGGTACAAGTTCCTCCTTGTACCTCTCGTAGAATTCGGCTGTGAATCCATCTGGTCCTGGACTCTTTTTGGTTGGTAAGCTATTGATTATTGCCACAATTTCAGAGCTTGTTATTGGTCTATTCAGAGATTCAACTTCTTCCTGGTTTAGTCTTGGGAAAGTGTATGTGTGGAGGAATTTATCCATTTCTTCTAGATTTTCTAGTTTATTTGCATAGAGGTGTTTGTAGTATTCTCTGATGGTAGTTTCTATTTCTGTGGGATTGGTGGTGATATCCCCTTTATCATTTTTTTTTTGCGTCTATTTGATTCTTCTCTCTTTTTGTCTTTATTAGTCTTGCTAGCAGTCCATCAATGTTGTTGATCCTTTCAAAAAAACCAGCTCCTGGATTCATTAATTTTTTGAAGGGTTTTTGTGTCTCTATTTCCTTCAGTTCTGCTCTGATTTTAGTTATTTCTTGCCTTCTGCTAGCTTTTCAATGTGTTTGCTCTTGCTTTTCTAGTTCTTTTAATTGTGAAGTTAGGGTGTCAATTTTGGCTCTTTCCTGCTTTCTCTAGTGGGCATTTAGTGCTATAAATTTCCCTCTACTCACTGCTTTGAATGTGTCCCAGAGATTCTGGTATGTTGTGTCTTTGTTCTCATTGGTTTCAAAGAACATCTTTATTTCTGCCTTCATTTCGTTATGTACCCAGTAGTCATTCAGGAGCAGGTTGTTCAGTTTCCATGTAGTTGAGCGGTTTTGAGTGAGATTCTTAATCCGGAGTTCTAGTTTGATTGCACTGTGGTGTGAGAGACAGTTTTTTATAATTTCTGTTCTTTTACATTTGCTGAGGAGAGCTTTAGTTCCAACTATGTGGTCAATTTTTGAATAGGTGTGGTGTGTTGCTGAAAAAAATGTATATTCTCTTGATTTGGGGTGGAGAGTTCTGTAGATGTCTATTAGGTCCACTTGGTTCAGAGCTGAGTTCAATTCCTGGGTATCCTTGTGGACTTTCTGTCTCATTGATCTGTCTCATGTTGACAGTGGGGTGTTAAAGTCTCCCATTATTAATGTGTGGGAGTCTAAGTCTCTTTGTAGGTCACTAAGGACTTGCTTTATGAATCTGGGTGCTTCTGTATTGGGTGCATATATATTTAGGACAGTTAGCTCTTCTTATTGCATTGATCCCTTTACCATTATGTAATGGCCTTCTTTGTCTCTTTTGATCTTTGTTGGCTTAAGGTCTGTTTTATCAGAGACTAGGATTGCAACCCCTGCCTTTTTTTGTTTTCCATTTGCTTGGTAGATCTTCCTCCATCCTTTTATTTTGAGCCTATGTGTGTCTCTGCACGTGAGATGGTTTTCCTGAATACAGCACACTGATGGGTCTTGACTCTTTATCCAATTTGCCAGTCTGTGTCTTTTAATTGGAGCATTTAATCCATTTACATTTAAAGTTAATATTGTTATGTGTGAATTTGATCCTATCATTATGATATTAGCTGGTTATTTTGCTCGTTAGCTGATGCAGTTTCTTCCTAGTCTCAATGGTCTTTACATTTTGGCATGATTTTCAGCGGCTGGTACCGGTTGTTCCTTTCCATGTTTAGTGCTTCCTTCAGGAGCTCTTTTAGGGCAGGCCTAGTGGTGACAAAATCTCTCAGCATTTGCTTGTCTGTAAAGTATTTTATTTCTCCTTCACTTATGAAGCTTAGTTTGGCTGGATATGAAATTCTGGGTTGAAAATTCTTTTCTTTAAGAATGTTGAATATTGGCCCCCACTCTCTTCTGACTTGTAGAGTGTCTGCCAAGAGATCCGCTGTTAGTCTCATGGGCTTCCCTTTGAGGGTAACCCGACCTTTCTCTCTGGCTGCCCTTAACATTTTTTCCTTCATTTCAACTTTGGTGAATCTGACAATTATGTGTCTTGGTGTTGCTCTTCTCAAGGAGTATCTTTGTGGCGTTCTCTGTATTTCCAGAAATTGAATGTTGGCCTGCCTTGCTAGATTGGGGAAGTTCTCCTGAATAATATCCTGCAGAGTGTTTTCCAACTTGGTTCCATTCTCCCCATCACTTTCAGGTACACCAATTAGATGTAGATTTGGTCTTTTCACATAGTCCCATATTTCTTGGAGGCTTTGCTCGTTTCTTTTTATTCTTTTTTCTCTAAACTTCCCTTCTCGCTTCATTTCATTCACTTCATCTTCCAGCGCTGATACCCTTTCTTCCAGTTGATTGCATCGGCTCCTGGGGCTTCTGCCTTCTTCACGTAGTTCTCAAGCCTTGGTGTTCAGCTCCATCAGCTCCTTTAAGCACTTCTCTGTATTGGTTATTCTAGTTATTCATTCTTCTGAATTTTTTTCCAAGTTTTCAACTTATTTGCCTTTGGTTTGAATGTCCTCCCGTAGCTCGGAGTAATTTGATTGTCTGAAGACTTCTTCTCTCAGCTCGTCAAAGTCATTCTCCGTCCAGCTTTGTTCCGTTGCTGGTGAGGAACTGCGTTCCTTTGGAGGAGGAGAGGTGCTCTGCTTTTTAGAGTTTCCAGTTTTTCTGCTCTGTTTTTTCTACATCTTTGTGGTTTATCTACTTTTGATCTTTGATGATGGTGATGTACAGATGGGTTTTTGGTGTGGATGTTCTTTCTGTTCGTTAGTTTTCCTTCTAACAGTGAGGACCCTCAGCTGCAGCTCTGTTGGAGTACCCGGCCATGTGAGGTGTCAGTCTGCTCCTGCTGGGGGGTGCCTCCCAGTGAGGCTGCTCAGTGGTCAGGGGTCAGGGACCCACTTGAGGAGGCAGTCTGCCCGTTCTCAGATCTCCAGCTGCGTGCTGGGAGAGCCACTGCTCTCTTCAAAGCTGTCAGACAGGGACATTTAAGTCTGCAGAGGTTACTGCTGTCTTTTTGTTTGTCTGTGCCCTGCCCCCAGAGGTGGAGCCTACAGAGGCAGGCAGGCCTCCTTGAGCTGTGGTAGGCTCCACCCAGTTCGAGCTTCCCGCCTGCTTTGTTTACCTAAGCAAGCCTGGGCAATGGCGGGCGCCCCTCCCCCAGCCTCGCTGCCACCTTGCAGTTTGATCTCAGACTGCTGTGCTAGCAATCAGCGAGACTCCCTGGGCGTAGGACCCTCCAAGCCAGTTGTGGGATATAATCTGGTGCGCCGTTTTTTAAGCCCATCAGAAAAGGTCAGTATTCAGGTGGGAGTGACCCAATTTTCCAGGTGCCGTCTGTCACCCCTTTCTTTGACTAGGAAAGGGAACTCCCTGTTCCCTTGCACTTCCCGAGTGAGGCAATGCCTTGCCCTGCTTTGGCTGGCACACGGTGCTCACAGCCACTGACCTGCGCCCACTGTCTGGCACTCCCTAGTGAGATGAACCCAGTACCTCAGATGGAACTGCAGAAATCACCCGTCTTCTGCGTTACTCACGCTGGGAGCTATAGACCAGAGCTGTTCCTCTTCAGCCTTCTTGGCTCCTCCTTCTAAACTAACAAACAATTAAAAAAAAAAAAAAGAGAGAGAGAGAGAAAGGAATTACATAATGGTAAACGGTTCAATTCAACAAAAAGACCTAACCATCCTAAGTACATATGCACCCAACACAGGAGCACCTAGATTTATAAAGTAAGTTTTTAGAGACCTATGAAAAAACTTAGATACCCATACAATAATAGTGAGAGACTTCAGTGCCCTACTAACTGTTTTAGACAGACCACTGAGGCAAAAAATTAACAAAGATATTTGGGGCCTGAGCTTGGCACTTGACCAAATGGGCTTAACAGACATCTACAGGATTTTTCACTCCCAAAAAACAGAATATACATTCCCATCTGCACATGGCACATACTTTAAAACTGAACACAAAATAAGCCATAAAACAATTATCAGCAAATTCAAAAAACCAAAATTGTACCAAACGCAATCTCAGACCACAGCCCAATAACAATAGAAACCAATACTAAGAAAATCACTCAGAATCATACATTCACATGGAAATAAAGTAACCTGCTCCTGAATGATTTTTGGTAAGCAATGAAATTAAGGCAGAAACTAAGAAATTCTTTAACACTGAAAACAAATATACCACATACCAGAATCTCTGAGACACAGCTAAAGCACTGTTAAGCGGCAAGTTTATAGCACTAAAATCCCACATCAAAAAGATAGAAAAATCTCAAATTAACAACCTAACATCACACCCAGAGGAACTACTGAAAGAAGAACAAACTAACCCCAAAGCTAGCAGAAAATGAGAATAAAACAAAATCAGTCCTGAACTGAGGGAAATTGAGAAGTGAAAACCATACAAAAGGTCAACAAATCTAGGATCTGCTGTATTGAAAGAATAAATAAGATTGATATACCACTAGCTAGACTAATAAAGGAAAAGAGAGAGAGAAAATCCAAATAAACATAATCAAAAATAACAAAGGGGAGTTAACCTCTCACCCCACAGAAATACAGCAAACAAACCTTAGACACTGCTACAGACACATCTATGCACACAAAATAGAAAACCTCCTATGTTTTCCTAGAAACATACAAATTCCTGGAAACACACAACCTCCCAAGTTTGAACTAGTAAGTTGAATCCCGGAATGTACCAATAAGGAGTTCAAAAACTAGTCGGTATTAAAAAGCCTACCAATGAAAAAAAAGCCCAGGATAAGACAGAGTCACAACTAAATTCTGCCAGCTCTATAAAGAGCTATTACAATTACAACTGAAACTATTCCAAAAAATTGAGGAGGAGAGATTCCTCCCCAACTCATTCTAGGAGGCCCGCATCATCTTAATACCAAAACCTGGTAGAGACACAATGAAAAGAGAAAAACTCAGGCCAGTATGCTTGATGAACATAGATGATTGAATCCAGCAGCACATCAAAAAGCTAATCCACAATGCTCTAGTCTATTTTACCCCTGGGATGCAAGGTTGGTTCAGCATATGCAAATAAATAAATTTGATTCATCATATAAACAGAGCTAAAAACAGAAACCACATAATCAACTCAATAGATGTAAAAAAAGTTTGTGATAAAACTCAACATTTCTTCATGTTAAAAATTCTCAAGAAATTGGCATCGAAGGATCATACCTTGAAATCAGAGCTATCCATGGCAAACCCACAGGCAACATCAACTAAATGAAAAAAAAAAAAAAGCCAAAAGCATTCCCCTTTGGAACCAGAACAAGACAAGGATGGCTATTCTAACCACACTTATTCAACAGGGTACTGGAATTCCTAGCCAGAGCAATCAGGAAGGAGAAATAAATAAAAGGCATCCAAATAAGAAGAGAGGAAGTTAAACTCTCCCTATTGGTAGATGACATGATTCTATATGTAAAAAATTGCACAGTCTCTGCCCAAAAGCTCCTTCACCTAATAAACAACTTCAGCAAAGTTTCAGGATACAAAATCAATGTACAAAACGCAGTAGTATTTCTACACACTAACAGCATGCAAGATGACAGCCAAATCAGGATCATAATCCAACTCATATCTACCACGAAAAGAACAAAATACTTAGAAATACAGCTAGCCAGGAAGGTGAATGTTCTGTACAATAAGAATTACAAAACACTGCTCAAAGAAATCAGAGATGGCACAAACAAGTAAAAATTATTACATGTTCATAGATAAATAGAATCAATGTGATAACCATGGCCACACTGCTCAAAGCAACTTACAGATTTAATGCTATTCCCACTGACCTACTAATGACATGCTTCACAGAATTAGAAAAAAAAAAATCTTAAAAAAATTCATATGAAACCACAAACAGCCTAAATACCCAAGGCAAATTTAAGCAAAAAGAACAAAGCTAAAGGTGTCATGCTACCTGACTTTCAACTACATTATAAGACAACAGTAACCAAAAATACATGGCACTGGTACCAAAACAGACACATAGACCAATGGAACAGAATAGGGAGCCCAGAAGTAAGGCCCTACACCTGCCACCATCTGATCTTTGACAAAGTTGACAAAAACAAGAACTAGGGAAAACACTCACTATTTAATAAGTGGTGCTGGAATAACTGGCTAGCCATATGCAGAAGATTAAAACTGGATTCCTTCCTACCCTACATACAAAAATCAACTGAAGATAGGTTAAAGAAATGAATGTAAAATCTAAAACTATAAAAAACTTAGGCAATACCATTCTGAATATGGAAACTGACAAAGATTTCATGATGAAGATAGCAAAAGCAATTGCACAAAATGAAACATGAGCAAATGATACCTAATTAACCTAAAGAGCTCCTGCAGCAAAAGAAACTATCAACAAAGTAAACAACCTACAGAAAGGGAGAAAAAATTTTCAAACTATGCATCCAACAAAAATTGGATCCATAATTCTTAAGAAACTTAAATTTACAAGCAAGAATCAAAAACATTTGTTAAAAATGGGCAAAGGACATGAACAGACACATTTCCAAAGAAGTCATACATGCAGCCAAAAAGCATATGAAATAGTGCTCAACATCACTAATCATTAGAGAAATGCAAATTAAAGCCACAATGAAATACCATCTCACACCAGTCTGAATGACTATTGTTAAGAAGTCCACAAACTGAATCCAGCAACACATCAAAAAGCGTATCCACCATGATCAAGTTGGCTTCATCCCTGGGATGCAAGACTGGTTCAACATACACAAATCAATAAACATAATCCAGCATATAAATAGAACCAAATACAAAAACCACATGATTATCTCAATAGATGCAGAAAAGGCCTTCGACAAAATTCAACAGCCCTTCATGCTAACAACTCTCAATAAACTAAGTATTGATGGAAAGTATATCAAAATGCTAAGAGCTATTTATGACAAACCCTCAGCCAATATCATACTGAATGGGCAAAAACTGGAAGCATTCCCTTTGAAAACTGGCACAAGACAGGGATGCCCTCTCTCACCACTCCTATTCAACATATTGTTGGAAGTTCTGGCCAGGGCAATCAGGTAGGAGAAAGAAATAAAGCGTATTCAATTAGGAAAAGAGGAAGTCAAATTGTCCCTGTTTGCAGATGACATGATTGTACATCTAGAAAACCCCATCGTCTCAGCCCAAAATCTCCTTAAGCTGATAAGCAACTTCAGCAAAGTTTCAGGATACAAAATCCATGTGTAAAAATCACAAGCACTCTTATACACCAATAACAGACAAACAGAGAGCCAAATCATGAGTGAACTCCCATTCACAATTGCTTCAAAGACAATAAAATACCTAGGAATCCAACTTACAAGGGACATGAAGGACCTCTTCAAGGAGAGCTACAAACCACTGCTCCATGAAATAAAAGAGGATACAAAGAAATGGAAGAACATTCCATGCTCATGGATAGGAAGAATCAATATCGTGAAAATGGCCATACTGCCCAAGGTACTTTATAGATTCAATGACATCCCCATCAAGTTACCAATGACTTTCTTCACAGAATTGGAAAAAGCTACTTTAAAGTTCATATGGAACCAAAACAGAGCCCGCATTGCCAAGACAATCCTAAGCCAAAAGAACAAAACTGGAGGCATCACGCTACCTGACTTCAAACTATACTACAAGGCTACAGTAACCAAAACAGCATGGTACTGCTACCAAAACAGAGATATAGACCAATGGAACAAAAGAGAGCCCCCTGAAATAATACCACACATCTACAAGCATCTGATCTTTGACAAACCTGTCAAAAACAAGAAATGGGGAAAGGATTCCGTATTTAATAAATGGTACTGGGAAAATTGGCTAGCCATATGTAAAAAGCTGAAACCGGATCCCTTCCTTACACCTTATACAAAAATTAATTCAAGATGGATTAAAGACTTAAATGTTAGACCTAAAACCATAAAAACCCTAGAAGAAAACCTAGGCGATACCATTGAAGACATAGGCTTGGTCAAGGACTTCATGTCTAAAACACCAAAAGCAATGGCAACAAAAGCCAAAATGGACAAATGGGATCTAATTAAACTAAAGAGCTTCTGCATAGCAAAAGAAACTACCATCAGAGTTAAGAGGAAACCTACAGAATGGGGAAAAATTTTTGCAATCTACTCATATGACAAAGGGCTAATATCCAAAGTTTACCAAGAACTTAACCAAATTTACAAGAGAAAATCAAACAACCCCATCAAAAAGTGGGCAAAGGATATGAACAGACACTTCTCAAAAGAAGAGATTTATGCAACCAAAAAGACACATGAAAAAATGCTCATCATCACTGGCCATCAGAGAAATGCAAATCAAAACCACAATCAGATACCATCTCACACCAGTTACAATGGCGATCATTAAAAAGTCAGGAAACAACAGGTGCTGGAGAGGGTGTGGAGACATAGGAATGCTTTTACACTGTTGGTGGGACTGTAATCTAGTTCAACCACTGTGGGAGACAGTGTGGCGATTCCTCAAGGATCTGGAACTAGAAACACCCTTTGACCCAGCCATCCCATTACTGGGTATATACTCAAAGGATTATAAATCATGCTGCTATAAAGACACATACACACGTAGGTTTATTGCGGCACTTTTCACAATAGCAAAGACTTGGAACCAACCCAAGTGGCCATCAGTGATAGAGTGGATTAAGAAAATGTGACACATATACACCATGGAATACTATGCGGCCATAAAAAAGGATGAGTTTTTGTCCTTTGTAGGGACATGGATGAAGCTGGAAACCATCATTCTCAGCAAACTATTGCAAGGACAGAAAACCAAATACCACATGTTCTCACTCATAGGTGGGAATTGAACAAAGTGGGGCGAGGGGAGAGGGAAAGCATTAGGAGACATACCTAATGTAAATGATGAGTTAATGGGTACAGTACACCAACATGGCACATGTATACATATGTAACAAACCTGCACGTTGTGCACATGTACCCTAAAACTTAAAATACAATAAAAAAAACAAAGAAGAAAAAAGAGCACTTCTAACCAGATTTCAACAATTCAAATATTAAGTAAAGCCCTTCTTCGCCTGTGGTAACATGGCTTCAAAGTTCCACTGCTCTAAATGTCATCTTCCATTACGATCTGACCCTTTGTATAAAGGAGCAGAAACTATGAAAATACAGGGAAAGCAATTCAGTAGAGACATTCCCTGATATCTCTGCTTTGTTAGAGAGAGATCAAAAAGAGGCTAATTTTACTCTGACGAACAAGAAATGAAGTTGAGGCACTTTAAAATGCCTGAGTCCTGGCAACACAACAGATTAGAATGGTGCCTTTAAACTCAATCTCAGTTGCCTAGTTTTCTCTATTAGATTTTTTTTTTTTTTTGAGACAGTGTCTCCTTCTGTTGCTTAGAATAGAGTGCAGTGGTGTGATCACAGCTCACTGCAGCCTTGAATTCCTGGGCTCAAGCAATCCTTGCACCTCTGTCTCCCAAGTAGCTGGAACTACAGGGGCATGTCACCACACCCAGCTAATTTTTATTTATTTACTTATTTATTTTAGAGATGGGGTCTTGCCATATTTCCCAGGCTGATCTTGAACTCCTGGCCTCAAGGAATCCTCCTGCTTCAGCCTTCCAAAGGGCTGGGATTACAGGCATGAAACACAGCATCTGGCAAGTTTTCTTTAGAACAGGTCATGTAAAGGCCTACAGGTGAGAGACGGTCCAAGAGGAGACATTAATACTGAGTCTGCCACAGGCCATTTATCCTGAGTTGAAGAATGCTCAGATCCCTAGACAATTCACACCATTTTAATCTTTGTCCTTTTTTCCACATACATGGTAAATGGATCTCTTCTCTCTCGTTCTCTGTCTCACTCTTTTGTTTTTTAAGCACCCAACATTAAAGACAGCTTAATTGAGATGAATCATGTGGGTGGGCAAGGAAGGAATGAAATAGACTATAACTTACTGAAGTCAGCCCATATGTGTCAGTTTTGCAATAGACATACAATCTGATTACCCAAGCCTGAAGCATCTGCAAACTCAGTCAGTGCCAGATGTAGGGCTTCCTAGGTTCTTATATATGGGAGTTTCATAGCACCTAGGTACTTGGTAAACAAAAGCAAAGCAACACTCTACACTTTCAAGACTTCTAGTAGTCCCATATCTGGTTAGATAATCAAAAGTATATCAAATGCGTGGAATATTTCCAGAATGTCCCCAGTGGTGTTGATGCTGTTGGTCCAGGGTCCACACTTTATAAACTACTGATGTAGACTAAGGCTTGTTCGAGTAGCTTCTCGACACTTATCTTCTCCCTATGACTGCAGTATAACCAGTCTAAGCTTCCCCCTTCATAGCTTCTTTCCTATGGAGCCCACTGATCCTACTGGGCTTACCACATTAGCTATATGGAAGTGAAAAATAGAGAGTTATCTAAATGAGAGTGCACCATGAAGATGCATATTATCAGTAAGAAAAGACGTATTAACAACTCTTACCCCTACTAATTGTACCTTTCTTTCTGTCCCCCACCCACAAACCCTTAGCAATTCCTCCACAGTAGTAGTAGTGATAGTGGAAATCTTGACCACTTTCTGTAGTTAGCATGTGTTACAGACAGTTCTCTACATTTTCTTCTTCCTCTAGCTAAATAAAACGAGCCTAACTGTAGGGCTTGTAGTCAACCAGGGTTGCTTTTGTCTTCTTCATGGGAAACAATCAGCAGAGTACCAGAAAAGTCCTGTTGTACCACCAGTAAACCTGTCTCTCTAGTTGTTGGCACTGTACCTGGGACCAATGAGATGATTAGATCATTAGATCAGCCCCTCAAGGTCTTCAATGAATGTCTCTCTGAAACTCTCCTTAGAGTCCACTTAAATGCATAAGGACATTGCTTCAATTAAGCTAATTCCAAAGCTATGCTACAAAAAATGCCAGGAAGTCATCTTCTTATTTTCCATCTTTAATTGTGCTCAATTATATTATACCAGATAATAGCATCAGTATAGTCCCAAGAATTCAGTTCCAGTAATACAAAATGTACCAATTTTCTACCTTTTCTTTTTTTTTTTTAATTATACTTTAAGTTTTAGGGTACACGTGCACAATGTGCAGGTTAGTTACATATGTATGCATGTGCCATGTTGGTGTGATGCACCCATTAACTCGTCATTTAACATTAGGTATATCTCCTAATGCTATCCCTCCCCACTCCCCCCACCCCACAACAGACCCCAGTGTGTGATGTTCCCCTTCCTGTGTCCATGACTTCTCGTTGTTCAATTCCCACTTATGAGTGAGAATATGTGGTGTTTGGCTTTTTGTCCTTGCAATAATTTGATGAGAATGATGGTTTTCAGCTTCATCCATGTCCCTACAAAGGACATAAACTCATCCTTTTTTATGGCTGCATAGTATTCCATGGTGTATATGTGCCACATTTTCTTAATCCAGTCTATCATTTTTGGACATTTGGCTTGGATCCAAGTCTTTGCTATTGTGAACAGTGCCGCAATAAACATACGTGTGTGTGTGTCTTTATAGCAGCGTGATTTATAATCCTTTGGGTATATACCCAGTAATGGGATGGCTGGGTCAAACGGTAATTCTAGTTCTAGATCCTTGAGGAATCACCACACTGTCTTCCACAATGGTTGAACTAGTTTACAGTCCTACCTACGGTGCGAAAGTGCTCCTATTTCTCCACATCCTCTCCAGCACCTGTTGTTTCCTGACTTTTTAATGATTGCCATTCTAACTGGTGTGAGATGGTATCTCATTGTGGTTTTGATTTGCATTTCCCTGATGGCCAGTGATGATGAGCATTTTTTCATGTGTCTGTTGGCTGCATAAATATCTTCTTTTGAGAAGTGTCTGTTCATATCCTTTGCCCACTTTTTGATGAGGTTGTTTGTTTTTTTCTTGTAAATTTGTTTGAGTTCATTGTAGATTCTGGATATTAGCCCTTTGTCAGATGAGTAGATTGCAAAAATTTTCTCCCATTCTGTAGGTTGCCTTTTCACTCTGATGGTAGTTTCTTTTGCTGTGCAGAAGCTCTTTAGTTTAATTAGATCCCATTTGTCAATTTTGGCTTTTGTTGCCATTGCTTTTGGTGTTTTAGACATGAAGTCCTTGCCCATGCCTATGTCCTGAATGGTATCGCCTAGGTTTTCTTCTAGGGTTTTTATGGTTTTAGGTCTAACATTTAAGTCTTTAATCTATCTTGGATTAATTTCTGTATAAGGTGTAAGGAAGGGATCCAGTTTCAACTTTCTACATATGGCTAGCCAATTTTCCCAGCACCATTTATTAAATAGGGAATCCTTTCCCCATTTCTTGTTTTTGTCAGGTTTGTCAAAGATGATATGGTTGTAGATATGCAGCATTATTTTGGAGGGCTCTGTTCTGTTCCATTGATCTATATCTCTGTTTTGGTAGCAGTACCATGCTGTTTTGGTTACTGTAGCTTTGTGGTATAGTTTGAAGTCAGGTAGCGTGATGCCTCCAGTTTTGTTCTTTTGGCTTAGGATTGTCTTGGCAATGTGGGCTCTTTTTTGGTTCCATATGAACTTTAAAGCAGTTTTTTTCCAATTCTGTGAAGAAAGTCATTGATAGCTTGATGGGGATGGCATTGAATCTATAAATTACCTTGGGCAGTGTGGCCATTTTCTTGATATTGATTCTTCCTACCCATGAGCATGGAGTGCTCTTCCATTTGTATGTATCCTCTTTTATTTCATTGAGCAGTGGTTTGTAGTTCTCCTTGAAGAGGTCTTTCACATCCCTTGTAAGTTGGATTCCTAGGTATTTTATTTTCTTTGAAGCAATTGTGAATGGGAGTTCACTCATGATTTGGCTCTCTGTTTGTCTGTTATTGGTGTATACGAATGCTTGTGGTTTTTACACATTGATTTTGTATCCTGAGACTTTGCTGAAGTTGCTTATCAGCTTAAGGAGATTTTGGGCTGAGACAATGGGGTTTTCTAGATATACAATCATGTCATCTGCAAACAGGGACAATTTGACTTCCTCTTTTCCTAATTGAATACCCTTGATTTCCTTCTCCTGCCTGATTGCCCTGGCCAGAACTTCCAACACTATGTTGAATAGGAGTGGTGAGAGAGGGCATCCCTGTCTTGTGCCATATTTCAAAGGGAATGCTTCCAGTTTTTGCCCATTCAGTATGATGTTGGCTGTGGGTTTGTCATGGATAGCTCTTATTATTTTGAGATATGTCCCATCAATACCTAATTTATTGAGAGTTTTTAGTATGAAGAGTTGTTGAATTTTTCAAAGGCCTTTTCTGCATCTATTGAGATAATCACGGAGCCAAGATGGCCGAATAGGAACAACTCCAGTCTACAGCTCCCAGCCTGAGTGATGGAGAAGATGGGTGATTTCTGCATTTCCAACTGAGGTAATGGGTTCATCTCACTGGGGAGTGTTGGAAAGTGGGTACGGGACAGTGGGTGCAGCACACTGAGCATGAGCCGAAGCAGAGTGAAGCATCACCTCACCCTGGAAGCACAAGGGGTCAGGGAATTCCCTTACCTAGTCAAAGAAAGGGGGTGACAGATGGCACCTGGCAAATCGGGTAACTCCCACCCCAATACTGTGCTTTTCCAATGGTCTTAGCAAATGGCACACCAGGAGATTATATCCCATGCATGGCTCGGAGGGTCCTACTCCCAGGGAGCTCACTCATTTGTAGCACAGTAGTCTGAGATCAAACTGCAGGGTGGCAGTGAGGCTTGGGGAGGAGCACCTGCCATTGCTGAGGCTTGAATAGGTAAACAGAGTGGCCAGGAAGCTCGAACTGGGTGAAGTCTACCACAGCCCTAGGAGGCCTGACTGCCTCTGTAGACTCCACCTCTGGGGGCAGGGCATAGCCAAGCAAAAGGCTGCAGAATCCTCTGCAGACTTAATTGTCCCTGTCTGACAGCTTTGAGGAGAGTAGTGGTTCTGCCAGCATGCAGCTTGAGATCTGAGAACGGACAGACTGCCTCCTCAAGTGGGTCCCCGAACCCTGAATAGCCTAACTGGGAGGCACCCCCAGTAGGGACAGACTGACACCTCACGTGGCTGGGTACTCCTCTGAGACAAAACTTCCAGAGGAACGATCAGACAGCAACGTTTGCTGTTCACCAATATCCGCTGTTCTGCAGCCTCTGCTGCTGATACCCAGGCAAACAGGGTCTGGAGTGGACCTCCAGCAAACTCCAACAGACCTGCAGGGGAGGGTCCTGACTGTTAGAAGGAAAACTAACAAACAGAAAGGACATCCACACAAAAACCCCATCTGTATGTCACCATCATCAAAGACCAAAGGTAGACAAAATCACAAAGATGGGGAAAAAACAGCAGAAGAACTGGAAACTCTAAAAATCAGAACACATCTCCTCCTCCAAAGGAACACAGCTCCTCACCAGCAACGGAACAAAGCTGAATGGAGAATGACTTTGACGAGTTGAGAGAAGAAGACTTCTCCCTTTTCTACAACTTCTTTAACTTAGCAGTAAAAATGCCTCCTGTTACCACATTAGTCCTTTGTTATCAGAAAGAAATTTGACTTCCCAGATGTACAGCAGTAACTTTCCTTCCACTTTATTGTCATTATGCTTATTCTTAGACCTGCTGAATAAGAAATTCTGGACCTAAATCCTTGCTTCTCAAAATGTTGTCTGTACAACAACAACATTGATATCTCCTGACAACTTGTTAGAAATGCAGAATGTGAGGCCGTGCTCCATATTTACAGAATCAGAATCGTCATTTTGACAAAATTCCCAGAAAGTTCCTACAGATCATAAGAATTAAGGATCACTGGTTCTTAACATTGGCTGCTCCTAATGTGAGAAGCTTTGTAAAATCCTTTGCTCAGACCACAGCTCAGAGCAATTACAACACAATCTCTGAGCTTGGGATCCAGGCATTAGCATTTTCAAAATCTCCTCAGGCAATTTCAATGTGTAGTCAATGTTGAAAACTCTTGCTCTAGACCATAAGTTATGGGGCCAAAATTAGGTCCATGGGCTTATACTTGGTCTAGTTTCATTTATCATGGAAGAAAATCACACAAGTATTTGGTGCCAAAGTTTCTAGCTAGTAATAATATATATTTGCCTGGAGTGACTCTGCATATGGCCCACAAGGACATGCAGGAACCTCTGGCCAGTTTCAAGGACTTGGGATTCCAGTGAAATATCTCATTCTTTCTCTGAAGGCAATCTGGCTTATGATTTCTAAGACTCACATCTCTAAGACCTATTCTGGGAATAGGTCATCACGTTTGCCACAGTATCAGGTGGCCTGAACATAGTGCCAGCAGAGCAACATAAGTTTCTCCCCTTGGATGGCCCTCTCTGCTGCCTGGTGCTTGCTGGCAAAGGCTTGGTAATGGTATTTGTTTTGCCAGTCCTCCCAGCTAGCCTAAAGCTCTTGCTCTAGACCATAAGCTATGGAGGGGAAAGTGCCTCCAAATTCTGGCTCCTCTAGATTCTGACTAGGTTGTAGAGTTATGATGGTGTGTTGCAAGAAAGAAGCAAGGTGGACACCAAAAATACTGTGGTGAAGGATGATCTGTTTGAAGTAATGACAACATTAGGGAATTAATGTGACAGGGACAAAAAATTAATATTTAAGTATTCACAGGCTTTTCTGTTCCTTGGTATTCTAACCCACAGGTTGGCAAACTACGGGTCTTGGGACAAATCTGGCTCCATGACTGTCTATGTATGGCTCTCAAGTTGAGAATGATTTTAATTTTTTTAATGGCTGGAAAAACTCAAAAGAAGCATATTTTGTGACATGTGAAAATTATTCCATGACTGCTTTTAAGCTTCAACAGTAGAATTAAATAGTTGTGACAGAGACTATATGACTCACAAAGCCTAACATATTTACTATTTGGCCCTTTAGAGAAAAAGTTTGCCACCCCTTGCCAGTGCTTCTCAAACTTTTAATATGCACTGGAATCAAATCATCTGGGGATCTTGTGGAAAAGCAGGTTTTGAGTCGATAGGTCCTGGGTGGAAGGGGTTGAAATTCTTCATTTTTAACAAGCTCCCAGCAAAAGGTCCATGTGCCACATGTGTATCAAGGGGCTAGAAAGATTGTTTGTTCATTTGTGTTGCTCAGCTCCCAAGGTTTTATTGTGCTGATCAAGTTAATGGGTGATTATCCCAGGGGTGAAAAATAGGCAGTCAGAAAGCCAAATTCATTTCATAGATGTGTTTTCGGTGTTTTAGAGATCTCTGGCTTCCCATGAAAAACTGAAAGATCATGGGCCCAATTTTCAAATGGCAACAATTGTCTGGGCTGAATATGCTGCCCCCTTCAGACAAGACATGCACTGTCTAATTTTCCACAGTCTTCACCATTCCCTCCAGTATTACCCTTGGCCTATTTTACCTTCAGGTTACCTGCCTGGCCCACGTAGTTACTGGAGCTTGCTCTTCCTATGGAAGAGACTTCTATGTGCCATCCAATATTTATTATCCCACTTTCTCCCTATTAATGGAATCACTTAGTTTTAGTTTGCACATAGCTGATCCAGCCACTCCCAACCTCTCTGTAGCTAAATGTGGCTACACAACTAAATTATAGCCAAGGGGATATGAGTAAAAGTGATGGGTATAACTTCTATGATGCATTTTTAAAAGGATGAATATGCCCACTCCTTATACTTTCCCTCTTCCTAATGTCTGTGATATGGTTAGGCTTTGTGTCCCCACCCAAATCCCATCTTGAATTGTAATCCCCAGGTGTTGAGAAAGAGACCCGGTGGGAGATGGTTGGGTCATGGTAGCGGTTTCCCCCATGCAGTTCTCATGATAGCTAGTGAGTTCTCTCAAGATCTGATGGTTTTATAAGGGGCTTTTCCCCTTCCCCCTTCGCTCCTCACATTTCTCTCCTGCCACCATGTAAGGAAGCTCCTTGCTTCTTCTTTGCCTTCCACCATGATTGTAACTTTCCTGATGCCTCCCCAGCCATGTAGAATTGTGAGTCAATTAAACCTCTTTTCTTTATAAATTACGCAGTCTCGGGTATTTATAGCAGTGTGAACATGGACTAATACAGCCTGGAAAGCTGATGTGTAAGCAGGAGCTAGAGCAGCCTTCTTAAACCATGACATGCGAAAGCATGTTGAAGACGATACAACAACATGATCTCCAACACCATGGAGCCAACACGTCAGCCCTGGACTACATTTTCTCAGAAATTTACATGAGATAAAACTTTCACTCATAAGCCACTATATTTTTTTTTACAGTAGCTGAACTGGCACCCTAAGTTATATACAACTCCCAGACTACTCCAAAATGAAGTGTCAGTTGTGTCATGTATTCAATGGCTCCAGCAAGCTATCAGAGAATATAAACATATCAAAACATACTAAAATTAATTTCCAGAACCAAATTGATCTACTGAAGCTGTTTATAATCTTATTTCACCCTCCAAATCTACATTGTTATCAGCTGCAGACCATGACAGATATGTAGTGTAACTTGGAAAATGGGGCAAGGAGGTAATCAGGAAAAAAAAAAAGAAAAAAGAAAAAAGAAAAAGAAAATCACTAGAACTTCATGGTTTCTGCTTCTCTAAGTATATCAGGCCATCCAAGAGCACTGTCCAGAGGGTGTACATGTGATCTGCAAACTCAATTGGAAGAATTCTCCTAACAAAAGGTTAACTGTGGTATTAAGATTTCCACATCCTTGAGAGGTTAGAACCCTCCATGCATGTAGTTTTCCTTTTCTCTTGAAAAATAGTATCTGAAACATGTCTGTATTCTAACAAAACTTAGAAATTTGCTTTGCTGATCCTTCCATGTAGGCCTTCTCCACTTCTCCAAAGTGCCCCCCTTTTTTTCAATACCTTTTAAAAGCTCTAAAACATTTTATTTTCCTAGTTTATAATATTTCAATATATTATTCTTCCATATTCTCTTCTTCCCATGTCCTGTCTCCTCACCCTAAAATGAGTGTGGACTGTCTATAGACAGGATCTACACATTTTCTTGTGTGCAAGCATCCTCACATTGATAATAGACAACTTTCTAGGCAAAATTTGATTTGAAGTGTTTGAAATCTGTCATCTGCTTAGGATTTCTGGAACATCTTTTCATGCAAGTCCAATTGAATTTGTCAGATATCAACTTGCCTCATAAGATGTTAACTAACAAGGTTTGCTGTGTCTTGCTACAGCCTCTGTGACCTCCCACCTCCTTCCGTTCATTTATCCCATTCTCTCTGAAACACATGCTTAATAGTTGGATCCTCCTTGAGGTCCAAGAGTCAAGGTAAATCTGAATCATAGAATCAAAAGAAACAGCATTGGCCTTACTTGGATAATGGAAGCAGGTAATTTTACATCTGAAACATAACAAAATGAGTATATATTGATCAAGTAAAAAAAGGGAAAACCTCCCATTGCAACATTTGAATTTTATAATCTTCTCCCAGTTCAGCACCTTCACAATGTTTTTCTCATGGCAAACAACAGGACTATTATGAGGAGTGAAAAAAAAAGGCATGCACTGACAGATCTTTGATCATCAGTGCAGATATGTTAGTTACAGATATCTCAACCAATAATCTTATCTTTATCTTGGGGACATTTGGCTTTTTCTGACATAATCAGCACCTGCCTATGCAATATATGCAGTTTCCAGATGGGCTTTCTCAAAAATGTGGCACCCAAGGAAACTACTTAGGCCAACCCACAAGAGTATTGTCTCTTCAAGTGTGGACTGTGGATCACCAGTACCAGAATCACCTATTGAATCAGAACCTTTGGGAAAATGGATCTGGGGAATCTGCATGTTTAACAAACTCCATTTGTTTTCTTATATAAAAATAATTTTTACCACATAAAAGTACATAGATATTAGAATATTAGAAACTCATATACTAACCACCCAGCTTAAGAAATAACTTCTTAATCCAGTCTATCATTGTTGGATATTTGGGTTGGTTCCAAGTCTTTGCTATTGTGAATAGTGCCACAATAAACATATGTGTGTATGTGTCTTTATAGCAGCATGATTTATAATCCTTTGGGTATATACCCAGTAATGGGATTGCTGGGTCAAATGGTATTTCTAGTTCTAGATCCCTGAGGAATCGCCACACTGACTTCTACAATGGTTGAACTAGTTTACAGTCCCACCAACAGTGTAAAAGTGTTCCTATTTCTCCACATCCTCTCCAGCACCTGTTGTTTCCTGACTTTTTAATGATCGCCATTCTAACTGGTGTGAGATGGTATCTCATTGTGGTTTTGATTTGCATTTCTCTGATGGCCAGTGATGATGAGCATTTTCTCATGTGTCTTTTGGCTGCATAAATGTCTTCTTTTGAGAAGTGTCTGTTCATATCTTTTGCCCACTTTTTGATGGGTTTTTTTTTTCCTGTAAATTTGTTTGAGTTCATTGTAGATTCTGGATATTGGCCCTTTGTCAGATGAGTAGATTGCAAAAATTTTCTCCCATTCTTTTGGAATACTATGCAGCCATAAAAAATGATGAGTTCATGTCCTTTGTAGGGACATGGATGAAGCTGGGAACCATCATTCTCAGCAAACTTTCACAAGGACAAAAAACCAAACACCGCATGTTCTCACTCATAGGTGGGAATTGAACAATGTGAAAACATGGACACAGGAAGGGGAACATCACACACTTGGGCCTGTTGTCAGGTGGGGGAAGGGGGGAGGGATAGCATTAGAAGATATACCTAATGTTAAATGATGATGAGTTAATGGGTGCAGCCCACCAACATTGCACATGTATACATATGTAACTAACCTGCATGTTGTGCACATGTACCCTAAAACTTAAAGTATAATACTAAAAAAAAAGAAATAACTTCTGAGATAATCTTATATACATCACAGCCTGTGAATCAGTGAATTTGGGAAACATGAAAGCAAAGGATTTTGAGTCAAGAGAGTACAGGTAACTATAAAATAGCCTGGATTAATGGGTGAGAACAAAATGACAGCAAGAATGTGGGGAAAAACAATAATAAATTTTCAAAGAAATACCATCAATCATCAAAGTATACTATGAACACCTCTATGCACATAAACTACAAAATCAAGGAGAAATTGATAAATTCCTGGATACATACATCCTCCTAAGACAAAACCAGGAAGAAACTGAATCCCTGAACAGAACAATAATGAGCTCTGAAACTGAGGCAGTAATAAATAGCTTACAAACCAAAAAAAAAACCCAAGACCAGACAGACTCACAGTTGAATTCTACCAGATTTACAAAAAAGAGCTGCTACCATTCCTACTGAAACTACTCCAAAAATTGGGAAGGAGAGACTTCTTCCTAACTCATTCTATGAGACCAGCATCATCCTGATACCTGGCAGAGATACAACAACAAAAACAAAAACTTCAGGCCAATATCCTTGATGAACATCAATGTAAAAATTCTCAAGAAAATACTGGCAAATCAAATCCAGCAGCACATCAAAAAGCTTATCCACCACAAGCAAGTAAACTTTCTCATGGTTATCAACCTTATGCAAGGTTGGTTAAACATACACAAATCAAGAAATGTGATTCATCACATAAACAGAACTAAAGACAAAAAGCACATGATTATCCCAATAGATGCAGAAAAGGCTTTCAATAAAAATTCAATGTCCATTCATGTTAAAAGAAAACTCTCAATAAACTAGGTGTTGAAGGAACATTCCTTAAAATAATAAGAGTTATATATGGCAAACCCACAGCCAACATAATACTGAATGGGCAAAAGTTAAAAGCATTCCCCTTAAAAGTCCGTACAAGACAAAGATGATCTCTCTCACCACTCCTATTCAACATAGTATTTGAAGTCCTGGCCAGGGCAATCAGGCAAGAGAAAGAAATAAAGCCCATCCAAATAGGAAGAGAGGAAGTCAAACTATCCCTATTTGCAGATGACATGATCCATAATCCTGTATCTACAAAACCCCATAGTCTCAGCTCAAAAGCTTGTTAAGCTGATAATCAACTTCAGCAGTCTCAGAAAACAAAATCAATGTGAAAAAATCACTAGTATTCCTATATACCAACAGCAGTCAAGCTGAGAACCAAACTAGGAATGAACTCCTATTCACAATTACCACAAAAATAATAAAATACCTGGGAATACAGCTAACTGGGGAGGTGAAAGAACTCTAAAAGGAGAACTACTCAAAGAAATCACTGCCCTAAGAAATTAGAGATCATACAAACAAATGGAAAAAAGCATTCCATGCTCGTGAATAGGAAGAATTAATATCGTTAAAATACCCATACTGCCCAAATCAGTTTACAGATTAAATGCTATTCCTGTTGAGCTACTAATAAGATTATTCAGAGAACTAGAAAAAAACTATTGTAAAATTCATATAGAACCAAAAAAGATCCTGAATAGCCAAGGCAATCCTAAGCAAAAAGAACAAAGCTGGAGGCATTTTGTTACCTGACTTCAAACTATACTACAGAGCTACAGAAACAAACAGAGCATGGTACGGGGCAAAAACAGACATGTAGATTAAAGGAAGAGAATAGAGAGCCCAGAAGTAAGACCACACTCCAACAGCTATCTGATCTTTGACAAACCTGACAAAAACAAGCAATGTGGAAAGGATTACTTATTCAATAAATGGTGCTGAGATAACTGGTTAGCCATATGCAGAAGATTGAAACTGGACCTCTTTTTTATACCATATTCAAAAATTAACTCAAGACAGATTAAAGACTTAAATGTAAAACCCCAAACCATAAAAACCCTGAAAGTCAACTTAGGTAATACCATTCAGCATATAGGCACAGGCAAAGATTTCATGACAAAGATGCCAAAATCAATTGCAACAAAAGCAAAAATTAACAAATGGGATATAATTCAACTGAAGAGCTTCTACACAGCAAAAGATAGTATCAACAGAGTAAACAGATGACCTACAGAATGAGAGAAAATTTTTGCAAACTCTACATTTGACAAAGGTCCAATATCCAGCATCTATAAGGAACTTAAACAAATTTACACACACACAAAAAAACCCAAACAACCCCATTAAAAAGTGGTCAGTGGACATGAACAGACACTTTTCAAAAGAAGACACACATGTGGCCACCAATCATATGAAAAAAGCTCAACACCCCTGATCATTAGAGAAATGCAACTCAAAACCACAATGAGATGCTATCTCACACTAGTCAGAACGGCTATTACTATAAAGGCAAAGCATAACAGATGCTGGTGAGGTTTTGGAGAAAAATAAATGCTTAAACCCTGTTGATGGGAGTGTAAATTAGTTCAACCACCGTGGAAGACAGTGTGGCGATTCCTCAAAGACCAAAGGCAGAAGTACCATTCGACCCAGCAATCCCATTACTGGGTATATACCCAACCAAAGGAATACAGATTGTTCTATTATGAAGATACATGCATGCCTATGTTCATTGCAGCACTGCTCACAATAGCAAAGATATAGAACCAACTTAAATGGCCACCAGTGATAGATTGAATTTGAAAATGTGGTACATATACACAATGGAATACTATGCAGCCATAAAAAGAACAAGATTATGTCCTTTGCAGGGACATGTATGGAGCTGGAGGCCATTATCCTTAGTAACCTAATGCAGGAACAGAAAACCAAATACCACATGTTCTCACTTATAAGTGGGAGCTAAATGATGAGAACACGTGGACACATACAGGGGAACAACACACATTTGGCCTACTTGAGGGTGGAGGCTGGGATGAGAGAGAGGATCAGGGAAAATAACTAATGGGTATTATGCCTAACACTTGGGTGATGAAATAATCTGTACAACAAACCCTCATGCCAGAAGTTTAACTAAGTTAACAAACCTGCACATGAACATCTTAACTTAAAATAAAACTTAATAAGTAAATACAAAAGAGAAAGCTAAAAAATTAATGGGAGAGGAAATGCAGGGCATTGCTAAACTGAAGAATAAAGTAGAGGAAAGACCAGCCAAGGCCAAAACTCCAGCTCCTTAAGTGAGGATTTCCGATGATAAATTATTCCTGAATTAAACCTGAATTTTTTTTTAAGAGACAAGGCCTTGTTATGTTGCCCAGGCTAATCTTGAACTCCTAGCCTCAGGTGATTCTCCAGCCTTGGCCTTTCAAAGTGATCATTGATTTTTAAGCCTCCCTTACTAGTTGTAAATGGCTGTCTCCTTTAACCTCTCTTGCTGCCACGGTTCATCTTTTGAGGACCAGGACAAAATATGCATTTGTGTAAGGTGGTTCTATTCCTTCTGGATATGATTTTTTCTCTCCAAAGCCAGGGAAGGTTTTCTCATCACTTGACTCACCCTAAAAGCTCTAGATCCTTTTTCTATTTCTGTACAAATGTGATTTCCAGAGCCAAGGCACAAGAGCTATGGTTGGTTAAAACTAACACTTTGGCCATTGGATTTGTAATTGGTTTAATTTCCACTTCACTTCAGCCCACAGGGATAACTCCTTCCTTATACAGCTTATGCCTTGCTCCCTCTTTGTGGTATATATGTGTTTTGGCCATGGAAGAACCCCACTGATACCTCTCAGGCTCCTGACATATATGTTCAAGGCCAAGTATCTCCTCTTTATGTAAGAGGGCCAGGATAAAGAGGCAAAGAGAACATGGGGCAGTGGCCATGGGGTCATAGACTATTTTAGAAGTCTACACAGAGGAATGTCGCCAATTTTAACGTGAGCCAACCCTGGCCAAAGAAATAAATCCCTGGTACTGCCAGGAACAGATCCTGCCTGTTCCTGGCAGCTTCATAGATTCATTTTGTCCTTGCCCAGGTCTGACTATATTTTCCTGTGGGGTGGAACTTTAGGGAGCAGAGTTCTGATCTCCTCTGGTGTAGCAATAATACTAGCAATAATACTGACAATAATGATAATGATAAAGATTTCACAGCTTGATTAAAATGCTACTTCCTTTAGGAGGAAATCTGATTTCTCATCTAGAAATGAGCCTAGCTTGCTCTTTCTCCCACAGCATATATATTTGTCTTATTATACATGCCCCATCTCCTGTGTGTTAAAGTGATTCAGGTATCTGTTAACTTTCACTTGGTTCTGTGCTATTTGGAAACTAGGGTCATGTCTTTTTATGCTTGTACTTACCACAGTGTCTATCATAGAGCTCTGCACATGGCTGGCCTTTAAACATTTTGCCATCCACATTGTTGTGAGCTCTTCAGCTCACCCTGCCAGTGTCCATGTTGACTAAAATGTATTCAATATACTCAGTCAAGAAAAAGCTTTTCTGAAAACTTCATTGTGCCATGTATTTTAGCCAGTGGCCAGAGCATGTGAGCAGATCGAAAAGAAATAGAAATCGGAATGCCCTTCTTTCAAATCCAGAGATCCTTCTAGTCCATATGGAAGTACATCAATGAAAATCTACAGTAAACCCTGAAATTCCTCTTCACTGGAATCTTGGTACTATCCATGGAGGCAAAAAGAGGAATACATTACAACCTTGCTGAGACTATGGTGGGCTGAAGAGCATAGTGATGTAGCAGCCAACATATGTCTCTATTTTTCTTCCCAGACTTGCTGTAAGGGTCTTCCCGTTTGTGTTCTCACCTTTATCCTGCTGTCCTTTCCCTTCTTTTCCTACCTCACTATGCATTTGAGGTCAAACTTCTGCAATCTCAGGCAGCTCCAGGCCTTCCAGAAGTTAAGCTAGAAAGAGGTACACATTCCAGGTAGCAAGAACCATTGTACAAATGTTCAAGCCCACTAAGTGTGTTGGAAGCTTTCCTTTATCAAAAAATCTCCTACCTAGAACACACTGTTGTCCTGCATTTTCACCAGGACCTCAAGGTTTATCTAGTGACTGCAGAGGAGACACATACATGGTTGAATCTCCAGGATTACTGGGTCCTGGCCCCAGAAAAGGTCAAGTGCAAAAATTTTTCATAAACTCAAATCCACCTAAAAGTCTTAAAGGCAAGGCCCAAACCCAACTAAACATATTGCTCTTGTAAAGAACATAATCTAGGGCAGCAATCTCTAAACTTGCATCAGTCAAGTAAACTCAATATGATGGAGGAGCTTCTTTGGTTGAAGACAAGGTAGGGCCTTTTCCTTTTCCCCCACAGTGGTCTCTAGTGAATCTCCACTGAATTCAGGAATAAAGCTCAGACTTCAGAAATCTTAGGGCCTTGGCAATGAGGGCTATTGGGCCACTAGAGAAGTGATCATGAACTTTTTGCTTCTCTATCTACACTCACTTCCTAGGTTATGATTTTAAATACCACCTGTACACTGATGAACTTCAAATGTACATATTGAACCCTGATGACTTTCCTGAAATTGAGAGTCATATGTCCAATTGCCTACTCAATATCTCTATGTAAATATCTAATGCTTATCCCAAACTTAACATATACAAAACTGATCTCTTGTTCTTTCTCTTAATCCTTGTCCCTCACTCTTCATTTTATTAAATGGCAACATCATCCTTCCAATTTCTCAGACAAAATACCTTTGAGTCATTTTTTACTCCTCTCGTTCACACAGTATCATCAAGAAACTGTATAGGCTCCACTTTGAAATATATCAAGAGATATATAAATACATTTTATAAAATCCAACTCCCTCTCATAATAAAAACACTCACACATTATAGATAGAAGGGAATTTTCTCTACCTGTGAAAAGACATCTATATAACCTGACAACTAACATCATACTTAATGGTGAAAGACTGAATGCAAACATCAGGAACAAGACAGAGATGTCTCTTCTCACCATTGCTGTTTATTGTAGTGGGGATTCTAGCCAGGGCAATTAGGGAAGCAAATGAAACAAAACACATCCAGATTGGAAAGGAAAAAGAAAAACTACTCTATTCACAGATACATGCATGGATGTGGTGAAAAAGAAACATTTTTACATTACTGGTGGGAATGTAAACTAACTAGTACAATCACTATGGGAAACAGTATGGAGATGATTTAAGAAACTAAAAGTAGAACTACCATTTGATCCAGCAATCCCACCACTGGGTATCTACCCAGAGTAAAAGAAGTTATTATATGAAAAAGACACTTGCACGCACATATTTACAGCAGAACAATTTGCAATTGCAAAAATATGGAACCAGCACGAGTGCCCAACAACCAATGAAAGACCATTATTCTTTGTGAAGTAACTCGGGAATGGAAAACCAAACATCATGTGTTCTCACTCATAAGTGAGAGCTAAGCTATGAGGATGCAAAGGGTGAAGAATGATACAATGAACTCTGGGGACTTGAGGGGGAAGGGTGGAAGGGAGATGATGGATAGTTTTAAGGAACTAAAAGTAGAACTACATTGGTGCAGTGTACACTGCATGGGTGGTGGGTGCACTGAAATCTCAGAAATCACAACTAAATAACTTATCCATGTAACCAAATACTACTTGTTACCCTAAAACCATTGAAATAAAAAAATAAGGAAAGTCTCAAATCAGTAACCTAAGTTTCTACCTTAAAAAACCAGAATAGAGTAGAAATTAATAAAATGGAGAAGAGAAAAGCAATACAGAAAATCAACAAGGCCAAAGTTTGGTTATTTGAAAAAATAAAATTGACAAATCTTTACTTAGACTGATGTGTGTGTGTGTATGTGTGTGTGTGTGTGTGAGAGACAGAGAGAGAGAGAAAGAGAGAGGAGAGAATAGACATGAGAAAGACTCAAATTACTAAAATCAGAAATAAAACAAATATCAGTACTCCATTCCTTTCATGGCTAAATAATATTACATTGTGTAGATATACAAACACTTTACCACATTTTGTTGTCAATTCACCAGTTTAGGGACATTGGGTTGTTTTCACCTTTTGGCTACTATTAATGCTGATATGAACATTCATATATAAGCTTTTGTGTAGACATATGTTTTTCTGGGGTATATATATAGGAGTGGAGTTGATGGATCAAATAATAACTTTATATTTAACTTTTTGAAAATTGTCATATTGTTTTCCACCAGCAAAAGTAGCTCAGTGGCAAAATATGAACACTCCAATTTCTCTACATCCTCTCCAACACTTGCTGCTATTGTGTGACTTTTTGTTATTACAGCCATACTAATATGCATGAAGTGGTATCTCATTGCAGTTTTGATTTGCATTTTCCTAGTTACTGACAATGTTGAGTGTTTGTTCTTATTTATTGACTATTTGTATATCTTCCTTGGAGAAGTGTCTATTCAAATCATCTGCTCATTTTAAAATTTAATTATTTGTTGCTACAGTCCAAATGTTTGTGTCCTCCCCAAATTCATATATTGAAATCCCAACCTCCAAGGTGATAATATTAGGAGGTGAGGCCTTTTTGTGATGATTAGGTCAGAAGGGTGGAGTCTTCATGACTGGTATTAGTGCCCTTATAAAGAGACCCCAGAGAGGTAGTAAGTCCATTCTACCATGTGAAGACACAACTAGAAGGTGGCATCTATGAACCCCAAAGTAGACCCTCGTAAGACACTGGATCTGCTGACATCTTGATCTTGGGCTTCCTAGCCAAGAAATAAATACATTTTTGTTGTTTCTAAGCTACATAGCTTAGGGTATTTTGTTGTTGCAGCCCAAAGAGACTGAGACATTTTCCTTTTTATTGTTGAGCTGAAAATATTCCTTATATATCCTGGAAACAAGTTCCCTATCAGATGCATTATTTGGTAAAATTATCTCCCATTTTGCGGCTTGTCTTTTCTTTCTTGTAATGCCATTTGATGCACAAAAGTTTACAGTCTTGGTAAAGGCCTATTTATCTATTTTTTGTCTGATGTTGCTTGTGCTTATGGTATCATATATAAGGATTTTTTTCTTAATCTAAGATTTCAATGACTTATGTTTTTTTTTCTAAGAGTTTTATGGTGTTAGCACTTACATTTAGGTCTGTGATTCATTTTGAGTTAATTTTCCTGTGTGGTGTGAGGTATTTTTTCAACTCCATTCTTTTAGATATGGGTATCTAATTGTCTCAACACAATTTGTTGCAAAGATTTCTTTCTCCATTTAATGTCTTGATATCCTTTCAAAAAGAAATTGAAGACAATTGTATGGGTTTAACTCTCTTTTCTGTTCCATCAATCTATATTTCTTTATTTATGCCAGTACAACACCGTTTTGATTACTACAGCTTTGTGGTAAGTTTTGAAATCAGGACACATAAGCCTTTACAGTTTGCTCCTCTTTTTAAATATTATTTTGGCTATTGTGGGTCCCTTGCATTTCCATATGAATTTTAGGATTAGCTTGTCACTTCTAAAAAGAAGGGCTTAGGTGTTATTCTTAGCTCTCTTTTCTTTTGGCTTTATATCTCTTTATTAGTTAGGGATCTCCAGGTAAACAGAACGAATAAGAGGGAGAGAGAGAGAGAGAGAGAGAGAGAGATTCATCTAGATAATAGATAAATAGATTTATTATAAGGAATTGGCTAGCAAGTCCAAAATATGTATTGTGGGCTGGCAGGTCCAAGACCCAGGAGAGTTTATAGTGCAGTTTCAGTCCAAAGACTGGGCAGCCAGGAAACCCAAGAAGGCTGATGGTGCAGATGAATTCTAATGGCATTATTCTGGGGAATTTTCTTTTGCTTAGGGAGGCTGGTCTTTTATTCTATTTAGGCTTTCAACTACTTGTGTAAGGTCCATTCACATAGACAGCAACCTGCTTTAGTCAAGGTTCAATGATTTAAATATCAGCCTCATCCAAAAATACCTTCAGAGTTGACGCATAAAATTAACCATCATGACCTCCTCCCCAGCATTTAAAACCTTTGCCATAAATTACTTATGATTTACAAGCCTCTATCTTCTGCTAAATAGTTCTCTTGAGAAATTTATTTATATACACACACAAACACCTACTTCCATATATCCATTTACCTATTTCACATCTTCATCTGAATATCCATCGAGCCCCTCAAACCAGGTTTGTTCAAAACTAAATTCATCTTCTCTCCCTCCCTCACCGAGGAAGCAAACAAACCTGCTACTCATCCTCACCATTCACCCACTCAATTGAGTCAGAAACTTGGGAATCTCTCATTCCTGTCACTCATCATCCAACCCAGTGACATCCTAACTATTCCTCCCCTGTATCTCTCCTATTACCTCTTTCCTTTCATTGCACCATCTCATTGTTGCTGCCACTTCCTTGCTGCAAGCCCTTATCCTCTACTACCTTGGCAAGAGCCTACTAACTGTTCTCCCTTTTCTAGCCTCACTTTCTACGTAACCAACCTACATGTTGATTCCAAAGTAGCCTGTTTAAAATTTGCATCTGCTTAAATCTCTTCTTGCTTAAAACCTTCTGATGGCCACTTAACACCTAAGGTACATCCAACCCACATGATGCAGCTATCAAGTTATTTCAAGATATGGGTCTTGCCTGCCTCTCCAACCTCATCTCTATCTAGACCTCCTTGGCACTCCCTCACATTTTATGCTCCAGCAATACCAAATTGGATACTATTTCCAAAATACACCACATCATTTATCACCTTTGCACACACTACTGCCTCCATATAAACTTTTGCTCCCACCCCCTTAATCCTCTGGAAAACTTGAATGTGTTGCTCAATATCCTGCTGCCATGGTTTCTCCACAATGATGCTTCCCATGACCCCCAGAGTTGTAGACAATCATCAATTTCTCCATGTTACTGTCACAAAATATACCTGTTTACATTTTTGCTCTTTTCATAATGTCTTGGCTTTAGATTTATTATACATCTCTCCTATTAGTCAAAAAACAGGAAACTATGTCATATTCAGCACTGATCTCCAATGCCTTGCTAAGGGCTTAGCTCATACAGGACTCAATAAATATTTGAGATGGAGTTATTGTTGAATACATGTTCAAGCAACTGATTGAAATGAAAATGGTTTCGCTTGATACTTATATGCTGTTGGCTCCCAGATCTTTGTTGCCAGTCCTTTCCTGAATTCTAGACCTATGTGCAGCTGTTACCTAAACATTTCCACTTGGATACAATAACTTCCACTCAACCTATTCAAACTTACCTCATCAAACCTGCTCCTTCAACTTATGTAGGTAAATGGCATCACCTAGAAACACAAGTTCAGGATCTGAAACTTATTCTAAACTTTCCACAACCCTGCCCTTCAGCTTCTGTCACCTCCCCTCCAATCAGTCACAAGGTCCCCCTGATTCCAATTCCATAACTTCTCTTATATGTGTTCCCCCATCCCCTGTCTGACCTAGTGGGAGCATTTAATATGGCAGTCTACATCAAGGTATGGGTTTCTAGGAATTGTGTGGAACCAGAAGAGTTGTGAAGCTCAAATAATATAGTAAGTGAGAAAGGCCCAAGAACACTCTAACATGTTTCTAATTCCTATTTTGATATGACTGTGAGCAGCTCCTCCTCTCTTCATCACTTATCAGAAATCATCACTTTGCCAATGCCACACATCAGCCAGAGAAAATGACTGAATCCCTTTTGCACGGGCTGGAGCAGACCAGGCAGAAATGCTGGCCTTATCATCTGACACCAAGGTATGGCCCTGAGAGTTGAGGTTAGATAAGACAGCTTTGTTCACAAAACAAAAATATTTTGTGTGACTAATAAGCCCTCAGAGAGACAGGATAGAACAGCGATTAAGAGTAAACTGCTAGGTTTGACTTACGCTACTGTGGTATGTGACCTTGGAAAAGGAACGTAGTCTTTTCTCTTTGTATAACGATAGTACCTACAGGATAATTATAGTACCTACAGATTATGAGGTTGTTGTGAAAATTAAAAGAATCATTACATAGAAGGCTCACTGAATCATACTTGACACATTGTAAACACAATATAAATATCTGTTATATATTATCATTATTTTATGGGCCAGGCCCTGTGTTCCTTGCAACATTGTTGCTCCTATAGCTTGAGACAAATAAAATGCATAAATTGAAAACACATTCTATGTGGAGAAGAGACAAGGCCTGTGTTGGAGTTGTAGTATCATGTGTCAGGTCCAAAGATCAAAGGGAAAGCCAAAGACAAGAGAGGGTGAAAGAGACAAAGACCAAAGATAAAACCAGAGGTGGAAAGCAAGGCAAGTAGAGAGACTATATGGGTCAGGAGATGGGGCAGAAGACACCAACTAGCAGCGGGGTCAGAGCCTAGGAACCGCATCAGACTAGATGAACTGTTTTACTGAAGCAGCAGAAAGTGGTATAATCAGAAGAGCAGTGTAGGGGAATAGAACCTGGATGGAGCTGGGAGAACCTTCCCAAGTGTCAAGGATGAAGAAAGATGAAGAGCTGTGTAAAGGTGTCAAAATCTGCGAAGATCAGGGCATGAGAAGTAGGATGAAGGCATTTGTGTATTTTGGGGTTGAGGGAAGGGTCTGCCAGGGTCTTAGGGCCAGGCCGCATGTGGGGTACAGGCTGGGGTCTAAGCAGGTGGGCTCTGATAAGGAGCAGTAACAGTGATCATGGTAATATTAGCCAATAACTAAGTCTACTAATCACTTGGTATGGGAGCTAAACCCACTCAACAATTATTATGGGCTGGAGAAAGTGGACATGATGGTTGAGCCAGACTGGGGGAGAGGAAGCTGGAAGGACACAAGGCTGGGCCATGAGCTCTGAGATTTTGACTGGGCCTAGGAACAATTCCTTGACATTGGTCTGGGACAAGACATGCAGTCAGGGTAGGAAGAGATCCAGAAGGAGGCACCTACCTGCACTGATTGTCTAGGGACCCATGCTCTTTGGCAGAAGTGATATCAATCAGAAAGGGCCCTGCTTGTTCCCATGGGCAGGCTGGCACTTCCCCAGAGAAAGACCAGGAGTTGAGGTTGTGGTGATGCTATCAGTAAAGAACTGACTGGAAATGAGAAACAGGAAGGCAGGTATCTACATGGACAAATTCAGAGAGGTATATACACATAGAAACAGTGTGTTGGAGAGGAAAAGATCACTTGACCTGTAATATGTCATGCCTGTGGTGGAATATAAGGCGCTGTGACCTTAGGCAAGTTGTTTAGCCTTTCTGAGCTTCTGTTTCTTTCTTGTCATACAGGAGCCAAGAGTCATGCTTCTCTCATGAGCCTCTTGTGAAGGTGAAATGATATGGTGCCTGTGAAGCACATAGCATGGCATCTGATGTAGAGTGAATGTAAGATGAATACTAGTTATCATTATCATCAGTATTATTACTATACTCTCAAACAGAGGGCATCAGGACTATGCTCCCACAAGTTCCATTCTAGAGGAAAATAAAATCAGACCTGGGCAAGGACAAAATGAAATCTTCGAAGCTGCCAGGAGCAAACAGAAATCCGTTCCTGGCAGGACCAGGGATTTATTTATTTTACCAGGGATGGCTCACATTAAAATTGTCCTCATTTCTGTGTGTGGACTTCTGTGCAGTCTATAGCCCTCTGATCTACTGGCTGAGCTATTGAATGGCGCACCTTTGGGTGAACTTCCAAAAGAGCCTATAACCCCATGGCCACTGTTCCGCATTATCTCTGCCTCTTTATCCTGATCTTCTTGGGTTCTGGGGAAAAGAGGAGGTACTTGGCCTTGATCATGTATGTCAGCAGCCTGGAAGGAATGGATGGGGTTCTCCCATGACTAACATACACACACACACACCCCCTAAACAGACAAAGAGAGAGCAGAGACTGAGCTCTATAGGGTATGAGTCATCTCCATGGGCTGAAATGGAGTGGAAATTAAACTGACTACAAATTCAATGGCCAAAGAACTATTTTTATCTGCCTATACCTGTTGTATCTTGGCTCTGGAAACTACATTTGTACAGAAATAGAGGAAGAATCTGGAGGTTTTAGGATGGGTAAAATGATGAAAAGACTTACTCAGGTTTTAGAGAGAGAGAAAAAAATCATGTCCAGAAGGATAAGACCACCTTATGCAAATGTAGATTTTGATCTGGTCCTCAAAAGATGAACTGTGACAAAGAGACAAAGAGGTTAAAAGGGGCAGCCATTTAGAACTAGTGAGGGAAGCTTAAAAATCAGTCAGAATTCGGGGATGATTCATGTGGGATCTCCACTTAAGGGACTGGTGGTTTGAAGACAAATATGCCTTAGCTGGTCTTCCCCTTCCCCGCTTTGTCCTTTTGTATATATACACACACAGAAGATACAAAAATCATTCATATTTTCATATATATATATACATACATATATAAAAATGATTTTCAAAGAAATAATATAATAATGGAAATTAAAAAGAAAATTCAATGGACATATACAAAAGAAATGAACCACTGAACAGATTTGAAGAAATAGCCTAGGATACAACATAGATAGCACAGAGATGGAAAATATAAATGAGAGACAAAGAAAGTAGAGTGAGATGCTGTAATATACATCTAATTGGATTTCCATAAAAAGACAATAGAAATATTTTTTTGAATTGAGGAAATGCAGCTGTAGTTGAATTCAGATAGCCTAATTGATCCTAAGCAAACATTCTAAGATGTCTCACCCTAGAACCATTATGGTGAAACTGTAGAACCCCAAAGACAAAGAAAAAAAAATCATTAAAAAGAACCAAGAAAGATACATTACTTACTCAGGAATAATAATTAGATTGACAATTTACTTCTCATAACAATGAAAATGAGAAAAAATAAATTTATATTACCAATGTGTTGAAAAAGAATAATTGTCAATTAGGAATTCTATACCTGGTAAACTGTCTTTAAAGAATGAAGGAAAAATAAAGCCATTTTTAACCAAACCAAACCAAGCCAAAAAGAAAACTGAGATGGTCTGTCATAAAGAGACTTTTGCCACAGGAAATTCTAAAGGATACATTTGAGTCAGAAAGATACCCCAGATGGAAAGTCTGAGATGCAAGAAAGAAGGATGGGTAAAATAAGAATGTAAATATGTTAGCAGATGTTTAACTACTGACTGAATGAAATATTGATAATAATGTCTAATTTGTGGGGTTAAAAAAGATAACTAAAATACTAAGAAGAAAAGCATATATATTGGTATGCAGTAAATAGAGCTAAGATTTTCTGTGGCTTCTGTATTTTTCTGGATGAGTATATGAATGTTGATTTTATTATTATTATTATTATTATTATTACTATACTTTAAGTTTTAGGGTACATGTGCACAATGTGCAGGTTTGTTACATATGTATACATGTGCCATGTTGGTGTACTGCACCCATTAACTCATCATTTAGCATTAGGTATATCTCCTAATGTTATCCCTCCCCCCTCCCCCCACCCCACAACAGTCCCCAGAGTGTGATGTTCCCTTTCCTGTGTCCATGTGTTCTCATTGTTCAATTCCCACCTATAAGTGAGAACATGCGGTGTTTGGTTTTTTGTCCTTGCGACAGTTTACTGAGAATGATGATTTCCAGTTTCATCCATGTCCCTACAAAGGACATGAACTCAACATTTTTTATGGCTGCATAGTATTCCATGGTGTATATGTGCCACATTTTCTTAATCCAGTCTATCGTATGGATATTTGGCTTGGTTCCAAGTGTTTGCTACTGTGAATAGTGCTGCAATAAACATATGTGTGCATGTGTCTTTATAGCAGCATGATTTACAGTCCTTTGGTTATATACCCAGTAATGAGATGGCTGGGTCAAATGGAATTTCTAGTTCTAGATCCCTGAGGAATCGCCACACTGACTTCCACAATGGTTGAACTAGTTTACAGTCCCAACACATGTTGATTTTTTTTTAACTTTGTTAAGCATACATGTTAAATGTTCTAGATAAAGTGATTGCTAAAAGCAAAAACAAACAAACAAACAAACAAAAAAGAGTGTGCTTCCAAAGTAGTAAAGAGAAAAAAAAAACGGGTAATATAAATGAAAAGGGAAAATTTTCTCCCATTTCTTAGGTTGCCTGTTCACTCTGATGGTAGTTTCTTTTGCTGTGCAGAAGCTCTTTAGTTTAATTAGATCCCATTTGTCAATTTTGGCATTAAGAAAATTTTCAGAACCTACTCATCTGACAAAGGGCTAATATCCAGAATCTACAATGAACTCCAACAAATTTACAAGAAAAAAGCAAACAACCCCATCAAAAAGTGGGCAAAGGACATGAATAGACATTTCTCAAAAGAAGACATTTATGCAGCCAAAAAACACATGAAGAAATGCTCACCATCACTGGCCGTCAGAGAAATGCAAATCAAAACCACAATGAGATACCATCTCATATCAGTTAGAATGGCAATCATTAAAAGTCAGGAAACAACAGGTGCTGGAGAGGATGCGGAGAAATAGAAACACTTTTACGCTGTTGGTGGGACTGTAAACTAGTTCAACCATTGTGGAAGTCAGTGTGGTGATTCCTCAGGGATCTAGAACTAGAAATACCATTTGACCCAGCCATTCCATTACTGGGTACATACCCAAAGGACTATAAATCATGCTGCTATAAAGACACATGCACACGTATGTTTATTGCGGCACTATTCAAAATAGCAAAGACTTGGAACCAACCCAAATGTCCAACACTGATAGACTGGATTAAGAAAATGTGGCACATATACACCATGGAATACTATGCAGCCATAAAAAATGATGAGTTCATGTCCTTTGTAGGGACATGGATGAAATTGGAAATCATCATTCTCAGTAAACTATCGCAAGGGCAAAAAACCTAACACAGCATGTTCTCACTCATAAGTGGGAATTGAACAATGAGAACACATGGACACAAGAAGGGGAACATCACACTCTGGGGACTGTTGTGGGGTGGAAGGAGGGGGAGGGATAGCATTAAGAGATATACGTAATGTTAAATGATGAGTTAATGGGTGCAGCACACCAGCATGGCACATGTATACATATGCAACTAACCTGCACATTGTGCACATGTACCCTAAAATTTAAAGTATAATAATAATAAAATAAAAAAAGAAAAGGGAAAGGTAGAAAAAGTGGGTTAAAGAGAAATTCCAAAATAAGATGGTAAAAATAAATTCAAATATATCAGTAATAACAAGTGTACTAAATTATCCAGGTAAAAGACAGTTTGTTCAAAATGGAAAAATCTATCTATATTCTGTTACAAAGGACATATTTAAACAGAGTAATATAGAGAGACTGGCTGTAGGAAAAACAGTGGGGAAAAATGTACTAGGTAAATACTAACTGACAGAAAGCTGGTGTAGCTATATTAATGGCAAACCAAATAGACCAAGGCAAAAAGCATTACTAGAAATAAAGCCACTACATAATTGTAATAGATTTAATTTACTTTGAAGGTACAACAATTTTACATGTATCTAATAACACAGCTTTAAATATTTATATTAGAAAGTAAGGAAGGCTGAAAATTAAGATGTTGAGCATATCTTATTAAATCAAAAAAGACCAGTGGAATTAAAGCAAGGAAAATAAAAAGAATGAGTGGTGGCTCATGCCTGTAATCCCAGCATATTGGAAGGCTTAGGCGGGCAGATTGCTTCAGCCCAGAAGTCTGAGACCAGCCTGGGGAACATGGCAAAACTCTGTCTCTACAAAAAATACGAAAATCAGCCAGGTGTGTTGGAGCCCAATTTAGTCTCAGCTACTTGGGAGGCTGAGGTAGGAGGATTGCCTAAGCCCAAGGAGGTCAAGGCTGCAGTGAGCTGTGATTGTGCCACTGCACTCCAGCCTGGGCAAAAGAGTAAGACACTGTCTGAAAATTAATAAAAATTAAAGGAAGAAAGAAAGAAAGAAAAATGTCAGTAATCACAAGTGAAATAGAAAATAAATATATGTCAAAGAATATTAACTGAGCCAAAAGATGATGCGCTAAAAATGTTAGTAAACCCCTGGCAAGTATTCTCAATGAAAAAGCAAAACAACAACAATGACAACAAAACATGGCTTGGCAGGATGATGCATGCCTAAG